>NC_033800.1:129451080-129529118 GCF_001876935.1 Asparagus officinalis
GAGACAGTCTTTACTGTCTCGCCGTGCGAGACAGTCTTTACTGTCTCGCGGGCGAGACAGACTTTTACTGTCTCGCCCACGCGAGACAGTCTTTGCTGTCTCGCCGTGCGAGACAGAATTTACTGTCTCGCACACGAGACAGTTATCAGATGGTCAAAACTACCTTTGTAACTGCCCTACACGTGGCCACTAACTGTTCAAGAACGTGGGAACCGTCGTGGGCGAGAATCACGTGGATAACTGCCGCGAGACAGTATTTACTGTCTCGCCGTGCGAGACAGAATTTACTGTCTCGCACACGAGACAGTTATCAGATGGGCAAAACTACCTTTGTAACTGCCCTACACGTGGCCACTAACTGTTCAAGAACGTGGGAAACGTCGTGGGCGAGAATCACGTGGATAACTGCCAAAATAACGGAGTTTGAAACGTGGGAAAGCAGTTACATCGAAAACTGCCAGAAATGTAGACAGTATTTTACTGTCTCGCTGGGCGAGTGTCTCGCGGGCCGAGACAGCAAACACTGTCTCGCCCGTCGAGACAGCAAAAGCTGTCTCGCGAACCTGTTTTCTGCCAACTGTTCTTGGAGGTTATAAATACCCTCCTAAGGCCATTTTTCCAGGGGGCTGATCATTGTGAGTACTTCAGAGCAATCCAGAGCAATCCAGAGCAGAGAGAGAGCAGAGGTGCTGATCTTACGGCCAATCCTTGATAATCAGGCTTTGACTTGATTTCAAGAAGAACGACTATCTTACATCGATAAGATATCGTTTCAATTTCTCACTTCGATAAACGAAGTCAGAATCATAAACCCCTCACGGTTCAATCAGAATCTGTGATTTGGTGGTCCACGAGTCAAAGCGCTCCCGGCACAGGCAAAGATCCCACGAAAGCAGTGATCCAAACAACGATCCTGCGTTTATTTTCTCAAGAGTTGTAATTTTCTTTTTGTTGTGTAAAAGAGTCTTATAAAAAGGCTATTTTCTTTGAATTTATTGTAATCGACCGAAGATATAATGAATTCGACAACTAAACCAACTTTTGGCGAAAACAATTATGGTTCTGGATTGATTGGATTATAGATGTAATTGTGTTTTTTGTCATATAATTTGCAAACATGCTTGAATAAGAAGTTTTAATTAAACCTGACTTCATATCAGCTACGCTGATGGAACATTCAAAAGTTCCTTGAATAAGAAGTTTGTAACATGTTTTATTTCTCTATAATGCCAACTTTTGTTCTCTGTAATGCAATTAACCATCTCATGTCCGTCTCACTGTCTAGATCCAGTTCTATATTTTACCAAAATTACCATCGAGATTATATAAACATGCTGTTTTTAAGAGTGTCGTTATTTGCTTCAGAAACATCGAGTTTTTAGCATATACATTACTGCAGTACCCCATTACTGCTTCCATGACTTCATAAAATTTGCAAAATTAGCATATACTTTATGAATTTCACTGTAGGATCAATAAAACTCAAGTTCATAAAACTCAAAGATCACATCAACAATGCACAGATCACAAATCCCAGTTAAATTTTTAATCACATCAACACTTAACAAAAATGCTGTTTTCTGGACTACATCAACAAAGCATTCATACAACACAATACAATCTGTATATAGGATTTTTTCTTAAATTTAACAGTAAATGTTAGAATTTGCCGAACATTACAGTAATAGAAAGGAGGGCGGTTGAGAATTTGAAATTTTACCTGTCAAGTTGGATCGAAAGGGGGAGTCGGGGTTGGCCTCACGAGACGAAACGAGCGGCGGCGGTCGTCGATTTCTCAGTCCGAGCGGCGGCGGTGTGTTGGCCTGAGCGAAATCGAAGGGGGAGAGGCCGAAACTTGATGATTGGGGGAGAGATCTGGGGTCGATTTCGGAGGGGGGAGGATTTGGGGAGAGGCGGTGGGTTGGCCTGAGCGATGGCCTGAGCGAAATCGAAGGGGGAGCGATGGCCTGAGCGAAATCGAAGGGGGAGAGGCGGAGAGGGAGGATTTGGGGAGAGGCGGTGGGTTGGCCTGAGCGATGGCCGGAGCGGGGAGAGGCGAAATCGAAGGGAGAGAGGCGAAATCGAAGAAGTCAGGCGGGCGGAGAGGGAGAATTCTCTGTCGATTTCGAGGGGGGCTTGTTTTCTGGGGAGCTGGGCCATGAGCTGGAATCGACGGAGATGATAAAAAGGTGGGGCGCTTTTTCAAAAAACACCCTGCAGCGCACATACCCCATACGCTGGCAGCTCATGGCCAGTTTTCTCATATATATATATATATTCTATATATATATATATATATATCTCGATGTAGAATGTATTGGTTCATATATATTAGATTTTGACAGAAACTCTAATTTAAATTAATTGTCTTGTAATATTTCTGAGTTTGAATTGTGACATTCTAGACTATCCCATGGTAGTGCTTTAAAAATGAATCAGATTACTAGAATGAACTTGTTGTTTGGACTATCTAATAATCAATTACCACCATTTGAATATTGTATAAGTGGTAAAATGACGAATAAAGCTTTCATTAATAGACAAAGAGACAATGCACTTTTAAGATTGATACACTCGGATATTTGCCATCCCCTAAGTGGTAGAACTCATGGCAATAAAGAATATTTTATTACTTTCAAAGATGATTATTCTAAACTATTTACATGTATATCTTATCTCTAGAAAATCAGAAGCCTTTGAATGCTTTAAGAGATATAAGACAAGCTAAAAACAAACTTCTAAGTGTTGTGCGCGGAAGACAATTATTATGCTTCGAGAAACCAAACCAAACGGCAAGAGAGAAGGCCAAACAAACCAAAATAACGGCAAGAACATAAACAACGAATTTTACGTGGTTTGGCAAGTTGCCTACGTCCACGGGGCAAGAAGTGGATGAGTTTTTTCACTAATAGAGAAGAAGATCACAAACTAAAATTACAAATCACTCAAACTCACCAATTAATCTCACCAACAAAGCTCTTAATCTCTCAAATAAAACCCTAACCAATAGCTCCAGAAAATACATTTTTCTGTGCTCCAAATATCCCCTTTTCCACTCTCCCCAAAACCCTAAAACGTGTTTCAATATTTATATCAAAACACAAACTAAATCAGAACATGAAACCAAATTCTAGGCCTGACCCAACTGGCGGTCGACCACGCAAAGCTCGCGGTTGATCGCGACTAACTACAGATCCCAGAAAACAATTATAGGGTTTGACGGTCAACCGTGGTAGTTGACTGCACCCAACTCCAGACTCTTGAGTTTGATTACAGGGTTTGGTGGTCAACCACGACGGTCAACCGTACCAAGTCCAGAATTAGCCCTACGATCTGTGCACGTATTCGGTAGATCAGTCTTGCACCACGGTGGACCGAACAACTCCAAAACTAACTCCCTGTGTCCAAAATTCCTATTCTTCATCAAATCCTTCGCCAAATCTACAATTCTCCACCTCGGTAAAGTTTTCTAAAAACTGAGCCGACACTAATACTAACCAAACGTATCACTTGTTACGTCCAGTATAAAGTGGAATAAATCCACAACAATAGGCTCAATCCACAACAATTCGAGACCCAAATGAGAATGTGATCACTCTCCAAACATCGGTATCAACTCACCAAACCGGCTGCATCATAAAATGACTGCCTACATATCCTATTGCCTAAGGAATCAAGCCTTTACGCAGTTCCCCAAATGGTCTCCAAAGGTCATCAATCAACTAAAAGAGTTCTCAACCCTTCTCCAACATCACCAATAAATCTGCAATTGATAGCTCTCCTAATGGCCCCAAAGTGAAACGATCTAAACACCTCCAGCTGAGGTGAACTAACGACCATATTAAAATCCAAACTATGTCCACCAGCTGCACTCCAATCAACCAACTCATCATCTGCATCCACATCAATGTGATCCCCAAACCGTGTCACCTCAGCTAAAATCCCAAATGATACAATATGATCTGGAGTATGTGGAGTAATCTTCACCCAACATAAAATAGCATCACCCTCCACTGCTGCGGTATCCCAACGATCTGAGCAACACTCTCTACCTGCCGAGAGTTAAATATGACATACCTGCTCAGAAAAAATCAGAGACCCTTACCTGATAACCAAACGAACCTCTGAATCCCAAATGTGCACTCGGATCAAATCTCACATCTTTGATGTGACCATATGCTAGGCAACCAAACATCCGAAGCATCCTAAAATCTGAAGTAACTTCACCAGATCCAAATACACCAAACGCAATAGTCGGCAACCAATGAATAAGATGATACCAATATGTCGAAACTCTAACACCAAAAACAATGCTCGACATTAACCGTCGATCCTCCTCCAGCAAGGAATGAACCATTAAATCTGTCACCTCATCTCGTCACCCCAATGTTTCCTCTCTAATGAAGTGTCTCAAACTGCTACGAGATCGACACAAATGCAGAAAAGAACCCCTACCAAAAATAGAACTTCGTGTTACCTTTCCGCTAATACACTTCCTCTACCTGTTGTTGACTTGTAGGACTTCACACCAACGAGACTTGGTCGCAACTCATAGATGCGTAGAACAGTATCTAACACAGAAAACCAAATATCTATTATCTCCCAATGACCCCTTCATGGAAGGCCTCCAAATGCCTATGTGAACATCATCTAGAAGGTCCTTCCCTCAGTGAATAGAGGTGTCAAACTTCATGTTGGTCTTCTAACTCACACCAACATATTCACTGGACTTCAATCTGTAGGTCAAAGCACCTCTCTGCAATCCATTCATAGAATCGACACTCGAATGTCCTAGCCTCCTCAAATACCAAAGCCTAGCCAAATCAATAGAATTCGTCAGCGCTCCACCTATCACTGTGCTCCCAATCAAATTGTACAAATTATTCTTTTTGACGCCTTTCATTACAATCATGGACCCCATTATGATCTTCAGAGATGCATCCTCTAAGACCACCCTATAGCTTGATACCTCCAAAATTCCAAGTGAAATGATATTCTTCGACAATTGCGGAACGAACCTCACTTCCTTCAACTACCTAGTCACCCCTTTACACATTCTGATCCGAACTATTCTAATACCACCAATAGGATATTCATGATTATTACCCATGAGCACGATATCCCCTCTTTTTAACTCCTCAAAGCTAGAGAATCAATCCCTCCCAGGGCAAATATGGTATGAAGCACCCGAATCCAACATCCACTCTGTAGAGTCGACATCACAAACTAACGGAAGTGCAGGGCACAAGTAGCCCAAAGAATCCGAATCTGAATTGTTGCCACTAGCATTGGTAACATTCACCTCTGAAACTTGTATAGCCTTCTCCTTATTCTTCCCAACTCGATCTTTCAACTTTGGGCATTCATACTTCTAATGTCCATCTTTTTTACAAAAAGACATTGATTCCTACCAACTAAAGGATGTGCTCCCCTAGACTGCGACCTCCTACTTCAGTTTGGACTCTTTCCTCTTGTGACCAATGCCTCCACTATTGTATCAATCGAAGTCTCCTTATCCTTCTTCCGAAGTTGATAATTCACAAGTGCAACAGTGACCTCACTATATGAAAGAGATGCTTTCTCATTAATTAGGGTAAGAACAAAGGTCTCATATTCCCCGTTAGGCAAGGAACTCAATATCAATAACGCCATATCCTCATCTTTAATCATAACATCCACATTCGTCAAATCCATAAGAAACTTCATGTAGTGGTTAATGTGATCACTAATGGAGGTTCTCTTCTTCAATTGGAAGTGATAAAGCCTCTTCTTCAAATACAAGCGGTTTTTCACACTCTTTGTCAAATACATTTCCCTCTAGGATCTCCCAAATCTTCTTTGCCGAAGTCTCTTTGATCATATCATATTTCAAATATTGTGTTAGATAAGACCTAATCACACCACACGCCGTTGGATTCATCTTCTTCCAAATCTTTTTCTCAATATCGTCCGGTTTCCTATCCAACTCCAAAGTATCCTCTAAATTTTACGCATCTAAGAATTTATATATCCAAAGACCAAAATTGTTAGTGCCTTTAAATTTCTCCACATCTATCTTCACAGAGTAAATATTTAAACTTTGGACGATCTTCACGCCAGAAGTACCCTCCACAACTCCTTCTTTCTCGGCCATCTTTCTCAAAGCACTAACAAACCAATGCAGAACAACTGAAGAATAGATCCAAACTAAAAAATAGAGATTTTTACCTCTAACTGGAATCTTAACAAGACCCTCCGAAAGATCTCACCCCCACACGATGAAAGACAAGATCCACAATTATAAAAATCCTACATTTGTCACCAACAGAAATCCTAAAGGAGCTTCCAAAGCGATCTACTCCTCCACCTATTACCAAGTGTAGCCTGAAGCTCTGATATCACTTGTAGTATGCGAAAGCCAATTGTTGTGCTTCGAGGAACCAAACCAAACGCTAAGAGAGAAGGCCAAACAAACCAAAATAACGACAAGAACACAAATAATGAATTTTACATGGTTTAGCAAGTTTCCTACGCCCACGGGGTAAGAAGGAGATGAGGTTTTTCACTAATAGAGAAGAAGAGTATAAACTGAGATTATAAATTACTCAAACTCACCAATTAATCTCACCAACAAAGCTCTTAATCTCTCAAACAAAACCCTAACCAATAGCTCCAGAAAATACCACTTTTCTGTGCTCCAAATATATCCTTTTCCATTATCCCCAAAACCCTAAAATGTGTTTCAATATTTATATACAAACACAAACCAAATCAGAATAAGAAACCAAATTTTGGGCCTGACCCAACTGGCAGTCGACCGCCCAAAGCTCGCGGCAGTTGATCACGACAGTCGATCACGATGATCGACCGCACCCAACTCTATACTCTCGGGTTTGATTACAGGGTTTGGTGATCGATCGCAACGGTCGACCGCGTTGGTCGACCGCACCAAGCCCAAAATTAGCCCTACGATCTGTGCACATATTCGATCGATCGGTCTTGCACCGCGGTCGACCGAACGACTCCAAAACCAACTCCCTGTGTCCAAAATTCCTATTCTTCATCAAATCCTTTGCCAAATCTACAATTCTCTACATCGGTAAAGTTTTCCCAAAACTAAGCCTACACTAATACTAACCAAACATCTCACTTGTTGCGTCTAGTACAAAGTAGAACAAATCTACGACAACAGACTCAATCCACGACAAGTCGAGACCCAAATGAGAATGTGATCACTCTCCAAACATCGATATCAACTCACCAAACCAACTGTATCATAAATGACTGCCTACGTATCCTCTTGCCTAGGGAATCAAGCTTTCACGTAGTTCTCCAAATGGCCTCCAAAGGCCCTCAATTAACTAGAAGAGTTCTCAACCCTTCTTTAACTTCACTAACAAATCTGCAACCGATAGCTCTCCCAATGGCTCAAAAGTGAAACGATCCAAACACCTTCATCTGAGGTGAACCAATGGCCATATCAAAATCCAAACTATGTCCACCAACTACACTCGAATCAACCAACTCATCATCTTCATCCACATCAATATGATCCCCAAACTGTATCACCTTAGCTAGAATCTCAAACGATGCAATATGATCTGGAGTATGTACAGTAATCTTCACCCAACATGGAGTAGCATTACCCTCCACCCGCTATGATACCCCAATGATCTGATCAATACTCTCCCCCTACCAAGAGTCAAATATGATATACCTACTCAGAACAAAATCAAAGACCCTCACCTGATAACAAAACGAGCATCTGAATCCTAAATGTGCACTCGGATCAAATATCATGTCTTCTATGTGACCATATACTGGGTAACCAAACATCCGAAGCATCCTAAAATCTGAAGCAGCTCCACCAAATCTAAATACACCAAACACAACAGTTGACAACCTATGAATAAGATGATACTAATATGTCGAAACTCCAACACCAAAAACAATGCTCGACATCAACCGCCGATCATCCTCCAGCAAGGAATGACCCATTAAATCTGCCATCTCATCTCGTCACCCTAATATTTCCTCTCCAATGAAGTTTCTCAAACTATCATGAGCTCGACACAAATGCAGAGAAGAACCCCTACCAAAAATTGAACTTCGTTTTACCTTTCTGCCAATATACTTCCTCCACATGTTGTTGACTTCTAGGTCTTCATACTAACGTGACTTGGTTGTAACCCATAGATGCCTAGAACAATCTCCAACACAAAAAACCAAATATCTATTATCTCTCAATGATGCCTCCTTGGAAGGCCTCCAAATACCTATGTGAATATCATCTAGAAGGTCCTTCGCTCGGTGAATAGAGATGTCAAACTTCACATTGGTCTTCTTACTCACACCAACATGTTCACATGACTTCAATCTACAGGTCAAAGTAGCTCTCTCCAATCAATGCACAGAATCAATACTCAAATGTCCTAGCCTCCTTAAATGCTACAGTCTAGCCAAATCAATAGAAGTCATTAGCACTCCACCTATCACTGTGCTCTCAATCAAATAGTACAAATTATTCTTTCTGACGCCCTTCATTACAATCATGGACACCATTGTGACCTTCAGATATACATACTCTAAGATCACCCTATAGCCTGATGCCTCCAAAACTCTAAGTGAAATAATATTCTTCCACAACTACAGAACGAACCTCACTTCCTTCAACTCCCTAGTCACCCCGTCACACATTTTGATTCGAACTGTTCCAATACCACAAATAGGGAATTCATGATCATTACCCATGAGCACGATTTCCCCTATTTCCAACTCCTCAAAGATGGAGAACCAATCCCTCCTAAGGCAAATGTAGTATGAAGCACCCGAATCCAACATCCACTCTGTAGAGTCGGCATCACAAACTGATAATAGTGTAGGACACGAGTAGCATGAAGAATTTGAATCTGAATTGTCACCACTAGCCTTGGTAACATTCACGTCTGAAGCTTTTATAGCTTTTTCCTTATTCTTCCCGACTCGATCTTTTAACTTTGGGCATTCAGACTTTTAATGTCCATCTTTTTTGCAAAAAACACATTGATTCCTACCAACTAAAGGATGTGCTCCTCTAGATTGCGACCTTCTACTTTGGTGTGGACTCTTTTCTCTTGCGACCAATGCCCCCGCTACTGAATCAATCGAAGTCTTCTTATCCTTCTTCTAAAACTGATAATTCACAAGTGCAATGATGACCTCACTATACGAAAGAGATGTTTTTCCTTTAATTAGGGTAAGAACAAATGTCTCATATTCTCCGTCAGGCAAGAAACTCAACAACAACAACGCCTTGTCCTCATCTTTAATCATAATATACACATTCGCCAAACCCCTAAGAAGCTTTATGTAGTGGTTCATGTGATCACAAATGGAGGTCTCCTTCTTGAATTGGAAGCGATAAAGCCTCTTCTTCAAATGCTAGAAGTTTTTTACACTTTTTGTCAAATACTTTCCCTCTGGGATCTCCTAATTCTTCTTTGCTGAAGTCTTATTGATCACATCATATTTCAAATCTTGTGTTAGACAAGACCTAATCACACTACACGCCGTTCAATTCATCTTCTTCCAAACCTTTTTCTTAATGTCGTTCGGTTTCCCGTTCAACTCCAAAGTATCTTCTAAATTTTGCACGTTGAGCGCATCCAAAACTTCACATCTCCAAAGATCAAAATTATTAGTGTCGTTAAATTTCTCTACATCTATCTTCACAGAGTGAATATTCAAACTTTGAACGATCTTCACGCCAGAAGTACCCTCCACAACTTCTTCTTTCTCGGCCATCTTTCTCAAAGCACTAACAAACCAATGCAGAATAACCTAAGAATAGATCCAAACTAAAAAAGAGAGGTTTTCACCTCTAATTGAAACCCTAACAAGAGCCTTCAAAAGATCTAACCCTTACACGACGGAAAACAAGTTCCACAATAGTAAAAATTCTACCTTTCTCACCAACTAAAACCCTAGACGAGCTTCCAAAGCGATCTACTCCTCCACCTAATCTTAAGCGTAGCTTGAAGCTCTGATACCACTTGTTGTACATGGAAGCCAATTGTTGTGCTTCAAGGAACCAAACCAAATGCTGAGAGAGAAGGCCAAACAAACCAAAATAACGGTAAGAACACAAACAATAAATTTTACGTGGTTGGGCAAGTTGCCTACACTCACGGGGTAAGAAGGAAAAGAGATTTTTTACTAATAGAGAATAAGAGTACAAACTAAGATTACAAATCACTCAAACTCACTAATTAATATCACTAACAAAGCTCTTAATCTCTCAAACAAAACCCTAACCAATAGCTCTAGAAAATACATGTTTTCTGTGCTCCAAATATCCCCTTTTCTACTCTCCCCAAAACCCTAAAATGTATTTTAATATTTATATCAAAACACAAACCAAATCAGAACAGGAAACCAAATTCTAGGCTTGACCCGACTTGCGGTTGACCGCCCAAAGCTCGCGGTCAACCGCAACTAACGACAGAACCCAGAAAATAATTACAGGGTTCGACGATCGACCGCGATAGTCGACCTTACCCAACTCTAGACTCTCGGGTTTATTACAGGGCTTGGCGGTTGACCACGACGGTCGACCGCACAAAGCCCAGAATTAGCCCTACAATCTGTGCACGTATTCGGTCTATCAGTCTTGCACCACGATCGGCTGAACGACTCCAAAACCAACTCTCTGTGTCCAAAATTCCTATTCTTCTCCAAATCCTTCACCAAATCTACACTAAGGAATATTAAAATATAGAGAATAGATAGAGGTGGGGAATATAATTCTAAAGAATTTGTTAGTTATTGCATTTAAAATGGATTAACAAGCATACAATAATGTCACATACACCAAATAGAATGGTGTAGTTGAAAGAAGGAATAGAACATTGCTTAATGTATGTAGTTAGATGCATGTTGTCCCGTTTTGCTCTCTCTAAGAAATTTTGGAGAGAAGCATTATTAACTGCAAACTATATTTTAAATAAAATTCTTATCAAATTAGTTGTATCTACTCCTTATGAGTTATGGAATATGAGGAACCAAGATTTGAGCCATCTTAGGAAATGAAGATGTGCAACCTATATTCTCATTCCAAGTCAACTTAGAGATAAGTTAGACTTTAGAATTTATAATTGTAGATTCATAGAGAATCCAAAAAAGTCAAAGTGTTATATGTTTCTATAATAAAGAAAAAGGGATCAAGCCGAGATGCTACATTTCTAAAAAATTTAAAAGACAAGGAACAAGTTCAAGAGGAAACAAAACCTCCGATTGTAATAGATGATGATTATTACATCAATGTTTTCATAATAATCCAAATATTATAAATGAGCCTAACCTTGAAAATAAAATACTTATGAAAAATGATGAACCTCAGTATATATGTGTTTTAGGTAAAAGGTCTGGAGCATAACCTGCATAGATAGACTATTACTATTTGTATTTATATAAACCATCTTATTTCTCGATAGATACAAATATAGAACAACAATATCCCTTAAACTTATTTGATGCAATGAAATCACATGAATAAAGTCTAAGGCTGGAAGCCATGAGAGAAGAAGTTGATTCTATAGAAAAGAAAAAGCTTTGGGACTTAAGTGATCTACCGAAGAATGAGAAAGCCTTACGATGCAAATGAGTGCTTAAAAAGAAATATCACGTTGATAGAGCTATTGATAAATTCAAAGCATGGTTCGTTCCCAAGGGTTGTAACTAGGAGGCAAGCATAGATTTTCAGGAGACATATTCTTCTGTATCTAACTTTATATTCATAAGAATTATTTTGGCCCTTATTGTATATTAAGATTTGGAGTTATTCCAAATGGATATTAAAATAGAATTTCTTAATGAAGAGTTGAAGAAAGTGATTTATATGTAACAACCTAAAGATTTTCAGGTGAAAGATCAAGAACGTAAACTTTGAAAGTTATTAAAATTTTTGGATGGTTTAAAACCATCATCTAAACAAGTGGCATCTCAAATTTCATGATATAGTCACCAAACTTAATTAGATTTGTTTAGAGCATATTAGATAAATGTGTATATGTCTTGAAAACTAGGAGCACGATAATATTGTGTGTGCATGATATATTGCTCACTAGAAATGACATGGAAATATTAAACAAAATCAAGTTAGATTTCAATAAAATGTTTGAGATGAAAGATATGAGAGATTCATCATATATTCTTAAAATTTAAATTATACGAGATAGAAAGTCTAGAATATTGAGTTAAACCAAGAAAAATATTTAAGATCAGTTCTTAAAAGGTTTGGAATGGAGAATTTCAATCCAACACCAACTCTGTTGGTTACAGGAAAAAGATTGTGTAGAAGCAAACTCTTGAACAAGGGTAGAAGCCAACAAATATTCCTTATGATCAAGCTATTGGAAGCTTAATTCATGCTATTATGTACTTGATTGGACTTAGCTTATGTCATAACTCTGGTTTGTAGATATCAAAGTAATTCAATCAGGTCCAACATATTGTGGAATTGTTAAAATAATTATGAAGTATATTAGGGGAAAATTGACTCATAGATTAGTTTATCAAGCGGCTTCGTTTGTAGTCCTTAGCTATTTAAATGTTAATTTTGGAGGTGATAAAGGTGATAGAAAGTCTACTTTGTGACACTTGTTCATATTTGGAGGAAGAACTATTTATTGGAGTAGCAGAAGTAGGGGGTATATTGCTAGATACACACTTGAAGCAAAATTTGTAGATTGCAGTATTGTAACTACACATGCTATGGATAAGATGATTTTTGATTGATCTATATCTTAATTTATTAGAAGGACCCATTAATATTTATTGTGATAATTAGGCAGTAATTAGCCTAATCAATTGTGGTGCGAATAGTTCCAAAGGAAAACACATTGAGATCCAGTATCATTATATTCAAGATATTGTAGAAAAGCGAGAATTGAAAGTGACTTACATATCCCTATTACAAATATGATTGCTGATTCTTTAATAAAGGGAAAACCAACAAAATCTTTTATCAAATATGTGAGTTTGATGAGACTTAGGAATCAATAAGTCAAACTAAAATTTATGAATAATGAAATAAGAATACTCATCACGGATAGTTAGAGTAAAAAAGAAAACATATAATCTCATGAATAGTGGAGGTATATCATTTGATTAATTTTGCCAACTGAAAGATGTTAGTAATAATTGATCAAATCAAACATAAAATATGCACAACATAAGAGAATAATGGCTATTAAGAAGGCTGATAATGAGATTTAATTTGAGTTGTTAAATGGATTTTATTTTGTAATTAATAAGAATTACATTGAGGCTGATTTAGTGTGGAGATGATTCGATGAAGAAAGCCTCTATATGTTGGAGTGTTCTCTGAGAATATAAAACATTATAAGAAAGAAAAAACAACCCCTTCACCAGAGCTCCAAAAAGAAATACTCCAATCTCTTCTCTCGCAAAAGATAACAATTAGTGTTGCAAATAAATAATTTATAAATATCAGATATTAATAATAGATTAATACAACTTTAGAGTTATTTGAACCAAAATAACTTAAGAGTTTTAGGTGACAACGTGTTCCAAATTCTTGGTCACTTCATGCACGAAAATCTTGATCAACTTCTTAGCTTTTCTATTGAATACTTTGATTGTAGAAACTGTAGAAGTGTCATTAACCTTTACAGCAATTTGCAATTTTATAACTGTAAATAAGATAGATTTTTATAAGATGACATGTTTAAAAACTTATTATATATGTGAATCACTAATGATGTTATAAATTACCAGTTTCGTGCCATTACTTGTTTATTACATATTTCACACCAAAATGATTTACTAGTGATAATGAATTTTTCAGCACAATCAAGGCAAGCATTGTATCTTCATGTCATTTGGTCAATAATATCAATGTTAATCACATCGCAAAAGAAATAGTATTCCTATAATTGATGATAAAAAATTAACCTAAAGTTATATATATTAATGAAGACTAACATTGAGTTACCAATCCATTATAACAATCAAATATGTAGAAATGGCGAAAACATTGGAAAAGAACATGATTTTTGGAGCAGGCAGAGCTTTGGGTGCTTGCCGGTCGACCGCGAGCTTTGGGGCAGTCGATTAGAAATGTACACACTACAGGGTGGTTTTATGGAGCTCTGGTTGGTCGACCGCAACGTCAAGTACGGTCCACCGCGGACCCTGTAATGTAGTTGTTGGTTTCTATCTTTCTGGTCGGTCGATCACGACGATTTCGGCGGTCGACCGCCAGTTGGGTTTGGGCCTGATTGCGGTTTCCTATTCTATTTGGGATTTCGGCGGTCGACCGCCAGTTGGGTTTGGGCCTGATTGCGGTTTCCTATTCTATTTGGGATTTGTGTTTGGTATAAATACAAACACGATTTTTAGGGTTTTTGGGGAGCAGACAAAGGGTTATTTGGAGCACAAAAAAGAGAGTTTTTCTGAGCTATTGGTTAGGGTTTTGTTTGAGAGATTGAGAGCTTTGTTTGTAATATTAATTGGTGAGTTTGAGTAATTTTGTAATCTCAGTTTATATTCTTCTTCTCTATTAGTGAATACTCATCCCCTTCTTGCCTCGTGGACGTAGGCAACTTGCCAAACCACGTAAAATTCATTTATTTGTGTTCGTGTTGTTATTTTGGCTGTGTGTGTATTTCTCTATCGGCATTTGTGTTTGTTCTCAGCACCCCTACGTTTGGCCGCCACACACAACAAGTGGTATCAGAGCCTCACAAGTGGAATCAGAGCTTCAGGCTATGCTTGTGATTAGGTGGAGGAGTAGATTGCTTTGGAAGCTGGTCTAGGGTTTCAGTTAGTGACAAATATGGGATTTTTTACTATTGTGGATCTTGTCTTCCTTCGTGTAAGGATAAGATCTTTCGGAGGCTCTTGTTAGGGTTTCAGTTAGATGTAAAAATCTCTCTTTTTTAGTTTGGATCTATTCTTCAGCTGTTCTATATTGGTTTGTTGGTGCTTTGAGAAAGATGACTGAGAAAGAAGGAGTTGTGGAGGGTACTTCTGATATAAAGACGGTCTAAAGTTTGAGTATTTACTCTATGAAGATAGATGTTGAGAAATTTAACGGCACTAACAATTTTGGTCTTTAGAGATGTGAAGTTTTGGATGCGCTCAACGCGTAAAATTTGGAAGACACGTTGGAGTTGGATGGCAAGCCGGATGACATTAAGGAAAAAGTTTAGAAGAAGATGAATCGAACGACGTGTGGTGTGATTAGGTCTTGTCTAACACAAGATTTGAAATATGATGTGATCAATGAGCTTTTGGCAAAGAAGATTTGAGAGATCCTAGAGAGCAAGTATTTAACAAAGAATGTGGAAAACCAATTGCATTTGAAGAGGGGGTTTTATCGCTTCAAATTGAAGAAAGGGACCTCCATTGGTGATCACATGAACCACTACATGAAGCTTCTTGTGAATTTGGTGAATGTGGATGTTATGATTGAAGATGAGGACAAGGCGTTGTTGTTGAGTTCCTTGTGTGACGGGGAATATGGGACCTTTGTTCTTACCCTAATTAACGGGAAAACATCTCTTTCGTATAGTGAGGTAACCGATGTACTTGTGAATTATCAGGTTCGGAAGAAGGATAAGGAGACTTTGATTGATACAATAGCGGGGGCATTGGTCCCAAGAGGAAAGAGTCCAAACTAAAGTAGGAAGTCACAGTCTAGAGGAGAACATCCTTCAGTTGGTAGGAATCAATGTGCTTTTTGTAAATAAGATGGACATTGAAAGTCTGAATACCCAAAGTTGATAGATCAAACCTGGAAGAATAAGGGGAAAGTTATACAAGTTTCAGAGGTGAATGTTGTCAAGGCTATTAGCGACAATTCAGATTCGAATTTTTCAGGCTACTCGTGCCCTGCACTATCATCAGTTTGTGTTACCGACTCTATGAAGTGGATATTGGATTCGGGTTCTTCATACCACATTTGCCCTAGAAGGGATTGGTTCTCCAGCTTTGAGGAGTTAAAAAGAGGGGATGTCGTGCTCATCGATAATGATAATGAATATCCTATTGGTGGTATTAGTATAGTTCGGATTAGGATGTGTGACGGGGTGATAAGGGAGTTGGAGGAAGTGAGGTTCGTTCTGTAGTTGTCGAATAACATCATTTTACTTGGAGTTTTAAAGGCAGCAGACTATAGTGTGATCTTAGAGAATGCATCTTTAAAGGTCACATTGGGGTCCATGATTATGATGAAAAGTATCAGGAAGAATAATTTGTACTATTTGATTGTGAGCATGATGATTGATAGAGAGCTGACGACTTCTTTTGATTTGGCTAGACTGTGACATTTGAGGCTGGGATATTCGAGTGTTGATACCGTGCATGGATTGGTGAGAGGTTCCTTGACCTACAGATTGAAGTCCTATGAACATGTTGGTATGAACAAGAAGGCTGAGATAGATTTTGACACTTCTATTTATCGAGAAAAGGGTCTGAAAGGCCCTAGAGGGGAATGAATAGGGTTAAATGATAATGAATATGCAATTAAAAGATTTTCCAACAAACCACAAACAATTATGAAGTGCAATAACAATAAAAGAGAGTAAGAGTTAGAAATTGTTAGTCAATTGATGATGCATGGTATGTACATAAGGTTCGGTCCTCTGACCTACGTCCCCGCTCCCCACTCTCAAGGAGAAATCCACTAACACACCCGGTTTGAAAGTCGGAACTTCTCTACATAACTATCTCAACATAACTTCTCTACATAACTTCTCTACATAACTTCTCTACATATTTAAAGTCGGAACTTCTCTACATAACTTCTCTACATAACTTCTCTACATAAACTTGGGTCTGCAGGTGAGTTTGCTCGCGTAGGCGAGATTGTGCTAGAGGAACGGCTTCAATGCTGTCAGGCGGGCTGAGATATATAGGAAAGCTCTAGCCCTACAGACGGACCTCCTTGTAGGCGAGCTTCAGCCTTTACAGGCGAGTCTCAGCCTTTATAGGCGAGCTTCAGAACATGGACCGAAGAACAGGTCGTAACTTTCAAACCGTAAGTCGGAATTGGACGAATTATATATAAAAATCGACTATCTCGACGAGACGGAGCCGAACAAACCCACCCGAAGGGTTTTGTTGGCTTTCTCTGTTTTGCCAAATTCCTTACGGTTTGAGAGATATCTACATTTTTCCTTTTTCTACTATTTCGGGTGAGGTTTTAGCAGTTTTATTCTGAACTTCTCTGATAGGGATTAAAGGCAATTTTAATTGCCTATAACAACCAAATGAGAGTTTTAGGATAAGCTTGAAAACGTGCACATGCACAAACACTAAACATGATATCCGGCATACTAGCGGTGAGATAAAGTAGACTACCTATCATACCTCGATATAGCTTTTGGTCTATATTTTCACCACTATCATCCGCATCCAACTTGATGGTAGTGCTCATTGGAATTGGAGCATGTTTAGAGCTTTCCAACTCGAATTTTTTCACCAACTCCCTAGCATATTTGCTTTGCGATACGAATATGCCATCATTGGATTGTCTAACTTGGAGGTCGAGAAAGAAGGTGAGCTCTCCCATCACACTCATCTCAAATTGATATTGCATTACTTTAGAAAAGTCATTGCACAAAGATTCATTAGTGGCACCAAAATTAATATCATCCACATAAATTTGAACTAAAATGAAATTATTTTTCCATTTTCTAGCAAAAAGAGTATTATCAATTGTTCCTTTTGTAAAATAATGTTCAATGAGAAAACTTGAGAGGTGAGCATACCAAGCTCTAGGAGCTTGTTTTAACCCATATAAAATTTTTTAAACCCGACATACATGATTTGGAAAAGAAAAATCAATAAAGCCAGGGGTTGCTCAACATAAACCTCCTCTTCTATAAAACCATTTAAGAAAGCACTTTTGACATCCGTTTAAAACAATTTAAAATTTTTGAAACTAGCAAAAGCTAAAAATATCCTAATGGATTACAATCTTGCAACCGGTGTAAAAGTTTTATCATATTATATGTCATCCTTTTGATTGTATTCTTGGGCAAATAAACGAGCTTTATTCCTAGTAACTATGCCAAACTCATCAAGCTTATTTCTAAAAACCCATTTAGTTCTAATATTAGAAGTATTATTTGGTCTAGGAACTAACTTCCAAACATTGTTTCTTTGAAAATTATTCAATTCTTCATGCATAGCTCAAACCCAAAACTCATCGTTTAAAACATCATCAATATGTTTAGGTTCTATTTGGGATAAAAAGGCTACATTACCACATTCGCTCATTGCTTTTGAGCGAGTTAAAATGCCTTTGGATGGACTTCCTATAATTTGGTCCTTGGGAAGATCCGATGCAAATTTCCAAGCCTTGGGGAGTTCTTCTTGATTTTGTTCATTTTTGTTGTCCCCATCATTTGGTGCTTCTGTTGAGGGTTTATCCTTTAGTTGCAAGAGATCCATTTCTACCTCAATCTCATCATCATATCCCTAGGCAAACCATCAATATTACCAATACATATAATTTTACCTTTCTCACCACCACCAAAGGAGACATTACATCCTTCAATCCTTGATAGGGTTGCAAATAGTTCCTTATTGCCTATTATGTTATGTGAGCAAGCATTATTAAGGTACCAAAACTCCTTATGTCTTGTGCGAGACGTTCCCCACATATGAAGAAGTTATAGAACCTTTAGGTACCCAAACTTTGGGTCCTTGAATGTTAGTATTTTTGGTACCCTTAGGTACCCACATTAACTCATAATGATCAATGTTATCTTTATCCTACAATGAGTAGAGATATGACCATATTTTATGCAATATGTTCACAAAAACATTTTCTTGTATGTAGGAGCATGAGATTGATGATACCATTTTCTATCAACATGATGATGACTAAAGTAAGCATGATTAGATTTAATTCTATTATTTTTATTTTCTAATCTCTTAATTTTAGACCTTAGTTGTTTGTTTTCAAAGTCTAGATCTCCTATCATTTCTTCTTTTAGAGCAAGAGAGGATTTCAGTTGCTCAAACTTAAAGTCACAAGAAACATGTAATTTTTTGAATGAGGAATATTCTTTTGCTAATCTTTTAAATTCAAAAATTAATTCTTCTAAAGCTGCTTCTAGTTCACATTACATATAAAGAGATTCACTTTTAGTTTCGGATTGTACCTAATCTTTATGAGCCATGAAACAAATGTTTGGGTCATGAAGAGCAATCTTGGCACCCTCATCATCGCTATCCGAATCGCTTTGTTCGGATTCATCCAAACCGGCGTACATAGCCTTCTTCTTCTTGTACTTTAAATACTTCTCCTTAAGCTTGGGACAATCCTTAGCTAAGTGTCCTGGTTCGTTGCATTCAAAGCATCTACCTATACGAGAAGGAAATTTGTTGTTAGATCGATTCTTAAAATTTTTATTCATTTTGATTAATTTTGATATCCTACTAGAGAGGTGTGCCACTTCTCTAAAGACATAAACTACTATCCGAGGAGGATGAATCATCAATTGCTCCATTAAGTGCAGTAGACTTTGATTTTTTGGGTGGCTCCTCGGTTGCTTTTGGGGTTGCTTCTTCCTTCTCCTTAATCTTATTTTCATGGACCTTGAGCTTGCCAATGATACCATCAAGAGTGAGAGTTGAGAGGTCATGAGCTTCTTCGATGGCCATGGCTTTAGGTTCCCAAGCCGACGTCAAAGAGTGAAGAATCTTATAATTCATCTCTTGATTTTCTAAGATCTTGTTAAGACCTTGTCAAGACCATGTAATTCTTTTATAATGTTAGTGAATTGAGAAAACATAGAATCAATAGATTCATTTGGAAGCATTTTAAAAAGTTCATAATCATGCATGAGTCCACTAATCTTGGACCCCTTTACTTGGGGGTTCCTTCATGAGTGATGCATAACTTCTCCCAAATTTCGTGTGCGGTAGCACACGTAGAAACTCTCTTATATTCATTAGGGGTATGACCACAAATTAGTGTATTCATGGCCTTAATATTAAGGTTAGCTAGGTTCCTCTCATCCTCGGTCATTTCACTACTAGGCTTCTTGACATACTTTTTTTCCCCACAATGTCTAGGATATCAAGGTCAATGCATTGTAAATAAATCATCATCCTAGCTTTCGAATAGGCAAACTTTCTACCGATGAAAAGGGGTGGCCTAGTGGTGGATTGTCCTTCTAACATATGCATATTCATTGAAGCCTCCATTTAGATCTTTTCTCTAAGGGGTTTAAGCCTAACAAACAGTAGAGACATTGCTCAGATACCAATTAAAAGGCCCTAGGGGGGTGAATAGGGTTAAAGGATAATGAATATGCAATTAAAAGATTTTCCAACAAACTACAAACAATTATGAAGTACAATAACAATAAAAGAGAGTAAGGGTTAGAAATAGTTAGTCAATTGATGACGCATGATATGTTCATGAGGTTCGGTCCTCTGATCTATGTCCCCGCTCCCCACTCTCAAGGAGAAATCCACTAACACACCCGATTTGAAAGTTAAAACTTTTCTACACAATGATCTCCACCGAGATCTCACAACCACACAGTAGATCTCTACAAAATCAAGCTCATAACAGTTACAAATGGAAGAAACACTCTCTCTTACAGCAGCCCTATGGAAAGAGGAAGAGATTGCAAGTGAAGCTCGGGATGTGAGATTTGAAAGTATAAAACCAATGAAAGTTAAAGCTCTTTTGAACAAAAAACACAAACTCAAGAGATTTTTCAATGCTTTCTTAGTTACTGAAGTTAATAGGGTTGGTGGGTATTTATAAGAAGTGAAGCTGATAGCTAAGCCCCAAAGAAACAGACAAAATCCCCCAAAAACTGAGAAACGTGATTCTGCATAGAACTAGCCGTTAGAGGCTTATCAGTCGACTGACGGGTTTTATCAGTCGACTGATGAGTTAACCATTTCAGGCAATTTCTAGCTTGTCAGTCAACTGACAGGATAATCAGTCGACTGATATGGTCATCAGTTGACTTGTCAGTTGACCAGATAAAAAATAAAAACTTTTAAAGAATACAGAACATTTCTTCAGTCGATTGATAAATGACATCAGTCGACTGATAACAGGTTTTCAGTCTGTATTGGTTTTTAAAAAAATGAATTTTAAAGATCTTTTAAAAATAGTAAATAAATTATAAAAAATATGAAATTTTGGGAATAGTTTATAAACATGATAACAAACTTGTTTGAAAAGGAATTTTGCAATAAGGTCTTCGTATTTGTGAAAATCATGGATTTAGCAAAAATATCAAAATACGAGTATTGAAAGTGTGTAAGTGTGTTATCCTAAGAGCTTCAAATATAATCAACAAACTACTTGCCTATATTAAGTACTAGAGAGAAAATAAAATAGCAACTATCCCTCATATATAAGTACATGACTTGAGTCTCGATATTTGCTTATATATTGATGAAGCTTATCACGTAAGTAGTGCTCTTAGAAAGCTTTACTTCATTACTTTACCTCCACCTCCTTAGATATCATCGTTGTAGCTCATATTCTATCTAATCTTCCAATAATAATACTAATGAATTGTAATCTATATTATAGCTCAATAAAAAATTAGCACCAATAATGGTGTTTGTAAAACATCATCAAAACAAAAAGGCTAACAGGGTCTTCTAGGTGGTGTTCACGTAGGCATTTGAGGGCCTTCCAAAGAGGCATCATTGGGAGGTAATAGGTATTTGGTTTCCTGTGTTGGAGACTGTTTTAGGCATTTGTGGATTACAACCAAGTCCTGTTGAAGTGAGGTCCTAGTAGTCAAAGGCATTTTAGATTTTGGATTGCTTCGGATATTTGGTTGCCCAGCATATTATCACATCTAGGATGTGAAATTTGATTCAAGTGCATATATAGGATTCAGAGGCATGTTTGTTTATCAGTTATGGGACTCTGATATTATTATAGGTAGGTATGCCACTTTTGACTCTCAGCAGGTGGAGAGTGTTGGACAAATCTTTGGGATATCGTAGCGGGTGGAGAGTGATGCTACTCCATATTAGGTAGAGATTACTCCACATACTCCAGATCATTTTGTATCATTTGGGATTCCAGCTGAGGTGACACAGATTGGGAATCATGTTGGTGTTGATATAGATAATGAGTTTGTTGATTCAAGTGCAGTTGATGGACACAGTTCATATTTGGCTATATCAGTTAGTTCATCTCAGGTGGAGGTGTTTGGTTAGTTTCACTTTGAGGTCAGTGGGAGAGTTATCAGTTGTAGATTTGTTAGTGATGTTGGAGTAGGGTTGAAAAATCTTCTCGTTGATTGAGGGCCTTTGGAGTCCATTTGGTAATCTACGTGAAGGCTTGATTCCTTGGGTAAGAGGATACGTAGGTAGTCATTTTATGATACAATCAGTTTGCATTCTCGTTTGAGTTCTCGACTTGTTATGGATTGAGTCCGTTATCGTGGATTGATTCCACTTCGTACTGGATACAACAAGTGAGACGTTTGATTGGTATTGGTGTCGGTTTTGTTTTGGAAAAACTTCACCGAGGTGGAGAATTATAGAAACGGCAAAAACATTGGAGAAGAACAGGATTATTAGAGCAGGCAGAGCTTTGGGTGCTTACCGATCAACCGCGAGCTTTGGGATGGTCGACCGAAAATGTGCATGCTACAAGGTGGTTTTCTAGAGCTCTGGTCGGTCGACCACAGCGTCAAGTGTGGTCGACCACGGACCCTGTAATGCATTTTTTGGTTTTTGTCTTTCTAATCGGTCGATCGCGACGATTTCGGCTGTCGACCGCCAGTCGGGTTTAGGTCTGATTATGGTTTTCTGTTCTGTTTGAAATTTGTGTTTGGTATAAATACAAACACGATTTTTAGGATTTTTGGGGAGCAGTCAAAGGGTTATTTGGAGCACAGAAAAGAGAGTTTTTCTGAGCTATTGGTTAGGGTTTTGTTTGAGAGATTAAGAGATTTATTTGTGAGATTAATTGGTGAATTTAAGTGAGTTTGTAATCTTAATTTGTATTCTTTATCTCTATTTGTGAAAACCCATCCTCTTCTTGCCTCGTGGATGTAAACAACTTGTCGAACCACGTAAAATTTGTTTGTTTGTGTTCGTGCTGTTATTTGGCCATGTGTGTCTTTCTCTCTCGGCATTTGTGTTTGTTCTTGGCACCCCTACATTTAGCCGCCATGCACAACAAGTGGTATCAGAGCCCAACAAAATATACGTTAGAATTTCCAAAGTCATTGAAGAAAAATAGATTGCTCAATATTGCATTGGTTGCTTTGGTCAAATCTAGCTGATTTGCTGAGAAATTTAGTGGTGTCGGAACCATCTACAATTGTTCTTCACTATTATCACTGATATTTCTAGAGCAGTTTTAGGTTACAATTACATGTTAGCAAACGTATTTAATGTCAGTGACACTGGTACAAAACGACGTATTCCAGACGGAAAATTCCGTCTGGAATAATTAGAATTCCGTCCAGAAAACATATTCCAGACGGAATTCCGTCTGGAATACGAGTCTAATTTGTTTCCGTCTAGAATACAATATTCTAGATGGAAATTCCGTCTAGAATGTATTCTAGACGGATTTTAGTAGACGGAAAAAAAACCATCTATAATACATTACATACGGATTTTTTCCGTCTATCATAACTATCCCAGACGGAAGCTTTCCGTCTGAGATAATCTACATCTCAGACGGAAATTTCCGTCTGGGATAATTATCCCAGACGGAAGTTTCCGTCTGGGAAAATTATGCCAGACGGAAAAATATTCCGTCTGGGATAATTATCCCAGACAGAAAATTCCGTCTGGGATAATTATCCCAGACGAAATCCTATACATGACGACTTTACAACCCAGACGGGTATTTCCGTCTGGGATGTAAAAAAACCGTCTGGGATAATTTGTGCAGTTTCCAGCTTGCAAATCTGTAAATCCAGCTTACAAATTTGTAAATCCACTCAAATAACCCTGTAAATCCAGCTTACAAATTAACCAACCACACCAACATGATAACTATCCACAAAACAAGTTAAATAAATCACACAACAAAGTAACACATGTTTTTTCATAAATAAATCACACACCAACATGATACCAACCACATATATACTTTGTTTTTTCACACAACAAAGTAACACAATGTCAACTAATAAATTTGCCACACATACACGTATAAATTTGCCGCACAACTGAATCAACTCACTATTTGTTTTGGGCTCAACACAAAGAAAGTTGTGATTTAAAAATACAATGACGGTTTACAAACCGATATCCAAGTCCATTTTCTCCAGAGAAGCTCAAAGAAACACATGCACCAGCAAGATAAAAAAGAAGGTGGCATTATTTTTAAGAATATGATATATTCCTAAATTTAGAAGTATGCTTAGTAATAACTAAACATGAGGCCAAATTTGCGTTATATAAGCAGGATTCACAAATACAGTTGTGCAAATTAGCTTAGTAGGGGAGTGGTGGTTCATATCTTCAGCTTTTTTGTAAACTGCTATAACAAGATAAATCAGCCTAGTACACAGTGAGTAGTGGAATTCCTTGTAGGAAATTTTATTTGATTAAACATACCAATATTAACACGGGCATAGCTTCGAAAGAACATAACCCCAAGTAAGTTCACCAGAAGGTTGGTGACAGCTGAAACAATCAGGTAATGCCTGTAACAAGTTAAATACTTAGCCTTTGAATAAGTTATAGAAGATCTATTGTAATAAAACATACTAAAGTTTGTATTGCTCAAGCACAGCGGCAACATATATAAAACCTCATTGGCAAGCTTACTTAACTTAGAAAAGGTCATTCATAACGCAAAATCAGATCGCATTCAGGATGTGGCCTCTAGAAAGATAATTATCGTGTTCCCATATTTCCATTTCTGGTTTGAGCAATAGTCTTGTTCTCCTATTTTTCTAGGCAGTGATGGGTTTGTTGGACCCTAGAGAGGGGTGATTAGGGTCAAGAGGCTCTAATATGCAATAAAAATTCAGCACAAGCAAAACACAAAAACAAAAATGCGATAAAAGTAAGAGAGATAGAGTTAGGAGTTCGTTATCCTTGACGCGCGATGTGTTAACGAGGTTCGGCCCTCTGGCCTACGTCTCTGCTCCCCACTCTCGAGGAGAAATTCACTACACACCCGGTTTGGAAGCCGGAACTTCGTCTACACAGCGACCGGTTTGGAAGCCGGAACTTCGTCTACACAGCGATCCCACACGATCTCTCTCACTACACAGTTTGATATCAACAGATCACACTCCCTCACAGTTGATCTACACAGATCTCACTCACAGCAGCAGAAGAAAAGATGCAAGAACATCTCTTTACACAGCTCCTATAGCAAGGAGAAGGTTTATTGAAGCTGCGAAGTGAAACACACTTAAAACAGAAAGAAAACAGACATTGAAAATTTTACTCAAGAAGAAGAAAAGGCTCTCTGGTTTTTCAAATGTTAGGGCTTAAGGAAGAAGAAGCAGTCTGGAGGTTTTTATAAAAGAGTTTAAACCAATTAAAAACAAAAACCCAATCTTCCTATTTAGGAAGATAATCTTCTTTTCAGACTCTCAGCTCAGACTGTGCCAAACACTAATAAGTGAAAGCACAGCGAACGAGGCAAAAACCGACCGTTTAAAAAAGTCGCGGCTGACCAAAGACACAAATCGGTTGACCGAAGGGAATTTCGGTCGACCGAAGCATTTTTTCGGTCGACCGACCGAAAATTTCGGTCGACCGCTAACAACCTAGAAAACTTGGAAATCAAGCAGAGACACCGTCGGTCGACCGACACGGTCGACCAATTAGAAAATCGAGATTTCGGTCGACCGTACCGGTCGACCGACGACCTCTCTGGAAAATAGTGAGGAAAGGTGATGGGAGCGGTCGACCGGACCGGTCGACCGCTTTCTGATATATTGCAGAAAACAGGTTTTTGACTAGACTGAAATATTTGTAAAAATATTTATTTGACCTCTGAAAATTCTGAAACTTTATAAAATAAACTGTTTGGAAAAATAATTTTGCAGATAGGTCCTCATACTTGTGAAAAATAGTATTTTATGAAAAACGCTTAAAAACATAAGTATGAAATCGTGTGTGTGATTCCCAATAGCTTCAAGTAAACTTAGTAACTCTTTGCCTACATTCTAACACTAGAGAGGGAAATAAAAGAAAGCTAATATCCTCATATAGAGAGCAATACTTGAGCTTTGATATAGCTTGAATCGGATGAAGCTTTTAGTCGAATTTGTCGTTCTTGAAATAACGTTGCTTCATCTCTTGGCCTCCTCCTCCTTTGGATATCTTCGTTGTAGCGTATATTCCATCCATCCTCCGTTAATGGCACTAACGAGCTTGATAAATGAATTTACTACATTTTCACTCAATAAGCTATTAGTACCGATAATGGTGGTTATAAAACATCATCAAAACATAAGGGCTAACAGGGTTTTGGAGGGCTGAGAAAATAAACTGATGTTGAAGGTTGTTAAAAGGAAATCCACTTTCTTTATCGCATGAATTGCTTCACCCGAAGCTAGTTGACAAATTTGTGACTAGTGTGAAACTAGGGACCATTTCATGGGTTCTCAAGTATTTTTAGACGTTCAAGCAAGGCGAGAAATTCCACCAAATTCAGTTAATGGACCACACTGTTGAAACGGGCTATGAAGCATGTTATTACGAGCCTCTTATAGATTATTTTATGTGCAATCACTTTGTATACAACATGCACACGAAGCAAACATATAGTTAGACAGATTGAGTTACATTAATACGACATTGTTCAAACAAATAGGAACAAAAGAAAACCATATGGCCGCTAAATAACTTTAAACTTACTTATGTTCTGATTCACACATACACACATACACACATACAATTAACTAACTTACCTCATAAAATCAAGAGTCCTCATCATCGTCAAGTTCCATCATCTGCACGCCACTATTGCTTCCTCCAGCAAGTCCAGCCTGAAAGTAAATAGATTTACATTTAGAGAATGAAATTCAACAAAATAATTGCTTGTTTGTAATTTACCTGTGTGGCAACGTCTAAATCTAATTGGTCCAAAACTTCTTCAAATAATTCAGCTAAAATCTTCCCAGACAAGTATAAAACGATGTGTGTAAAAACATCGTCTCTAGTAGGGGATGGAGGCAAATCTGAACACATAGCCGTCGTCATCCGCATGAGTAATGTACGGTCGATCTTACCGCGCAGATAACGGTTGATGCGCATAATTGTAGAAGATGCAAGGGTTCTATTTGGTGATGTTGTCGCAGTCGAGGTTGTCGAGGATGCCATGGAGGATTTTCTGGAGGTACCCCGCTGAGCTCCAACCCCCATCAATGGAAATCTGCCCCGGTTATTATACCCCATCACATTCATTATAATGACATTATTTTCCTCTCTAGACAAGACATGAGGGTCATTAGCAGCTTCTTGGGTAGCACGTAGTGCTGCATCCTTCGACGCAGCAGCAATATTATCCTAAATCACATAAGAAAAATAGATATATATTGATTTGTCAAATAATGAATGTGGCCCTGTAAAAAGCCGTGGGTGGAAATGCGATTTTTTTAAGAAGCTTGATTTCAAAGTACAACAGTTTAAACTATTAATTAATGAAATGTACAACAACGTAATAGTTATTATTAAATGATTTATTGAAAAATAATTACCACCAAAACCATGTTTTCTTTAATCTTGCCTTCATTTTTATATGTTGAGTGAAAGGTGCCGTAAGCTAACTTCACCTTCAAATTGATCGACATTATGGGCTTCCCCTACAAAATATAATAGTAAATGTCAAAAAGTTTGGTCATATTGAAGGTTGTAGCATGTGAATACAACAACATAAATATTATACCGTGTCTCGACAATAACTATACTCAAGATTGGCAAAGGACGTCGATCCCAAGTGGTGGTCAAGCTTCCGCTTGCTATGTCGGTTCGTCGAGCCCTTTTTAGATTTATCCTACAAAAAAAAGGTGTTAAAAATGAATTGCATTTACAATATGCTTTTGTACGCAACCTGATAATGTACTCATACTTGTGCGGACTCGGTATCCTAATAAAAAAGAAGATACGTGAAATGATCGAGATCCACCCTCTCATCAAGATTTAAAAATCTCTGCCAATCTTGGGTATATTTATCATATGTATGAACCTTCAGCTCATGTCGCCACTGTTTGAGCACGACCTCAACTTTGAAATTGAAGACATAGTGCCACGCCCCAGGGTAGTCCTCAAGACAATAATATTTCTACAATTTTTCATGTAAAAATATAAGATATCTAAGCATTTTGTAAATGTATTCTATATCAAAAAAAAATCAAAGAAGTAATGATCATATACCATCAACTCTCTCCATATATCCTCGTATGCGGACCACGGAAGCTCCTTGAATTTGAAGTACGGGTTTATAACTTGGGCCCGCCGTACTAAAACGCTGATGTAGTTATTAATTTTTTTTACCACGGGCCGATCGGCAAGTTATCAACCCACTGAAGAATTCCCCGAAAGTCTCTCGGTGCCTGTTTGGAATCAGGCTTGCTTCCACCACGTCCTCCCGGTCCAGTTGCATCTCGCTTTGCCCCTACATTGACAACAGAAGTTACGTACTGAAAAGGCGAAAACAATTACGCAAAATTATTAAATTTACCTCTCGCCACTTCTCTATCCATCACTTCGGTTGCAACTTTCTTTCTAACGGTTATCATAGGATTTATTTCATCTAGCCTTTTGAGTGCAAGTGGATGATACTTCAAAGCATTAGTCTTTGATATAATCGAGTCTGGAGGCAATGGTAGATGGGGGATGTCAGGGGTCCACGAACGCAACTCGGCCCCCTTGTATGATGCGAAGACGATGGTGTCCAAGAACCCTCTACAATGATTAAAGAAGATAATCAATACGAGAAAATTGGAATGCGAAGACGATGGTGTCCAAGAACCCTCTACAATGATTAAAGAAGATAATCAATACGAGAAAATTGGAAGATCATTATATTGAGATGCAAAGCACCTCTACAATGATTAAAGAAGATAATCAATACGAGAAAATTGGAAGATCATTATATTGAGATGCAAAGCAAAAATAAATATATTGCGACACCATTATCTATAGTGTGGGAGGGCTCTGCATGTGAATCAGTGGCTCTGGGTGAAGAATAATCAATGACTGCCAAATTATTTATGCAAATAAAAATTAATATTCTGGACATACAATAGATTTTAAATACAAAAGCTGGACTTCAAATATGATTGGATAAATATTACAAACACATATATGATTAATACCTATATGAGGCGAGAATGCTAGAGTTGTGTGCCGTAGACGACCCGATAATTCCGCACCATCTACCCATATAAGAACAACTTAGCCTAAATGATGTTTCATATGTCTACTTTGAGTTGTACAAAGATAATTAAAATTCATACCTATATTCGGATGTGCTGAAATGTGTGCCTCCAGAAGCTGTTCTGAGCCTAGGGCCTCCTGAAGCTGTTCTGAGCCTAAGCTCGTAGATCATGACCGATCACGAGATTGATCGAATAACCTCGAGTTCTTCATCTGTAACATGGAATTAGGAGAGTTCAATACGAAATATTTGCCTACTAATTCACAAGATAAACATTTATTGCAATTAAACATTTAAATAACATTCGCGCATAAAATGACATACATAATATACCTTCTACAACTTGCTATTTTTGTATTGTACGAGGTATTGTTTGTATTGATCGGGCTATATTTAACGTTGCCTGCTTTCGTCTACTAGTAGTTGATTCTAGTTGCACATCTGCCTCTGGTTCTCTATCCCTGACTAAAATTGGGTTGTCAGCGTGAATCTCTGCATCTATCATATCAAGCATGACATTCTGAGGGTAAGAGAACATCTGCCAAATTTCATCAGAAGAACCAATTGGTTCATTGTCCTCATCACTATCGACATTATTATTAGGGAGGACAATAGATCTTGGCTCCTTGTATAGCACGACCCAATCGGCGGCAACCTTTGGGTCATTCACATAGAAGCACTGGTCCGCTTGTTCTGCGAATATGAACTTCTCATCTAGATATATCTCTTTATCGAGTTTTACTAGTGTAAACCCATAATGATCCTTGCGCGGTTTGGCAGGACTCCAGCGAACCTTAAACATGCAATAATTACGCTGACTTTTTTTACCATAGCCGTAAATTATCTCTACAATATCTTCCAACTGGCCATAATATAAGATGTCAGCTTCAACTGGGTTTTGATCTCTTATGCTAGAAAAACATTCCTGAGCAAAACAGACCATGACCCCACTATTTTGCGTTACCCTCTTATCATCGGTCGCCACTATTTTAAACTTATACCCATTAATGATGTGTTCACTATATCGTCTCACTTCATAGTAAGGACATTGTGTGTGAACTAAAATATCTTCAGAGATTACGGCACCAGTAAGAACGTCTTTATCAACCTAATTCAAGCATCAATTGAATAAAATGATCTCCGAGTTTGCTTAAAAACTTAAAATTAAAAAATACAATACTACTTCTATGCTACTTATATCGGTTCTGAACCAATCGGGAAAATCTTTGATGTGTTTTTTTGGATATCATGTGCTGTATTCCTGCCTGATATTTCATTGTTAAGCTTCTCCAAATGTCGCCTATTTATACAACAATGAGATTGTATTGGTACAATGAATGTAAATAATACAAGTGTCATCCTATTCCTAAATTAATGCACATTACCTTCGATAATCGCTGAAAATGTCTAGATTATTCAATACATATGCATGAACCTGCTCCAAGTCAGATCTTGGATATTTTACGAGTTTCTTCTCCTTAGTTGGGGGCTGATTAGTTTTTACGCGGTTGCGCATGTAACGTGATGCAAATGTATAACATTCGTTGATCACGTAACCTTCAGCCATAAAACCCTCTGGATGAGCTCGATTGCGAACTAGACGCTTCATAAACCCCAAATATCTATAATAATTAAAATTTTATGAACTATAAATATCTAATCTAAAGAAAATCATGAATATGATTAATATAAGCTGTATACATTGCATATGAAATTAATGCACTGGGTGAAGTCCTATACCTCTCAATTGGGTACATCCAACGATAAGATACAGGACCCGCAATGATTGCCTCGCTAGCTAGATGTTGAGTAACATGGACCATGACCGTGAAAAAGGAAGGAGGAAATATTAACTCCAGGTTGCATAAAATTAATGATATTTCTGTTTCAAGCTTTTTAAATTCCTTCACATCTATAACTTTCGAGCACAATTTTCTGAAGAACCCACAATACTCCATAATAATTTTCGATGCTTCTTTCTCCATATTATTACGCAATGCAACCGGGAGCAATTGATGTAGAAGAACGTGATAATCATGGGTCTTTAGGCCTAAGAGCTTCCTCTCCTGCACTTGGACATTATTTGATATATTAGCTGAATACCCATCTAGTGATTTTACTGATTTTAGGACCTCACAAAATCTCTGCATCTGCTCTATCGACATCGTAACACGAGAGGAAGGCTTATGTTTTTTTTAAGTCCAACATCTTGTGCTTGCAAATCTTCTCGAATATTCAATGCAGCTAAGTCTTGACGAGCCCTTACGTCATCCTTTGACTTATTAGGATTTTGAAGGAGGGTTGAAACTATGTTGTCACAAACATTTTTCTCAATATGCATGACATCCAAGTTATACCTGATTTTAAGCTTTTTCCAGTATGGCAGCTGAAAGAAGATACTGAATTTACTCCATCCCTTTGGTAATTTATCAACTCCATTATCAACATGTGCCCGTTAGAATGCTCTCTTCCTCTTCAGTGTCTTTTTCTTTTTGCAGGAGCCTCTAGCTTTGAGTGATTCATACTTAGAATATCGGTTCTTACCAAATCTAATTTTAGGTAGATGCTCAAGCAACTTTACAATATCAGCACCGGTCATTTGACGTGGTTTATTCCTAGTCTCAACAGTGCCGTCAAATTTATTGATCAATTTTCTGTATTTGTGCCCCGAGGGCAACCATCTCCTATTGAACCAATAACAACACTTTCGACTATATGGTAAGTGAAGGCCTTCAAATTCTGGGCCACATACTGGACAAGCAAACTTGCCTTTTGTCGAACAACCAGAAAGATTAGCATAAGCTGGAAAACCATTAATTGTCCACATTAGGATAGCACAAAGTCTAAATGACTCTTTAGCATGGGCATCATATATCAACATACCCTCCGACCATAACTATTTTAGCTCATCAATTAAGGACTCTAAGTAGACATCAATATCATTACCCGGTGCATGCTTACCCGGTATCAGTAATGAGAGTATCATATACGGTTGTTTCATACAAAGCAGTGGGGGTAAATTATATGGCATTAAGACAATTGGCCATGTAGACCAACCTGAACTCTTAACCCCGAACGGATTGAATCCGTCGCTAGAAAGCCCAAGTCTGACATTTCTGCATTCATGAGCGAAATTAGGAAAAGTCTTATCAATATGCTTCCAAGCCTCTGCATCAGCTGGATGTCTCAGCTTACCATCTTCAATACGGTCTTCTTTGTGCCACCTCATGTTCTCAGTGGTGTCTTTGTTCATATACAGACGTTGCAATCTGGAAACTAACGGGAAATGACGAAGCACCTTAGCTAGAATCATGCTCTGCTGGGACATTGACTCTGTTGGCTGCCTTGTTGAAGAGCGAGTTTGTTGTTTCCATTGAGAAACTCCACATGTTGGACATTCCTGAAGGTCTTTATTATCCTTGTAGTAGAGAATACAATCATTGGGACACGCATCAATCTTATTGTAATCAAGCCCCAAATCGGAAACTATTTGCTTTGCCGCATAAGTTGTTTTAGGAATGCTACGCTCTCCTCCTGGAACTACCTTCCGTAGTAAAACAAGAAGCATTTCGAAATAAGTATTTGCCATTCCACTGAGGCTCTTAATATGTAAGAGCTCCAACATAAATGAAAATCTGGAGTACTCGGTGCAACCCTGATACAAATCATTTTCACTATCTTCTAGTAGTTTCATTATACGATCCAAGTCCTCAGGAGCATGAGCATCTTGGACATCAACTATAATATCATATTCATTGTCATTGTTAATATCATATTCGGTATAGTCAGGTCCAATATCAGTCTGTAAATTTATGTCTGTATCATCTATCCTGACACCATGACTGGTATCGACATGCACATCCGGGACTTCATTTTCGGTACAACCTTCCCCGTGATAGGACCAATATTTATATTCCTCATAAAAACCAGAGTTTGCTATGTGACTTCGTATTTCATCTTTATTTTTCAGCTTCATATTCTTACACCTATAACAGGGGCAGTACATTGCACCGCTACTTAAATTTTTTGGGTTCATTTCGGCATACTTCATGAAGGCTTCACATCCATCCCTATATCGTTGATCACGAAACCGTTCACACCTAAGGATATCTATCCATGACTTGTCAGGAATTTTCCTCATCTGTAGGTAATAAATAGTTAGAAGAATATTTGAGAATAGATAGTATACCCATAAATTTTAAACTATTCCTCTTACGTTGTTGCATTTAAGTATCGGCATTAAGGTATGTTTGAAACTTATTAATGTATGGAGACTAATTAGCACACTCTAACGGCTGTCATAGGAAGGCTTCTATCCATTAAGAATATAATAGTGCTTACATCCAACTTCATATACTTTGTATGATTTTATTTCTTAAAAATTTCGGTAGCACCTACCCGTTGTTCTCCCTATACACTGTGCGGATGTTATTATGCGCACTGACAACATATCAAAACACAAAACAACATACGCTTATTGTACACGGAGAACAACAGGTATGGGCTGCCAAAATTTTTAAGAAATGAAATCATACAAAGTATACAAAGTTGGATGTATGCACTATTATATTCCTAACCCGTCCGAGAAGGACAGATCCAATAATTACAAATTTTTATACCAATTCATTTCCTCAATCAACATTGCATAAATACAAAAATACCAACACATATGCTATCCAAATTACAATAGTCAATCAAAGATGCATACATACTAAATGGAAAGGCATATAATATCCAATAACTAGAAGTTTTGGTCCCAAAATATCAGCAAAAATACAATCAAACAAGAATAGTCTAGATCTAATATAGTGAATTAACAATATGCATCTAATCTAATCTCATCATCAAACATCATCATCATGAAGTTCCTCCTCTACTCCATCATTGACTTATTATTGACTGCAACTAATTATTGACTGTAACTAAGTATTGACTCGGGGCTCTATTGTCAAAAACTGCAACTAATTATTGACTTATTGTTCTATTTTGTAGGTCAAAAAGTGCAACTTCATTCGTTATTGCTACAAATCCAAATGTTGGGAGCATGAATATTATAGTGGCTTTGTAGATACATATGTGGCTATAGTTTGGTCACAAGTCATTGTTGATTGCTTGTATTAATTTGTTACTATATGTGGCTTTGTAGATACTAAAAGATGCAAGCATACACCATTCCAAATATCAAGCCAACTAAGCAATCCCCTCGACAAAGAGAATAATCAAGATATCACAACCTCGCCCCAGACATTTACCGCAAACTAATGACTTCAAATACGATCAAGTCCAGGAGATTCAAATTTTATCTTGAAGTTAAACACAAGCTAAAAACTTAATTGTAATGTTTCCATTATAATGCTTAGCTCCACATTGTGTTAAGCAGAATCACTTCTCCTTTCGTAATTAAATTGTTCGTCGAAATTAATACACAAACACAACCATAAATAATGATACACTACAGCTGTAACTCAGACATACAGAGCATATATCAATGAATTTCGTAATCTCATTAAATTGACAATTTCCAATGTACTTACCCAGCTGAAATTTTGAACATCACAAAATTCACAACTTCTTTGAAGATACAGAATAGTCTCGAGATCAGTATAACCACAAATTGAACTGAAAAAGTATTACTAACATGAAGATCAAATATCAAATCAAAAAAGGAAAAAAAGGAAAAAAAAAGGAAATTGAAATCGAAATAAAGGGGAAAGACAAGAAATGAGTGAAATTGACTGATTAGGCTGGAAAATTTCCCCAAAATTACGTTGTAATTAGGGCTGAAGGATTACTGATATTGACCGGATCTGATCGGAGGTGAGAACGATGAGCTCGGAAGTCCAGGACGTCGGAGGTGAGAACGACGAGCTCGGAAGTTAAGCTCAAAGACGATCGTCGATCTCCCAGGTAGTAGAAGACGAGCTCGGCGCGGACGGGACGGCGAGGTCGGGCGAGGAAGGGACGGCGAGGTCGGGCGACGAAGGGACGACGACGACCAAGACGATCGCGGATGAGAGATAGAGAGGCACGGTGGGAATTTGGGAATTTGGTGTCCAAATCTAGGGTTTTCCTCTTTATAAATTGAGCTGATTATCCTAGACGAAAATTTTCGTCTAGGATACATCCTAGACAGAAATTTCCGTCTAGGATAATCAGTAAAATTTAAAAAAAAATGTAAAAAATATTTCCGTCTACAATACTTTTCTAGACGAAAATTTCCGTCTAGAATAGTGTATTAACGGAAATTCATCGACGGTTTAATTCCGTCTAGTATAGATTATCCCAGACGGAAAATTTTTCGTCTGGGATATTCCGTCTGCGATATTTCATTTTCTACTAGTGTGAATTGCAATAAACTGTTTCTTTAATTGCAGACACACCTTTAAGATAATTCCTTTAGACTCTATGTTATTCCCTGTCATATATTCAAAACAAAATTAGGGTTTCTTTCATACAGATAATGTAATAGGGGTGAGGTTGATTAGGGGCTGCTAACTTCTCCGAATATCTGGTTTTGAGTTGAGTAGCTTCTTCCTGCACAAATAGCAACTCGTAAGAGGACGGGGACTAGTTCCCCCGTTGTTCCTTCGACGATCAAGTCAGTGATGAACTTGAGTGAGAAAGTGATGAACTGTGTGAGTTCTTAAGTGTAGTGGAGTGGAGAAGAATTCTGAGAAATTACTTACTGTATTATTGAAAATAGTACCCCTATTTATAGTGGTGGTAAAAATGTAGAATGATAATGACGGCCGAGTATGGGATGACGGCCATGTCAGCATCTGCTTTACAGGTGTTTGTCGACGAGTGGAGGAGATGTCAGCTCAGTATTTAATGTAAAGTGATTGAGAGCGTGACGGTGCCGACGTGATCCGATGTGTCATAAAGACTATTGGGAGCAGAGGAATGATGACATCTGCCAAGCATTTAATATGATGTCGACGCGCTATCAACGAGAGAGGTTCGAGATTGAAGCCGTCCTTTGGCTTATAGAGAGGGGTGTCGAGAAGTAACGTCTTTTGAGTCGACCCTATAAGGTGTCGAATAATTGGTCGAGTGGACTCGTAGCGAGTCGTCTTCGATAAAAGGGCCGACAAGTACCGTCATTCTAGTCGATCTAAGAAGATGTTGACTTAACGAACCAGCTAAGTCAAGATTCTTGATGGTCTTGACTATCAATTCAATTTGAACGGTGTATATATGGGACACCTATCCTTTGCTGGTAAAGAGCCAAACTTTGACCTCGAAAAACAACTTAACAGCTTTAATTTGTTTGACCAAAAAACGAACATGTGAACAACAAGAACGTACTATATACCAAGATGCATATAAAATAATAATATCAACAAGATAAAAGTCACTATCAAGATAATATATGTTATGAAAAAACAACAGTTTAAGGGGGAAAGCTATCAAGATAAACGGTAACTATACCCTGGGAAAGCTGAAGGGTCACTATCAATATATGTCACTATAAAGAGGGGAGCTATCAACCATACAAAAGAATATAGTAACATAAAAAAAATAAAAAATTGCTTAGAGGAACTAAATTTAATTGAACCATGCATCTCCACCCCCAACTAGAATCAACCACTTCGTTCATATGATTGAGCTTCTTGTTTTTGTCGCAAAGCGTGACTTCGCTCCGAAAATTACACGATCTCCCCTGTGGGGTTATTACCTAAAAAAAAGGAAAAATGAATTTGCGTAAAGTTGACAAAAATAAGTAACCTTATAATTTTTAACAAATGTGGAGGTTGGATAATCAATTTCAAAGGACTTCTTTAAGAAACAAAAGTTAATATATTGTTTGGTATTTCAAAAGAGTTTTTTTGATATATGCCTCTTAAATTATATGTAATTTCAAATTTGTCCTCAAAATCATTATGATTCCAAATTTGCTCCTTAAATTGCTTTCTTCCCTCAAATTTGCACCCTATCTTAAACGGTGTTGAAATCTTAATGGTTTTTATTGTTAAATTACTTTTACATCATTATTTCAATTGTTTATCAAATTAATCAAACAGATACATCTAAATTCCATATCATTTTCAAACCAACCCATTATAATATTCCCAATCCGATTGATTGAGAAAAGAGAAATCAAATCAACTAGGGCTGAGCATGGTTCGGTCCAAACTGAAAAATCTGACCGAGCTGACCCGAAAAAATCGGTTTTATGAGTAGGGCGATTTGGGTCGGGTTGAAAACTTTTTAACCCGAACCGACCCGAACTGACCGAATATGCTACAAGTCTTAGTCTGCAATTCTCCAACCCTACCCGACCCGTCCCCAACCCAAAGAGTCAAAGACTCAAACCCTAAAGGTCTAAACTCATTTCCTATCCCAGCCGCCGCTCTTCATTTCCTCTCTCTCACTCAGTTCACTTCGCCTTATCTTTTCTCCATGGCGCTATTTCTCAAGCCTCACGATTCGACCCCTCACTCCCAGATCCACTCTCTCCTAAAATCGCCACCCGTTCGCTCTTCTAGATCGCCTTCTGTCACTGGGAACCCCGACCCTAGATGGAGCGTCCTCCAGGAGCAGCTCAAGCGTGGGGTTAGCTCTCTCTCCAGACTGGAATTTTCTTTTTTTTTTTATGAATTTTGAAACTTAGGGTGCTTTAAGATGTAAGCATTTAGGATTTTGCTGATCTTTTTATTTAGTTTGAGCGGAGGAGGAGGAACTTGTGGGCTATTAGGATTTAGGATCTCTTTGTCCGCACTTTTGCTGTAAGCATATATATATAATAATGACCGAGATTGTGGTTGAGCTCTATCACGATGAATAGAAATTTGATTTTTATTTTGTACTTGAGGTAGGAATATATGGACTTTGTGTCTAATGATGATGGCTGGTATTGGGGGGAGCTAAATTTGTAACTTTTTATGCAAATATTTATGTCGTGGTATTAAAATATTCCTTCCGACGTCTATCTTCTTGGCTAGGTATCACTCCTTGTCATATTGAAATAATTAACTGCCAAGCTTACATACCTACTAATATTCCATCATCGGGTATCGGGATCTGACGAAGTTAGAACCGAACAAACCGAACCGAACCGCATCGAACCGACTTGTAACGATTCGGTTCGGTTTTGAATTATAGGCGGTTTGGTTGTTCAAATTTTGGTAAAAACCAAACCGAACCAGCCGTTGCTCATCCCTAACCACTTGTAAGCACATTGACCCAAGTTTTCATGCTTTTCCACCCCAAACCCAACATTGTATATGTACTTTATAGTGTATTTTTGAGCATTGCCCATTTTACACTTTGTACTCATTTCCGGTTGGAGGTGTAGGCTGGAGAGGTTTTTTGTCTTATTGGCCAACAAAGCAAGCCATCATCAAGTCAGAAGTCACTTTCTATTAGAGGTGTACGCTGGAGAGGTTTGGGGGGGGGGATGGTAAATTGGAGGGAAAAATCTACTAAGTTCCCTCCAAAATAATGCATGTCTCATATCAATGTAATATATACTCTTCCCTCTTTAGATCTACTCCTAAGACCTTTAACAACCTTCAACAACCATTTATATTCTTAAATTTTTACTCTTAACTTCTTCAACCACCAAAATGGGAGATTCTTTAATGTGTGTGATTTCATTTAACAGTAATGCAGCCCTCATTAAAGTCAATTCGATAACAAGTTTAGATTAATTGAAGATGCAAGCTATAGAGAATTTTAGAGTACTGTACGAAAGTTTGTTGATAAGTTACTCTATCGAGAAGTTTCTGAATGTCTCGTTTGAGCTTTCAAAAGATGAAGATATTCTAAACATGATAGATTATCATCATTAAATGGGGTTAAATGGTAACTATGACTGTTACTAAAGGAGATGAAGGACTCACCCATGCCATAGAGACAGAAACTGAGCTTAAGTAAGTATTTAAAAGTATATTTTTAGGTTCTGGATACACGTGACATATTACATCATATATGTGACATGAAGACATCCGACGTGATATATTGATTTTATTTATGGCATATTGACTTTATTTGTGATATGTACGTCTTATATGTGACTTTACTAGTAAGTATCACACGTGACCTATATGTGACCTTTACATCAACTTGCAGTGTTCCTAATGTAAGCTCACAATCATCAGAGCATATCGAGGAACCTTATGAGATGATGCCAATCGAGGAATCAGAGATGATCCCAAATGACAACCCTTAAGGAGAGCATGTGTAGATGATGAACGACATAGTAAGTGACTCATCACGGATCCTAGCATGGTGGCACGAGGCAATTACTGGAAAATGGTAGCAATTTGAAAGCGCAATAGAAGTTAGAATGTCTCTTATATACTACTCTATAGCTAAGAAGTTCGCTTTTAAATATGTTAACAATGAGCCAAAACATATTTGTGCTATTTGCATGTTCAGAAAAGAAACAAAATACTTGTGGTTGCTTCATTGAGCCATGTGTCGACCTTTGCTATAAAAAAATTTGTTCCTTAACATGCATGTGGACAACATAATAGCACAGCTGGTCACTTCAGAGCATCAAGAAGGTGGATTGTAAGTATGCTACAATCAATTATGAAGAGGCGTCCATATATTACCCCAACTGATATTAGAAAGGAATTGTATTCTCAATATGAATTAATAGTTAATTATTCTAAAGCTTGGCGTGCTAAGGAGACAACAAAAGACCAAATATTTGGTTGCGCAAGATATTCATATGATTTACTATTCTGGTTAGTCCAAGCGAATTGTTGATGTCTCCTTTAGAACGTATATGTTTCATAGTTAACCGTAAATGTGACATGTCGAAATGCTATGTGACAAATATGCATCCAATGTGATATTTCAACGTTATATGTGACAACTAATTTCTACACGTATCATTTAGAACTTATATGTGATATTTTGACCGTATTTGTGACTTTTGAGTGTTACATGTGATAGTTAGATCTTGTTCATTATTTAACAAGTTATTTGTGATTTAACCATTAATTTTTAGGTACCAAATGAAAGTGATGGAAACAAACTCAGGCAATGTCTTCACCATTGAACAAGAAGATGGGAGATTCAAACATTTATTTGTGTCGTATGGTGCATGCATACAAGGGTTTCTCAAGGGATGTAGGCCATTGCTCTTTCTAGATGTAACTTTTCTGAAGGATCTCTACAAAGGGATCTTATTAGGTGCGACTGATATGATAGTAATCAAGGCATATTTCCACTCGCATTTTGCGTTTGTGACCAAGAAAATAAAGCAAATTGGAGTTGGTTTATTTAAGGATTGTGGTATATTTTGTACAATCGAACAGAACCATACAATCCACCCCATCCTCTAGTAATTTTGTCAGATGCCGACAAAGGAATAAAACAATCTTTAAAAGATATATTTTCATATGCGTACCACTCTAGATGTGTACTTCATCTTGTTGAGAATTATAAATTAAAGCTTAGAGAGATGGAGTTTGCCTCAATTGCTGCTTAACATATTTTAAAATTATTGGAGTTTGCTACATACAAGTACACGAAAAGAGAATTTAAAGCTGTTTTACATCAGATTAGGATGACAGATCAAAGAGCATACTAAGTAGCTCTAAGTTATGGTCCAAGTAATTGGGCAAATTCTGTATTTTCTGGTATAAGGAATGTCAAATATCATTACCTTTACCTATGACATTATGCTTTTATATGAATTTGAGACTTTAAATGTCACATTTTGTTTTTATATGTGACGTTCATTTGTTACGTATGACTTTTACTTGTCTCGTGTGGTACTACGCCATTATATGTGACACTTAGCAGTGACCTGTGATCATTTGCTGTTGGGTGTGACTTTTGTTATTTATATGTAACACATCGCTGTAATTTGTGATAGTGAATTTTTGTCTGATTCACAGATATGGTCATATTACTTCTAATGTTGCTGAATCTTTCAGCAATTGGATTCGTGTGGCGAGAACACTTCCCATTTGTGATATGATGGATCACATTCGTGTGCAAATTATGAAAAGGATGAATACTCGCTGCGAGATGGCAACAAAATAGAATAGTTATCTATGTCCTGAAGCAAAAAAATCCTTTAAGAAAATGTCACCAAGGGAAGCCCTCTTGAAGTATCGCATTCTACAGCTAAAATCTTGGAGGTATCATCATAAAAATCAATACAAGTTGATTTGGAACACAAAACATGCACATGTCGTGCATGGGATATATTGCGAATACTATGTAAATATATATGTGCTGCTATTAACTTTATGCATAGAGATGTGTACCAGTTTTGCAATTGGTTCATGATGACTAAAGCTTTCAAGAAAAGTTACAAACCAATTCTTTTTCCTGTTCCAAATTACAATAAGCCAGATGTTACAAATGAAATAATTAGCATTCTTCCGCCAAAGATGACAAAGAGACGTGGAAGGAACAAAAATAGACATATCACAATAGATCTAAGAATAGACATGCAATTAGATGCTCAAGATGTCACGCAGAAGGACATAACCGAGCTATGTGCACTGAACCTATCCAAGATTTACGTTTCCTGACAGAATGCAAACTCTTTTGTGACTATTGTTTGTTACATGTTACTTTTACCATTTTGTTGTGACATTTACTATTTATATGTGACGTATTACATGTTCGTGTTACTTTTACCATTTTTTGTGATATTTACTACTTATATGTGATGTATCACATGTTCGTGTGACGTATTACCTATTCAGATTTAATATGTTAAAGAAAATATCACCAAGAAATTCAAAAAAGCTAGTAACCTGGTTATCATTTATAAACAATGTTTAAACATCCAACATCCATCACATAACATCCAACAAATAAAATAATTACATGTAGAGTCTAATACTTCCACTCAATCATAGGCACATCTCTACCCCAAAGTACAAAAGATATTGTGGATCATCACTGTCTAATTTTAACCATAGCTTTTTCCATTCACGACCTTCACATATGATTTGAACAGCAAGTCCTGCCTGTAGCATATGTGACTCCCTGTGCAAGGCTTCAATGTTCATTACCTCCCTTCTCTTGAGGATCACCTTGATGAAAAATATGCATGTATGCCACAATCATATTTATAAAAATATAACATAACACTTAATAGCAGGATATATAACTGGTAACAAGAATATAACACAGAGAATGTACAAATATCACATAATAGCATCATACGTCACACAGAATATTAAAATGTCACATAAATATAATATAAATCACACAGAATACTAAGCTATCCCATAACATCCCTAAAAGTCATACAGTATACTAAAATGTCACATATGGGTGTGAATATATCACCCACAATGTCACTAACCCATGCAAGTATCATGTGTATTAATAAACTGTTTAAGTATAAGAAACTTACAATCCTTTTTGCATTAGACAAGGAATTGCTTCATATTAAAATGTTCTGAATGTCAACGCCTGATCGTATCCACTCACCATCCTATCTAAAAATAGTTGGATAGTCAACACGTTTCTAGCCCATGCCTCGTGGTGAGCGGAGCTGTAATGTCTATATTTTTTGCCCCAAATTAACCTCAAGGACATGCCAATGATTAGTGTGACATATCAGAATTATCAACACATACTTTCCTTCATCTATATGCTTCTTTATATAATTTTTATAGACATTTTGCTCATCCAAATTTGAAGTAGTTAGCAACCAAATCTGTTGAAAAAAAGAAAAGAAAGTAAGCGTAAGAAAGCCAAATAACATATAAATGCAATATAACTCAAATTGTATTATAATTGACATTACTCACACTAAAATACAATGTGATAATAGCAAATTTTCTTTCCACATGGGCATATTTGGCAGCTTGAACCATTTTCGAAGTCTTGCAACTAGTGCTTTAATGGTCTAATGATTGCAAATGTAATAAATCATGTAAATGTCAAAAACTTGAGTAACACCGTTGTTGGCCTTCTTGTTTTGATGATGATTTACAAACAATTTACTACTAATGTTGTTTGTCTAGTATTTGTGCATTCCTATGTATTATAGACAAACAACGTTGTTGGAGGTTGGATGGATTAAGCCTACACGATCATATCAAAAGGAGGTTGGCGGAATGTCGGTGAAGCCTTGCAATTCATAGTTAAAGATCAAGTTCAAGCTTTATCCGCAACGTGTACCAAGTTGAGCTACAATGAAGATCAAGACCAAGCTTGGGTAACTTAGTTTAGGATTTATATTATGTGTGTTAGTACTTTAAGCTCAATCATATACACACATACACGTTTTGGTTTTTGTATATATATAGTTATATATATACATATATGTTTTGGTTTGATAGTTTTCAAGTTTTACTATGAAACAATTGAATATAATTAGAAAACATATTTTTGTTTCATGTTTATATGCCTAGTTATGATTTCACCTTTAACAAGCTTATATTTAATGAAATCATATTTAGTGTTTTGAATATATTACATAGAATATGCAATTTTATGAAAATATTGTATTTCTAGGTTATAGACTTCATAACAACATGTTATATCTTTTATCAAGTCTATACAATCATTTCATAAGGTTTCAAAATGTTGTTTAAGTCAAAATATCAAAATATCAATTTTCAGATTTTCATGTTTTGGACTATTTTGTAAAATGATGATATTTTTCATTTGGGAAGTCTTTTTTCGAAACCAGTCATTGTAGCATGTTTATTATCATGTCTACAATCATTCCCAAAGTTTTACATTTTTCTGAATTTATTTGATATTTTTAAACAGTATTTAAAATAAGCTCTAAAACCAATTTTTCTGGAAATGTCAGTTTTCGATCGACCGGTACGGTCGACCGGTCAATTGACCATTCGTCAGTATTCTTCCAGAGTCGTCGGTCGATCGGTCCGGTCGACCAAGAGCTTAAATCGGTCGACCGACAGAATTTCCGATCGACCGACGTTAGTCCAAAAAGTTTTATTCGTGTTCTTGCTCTCATCGGTCGACCGACGGGATTTTCGGTCGACCGACAATATAGCCGTTGGATACTAACGGCTATTTCTGAGCTGTTTCTCTGGGGGCTATTTTTACCCCATTGCTGATGTCTTTTCAAATTGATTAAGAGAGTTTTAAAAACAAGTTTAAGAAAGTTTTAAATAAGGGTTTGAGTTTGTTTAGGTTGTTTTTGGGGTTTGCTGTTACAAAGAAGAGTTTGCATCACCAGTTGAGGATTTCATCCTCAAAATCTTCTCATCCTCTCTTTGTGTTTATAGAGAAGTTTTCTAACTCTTTTCCCTAGCAATTTCATTATTGATTTATCATATATTAATTATTGCTAGTTTGCTATTTGAGTTAGATTTCATTTTACTCATTGTTACACACACCCACATTGAGCTTTTAGTATTTACATACATAGTATAGTTGGGTGGTGAGATATTATAACATTGAGTTGTACTTAATTGAGTTCTTACCTATTGTAGAGAACAAATTTATATTTGTTACATTGTGAGTGTTCTTAGGTTTTCGGTGAGCTAGAAACCCAGTGTGTTGTGAAGTTTTCGGTGAACTAGAAAACCGAGTGTGAGGAGTAAACGTTGTTCGGTGAGCGTTGAAAACCGACATAGTGTGGTTGTAAATTGTGAAGTTTTCGGTGAACTAGAAAACCGATTGTGAGGAGTGACGTTGATCGGTGAGCGTTGAAAACCGACATTGTGAGGTGTAAACGTTATTCGGGTGAGCGTAGAAAACCCGGTTGTGATAGTGGATTTCTCCCCGGGAGTGGGGAGCGGAGACGTAGGATGGAAGGTCCGAACTCCGTGATCATATTGCTTGTTTTGAGTGTGTTTTGGTGTTCTTTCATATTTATGTTCATATCTTATATCGCCATTGTCATTAGCTCATTATCTATATCATCCACTATCTTGTTTAGATTGTTTACCCCTTGTGTTAGTTTATATATCCTTACATATATTTCACTATATGCCTCTTTGCTAGGATATATCATATTGTATATTGCTTATCCTAGCTCATATATATTGTTGTATTTTATACTTGCTAGGATAACTTGTTAATAAGTTTTAATTGGCATAAAATCGGATTAGATTAGCATAAGACCCTAATCACCCCCCCTCTAGGGTCTAACAACCGCAACTTAAATAAAAACTAACACCATCCTTTAATCTTCCACCATGTAGAAGATAAAACATATCATATCTGCATATAGTCTGGTCTTCAACCTCAAAAATAGTCACCCCCCTACAAATGTAAAAGACAATCAATGTATAAGCGACATATTCAAATCAACACCAAAATGTCACAGAAAAATACTAAATGTCACATACAAATAGTAATGATCACATTTTGCATGTGTATGTCACAAACTTAAGGTAACTATCACAGACCAAATATAAATATCACAGAATAACACTTAATTCTTACTTGTCAACTTTTAATGTAAGAAAATATTGAAGCCACTTGTTTTCATCATCTGATACATCGGAAACATCCTGAATAGTAAAATTATGGTAAAATCCTTCGTCGATTGTTCCCGGTAGCCTGATATCAAAGTCTTGTGAAGAAGGAATGCCCATATTCAACATCCCCAATAATTTTTTTCTCTTCGGTTTTTTCCCTTCTCTATAGCTCTGGCACGTATGTTCTCATACCCAAGTGTGAAATTGCAAGTGGCTTCTCCTCATCCTTCCCCCTTGTCATCGCCATCTTTCACCATAATGACACCAACTTAGGGTTCTAATATAGATAAATTCACAATGCTAAACAAATTAAATCAATGAATGTGAATAATTGGGTTGATACTTACATCTCAGGCTTTATTGTAGCTGATTCAGATGATTGAGAGGATGAATTCGCCATCCTGTATTTTCAGCAGCGAGTGTCACTGTTCGGTGAAGAAGAAGGACTCTAGCGATGAGCTTGTGGTCGGCAGGGGGGTCCTTATCGATGGATGAGAGTCGACGAAGACGATTCAAAGGTGAGTTGCCGAAGACGAAGACGAAGACGACGAGCAGCGACGATCTTGAGAGGAAGAGGGTTTCAAAGAAGATGACGAGCGGCGACAGTCTTCGATGAAGACGACGAAGACGAAGTCGACGAAGACGGTTCAAATGTGGGTCGCCAAAGACGAAGACGACGAGCGGTGGCAGTCTTGAGAAGAAAAGGGTTTCGAAGAAGATGACGAGCGGCGGCGGTCTTCGATGAAGACAAAGTCAAAGAGTTATCGTCGATGGCAATCTTGAGAGGAAGAGGGTTTCGAAAGGGAAGAGAGTCTCGAAATTGGTTACAGACGGTTTTAGTAATAGCGCTCAGAAAGGGATGATGGTCTAAATTGGAAAGGATAATTTAGGGATACTTTTTTGGGTAGTGCGTCTGTACTATGTTTGGGGGCTTGTTACAATTTTTTTGTATAATGGCTTTTTGGTTATGGTTCTTAGGCTTGGGGTGGGGATGCATGGCCTAATTAAATTTAGTTTCTTCAAACAATTTTCCCTAAAAAAACATTGCAGCAGTATTAACAGCGAAAGAGTTAAAAAACAGTACTGCTATCAATAAAGTTAAAGGACATATATATTAGTGGAGTGTTTTGTTTCACACTTTTTAAGGAATAGTAATAAGAATTAAATCTTATAGGAGAAAAATCGTAAATAAAAGATTCTTTATGAATTTTATTCCTTAGTTTGGTTCACAACAAATTTATATATTTCGAAATCTATAAAGTTGTAAAAGTATGGCGTTTTTATGGAAACACAAATCCTATTGATTTGAGAGGATTTGAGGTAAAAAGTTGACACACCCATACTCTTCTCCTTCTTTTTTTATGGATTCTGTTTCTTCACAATCCCTATATTATTATGAGACCGATTCCTATTCTCATTCCAAACCTAACTAAAGAACAGGAATTGGAGAGTTTCTGTAAAGTTGGATTCTATTTTTTCATGTTATGAAACAAACGTAGAAAGGAAAAAAAAAATTCCATGATAGCATAAACTTGTCTTAAAATTTTTTATGGATTAGCTAGGAATCCATAAAAAACACCCAAATCCTATTCCTATTCTATTATCACACAGAGGATGAAAAGGAGCTTTTGAGGTTGAGGAGAGAAATGCTTTAGCTGATCGGAAATTTCTGCTTAGCGGAGCTGAAGAATGAAATGCTCCTAGTTGATCGGGAAGCAAACAAGAGAGAGCCACCATTCACTGATCGAAAAGCTCTGATTCTAGTGAAGAAATTTGAAGAGGGATAAAAAAAAGATGGGAGGGATTCTTTAGGATTCCCGATTTGCAGTGAAAATTCCATGGGTTCTAACTAGCCATCAATTTAAAGGGCTCACCCTGCAACCGTCCACCCTTCAGATCCGCCCTCAGTTTACAAGAAATCTGTTAGACCCTAGAGGGGGGGTGATTAGGGTCTTATGCTAATCTAATCCGACTAAATGCCAATTAAAATTAATTATCAAGTTATCCTAGCAAATATAAAATACAACAAGATATGTAAGCTAGGATAAACAATATGAACAATAAGATATATCCTATATGATGAAATATACATATATGCAAGGATATGAAACTAACACAAGGGGTAAACAATGTGAACTAGATAGTGGATCATATGAATAATGAGCTAATGACAATGAAAACTAACACAAGGGGTAAACAATGTGAACTAGATAGTGGATCATATGAATAATGAGCTAATGACAATGGCGATAAGAAATATAAACACAAGTATAAATAAACGCCAAAGCACACTCAAACACAAGATATGATCACGGAGTTCTGACCTTCCGTCCTACGTCTCCGCTCCCCACTCCCGGGGAGAAATCCACTATCAACCGGGTTTTCTATGTTCACCCGAATAACGTTTACACCTCACAGTATCGGTTTTCAACGCTCACCGATCAACGTCACTCCTCACACTCGGTTTCTAGCTCACCGAAAACCTTACAACACTCACAGTGTAACAAATATAAATTTGTTCTCTACAATAGATGAGAACACAATGAAAGCACAACTCAAGGTTATAATCTCTCACCACCCAACTATACTATGTATGTAAATACTAAAAGCTCAATGTGTGTGTGTGTAACAATGAGTAACCTGAAATCTAACTCAAATAGCAAACTAGCAATAATAAGAATATATAAAAATCAATAATGAAATTGCTAGAGAAAGGAGTTAGAAAACTTCTCTAAGAACACAAAGAAGAGGATGAGGGGATTGAGAATGAATCCCTCAATCTGCAGTTAAAGCTTCCTCCTTTGTAAACAGAAACTCAAACTCAAACAAACAGTAAAACCCTAAACCCTTGCTTAAACTTTTATGAAAATCAATAATGAAATTGCTAGAGAAAAGAGTTAGAAAAACTTCTCTAAGAACACAAAGAAGAGGATGAGGGGATTGAGAATGAATCCCTCAATCTGCAGTTAAAACTTCCTCCTTTGTAAACAGAAACCCAAACTCAAAACAAACAGTAAAACCCTAAACCCTTGATTAAACTTTTCTTTTCTTTTAAAACATTTCTTAGTTAGCTTGAGAGTTGAATATAATAGGGTATTTATACCCTCTCACAACTCAGCCAACAAACCAGAGCAAAAGACAAAACAGCCCCAAGGCTGATTGAATCGAGACTGCCTCGGGTTTTGAGTCTCCTGGCGTAAAGGTTCTTTTCCCTTCTCCTTCTGCTAGACTTTCTCCATAGCTATAGGCGTCGGGGGAATTGCTGCAATTCCTAGCTCCGCCAATGTCTTGGTAGGAGGGGTTTTGGTACCTAATTGCTCGGAAGCATCTGGGTACTTGTAGTGATACTCATTCCCGCTCCGAGTGGCGAAGGTTTCCTGCTCATCTTCAGAAAGTGGGAAGGCCGGAATTCTGTCATCATCTTTTCCTGGAATGGCAGAAGCTCCATAACAAGACTTACCTTTCCCTTTTGACTTTTTCTTGGAAGAGGTTCCAGTCCATTGCTCGTCTCCGATCAGATCTGGATGAACCCAAAGATATATATAACTATATATATGCATAGAAACCAAAACTTATGTATATATATATAACTATATATATATACGAAGAAACCAATAAATGTGTGTGTATAGATAATTGAGCTTAGAGTATATAACACACATAATATAAAACCTAAAACTACATTACCCAAGTAATATTGATCTTCAATTTAGCTTGACTTGGTACACTTGCGGATGAAGCTTGAACTTGATCTTTAACTTGAATTGTATGTTGCTTCACTCCACAAATCTGCCAACCTCCATTTGATATCGTCGTTGAAGCGCTATTACATCTATCCTCCAACAACGTTGTTTGTCTACAATAAATATGAAAACACAAATACTAGACAAACAACATTAGTGGTAAATTGTTTGTTAAACATCATCAAAACAAGAAGGCCAACAAAATCTACAGTTGAGTTATTTTCTCAACAATCTAGATATTTTCTATCTGGAGTAGTTTCCAGTGTAAAATTTAAACTTCGGGACATTAAAGTTTAAAATAGGTCAAACTTTATGTTAAAAATCACATGTGCATTTATACTACTAGAGGTATAAAGACATTCACCTTGAACTTGTCCACCATAATGACCATTTCACGTATACAATTAATCATTGTATTTACTCGGATGTTAATTAAGCTATTACTTATTTATTTCTCTAATCAGTTGAACATAGCGAAGGCAATTTAAAATCGCACTTCAATAAATTATGCACCAAGTCAACTCTTTATTAATGTTCGATTGATTGAAAGGAAATAAAAAAAGAGCTTTGCTACAGGGACCCAAAATATGGGACCAATAGAGGGGACAAGTGAGGTGTCCCCCTCCTATTGGATAGTGAGTTGGCCATCATTAATGATGATCAACTCATTATCCAATAGGAGGAGGACACCTCACTTGTCCCCTTTATTGGTCCCATATTTTGGGTCCTTAAAGAATTTTTCATAAAAAAAACAAATGTGGCTTGCTGTATCAGTGTAAGCCTGCCACGCCAACGGCCGAAACAATAAAAAAAATTAGAGTTATTAATCCACATGCAAGATTATTAATGCCGCATAATATAAAACACAAACAGTGTACGGGGAGAAGAAATTGCCATAAATAATGGAGCCTCGTGGATGCAAGCTGCAATATTTAACTTAATTTCCATTATGTCATTGCACCCCAGTCTTTATCTTTGTCTGCAACAATTAAGAGGCTTTGATCTCTTTTGCTCATAAATTATATATATATGTATCGTCACCCATCTTGGGCGTGCAGTTGAATGTGAACTCGATCATTATCATCCTAAAAACTCAAAACTCAAAATGGCTAATCATCACCCTCTCTACTCAAAGTTTTTCCAAACTAAGAAAACAGAAGCCGAAGTGGAGGAGGAGCTCCGCACGTACACAACCCACAAAGAGCTCATCTCCTCCCTTCCGACCAATAAGTACGGTCTGCGACTCTACGGCAGTTTCTGGCTCACAGAAAAAAATATCATCAGCATACTGTCCGCCCAAAAACACTTGAAGGCCTCCCCAGACGACGTCTTCTTGAGCACCTATCTCAAATCCGGCACCACATGGATCCGGGCTCTAGCGTTCGCGGTCGTCAACCGGCGAAAGTTCTCCTTCGAGGATCACCCTCTCCTCACCACCCATCCTCAAGAACAAGACATCGCTATACACGTCGAAGGTGCGTTCAGCTTTCCCCAGGTGCCCGACATAGACGACGCCGTCAACATCTCCCAGCGGAGGATTTACGCCACGCACACCCCTTACTCCCTCCTCCCCCAGTCCGTCAAGAAATCCACCCGTGTCGTCTACGTCAGCCGTGATCCTAAGGACGCGCTCGTCTCCTTCTGGCACTTTACGAATGCTAGCAGGCCCCCCAATGCTCCGTTCACGTCGCTGGAGGAAATGTTTGACCGCTTTTGTGAGGGTGGGTACCTGGGAACGATATGGGACCATCAGATGGAGTACAAGGAGGAGAGCATGAAAAGGCCCGAGTCCGTGCTCTTTTTAGAGTATGAAGAGATGCAGGAGAAGCCAGAGGAGTGCGTGAGGAGGCTCGCGGAGTTTCTCGGACAGCCGTTTACAAGGGAGGAGGAGGAGGAGGAGGAGGCCGTCCAAAAGATTGTGAGCCTATGTAGTTTAGAGTTTCTGAAGGAGCTGCAGGTGAGTAAGAACGGGAGAGTCTACGACCAGTGGGGGGATTATGTTATGAAATATTCGTCTTTTTATCGGAAAGGGAAGGTCGGAGACTGGAAGGTGCATATGAGCCCGGCAATGGCCGAGAAAATAGACCGGATCACTCAACAGAAGATGGGCCAGTACGATCTGATTGATCGTCATCAAATCAAATGATGAACAATTAACAAAATTTACTTTGAGACCCCTCGCTTGTAGTTCCTTTCTCTCTATTTCTTTGTTCTGCTGTGTTGTTGTTGCTTGTTCAATAATTATTGTATGCTAAAGAATAAGGGTCTGTTTGTTGTTTTCCGTAATTATTAGTCTGCCTGCAAAGCACGGCCCTCTATTTTTTAAGTATCGCATTTTGAACTCACCTCCCTTTAAGTTTTAATACATTTAATTTGATTATTTTATACTTAAAATTAGAAATTATATCTACTCCTCTATACTTAAAGGAGGATTCAAGTTTTAATACATTTGATTTAGTAATCATAAATACTCCTTTATATTTAGAGGAGGATCTAAATTTTAATACATTTGATTTAGTTTGCTGTTTATGATACAGTAAAATATTGTAGTATAAACAATAACTTCAAAAAAAATAGTGGGAGATTTAATTTACCGTCCACGGTGCAGTGATTTACCGCAATAGACGGTTTGGCGGGGTTGATGTACTGTTCACAGCACAATAGTACTGTAGCATTTTTTACTGTTCACGATGTGATTTGCTACCCGATTGGGGAGGGGGGGGGTTGATTAAGTGTTCTCGGCATAGTAGTTACTGTAGCATGAATAGTGGTTATTTGGATCCTCCTATGGGTATAGAAGAGTAGATGAGGAGAGGTGTTATTTCCTTCACTTTTATGGAAAAATATTTCGTGTGATTGTTTCGCCAAAATGCATATGATATGAGCAATTTCCACCACTTCCATAGTTTGTTCAACATTTAAGAAAGAAGAAGGTAGTTGATGTATGAATAGATTCCCTCATGCTCCATAATTTGGTTAAAGTTAAAAATAATTTTCAAAGATTTGAGGGACTAATTTGTAAAAAAGTGTTAAAGATTTAAGGAAGTAATTTGTGAAAAGTTTAAAGATTTGACAGATTAATTTTAAAATATGAATATTTGAGGGAGAAATTTCACAATGTAAGAAGCAAAGTTGTGCTCCTCTTTATGTTTTTCATTAATGATCTAAGTTGACTCCAAATCAGAAAACGCTAACCATTACACTTACTTCCCTCTAGGCTTTAGCTAATGAAAATATTGAGCCTAGTCCCTAATCCTCGCAGGCCCATAACAACTTCCAACTCAAACAAACAAAATCAATCGACAACCATTGTTTCTTCATCAAGTGGTCCCAATCACAAACCCTCATCTCAAACCTTCCATTTTAATACACCCTTTTCTTATCAAAACCCTAATCCAAGCATCAACGGCAGATATCTGTCTACCCTCAAGAGTAAACTCTAACCCTAACTTCTCTATTCCCCATTTTCTTCTCCAAACCCTAATTTCTCTATATACAGGTAGGTAACGATGAAGTCCAACTAGGCCTATCCAAACGGGTTGGTCCTGCCCGACCTGACCCGGATTTCTGGGTCTGGGCCGGGCAAAATTCGTAGCCCGGACCCGGACCCGATCCCGGGGTGCCCGGGCAGGGCCTGAGTTCGGGTTCGGTCCAAACAAGGTCGGGGCTGGATTTTTTTGTATTTTTATTTGATTTTTTACAAGAAATGATCAAAATATTAGATTAATCTTATTATATTTATATTGTATTAGTATATACTTATATATTAGTATATAGCTATATATTATATATACATATATTATGTAAGTATATTGTATATACTTGAGAGAGAGAGAGTCACATAAGTATATATTACTTACTTATAAATATGTATTATATAGTTATATATGTATTTGTTAGATACTTATATTATGTTTATTTAAGTATAGTTATATTGTGACGCCCCTGTTTTCACACATGGCTGCAGTCCAAGGTGAACCCAGAGATGTCAAACTTGCTATGCATCAATACTATGTAACAACATATTTCACTATCATAGTAATATTTCTCTAGTGGAATCAATAACAAGTGTAGATACAAAACATGCAAAATAAAATAAATAAATGCAATGGACATGACATAGAAAGAGATATCCAAATAAACATACTCATGTCTCAACTGAATAAAAACTAAGTACAACTAATGTCTAAAATAAATGTGAAGTAACTTAATACATAGAGTCAAATGAAAATAGTACTAAGGCACACAGCCTTTACAAAATAAAATACAAGTCTAATGATCAACTAAACCATAATTAAATGACTGTAGAGTATCAACTACTAAAAATAAACAACGACGACTATGCTATAAATCCGTCAACCTACGGCTCTCTGACACTCTGATCCGCTGCCTAAAAGAAGGGAAAACAAAAAGGAAAACAACAATAGCGTCAGAGTGTTGTAGCAAGATCATCTCTATCCGCCCTCAGGGGAAGGGCTACTAAATATGATGGAGGCTCTACCTATTATGCATAGTCTACCTAAATTATTTTCCCTATAACTAAATGGGATTAATATTTAGAAACCCACAACACAAGACGTAGTACGTTAAGCGAAATAGTTTAAACAAGGAAACCCTCATGTATATACCATATGTCTCAAATTGTGAATCGCTAAATATCAATTCTAAACTAAAAATAAAAGGTAAAGAAAAAACAACACAGATAAATACTAAAATAAACAATGTCAAAATGTCGACCAAATATCTCGCGTTACCCTTGGGTAGATAATATGGATACAAGAACTAAATCTCCTGTAACTCCCAAATACGAAGTAGTACGGTCACAATATAACTCAGCGATGAATCATATTTATAAATGGCTTCCGCCAAAGACTCGGGCTATCAGATATATCACTACAATATCTCGTAAGGCTCTATGACTCATCGCAATATTATGTGAAACGGACTACCAAATCAGACATCCTAAATATGTACATGGCTCATTAGTCTCATCACATTACCGTGCGGGACGGACTACCACATCAGGTATCCTAGAAGTACGGTTCTCTAGCCTCATTGCATCACCATGGGGGACGTAATACCAAATCAGGTATCCTAAAAAATGACTCAATGGCCTGTACTAACGGCATATCGACGTACTATCCCAAGTAGTACTGAGTTATGCTCATCAACGATATCCATACATGTATATATATCTATACTATTTTAATTAATTATAACTCATAACGTGATTGAAACACTACTTGTAATAATCCTCTCCTGGATATACGTATATGTTTTATGGCTCTATCCATGTACATCTATGGTTGCACGTGTGTCATCGACTCGAACCCTGCATTCATGATAGAATGTGTAAGAAACAATCATCAACGTGAAAATCTTCCAATCGTAGTCTTCATTTGTTGATGTGAAAGTCATTTGATTGTAGCCTTCATCATCGAGTTGTTAATACGGAAGTCATCATATTATAACTTCTATTATCGGTGTTTGATGGGGATCAGCTATCTGCAGTAATTTTTAGATAGTCTACAGAACCCCCTCCAAAGTTTTTGAAAGTTCGCGTTTGACTAGAACAAATTTTTAGAATACTTTGGATCCCTAAATTAGTTTGAGATCTATTATTGAATGATGGTTGACTATAATTCTGTTTGAAGGTACCATGAACCTGAATGTAGAACTTTGCTACACAGCACCCATATGCTGGTGATCATAATAGGATTTTTGGCAAATCCTCAGCCATTAACGAATTTGATGTGTCTTTACCGATTATCGTTTAAAATCGGGCTAGCATGTGAATTGTCTAAGTTCCTTCCATATGTAACGTTGTGCAAAAAGAATAAACTCTTTTAGACTTGGTGTTATGATATTAATTACATAGGCTTTATCATTTTCATGGGGAAAATACTATCCGGCGACATATGTTAGGCGTCGGCTTGTCTCTAATTAGGGATCGAGACAAAATCCCTCATACGTGTGAGACATGAGATTTTAACATTATTAATAACAACCCGCTACGATATTGAATACGTAGACTCCGATAAATATGTGAGACGCAGCTCGAATTTGACCAGAATGATCCTTGTAGAATTTGATGAACACCCAAGGCACACCCCATATTTGGCCTAAATGATTCTTATAGGTATTGATGAATACCCAATGTGCAGCCCAAATTTGGTTAAAATAATCCTTGTAGAAATTGATGAACACCTAAGGCATATCCCAAATTTGGCTAAAATGATCCTTATAGGTATTAATGAACACCCAAGGAGTAGCCCAAATTTGGCTAAAATGATCCTTATAGGTATTGATGAACACCCAAGGCGCAACATAAATTTGGCTAAAATAATAATTTCAGAGGACTTGCTCTGTCTCTTCTATTGGTTAGCTCATCAAGGGTAATGATTTTAACAATATCCTTATTAATCTTAGTGGGAATGTTAAGCTATTTGAAAGGATGAGTTGCGTGGGGAATTGAGCAATTATAACTTATCTGTACTCATCCAAGAGATTGCATAGCTTCTTGTTGTATATTAGTTTCTTCTTCTTTTGTCACCTTGATGGCCATTGCTAGCTTCTCTATATAATAACCCCAATGGCAGTGGCAGCTCGTTGTGAGGTTGAAATGCAGGATTAAACCTGATGGCGTTTGGGAAGCTGAAACGCAGGATTAAACCTGATGTTTGAAGGTTGAAATGTAGGGTTACACCTTACGTTTGGGAAACTGAAATGCAGGATTAAATCTGACGTTTGAAAATGAAACGCAGGATTTAACCCTACATTTGGCAGTCTAACCGACTCACAATGAGCGTGATTTTTACCTAAAATCCCGCTCTGATTCGACAGCTCCAGCTATCTATAAAATAGATCGCCAAACGTTAAATCAAAAGTCATTCGACTTTCCTATTCTTCTCCAGTGAACGCAATAAAGATTTTCATTTTCTTCTCCGTTGAGTACTGTTCATCTTCTTCAACAGGGTTAGAATGGCTCCCAAGAAGAGAACCGCTTCCAAATCAAAGATCACCCTTGCTTAGAGTACGTCATCGGCCAAGGTCGCTGGTGATGCTCAGGCAACCGCGCCGCCGCCACAGGTTCCCTCAGTTAATGGTAAGTTCAGGCGATTATAACTTGTTTCGACAAGTTCTATACCATTAACGCTGAGTGAAAACTCACGTTCCGCCATTAAAACACAGAGGTTACCCTCAGTGTTTCTTGATTTGGGACATATGGTTAAACCTTGCATTCTAGAATGCGGGTCTGGATCTTGTGTTTTAAATTTACAACGCAGGTCTGGACCCTATGTTTGGAATTTAGAATGCGGGTCTAAACCCTGCGTTTGGAATTTAGAACGTGAGTATGGACCCTACGTTTGGAATTTAGAACGCAGGTCTAGACCCTGTATTTGGAATTTAGAATGCAGGTCTGGACCCTACGTTTTGAATTTAGAACGTGGGTCTGGACCCTGCTTTTTAAATTTACAACGTAGGTTTGGGCCCTGCGTTTGGAATTTAGAACGCGGGTCTGGGCCTGCGTTTTAAATTTACAACGTAAGTTTAGACCCTATATTTGGAATTTAGAATGCGGGTCTGGACCCTACGTTTTGAATAGAGTCTTTTTTGTACTTATCATTAATTTCACACTAACTGGTTGTCTCTTCCACTTGTAGTGCACTATTCCAGTGAACATCTTTCCTTCAATCATTACTTCAGTCATACAGGAGGTGCAGATAAAAATACGCTCTTTAGTTTTAGTTTAGAGTATTCTATATTCCAGGATACGGACAAAGAAAAGGAAAAACTCATCACTTAGGCTTTCCCTGAAACCCTCAGATCCTTGGTTACAGATGCAAAGTTTGAGACAACAGAGCGTAAAGTTTTAAAGAAACCAGCCTTCTTTTTTGGAGATTCTGTTAATATGGACCCGAAGTGGATGTTTGACAGAAATTACAAGTAGCTAAGAACCGTCAATGATCGTCGCCTTTTTCTGCCAAATTTGGAGCGGATGTGGCCGATCTCTTATTATCAGTGTGCTTCTGTTTCGTGATCTATGGATTGGGAACTTGTCCATGAACAAGGTGGCGTCGCTACTGGACATATTACTCATCACGGTGCTCACCCAGCTAACTTCAATTACTTTATGACTTTGAAGCCTGGTTCAGTTAAAAAGGAACATCCCGTCGGTGAGCCTACTAAGCTAGTGAATACATTCGTTAGAAAATTTATCTTTGTGTAGGGAGAATTCCTCGCCTAAGACTTTATAGATCCGACATGGGTACATTCAAGCGCGAGACTGAATGGTGCACTCGGATGGTAAATTTTTATCTAGAAAAATTGGAAAAATTACAAGAGCCCCTTAGAATTTATGACCGGAGAACCCCGATATTGACTACTCGATAGGGATTTCTCCAAACTACAGCAACCTTTTTGCCATGCTGGAATTCTACAATCCTCATACAGGCACCTTTTTCACTCCTGTTGGTGAATTAGGTTTTGCACTCCACGAGATGTTTGAGGTTTCAAGGCTATCATTTGGAGAATTGCCCTACAAAGAGTTTGTTCCTGGGAGTAAAGAGTTGGAAATTTTGAAAAATGGTGCTCTGGCAATCTATGACACTTATCGGGAGTTAATGTGCTATTTCCAAATATGTGCATAGAATATCAGTAAGTGAGCAAGTGGTGTCAAACAAGGACAGTGGGCTGAGTATCTCTTTCAAAACTTGTATGATAAGGATACAGAAGTAACTCGCTTGGCTGCCAGCACACTGGAAGAAATTCATGAGCGTATCAATGATGCAACCTCCCACTATACTTGTGAGACAGAGGAAGATGTTTTCCCGTAATACACTATGTTTGAAAGTTTTCACTATCAGTCTGAGATCCTAATTTCCTACATGGCCTTGTTTGCTAGTTTTCTCACACTTTGGTTGAAATGTTGTGTAGTACCAACTAGGCCCATGGTGCCATTACAGTGGAAGTATTATATCCAACTGTTGTTCTGGCTTAAGGACGACCTCTAAACCTCCTGTCGGCCATGGTATGCTGTCTACAGAGCGGCCTTCAGGAGTTAGCCTCTGAATTTATTACAGTTAAGAAGTTGGAATCAGGTAGCAAGACCATTATCCAGACTCTTACCCCTCGGTGCCGATGCCATATATTTACTTGGTATCTTGGTTCGTGTTGCACTGTCCTTCCCTGATGTCGACTCTTGCCTCGAATAATACTTCAGCCCTTATCGTATAGCAATTAGAGACTGCTCGGTGGGTTGGTTAGTACAAAGTTAAGTTTCAAGAGATATTGAGGCGAGACTATAACTATGTGATATCTTGTAGATTTCCCACTTTTGAAGGCGGTGCATATGGAGAAATGCATCGGGATACTCTGGGGTATAACTCTTTCACCACTCTTAGCAGAGGCGCTTTCTGGTGGCTTATAAACATACGTCCGGGCTACCTTTTCTTTCGACAAGAGAAGAAGTGCTTTATTGGACTATATCTGCTTTATCTCTTCTCCCGACAATTTGGCTATGACCAGATTTATGTCGGAAATCCTAATTCGGCACTTGCATATACAGGTAACGTGTACGAAAGGGCAAGAGCCTGGTATTTCTCAGTGGCAGGCTGCATAGGACAACATTTACATTGCCACACAAAATGCCCAACGCTTACACTTCCTTGAGCTTTTGTACTTGGTATCAGGCTGCTTCACAAATCCCTGAGTACAAAATTTATACCTCTTGCTTGAAAGCTATTCGAAAATGGAATGATGTGAAGAGGAGTTCCAAGAAGTCTCGCACCAGGGGAAGCACTTATCATATGAGGAATAAATTTCTGAGGAAGAAAAACAACAGGCACAAGAAGGAGTTCAAGTCAAAGAACATAGGGTACCTGAAACTCGCGAGATGGAATCTTCAAGGGTGGAAACTTGTAGCAAGAAGGCTAAGGGAAACGAGCTCTTGATCCAACTGAAGAGGGTGAATATGAGAGGCGATCTCGTCGCAAGTTAACACTCAAGCCTCCCACTTCCAAACTTATGCAAGATGCCTATAAAGCATGGCAAGCGGAGGAAGAAGAACGAGAGTCAACTGCTATGAAGCTCTCGCATCAGTCTGGGCTTCCTTTAGTTTCCCCAGCTCTAAGAGGTCCCGCCTCTTCTATTCATCCACCAGATGGGATGAATTGCTTGTAGGGGATGTAGAATCTATCCCTACAATGGACCCTGCAGCTCTAGTTGAAGAAACTAGGCCTTCTGTGGATGAACCTGTGATGACCGAACCTAAAAGACTCAGCGGAAGTTCATCTCCCACTGCTTCAGCATTAATGCCATCGATGGTGGACACAAGACTTAGCCCTACCACGGGAATAATATCTAAGCTAACTACCACCATAGACTCACCTAAACAATCGGCAGAAGGTGATAAGGTTCAAGTGGATTATGAGAGTTCTCCGGGAGGTGGTGGTGATGAGGTTAATGATGATGCAGGAGGTGACAATATCGGCGATGACACTGATGATGACGTCAGTGAAGAAGAATCTTTGGATGTATGCACTGATTTTGATGATACGCCGAGGGCTACTTCAGATAAATCATCCACTTACATTCCTATCTCTCCCCCAGGTAAGTGTTGTTCATTTTAGACTTCCACAGAAGTTTTCTTTTGTATTCTAAATTTTTTTTTATGTAGGGTCGCCGGCTCCAGTGGCCAAGGAGGCTACAATCATAACTCCGCCACGAGAACAGTTTCCACTTACACCAACAACTACTCCTCCTCCGGCGTAGACATCTTCTACACTAGTGATAATGACTTCTCCGTTTCCTTTGATAATTTCTCTTACAAAGGTTATGAGTACTTCGAGTTCTGCTCAAATGGGAGTGCTTATATCTCTCTCTTCAAGTCCGGTGCACTTGGCATCGTAACTCCTTCTCTGGCTACCACACTGAAACCGACTGCTCACTTCTTACTTAGCTCTGTGACTTTGAGGACCTTGGTGCCATCTACCATTGCTTCTTTAAGCCCGATAGATGCTCCTGACCTGCTCAAGATCTCTCTTGGATATTTAAAAAGTATGATGAAAAAGGTGGTTGAGAGCGTCGATGCCGGTCGGGACACCTTTGAGTCATACAGGCCACTTTTAACAAATAGTCTGAATGGCGTCAAATACATGGGTGACATTCAATGTGTTGAACGTTGCTCAGAGGTTATTGCTCGCTTAGAGGAGAAATTAAAAGCTTTAGAGGACCTGGGGTGTGTGGATATCAAAGCTCAAATCACATCGACTTTTGCTGATATCTGGACTGAAGAGGTGAAACGGTATGAAATAATTCAGCATGGCTTAGTTGAAAAAGAACTCTGAGTCATACATTTGCAGAAGCAAAGTGTTCAAAAGCAAGAGGAGCTGAATATTTCAACGACTACTTTAGAGGCTGCTCGCTCAAAGATCAGGCAAACTGAAGAGGCCATTATTCACTTACAAGCAGAATTGGTCCGACAATAGGCTTAATTTGATCGAGTTGAAGCTATCATGACCACACTCAGCCTCCACGTTATAGAAACTCTTGTAAATTATTATAAAGAAGTCTGGACACTTGAAGAGGTTAAGAAAAAAGCTGCTGTTGTGGTGTCTAAGGAAGATGAGCTCTGAAGAAGAGCTAAAGAGATGGTACGAGCTGCCCATGAGGAGAAGCTCTCCGATATCAAGTCCCAGCTCGCATCTATTCACTCGATGGAGCTTTGAACTTTAATTTTATTTTATCGTTCTTCTGACAAGAACAATACTATCTTGTATCACTTCTTTTTTATTTTGAATAAAAGTGATACTATTTTAGCTTTTCACTGTTTCTTTTATGTGTCATGTTCTGACTTGAAACAATGAAAAATATAATTGAAAATGCCAAAGGTGTAATTTTAACTTAGCATAATTTTCCTCATAAACCGAGATTTAACACTTTTCTTTATTATCGTTTAAGACAATTCCAGAAAATTTTAATCTGCTAGGGATATTTATTGGTTCCCGCACTTGATATTCTGTTTAAGAATCATCAAATCCTTGAAGTTATGTTGAATGATTGTCATTCTCCTGAAATGAATTAATAAGTTCATTTCTTCCTGCGTTGCATTTTCGTTTGAAACACTGAAAGAAACTTATAAGTGCCAGAGGTGTAATATTAACGTGGCGTGAATTTTCACTTAGAGTGAAATTTAGAAAATTTCTTCTCTTTATTACCACTCGGGGTAGTTTTAGAAAGGTTTAACCCACTGGAGATTTTATGAACACTTGTTACTCATATGCAAAAGAATAACAAGTCGAAAGGGATTTTTAACTACTGGAGGTATAGTGTTAACGTAACAGTGATTGGTGGACTTATCACCCTATTGAAGAGGATTGATAAGTGATTTTGATTGTCAGAGATAAGATATTAACATAACAAGTTTGTGGATCTATCTTTCTATTGAAAAGAGACAATAAGTTTATTTTGTCTGAGGTGAGATATTAACGTGATAGGTTTGTGGACCTATCGCTCTATTAAAAAGATTCAATAAGTTAATTTTATCAGAGGTGAGATATTAACATGACAGGAAGATGTTGCGATCGAAGCAACTTTAAGAACCTATCATCCTATTGATGAGAAATAATAAGTAGATTATCAGAGGTGTGATATTAACGTGACAAGAATTTGTGTACTTATATTTGAACGAGATTTTGGAAATTAGCGTCTTACTAGGGAGAATTGCTAAATGAGTTTGTCATCAGGAGCGATGAATTTTAGTACTTGTGACTTGAACAAGATTTGGAAATTTTATCACTCTGCTGAAGGGAGCTGAGAAATTTGAGTAATTTTGGGGGACTTACTGCTCTATTGAGGAGAGTCAAAAAGTTGATATGTGATATGAGAAAAACTTGCTATATTGAGGATAAAACAAGCTAAAAATCAATCTCTGTGGAGATAGTGATCGTCAGAAATGGTATTAACTTGACGATATGGACTGGACGATTTATTTAGGATATCAGCTGGAGTGTTCTGAGGTCTTGTCAACACTCTGTTGAAAAAGAGTTCATGACACCAAACTTGATGATGATAAGTGTCATGTTTGAAGCATGGGGATAATCCCGTCATTTTGGAATCATAGAACTTAAAGACCATTTCTGTGTTTAAGGCTCAAGACGCGGGGTTGAGCCCTTCGTCGAACTCTTGCAAACGTGGGTACACGCATAGCGTTTAAAACTTGGAACGCAACTTCCAAAATCATTGTGTTTGGTCCTTGGGACATAGGATAAGACCCTACGTCTGATTAGAAGTCTAAACGACTTATCTAATAACACATAGACCGCATTCAGGAAGGAGTTTTAGAACTCTATGCCATCTACTGCATGGCAGCTTGTTATAAATAGACCTTTATCAGTCATATCAAGGGTCATTAACCACCCATATCTCCACCTTAACTCTTTGAACGAGTTCTTCCCATTAACTCTAGAATCTCTAGATGATATTTGTCTATCCTTAACTACAAGTGGCCTTGGTTTCGACGAGAAGGAGTTCTCGCCTGCAAGGGGTCGTGAAAGAGGCTCATGTCTTGTCATCGACCAATGACACGAGGGGTGTTTCTGATTCCATGTCAGCACCACTGTCGACGCCCTCATCGTGAGTGTCTAGTCATCGAGGTACGTAAACGTCATTGTTTACATGTTTTTGATGAGTTTGTTCAAAACCCTAAATTGGTTCTTGGTTGACGATGATGAGGAAGACTTGTTTTCTTTAACCCCTGCATTTTGTAATTAGAACGCATGTTCATTCACTACGTTTAAACTAATATGACATGGGTCTCGACCTCTGTGTTCAAATTAATACAATGTAGGTCTCGACCTCTGCATTTGAATTAGTCTTTTAGACTTTCAGGAAGTTTATTAACTTCCATATTTTTTGTTTTGTAGCTCGAGATGATGTTCCCAATGCTGAACCCCGCACATCACAATCCTCGGGGAAAAAGCCCATTACTATAGAGGAGTAGGCTCGTTATGAACGAGATGCCCAAAAGAGGCAACCAACCGAACCTTTCATCGTATCTGATGATGAAAAGGAAGAGTCACCGAGAGATGATGAACCAGAGGATGCTCCCCTAATTCAACCCATCTCGATGATCTTCCCTAGCGAAGATTAAGAAAAGGTAACCCTTTCCTCTCTCAACATTAATCCTGAATATGTATTGTTCCTTGTCAGGCGCTTAGAGAATGTGATGAAACAAGCCATCTCTGTCATTGAACACGGCTGGGGTACTTTCTCTAGATTTCATGCCCATATTGAGAGTGGCTTAAACGCTCTCGGTCTAGTAGATTATCTATGGGCTATGATCATCGTGGAAAAACTCTGTCTCTACATAAATGCTATTCGCTATCTGGAACAGTTGCTGCACACTGATTTGGGGCCCAAGATTAAATAGGCCGTAGGTGTCGCCCAAATCAAGAAGATGATTAAAGATAAAGTTCGGCGGCAAAATATATCCGAAAAGAAGGCCTACATTTGGAGCTTACAGAAGCAGCACCGTTCTGCCATGGCCAAGCTTATTGGAGGTGAAATGACTCAGGAGGCGTTCGACGTTGGGGATGCCGACGTTTACGCCGTCATTCAAGCAGAGAAAGAGGCACTTCAAGTGTTGCAACAAGGGGCGACCACTGTTACTGATGTTACTGAGGATCAACTTCGGAGGGAGACTGAAAAAGAAGTTCGGGAGACACATGCCAGGCTTATATCTCAAGTTGAAGCTGACCTTGCAACCTTTTCACTTATGTAGTCTTGATACTGCTCTTATTTTTGTTTTGTAATAACTTTAAATTATCACCAAAACAATTACTGTCTACCTGTGATGAACTGTTGACATTATTCTACTCTTTAATGCCTCTTTTTTTGTGCTATGTTTCACTTTTTGGCATGCCATAGGTGTAATATTTAACTTGGCATAACTTAGAAATTCTCTTTATTATAACTTAGAATAAGTCCAAAAAATTTCAATCATCAGAGGTGTAATGTTAACTTGACGATATACAAGATGAATGGTTCATTATTCTCCGTTGAAATGAATTCCAAATAACCAACCTTTAGTCTAAATAAAATTGATTTCTAATTTTATACTAGCTGAGAAAAGTTAACATGATTTGTTACTCTCCACTCAATGAATTGCAAGTAACCAACCCCTAGTCTACACAAAGTTTATTTATTATTTCAGACTTGGCTGGGGATTAGGAGAAAGGGAGCTTCATGGCCTACAGGTAATATTTCTTAAAAAAAAATTTGTTAATATGCATTATGAGCCTGTTACCTTTCTGGTTGATGAGATGGTATGCTTCATTCGAATAGACTGGTTCTATTACGAATGGCCCTTCCCACTTGGAATTGAATTTCCTTTTAGTTTTGTGTGTCATCACCATGGGTCGTTTGACAGCTAGGACCAAATTGCCTTTCTTGAAGATTCGCTCTTTGACCATCTTGTTGTAGGCTTTAGAGATTCGAGCTTGATACAACTCTATCTGTTATTGAGCTTAAAGTCGTCTGTCGTTCCATACTTAAAGTTCTTAAAAACGCAATCGATGTTGTTCTTTATCTATCATCCTGGTCACGAGGGTGACTCTCAGAGATGGGATATAAATTTTCAATGGTAATACGGCTTCACAACCATATACCAAAGAGAATGTGATGGCTTTTGTAGGGGTTCTCACCGTTGTACGGTAGGCCCACAAACATTCACCAAGCTTTTCATCCTAATCATGACGGCTCTTAGAAATGAACTTCTTGAGGAGTTTCACGATGGTTTTGTTAAAAGCTTCTACGAGGCCATTAGCTGGCGGGTAGTATGTCGTCGATACAACACTTTGGATCCTGAATTTGTCGCAGAATCTCTAAAAACCGTGACTGATGAACTGTGTTCCATTGTCATGGACTATTCGTCTCGGTACACCGAAGTTGTAGATGACGTGATATTTATGAATTTGAACACGTTTAAAGCATTGACTTCTTTTAACGAAATTGTTTCTGCCCACTTGGAGAAGTAATCGGTTACTGCCAATATGAACCTATGTTCTTTAGAAGACGGAGGAGAGATAGGTTCGACGATGTCCATTCCACACATCTCGAATGACCAAGATGTAGATGTCGGATGTAGGTTCCCAGGTGCCTAATGGATGAATTCACCATGAATCTGTCATGTGTGATAACGTTTAGCGTAGTCAACGGCATCTGCAAACATCTTTGGCCAATAATAGCCAATTCGTCAAAGACGGTCCCCTAACTTAGCTTCGGATTGATGAGCTCCACACATCCCGTCATGAGCTTTCCTAAGAGTCTCCCATGCTTCTTTTCTAGAGAGGAAATAAAGCAAGACTCCATCATGTGATTTATGATACAAGGTTTGAGAGACCGCATCGAAATAGAATCGGAGAGTCTTCCGTTTGATGGTGGCCGCTTCTTTAGCATCATTGGGCAGTATTTCGTACAAGACGTAGTCAATATACGAGAATCGCCAATTCAAAGAAGATGGCTTTGTCATGAGCATTCTTAAAAGATTTACCTTAGAGATGACATAGATTGTTTGGCCTACCAAGTAGTGTCGTATTTTTTGGACAACAAATACTAAGGCGAGACACTCTTTTTTTACTGGATTGTACCGGTGTTCGGTTCTAATCATGGTTCTTCTAAGGTAGTAGATGGATTGCTCGTGTCCTTGATCATTGTTCTAGGTTAGCAAAGCTCTAAGGGAATGATCCATGACCCTCATATATAACAGGAAAGGTTTCCCTAATATCGGGGCTACTAGGACGGGTGGTTACGTGAGATATCTTTTGATATCCCTAAATGCCTTCTGGAAATCTCCATCTCAAACGAATGAAACTCATTTCTTCATCGACTTGGTGAAGGGCTGGCAGCGTCCCGAAATGTTTGATATGAATTTCTAGATGAACTCCAATCTACCTTGCAAGCCTCTGAGCTCTTTGCTCAGAGGTGGCATTTCTTAGATAGCATGAACCTTTTTTGGATCGAGAGAACTCCCTTTGGATATTATTATGAATCCCAGGAATTTGCCGCTAGACACCCCTAAGAATGATTTGGTCATATTCATCTTTAGTTGATGTGCTCGCATGATATCAAACATCGTCTTCAGATCTACAAGATGATCACATCTGTTTTGGTTCTTCACTGCAATATCATCCACGTAACATTCTATCTTTTTACGTAGATATTCATGGAAGATTGTATTCATGGCACACTGATAGGATGCACCAGCATTCTTCAGCCCGAAAGGCATTACCGAATAACAGTACACCCCCAGGGGTGTTCTGATAGTGGTGTGCTTTTCGTCTTCAGGGTATATTTGATCTGGTTATACCCTGAGAATCCATCTATGAAAGACATTCTCTTATACCCACAAGTATTGTCAATCATGACATCTATGATGGAGAGTGGGAATTCGTCTTTCGAACATGCAGCATTTAGGTCACAAAAGTCGATGCAAATTCGGACCTTGCCATTATTCTTGGGTACGGGAACAATATTAGCAACGCAGTTGGGTTATTGTTCCTCTCTGATGAAGCCTAAATCGATAAGCTTTTTGACTTATGACTCAATTAGTTCCATGATCTCTGGACGAAACCGACATTATTGTTGTTGTTTGATGGGTTTCGTATCCGGATCAATGTTAAGATAATGCATGGCTACTTTTGGATTAACACCAAGCATATCTTCATAATTCCAAGTGAATACATCTATATATTCTCTAATGAGAGATATGAGGCCTTCTTTCTCGGATGATGATAAGCTTTCGCTTATGAAGATTGGCTTAGGATCGGATTCATCCCTTATGTTGACCCGGATTTCCTTATCTTCGGTGGGCGGTTCACGTTGTTCGAAGCACATATCCCATAAAATGTTAAGGTGCTTGATCCAAGGATCATTGGTTGATTCGATCAATTCTTGGTCATCCTCTGCATCTTCGACCGGATGACTAACTGAAGCCATGTTCACAGACATGCTTTTAAATATTGCTCCGACACTTACATCGGATTCTCATGAGGATGTTCAAGATGAATGATCTTGACACAGACAGTTACTGGTCTCATCCTCAGAAAGGGGAGGAGTTGAAACATAACCTAACCCTCTTTTAGTTTTGTGATAATAATCAGGAGATTTTCCTTCTGGAACGAAAGATTGAATTGGTGCTCGCCTTCTTTTTTCGAAGTTTAAACCTTCCTATTTACCAAAGTCATAGCCCATTCTTCTCATTATATAGATAGAATTAGGTTCATAATGATGGAATTAGGGAGTTCTGGGATCATCCTCTGAACTCTCCCGACTGGGTAATTCAGAATTGACTTTCCCGAAATAGATGGGCTTTTGCCCTTTCCTTTTGGACAGGGCCATGAAGAAAGCCCTCTGTACATCCTCCATCTCTTCAAATGCGGTGAGTGATGATTTTAGAGGCAAGGTGAGTGATGCTTCGGTGTATAATATGCACCATATATTAGTACATGTATATGTATCAGACTCTATCTATTCATATTCACAAGACACGTCACACAAGTACGCCAAATTGAAATCTTCATTAATGTACTACTCGCCCTCACTCGGTACATTGTTATTGTTTTCATTCTAGCTCATTACATCGAAATTCAACTCCCATGGACAATCTTCCTCAGGATCGGGCTCGATGTCAGCTTCGTTGCCACTATCGACGACCTCGTTTAATTGCTCCGGCTCTTGAGAATCCAGATAGAAAACTGAATCGGTATGGAAATTCTCCACCCCTCTGAAAGGTTATTTCTCGACAATCAGGATTTTGACTTCTCCCTCCTCGTTAGCATATTTTATGACCTAATGAAGGGTAGATGGGATAATGTGATTCACATGAATCCAAGGTCGTCCTAATAACAAATTGTAAGATGTGTCCGCATCTTTGATGTAACAAGTCACTTCGGACTTGAGATCTCTAATTTAACACCTGAGTTTGATTTTACCCAAGAGTCGTGTGCTATTGGCGTTGAAGTCAAAGATGGTTGTTTGGGTAGAACTCAGCTGGTGCAGGGGGAATCCCTAAGACTTTCATGACTCAGTATGGTATGATTCTGAGTGCAGATCCTGGATCAACTTGGACACGACTGATCTCAGAAGAGCTGATATATCCCGTATAGTAAAAAGGTCTATCATGCTTGTGTTTAATCTACATATCTTCCTGACTGAATGATATGCATGGTAGACTTCTTACAACTTGTAGACATTATACATAAGATTGTCCTTTAGAAACTTCTAGGACTAGAGTAACTTGCATAATAAAGCCCTCCGTGTTTGTCAAAGTTTCAATTAGGGCTAACCTTGTGATCACGGATAGTCGTAGGAGCTTGGACAGGGTGATCCTCATAGGGATATTAGCCAATTGTGCCATGACGTTGAATCAGAAGGGTGTGCTTGATCCTCCAGTCTCCTATTGGAGAAGATTTTAGTTGAAACGAAGATTTTTATGTTTCCCTTTGTCGGTTGTCTTCTTAGGGGTAGAACCCCCAACCTCTTGGGCTTGCTCTTCTGCTCCTTGAGCGTTTTGGCCATAGTTCTTCAAATATGCTTTCCCTGATCGGGTACCAGGGTTATCTTCTTGATCTGCCATAAGAATAATCCTCTCTTCTTCTGAGTCTGTGAGAGGTTTAAGATGATCATCATCCTCATTTATAGAGGGGCTAATTATATTGGATGACTTCGCCTTTCCTCTCTTCTTCTTGGAGAATGTGTTTGTCCATTGTTGGTCTTTAATTAGATCGGGATGGACCCACATCAGCTCTCCTTTAGGAGTGGCAATGGGTACCAAACCTTTATCCTTCTGACCGTGTGGATCAGCATTCTTCATGTGTATTTCTCCCTTAGGGATATGGATAACACCATCTGCGACCGCTACGGGAGGAAAATCTCCGAACTGGACCGATATCAGATTGGTGGATACAATCTTCTGTTCTGGCTTCAGCTTGAGTACATTAGCATCGACCAGGTGTTGCAGAATATCCTTGAAGATATAACATCTTCTTGTTGGATGTCCTAGCATTTCGTGATACCTGCAATAATTTGGGTCATCCACTTTTCCTGCTTTTTCGGGTCTCTTCACTTTAGGAAGCTTCCGCTTGTTATTCTTCCGAAGTAGATAGAATATGGTGTCCACATGTTCCTCCTTGAAAGAGTACTACTTAGGCGCTCTCTGTTGATTTGATGTCTTGCCCTGCTTCGTAGGTGGCGCTCGAGTGCTGGTATCATCGGCTAGAGTCTCCTTCCCCTTGGGTCTGGGAGCATTGCCTTGGCTGCGTTGCGCTTGCGGCTTTGGCTTGTTAGCTTCTTTAGCTCTAACTCGAGCAACGATCTCTTCTGTCTGCTCTCCTTGTGAGACCAATTTCTTCCAGGAGTGATATTCTACTACTCTCATTTGAGCCAGGAGATGGATCTGCAAGTTGTGCCTGTAAGTTTTTACCAAAGTAGATTTGTGTCATACATGATGGGCATCGTAGGGCCATACTTTGCAACCTATTCACAAAGGTCTTTATGAATTCTCTCTTCCTCTGCTTGGTGGCAAGAAGGATTAAGACAGAGACTTCTGAATCATCTTCAAAGAATATTTCTAAGAAAAGCCTTTCTTAATCTATCCATTTCTGATAGATCTAGCAGGAAACTTCATGAACCATTCGAAGGTAACCTCCTTAAGGGTGCCGATGAACATCAAGTCAATATAGCATTATTTTCTATCACATCTCCAGTTTGTGATTTGAAGTAATAGATGTGTTGATTCGGCGATCCCGTGCTGTCAAAAGCTTGTAGAGTCGGGGCCTTGAATTATGGAGGATAGGGAGCAGTGTCCCATTTTGCGGGATAAGACCGCACTACTCTATCGTCTTGGAAGTCGCTCCTATTGGCAATTACATTGAGGCGCACTTCTAATTCCTCTATCTTAGTCGACTGAGGATGGTGCTCATTCTCGTCCTCTTTCTCTTCTTCAGAGGTAGAATTTATGTTGTGAGCTTAATGGTCCGAATTCTCGTTCACCTTATCTTTACCTTTTGATGACTTTGTCCTTCGAGAAGATTTAGTTTTTTGGATCTTTTCTACGACAAGCTGAGTCATCAGATCTCGCAGTTGATTGAGGGTCTCCTGTTGAGCCTGGAGCATGGCATGATGTTCATCGACCCTTCTTACCAGGACATCTGAGCTCCCTGTCATGTAAACAAAATTCCCATGTGCTACGAAAGAACTAGAGGATTGAGACTCTGCGATGGTCGGGTATTCCCCATCAGAAGCTGCTCCTCTAGCCAGTCATTTATAATTGACATGAGGAATGGCTCCTGTCTGAGTCCGGGTGCGTCGGTATATCCCTTCGAACTCATCGCAGATTTCTCTGACAGTCAGCGAATGGCTTGTTTTTGAGTCATTAGAGCTATGAATCGAGGCTTTCCCTCTGCCAATCATGTTAATAGTAACTGTAGGATATTCGGTCTCTGAAGACTTCTTCCTGTAATGTTGTCGTCGCTTGGCAGGTCGGGCGATGTTTGTCAATTGATCAAACACTGACCGCCTTGGTTCGGAAGTGCAACATGAGCATTCTTGGAGGACTACAGAGATAAGTCGCTCATAATGGCATGAATGAGCGGCTTGTTGCACTAGTCTTTCTCTTAAAAGCAACTCCATTAAATTAGATACCTGGTGAGATTCTCTCACAAAACATGAGGTTGGAGATGGAACCTCATGTCCATCAGTGGACGGGACTGGTTCTTGTTGAACATGGATCTTAAATCCACATTGATTTCTTTGGACACGATGGATCACGTCGCGTTCTTAAGAAGGAACACGAGGGTCGTGTTCTATTTGACTAACGCAAGGCTGAAGTCTGCATTTTGTTGGTGAAATGTACCGTTGCGGGTTGTGTTTTTGTTGGTTAACATAGTTCTGAGGTCTGTGTTTTGGGTCTTGAACGCACTCCTAAGAGTTGCATTTAGAATCTAGAACGTGCTCTTGAGAACCACGTTGGTTTGGGAAATGATTCCCTGAGGGTTGTGTTTTGAAATTAAAACATATCCTTGAGGATTGTGTTTGGGTGTTGAAACGTGTCCTGGAGGACTACGTTTTAAGTTGATTATGCGTGGCTCGTACTTGGGCTCATCAATGCAGCACTCAAGTTGAGGCTCGTAAACACGGAGTTCGCGTTGATTGAGAGATTGGCTCTCTCGGAGATAGGCTCGTCACAATGATCTTCTCCTCCATCGAGCAGCATTCTTTTTGGCCTGTTTTAAGGCCTTTGTAGCATGGTCGTCTGCATTGATGGTGCTTGTCACTGCAATGGGCCTCTTCTGACCCGATACACATCGCTTTGAAGTAGTCGTGAGAGCTTCGACTCGTAGTCGTGAGAGCTTCGACTCGTTTGACGACTCCAACAGAGGCCAAGCCCACTCCTTCAAAGTGTTAGACCCTAGGGGGATGATTAGGGTCTTATGCTAATCTAATCCCGATTAAAAGCCAATTAAAAATTATGTTGATTAATTTGTTCTTGCAAGAAAGATATAAGATAGATATGAGCAAGAGAGATATGAATAAGCACAAATAAAAAGTACGCTAAGCAAAACACAAACAAACGATATGTTTACGAGGTTAGGTCCTCACAACCTACGTCCCCGCTCCTCACCTCGAGGAGATATCCACTATCACAATACGGTTTGGAAGCCGGAATTTCTACACACTCGGTTTACAAGATCACTGAAAACTCTCACACTACACAATCACTAATCAATCACACTTTACACACTAAGTGTAGGAACCTAGCCCGCGTCCTCCTCCTCAAGTGCTCAGATGCAACCTCTCCCTAGGTTCATCAACCGACGCCACTCCTATAGGATTCGACCCCGTCCCTCGCCTCATACTTCTCTCGGTGTACAAGTGTATTACAAGTGATACTCACAAATTAAGATTAAATACAATGGTTTGTTCTTAATAACAAATGAGAACGCAAATGAAGCTCACACTCACTAAATCACACTCCACAACCCACACTATATAGTATGAAGATATTAAGCTCGATATGTGTGTGTGATAACAGTGAATGAAAATAATACAACTCAATAAATATAGCTAAGATATGAAAATTAAGTAGAAAGCTATATGTAAAGATGAGTTAGAGAAAACTTCTCCATAAACAAGAAGAACAGTGGATGATGAGATTAAAAATACTCTTCTTATAGTAGGAAAACTTCTTTTAAAAACAGACTGATGAAATCAGCTTAAACAGCTCTTTTAAACACACTTAAGATTTTGTTAAACACAAAACTTAGATATGTGAAAGAGAGCAGCAATGTGGTATTTATACCCACTCAAAAACTCAGCAAAAATCAACTTGAAATGACCAAAAAGCCCCTAGAGAACCGTTGTAAAAATAGCCGTTAAAAAGCAACGATGACATCGGCGGTCGACCGTGGAAATATAGCCGTTAAAAAGCAACGATGACATCGGCGGTCGACCGTGGAAATCTCGTGGTCGACCGCGAGGCACAAAAAAAATCTGAGAATAGGGTTTTAAAGCTGGCGGTCGATCGCGACGGTCGATCGCGAAAGTCTCTGGATGTATTCACGGTCGACCGCGGGCATATAAAATCCAGACTATGATAATTTGTTCGTAAAACCCGTATTTTATCGTGAAAGTCTCTGGAAAAATAATTTTTGTTTGTAAAAACACACTGTTTTTGAAAAGTGTTCGTAAAACTTGTATTTTATGAATATAAAAATTTTGATATGACTTATAACCATGCAAATATATATCATGCATATATTATATGTATATAATAAAGCATGAAAGAGCTATAAACATGGGATAAAAGATATTGTAACAACGTTTGATGAAAAATCATTTATATGATAGAAAATGTCAAAAATCGTGTTAAGTGTACAGTTTGATGAAAAATCATTTATATGATAGAAAATGTCAAAAATCGTGTTAAGTGTACATATATTGAGCTTAAATATAAACATACAATATATGTAAGTAGTGTTAAGTGTACATATATTGAGCTTAAATATAAACATACAATATATGTAAGTAAACTACTCTTATACCCAGATAACTCTACACATATGAACTTGAATCTTTAACGCTTGATTATCGTGTGTTGAAATACCTGTAAAGAGAAACATAAAATGAACTTGAATCTTTAACGCTTGATTATCGTGTGTTGAAATACCTGTAAAGAGAAACATAAAAACAAAATTAGAGAATATATTAGTGATAAATTGTTTGATAAATCATCATCAAAACTATAGGGTCAACACAAAGGAGGGGTTGTCTGTGCCGTGTAGTCCAAAGGGGAGGACCCCCTTTAGTGGTTCAGCAATAGTTTTGGTCTCTTTGGAGACCACACGGACCTTGCGCATAGACTTAGGGCTAAGGGATCCAGAAGAAAGTACATCTTCGTACTTGGCTTGGTTGAATTCAATGACGAGGGTCTTAACCATAGTTCCAACGAGGTTGACGTTATTTTGCGCCACCACTTCTTTTCAGTGAAGGTAGTCCCTAGCGGAGTCGCCATCTTTTATTTGTTAGGAAAAATGAAAGAAAAAAATGAGAAAATGAATTTGTAGTATTCCCTATAATAGATTTAGAAAAAAAATTAATTACAATTCTCTCAATGCAATCTCCCTCTAACAAACATAGAAATAGAAATTATAAATCTTCTCGATCGGTTTCCCTATTTACAAAAGAGAGAAAAATTAACGGAGATCTTTCCCTTTATTTAACCTGGGTTCTTCTTGGTGTCGATGGGAGTTCAGATCATTGTATCCCATTGACGATCTGACGTTTCACCTCATTGGAACACGATATCCTCCTCTTGATTTGATATTAAAGAGAACTTGCATGGCAAGTTTAAGAATAACTCTTAACGAGTTTAAGAACTCAGAACAAGTTTAAACTCTATAAAAGAGTTAACTTAAACTAAAAATTGATTTATAAACCAAGTACCAAAACTCCAAGAGTTTTTATTGCCGAAGAATGCCTCAAAGATGAATATCGATCTCCAAAATTCTAGCTCTCTTGATGATCGGCTAAAAGATCTGATTTTAGCTAATTTTTTAGCTATTTATAGGGGATTAAGGGATGTAACTGACCCCTAAAATCGCTCATAAGTGGGGGAGTGATCCCCTCAAATTGTGGAAAATAGTTTTAAAACCATTCGGCTCGTATTTGAACGGGTCAAATGCAAAATCCGCATTCTAGCATGAATTCTACGTTCAAACGCAGCATTTAGAAGCTGCATTAACAACTTTTGAAAACTGCGTTGGCAGCAGTTTGGAAGTTGTGTTTGTGGTTGTTGGAAGCTACGTTGGTAGCATTTAGAGGCTACATTTGTGGCTATTGGCAGCTGCATTTGTAGCTGGATTTGAGCTGCGTTGGCAGCATTAAGAAGCTGTGTTTGTGGCTGTTAGCAACTGCGTTTGTAGCTAGATTTGAGATGTGTTTGCAGCTAGATTGACTCTAGAATGAGGTCCCTTGCATTTGATTTCTGGGATGTAGAGATGAGCTCTGTATCTTAGACTGAAGAGATCGTTGACTTGTAATCTCTTTGTCATAGCGTTACAAAGATTGTTGTTTTGTAATCTTTTGCTTTAGCTCCTTGAAATATGAGAGTCATAAGATTGTAACTCTCACTGAAGACTACTAAATTAGAGCTCTCATCGGTTCCGTGAAGATCATTGAATTGTTACCTTTCTCGATCTACGTAAAAATCTTCCAATCGTATTCATTATTTGTTGATATGAAAATCATTTGATTGTAGCCTTCATCATCGAGTTGTTGATGAGGAAGTCATCAGATTATAACTTTCATTATTGGTGTATGATGAGGATCAGCTATCTGCAGTAAATTTTAGATAGCCTACAAGCTTCAATAGAGTCATAATGGTCGAGAGGTGAATGTGGGAGACGATCATATAGTGAGTGCCTTGGGTTTACCCTGAGAAGGAACCAAGGGCTTGGGACTTAACCTTGAGGTCGAGTTCCTAGGTTCTATGAGGACGTCTAGGTCTTTTGACCTACTAAGGGCCATCCTAATGGCAAAATGCCAAAATGACAACCCGGAGGTTGGATGTCCAAGACTTACGTAGATGCCTAGGGTTTCAATATAGCTATAATGGTTGAGAGGTGAATGTTGGAGTCCACCATATAGTGAGTGCCTTGGGTTTACCCTGAGAAGGCACCAAGGGCTTGGGACTCAACCTTGAGGTTAAGTGTCTAGGTCCTACTGAGGACGTCTAGGTTTTTCACCCTACTGAGGGCCGCCCTGATAGCAAAATGGTAAAATGACAACCTGGAGGTTAGGTGCCCAGGACTTACGTAGACGCCTGGGTCTTCAATATATCTATAATGGTCGAGAGCTGAATGTTGAAGTCGACCATATAGTGAGTGCCTTGGGTTTACCCTGAGAATGTACCAAGGGCTTGGGATTCCTGCATAGATTAGACACTACTAGAGTGTGAAATAGGAGTCACTTTCAATAAAATCTTATTTATAATTATGGAAATTGTACAAAATTTATTGAAAATATCTCCTCAAGTGCTCAATGTTCCAGGGATGTTGTAAGAATCTCCCGTCTGGGGCTCTTAGTCGATAGGTGCCTGGTCACAACTCTTCTAGGACTGTGTATGGGCCTTCCTAGTTGGGGCTAAGTTGCCTCTCCGGATATCTTTGTCAAAAGTAGTTTTGTGGAGGATGAGATCACCAGCGCAGAATCTCCTTGGTCAGATCTTGTTGCTGCAGTAGTCTGTGATCTGTTGTTGATTGGTGACTTAGGTCCGAAGTGCTTTCTCTTGGGTCTCATCTAGGAGATCAAGCCATATCCGAAGCCCTATTGAGTTCATGTCCTCGTTGAAGTGTTATAGTCGGATGGTTGGCATGCCTACTTCGGCTGGAGTGACTGCTTCGGCGCCTTAAGCTAGCTTGAATGGAGTCTCCCCGGTCGAGTTCTTTAACTGTAGATTTGGTAATCAACGAGCTGGAGTTGTTCTCTCTAAAAATCTGTGATGCTTATCTTATCTTGAAGAAGCTTTGAGGACTATGAGAACTTGTCCATTCTATAGATGGCTAGCTAGTTAATGCTCCCAAAATGGTTGCTAATGCTGTAGAGGAATACGATTGCGCTGATTCCTCTCAGCCAAATCTGGACTCTGGTTAGCTTGAGTAACATAACTTCAGTGTGGTTCAGGGTGAAACTGATTGGCCCTATCTTTCAGAACCAAACATGGTTTCTTAAAAAAGAAAGTGGGGCCCTACAGTTAGCACCAAACTATTGATGTTAAGTGATCACATAGTCAATAATATCCATAGTTAGATAGGGGTGAGGTTGATGAGGGCCGCTTCCTTCCCCGAATATCCGGTTCTGAGTTAGGGTGCTGAAAATTCTACACATGTAGAAACACGTGAGAGGATGGGGACTGGTTCTCCTGTGGTTCCTCTGACGATCAAGTTAGCTAGTGAGCTTGAGTGGGGAAAATAAAGAACTATAAGAGTTCTTGTGTATGCAGTATAATTAGCAAGATATTGCTTAGGAGAATAGATTGTAAATGTCTTAGAAGAGTCTTCTTTCCAATGAAGATCGATTCATCCCCCCTCTCCCTCTGAGAATAGTACCTGTATTTATAACAGTACCGAAGGGGCATAATCATCATTGTGGCTGAGCACAGGATGGCAGTGAAGAAATATGGGCTGGCGGCTGCGTCAGCACATGCTTTATAGGTGTTAGCTGGCAACTAGAGGAGAGATCATGTCAGTATTAAATGGGAAGTGATCGGAGGTATGACGGTGATGACGTGGTCCGATGAGTCATGAAGACTAGCAGGGTTAGAAGGATGATAGCGCCTGCCAAACATTAAATGTGATGCTGACACGTTGTCAGTGGGAGAGGCTCGATGTTGAAGTTGTTTTCTAACTTCGCCAAGAAGTAACGCCTTTTGAGTCATCATTGGTGAGACATTGAATAGTTGGTCGACTGGACTCGCTATAAGTCATCTTCGACAAAAGGGACGACAAGTACTGCCTTTCGAGTCGACATGAGGGAATGACGACTCAATGAGTCAGCTGAGGCATCGTCTTTTTTGGACTTCGATCACCAACTTGATTGGGGCATTGCATGCAGATATACACCTATCTACTGCTAGCAAATGGTTGCACTTAGGTGATTGGAAATACCATAACATGGTGGTTATCCAATATATAGTAGAAGGGAAAATGGCAAAATGATAGTGGAGATACTAAAAAATTTAATGGACATTTTCCATCTCAATAGAAATGTGATGAGTATAGCCTATGTGGCATAATTCTCACCATCCTCATAAAGTAGGAGAGAGAGTGTAAGTTGGTGGGGATTTGTGCCTACTTTATGACGATGGTGGGGATTGTGCCACATAGGCGACAAGGAGGGAAACTCCTCCTATGAAAAGGATACTCATTAATCTCTTTCTCTCTCTCTCTCTCTCTCTCTCTCTCTCTCTCTCTCTCTCTTCAATAAATG
>NC_033800.1:129529132-129563484 GCF_001876935.1 Asparagus officinalis
TATTGAAAGGCCCTAGAGGAGGGGTGAATAGGGTTTATGGATAATGAATATGCAATTAAAAGATTTTCCAACAAACCATAAACAAATATGAAGTGCAATAACAATAAAAGAGAGTAGGGATTAGAAATAGTTAGCCAATTAATGACACGCGGTATGTTCACGAGGTTCGGTCCTCTGGCCTACGTCCCCGCTCCCTACTCTCGAAGAGAAATCCACTAACACACCCGGTTTGGAAACCAGAACTTCTCTATACAATGATCTCCACTTAGATCTCACAACCACACAGTAGATCTCCACGAGATCAAGCTCACAACAGTTACAAATGAAAGAAAAGCTCTCTCTTACAGCAGCCCGATGGAAAGAGGAAGATGTTGCAAGTGAAGCTTGGGATGTGAGATTTGAAATTGTGAAAACAAATAAAAGTTGAAGCTCTTTTGAATAATAAACACAAACTCAAGAGATATTTCAATGCTTACATAGTTACTGAAGTTAATGGGGTTGGTGGGTATTTATAAGAAGTGAAGATGACAACCAAGCCCCAAAAAAATAGACAAAATTCCCTAAAAACCGAGATTTCTGAAACTGTACAAAACTAGCCGTTGGAAGGCTTATCAGTCGACTGACGAGTTTCCTTAGTCGACTGATGATTTGACCGTTTCAGGCAATTTTTAGTTCATCAGTTGACTGAGTAGATAATCAGTCGACTAATGAGGTCATCAGTCGACTGGTCAGTCGACCAAATAAGAAACAGAAACTTTTTAAGATTCTAACGGGTTTCATCAGTCGACTGATTACGATTTTTCAGCCAGTATTGGTTTTTGAAAATGAGTTTCAAATGTATTTTAAAAATAGTAAATAAATTCTAAAAAATGTGAAACTTTGGAAATATTTTATAAACATAGTAACAAACTTGTTTGAAAAGGAATTTTGTAAAAAGGTCCTTGTTTTTATGAAAATCATTATTTTAGCAAAAATATCAAAATACGAGTATTGAAAATATGAAAGTGTGTTATTCCAAGAGCTTTAAATGTAATCAACAACCAACTTGCCTACATTAAGTAGTAGGGATAAAATAAAATAGCAAATATCCCTCACATAAAAGTATATGGCTTGAGTCTTGATATTTGCTTCTATGTTGATGAAGCTTCTCATGTATATAGTGCTCTTTGAAAGCTTTACTTCATCACTTTGCCTCCACCTCCTTAGATATCGTTGTTGTAGCCCATATTCCATCCACTCCTCCAATAATGGTATTTGTAAACCATCATCAAAACAAAAAGGCTAACAATCTCTCCCTTTTTGATAATGACAAACAACCATTATTCAAGAGCAAATAAAATTGATTATTTTACTTATAGATAGTTGCTCCTCTTATCTATAAGGTTCCCCCTAACTATGTGCCACAAATGAGAAATCTCCCCCTTTGTCGCCATCAAAAATAGGGTAAAAATATAATATGCATGACAAAACCCACACAATACACCTCAAGTGTTGGCCTACCCGTGCCACATTCCTCAAGCGTTAGGAATTACTAACTCCCACTAGGCTTTACTATCAACCCTACTCCTCTTGGAATTGACTCCGGTCTCTCACCTCTACACTCCTCTTGGTACCCGTGTGTGCTTAAGCATGGTATGACATTGTGGATCAAGAGGTCTCTCACCTCTACACTCCTCTTGGTACCCGTGTGTGCTTAAGCATGGTATGACATTGTGGATCAAGAAAAGAATAGATATGACAATGGTAAAGGTACCCGTGTGTGCTTAAGCATGGTATGACATTGTGGATCAAGAAAAGAATAGATATGACAATGGTAAAGCGAAGAATCATAGCAAGCAAAAATAGGTAAAAAAATATTTTTTAAAGAATGCACATGCCTAATTCATTTCTAATACGGCAAAAATTAACTTCACAAAGTGGTTTGGTAAAGATGTCTGCTAATCGAGATTTTGTGTCAATATAAATAAGAGAAACATCTTTCCTTTCAATATGGTCACACAAGAAGTGATGACGTACATCTATATGTTTGGTTCTAGAATACAAAACAAAATATTTTGAAATATTGATAGCACTAGTATTGTCACAAAAAAAAATTTATGTCATGAAAATGCAAATCAAAATCAACCAAATTTTGTTTCATCCATAAAAGTTATGCACAACAGAAGCTGGCGATAATGTATTTCGTTTCCGTAGTGGACAAGACAACACAATTTTGTTTCTTGGATGCCCAAGATACAAGAGAGTTACCCAAAAATTGACAAGTACCACTCGTACTCTTACGGTCCACCCTACAACCGGCAAAGTCGGCATCACAATAACCACAAAAATCAAAAGATATTTTGTTAGGATAAAATAAACCAAGTTCTAAGGTGTCATTAATATATTTGATAATTCTTTTAACCGTAACTAAATGAGACTTTTTAGGAGAGGCTTGAAAACGTACACATGCACAAACACTAAACATGATATCCGGCCTACTAACGATGAGATAAAGGAGACTACCTATCATATCTCGATATAGCTTTTGGTCTACCTTTTCACCACTATCATCCACATCCAACTTGATGGTAGTGCTCATTAGAGTTAGGGCATGTTTGGAGTTTTCCATCCCGAATTTTTTTACCAACTCCCTAGCGTATTTGCTTTGCGACACGAATATGTCATCATTGGATTGTTTAACTTGGAGGCCGAGAAAGAAGGTGAGCTCTCCCATCATGCTCATCTCAAATTGATCTTGCATTACTTTAGAAAAGTCATTGCACAAAGATTCATTAGTGGCACCAAAAATAATATCATCCATATAAATTTGAACTAAAATAAAATCATTTTTCCATTTTCTAATAAAAAGAGTATTATCAATTGTTCTTTTTGTAAAACCATGTTCAATGAGGAAACTTGAGAGGCGAGCATACCAAGCTCTAGGAGCTTGTTTTAACCCATATAAAGATTTTTGAACCCGGTATACATGATTTGGGAAAGAAGAATTAATAAATCCAGGGCGTTGCTCAACATAAACATCTTCTTCTATAAAACCATTAAAAAAACACTTTTGACATCTATTTGAAAAAATTTAAAATTTTTAAAATTAGCAAATGCTAAAAACATCTTAATGGATTCTAATCTTGCAACCGGTGTAAAAGTTTCATCATAGTCTATATCCTCCTCTTGATTGTATCATTGGGCAACTAAACGAGCTTTATTCCTAGTAACTATGCCAAACTCATTAAGCTTATTTCTAAAAACTCATTTAGTTCCAATAATAGAAGTATTATTTGGTCTAGGAACTAATTTCCAAACATTATTTCTTTGAAAATTATTCAATTCTTCATGCATAGCTAAAACCCAATACTCATCTTTTAAAGCATTATCAATACGTTTAGGTTCTTGGGATAAAAACACTACATTACCACATTCGCTCATAGCTTTTGAGCGAGTCAAAACACCTTTGGATGGATTTCCTATAATTTGATCTTTGGGATGATCCGGTGTAAATTTCCAAGCCTTGGGGAGTTCTTCTTGATTTTGTTCATTTTTGCTTTCCCCATCATTTGGTGCTTTCGTTGAAGGTTTGTCATTTAGTTGCAAGAGCTTCATTCCTCCCTCAATCTCATCATCATCATCCCTAGGCAAACCATATTGCAAACCAATATTAGATTCATCAAAAGTAACATTTATAGACTCTTCAACAACGAGTGTTCGCTTATTGAAAACTCTATAAGCCTTACTTCTAGGTGCATATCCCAAAAACATACCAACATTAATTTTTGAATCAAACTTATCACGGTGGTCTTTAGTATTTAAGATAAAACATTTACAACCAAAAATACGAAAATATCCAATATGCGGAGTTTTGCCAAAAAAAGAGTTCATAAGGAGTTTTCTTGAAAGTAGGTCTAATCAAAACACGATTTAAAACATGGCAAGCCGTATTGACAGCTTTGGCCAAAAAATATTTTAGCAGTACAAAAGAGTTTATCATTGTGCATGTCATCTTTTGTATGGTTCTATTTTTTCGTTCAACAACACCATTTTGTTGGGGTGTTCTAGAAGCAGAAAACGCATGTGTTATATCACGATGAGCACAAAAACTATTAAAACATTTATTTTGAAATTCACCACCATGATCACTCCTAATTTTAACAACTTTCAAATCTTTTTTATTTTTAATTCTTTTTACAAAATGAGAAAATTCTTCAAAACATTTCTTTATTTTCAAGAAAAATTACTCATGTAAAACGTGAGAAATCATCAACAATGACAAAAACATAGTGTTTACCTCCTAGAGAGGCAACACGCATGGGTCCAAAGAGATCAAGATGTAATAATTATAAAGGTTTAGAAGTGGATACCTCGTTTATGGATTTGAAGGAATTCTTATTTTGTTTACCTTTAGCTCATTCCTCACAAGAAGAATCCTTAATATAAGTTAAATTTGGTAGTCCTCTTACTAGGTTCTTCTTAAAAATAGCTTAGATATTAACTCTATATTAGCATGTCCATGTCTCTTGTGTCAAATCCAAGGATCCTCATCCATCGCGGGATAACACTTTACATCTTGATCTATTAGCTCATTCATCTCAAAAATATAAACATTAGATCTTCTAAAAGCAACAAAAATAATGTTATCATTCATACTAATAATACATTTACCGGTTTAAAAGAAATATCAAAGCCTTTATCACTTAATTGACTAATGCTAAGAAGATTATGATTTAGTCCTTTACCAAAAAAAACATCATCAATTATGGTAGAAGGTATCTTATCAATACTATCAATACCTATAATTTTATCTTTCTCACCACCACCAAAGGAGACATTGCCTCCTTCAATCCTTGATAGGGTTGTAAATAATTCTTTGTTGTCCGTCATGTGATGTGAGTAACCACTATCAAGGTACCACAACTCCTTACGTCTTGTGCGATACGTTCCCTACATATGAAGAAGTTGTACAGCCTTTAGGAACCCAAACTTTGGGTTCTTGAATGTTAGTATTTTTTGTACCCTTGGGTACCCACATTAAATCATATTCCTGTTCCGATTGGATAGTAAAATCTTTTCATTATTTGGGATATTTTGAGCGCGGATATTATGTGCGATCAGATAAGGTCGCATCATTTGTACCCTACTTGGTAGTGTAGTAATTTCTGTTGAGAAAATTTACATTTGTTATCACATGGTTAGAGAACAGAAAGGTTTTCTCAAATGAGTCATATTATAATTCAAAATCTTGCATTGTGTCGCCAAAAAATGCAGAATTTTTCTTTATTATTGACTAAAAATGCTGAAAAAAGATGTTTACTAGATGATGATGAAGAATACTTCGCAATTGAAAGAGAGGGAACATGCAGTAAGGGGATGCATCACATGGGATATTGAGAATAGCCTAGGGGATATGAGATATTAGATGTTAAGCTAGTAATAATCATGTGTTAGTGTAATAAAACCATTCTGTGCCCAAAAAGAAAGGAACTATAAAGGCATTAAAATTTTCAATAAAGGTTCCAAAGATTTGCCTTCAAGCGTCAACTTATATTACAATCTTGTAGAATTTTGAATGTTTTACAAGAAAAAGTTAGTGTTATGAGGATATCTTTAATCACATAGTTCCTTGATAACTAACCATTAAAAGAATGAGAAAAATACCATCACCATAAATTCTTACACGAGCAAGAGCCATCCTTAAAATGGTGAAACCTCACACTATCCCTCACCGTAATACACACACCAATACTCTTTGCCATAAAGCTTATAACACCATGACAATCTCCACATATCCTCAAGTTCTTGAAAACCCTAATAACCTCTCCTCTATCCAAATTCAATATCGCAAATGCAACCGCAAGCTTCTCGCTGTGGCTACACAATACCTCCTCCTTCTCTTCACCATCGACATCCTGCAAGACGATATCTGTATCGGGCATATACCCTTCAACCCTCATCTTTCGTCTCGTCTCTTTGAGAAAACCATAAACCTCGTTTCTCATTGCAAACCTATCGTCTCCTTTAACAAATGTATACACCTTGTTCTTTATCTGAACCCAGCTACACCCTGGTTCTTTTCTGATTCCTCTATCGTTCATCAACATTCTGATTCTTGAAGCATCATCATACATTTTCGCACCAACAAAAATGTTCAAAAGTGATAAATAATTTCCGGGATTCTGTGGTTCGATATCCAACAATACTTCACCCGCAATTTTCCCTAACTCCGTGTTTTTATATACTTTACACCCATTGAGTAACGCTCCCCAAGCGCTTGGTGTAGGTTCTACCGGCATATTTTGAATGAACTCATATGCTTCATTTAAATATCCGGCTCTACTCAATACATCAACCATAGAAGCATAATGGTCAGCATCAGGATTGAGCCCATACTCTCGTTCCATTGAGCTAAAGGACTGTCGAGCTTTATCGACAAGCTGAGAATGGCTACAACCCGATAACACCCCACTGAACGTGACTGCATCCGGTCTAATGCCAGACTCAATCATCTTATCAAACAATGTTAGAGTTTCCTTGCCACAACCATGCATTGAGTTAGCCACAATCATCGTGTTCCAAGCAATGATATCTTTTCTAGGCATTTGATCAAACACGAGTCTAGACGTGTTCAAGTCGCCACATTTCGCGTACATAAGAACAAGGCCAGTATCAATAATGATATCTTTAATAAAAGCATTTCTGTACACATATCCGTGGATCTCTCTTCCCCCTCTTATACTTTCCATACCGGTACAAGCTGGCAATATAGAAGCTATCGTGATGTGGTTAGGTTTTGTACCTGAATCTTGCATTTGAGCAAAGAATTGCAATGCTCGCTCAATCCTCCCATTTTGCACACACCCGCTGATCATTGAGTTCCATGACGCCGAATTCAACAGAACTCCATCGACTTTCATCTTATCAAAGAGTCTCAATGCCTCGTCTAAATCTCCATTCAAAGAATACGCTGATAATATAACATTCCAAGATACAACATCCTTTGATCTCATGCCATCAAAGACTATTCTAGCATCATGGGTAATCAAACATTTTGAGTATATGTCCACTAGCCCACTACCGATAAACATATTGTCTTCGAACCCGTTTCTTATCACAAAACAATGAATCTCTCTTCCAAATTTTAAACTTTTCAACTTCGAAGAAATCGCAAGAACAGACAAAAGAGTCACCGAATTCAATTTAGGCCCGGATATCAACATTTCACGAAAAACACCCAATCCTTCTCTAAATTGCTTGCAGTTCTTATAACTCAAGATCAACGAAGTCCAAGTGATCACATCCTTTACAGGCAATTCATCAAACAATTGTTGGGCTTCACTAATGAGCCCACATTTTCCGTACATTTCAATCAATGCATTGCCTAACGGTAGGTCTGATTTGAATCCAAACCCAATAACATCTTTATGAATCTCTTTAGCTTTGATAGGATCAGATAAGAGTGCACATGCCTTGGTAATCGATAGTAGAAGCAAGTTATCGGGTTGTAGCTTCTTCTCTTTTCGAAGATTTTGGTAGAGTTGGATCGAATCTAGCGGGCGATTTTGTTTGGTGTAGGCTGAGATTAATAGGGTTGAAGAGTAAATGTTTGGGTTGGGAATTTTATCGAATAGGTTGCGCGCTTGGTTGAGTTGGCCGCAGTTCAGGTAGGATTTGAATTGGCCAATAAAGCTGGCGGGCATTTTGGGGAGAATTTGATTCATATTTTGCACTTTGTTTAGAAGTTTCAGAGGTTTCAGAGAGGACCGCAAGGCGAGGGCATTTTCTGTAGCTGACTCGGGTAGCTACTGCAGCGAAGGAGAGGCGAGCCCGGTGTGGGATTCAAGAGGGGTTTGGATCGGAGCTAAAGGTTTCTATAATGAGGGGTGTTAGGCACACACCATTGGGCACATCACCAACCACACTCCTCCTCTATCTACAGTGCAGGGGCCCCACATGTGATTTTTTTTAAAAAATCACATGTGGGGCCCTGCACTGTAGATAGAGGGAGAGTGTGATTGGTGGTGTGTCCAAGGGTGTGCCCCTATCATTTCTTTTCTTTTTTGAGAATAGGTCAAAATGGCTTGTCAGTCAATTTTATGTCTTATAGGCCACTAGGACATATTTGGCAAACACCTTTTTGGTGGCATATAAACCGTATAGTTCGACCAAGTAAAAGATTACTATACCTCTAAACATTTACGAATATAAGTCACTAATTTGTCAAACATTCCACTATTATAAACAGAATATACTCCACTAAGTTAACCAAACACTTTGAATTATATCCACATGAATTATTAGCTATTTGCAAATTATAAGCTAACTGGATTATAATCTAAAGTTGCAAATAAGGCCTTAGTGCCTCCACATCTTTCATATTTTGTAAGTAGTCCCCCAAATCTCTAACTATTTCGAATTAGTCCCCCCAAATCTTCTTATTTTGAAATTAATTTCTCAAATCTGTATAAGTATTTTGAAATTAGTCCCTCAAAATTTTCAACCTTGAGCTAACTAGAGGGATTAAATTCAAAACACTTAAACGATCAGAGGGAATAATTTCAAAATATAAAGATCTGGGGGGATTAATTTCAAAACAATTAAAATTTTAGGGGGCAAAATTTAAAATATTAAAAATTGGGGAACTAATTCAAAATATGAAATATATGGAGAACCAATGTAGGGGGGAAAAAACTCGTTTTTGAAAGTGAGGAGTGAACAATTCTCACAAATCGAAAAGATACTCGATGATACAGAAAATGAATCAAGAAATCATGTACCACACACAACGTGGATTCTAAAGTTAGATTACTCATTTTCATTTTCTAATAATGCGAATTAGCAGGTTGGTCTAGCGGCTCAATCAGATATCATAACTACAATAATCTTATTTTATTGACTGCTTAATTGGATTTAATATAACCCAACTTCAAATATTAGTTTTTTGCGTGTCTGTTGACAAAACTCTTAATCTAATTATTCTTGCCCATCAAACAAATGCCACATAAATTTTTTTGTTCCGTAGAAAAAGAAAAAATGTTGCCCACCCGCATTTCTTATGGTTATTAGGAACAGGACAGGTGGCATATCCCAACCCGTTGTTTTTAATAACTAAACTACAACCATCAAAAGTGGACATATGAGATGCGCATCTAAGAGCATCTCCAACAGCTTTTCTAAAATTTTCTCCAAAATGGGGAAGCAAAAGCCATATTCTCTAAATTATTTTTACACCAACTCCAACAGCTTTCCAATTTTGAAGAATCCATTTTTTCCTCCAAAAATTTGGAGAATGCTGCAGATTTGGGGAAGCTTCCCCATTTTTTCTCCTCCATCCCTATTTTGGGGAATGAGATGAGGAATCTGTTGGCCCATTTTTTCTCCTCCATCCCTATTTTGGGGAATGAGATGAGGAATCTGTTGGACCAAAAACCTAACTATATTCTCCAAAAGTGGAAAATGAAGAAACTGTTGGAGATGCTCAATAGGTCTGAATCAAAATCCTATTCCTAAAATAGTAGCGGCTTTAACTTCGACTTCCAGTGGTCCCAATTCAATTGCTCTCTGATTTGGGCCCAGTCTAACATTGTTTTTGTATGGTGATTTTTTTTTAAGAAGCAACCAATAATGTTATATGGTGAATTTTTTTTAATATGTTTGCTGAAACTGGTTCTTCTTTTTTAAGGGGCGTTTTTAGAAGTAATCTTAGGATGTTTTTAAAAGTATCTTCTATTTTTTTTAGTTTATATATCATATATACATTTAATCGTTTAACAATGATCGTTAAGCACAATTCTATCAAATACCTTAACTTGCTTTTTAAGTAATTTTTGATATTTTATTATCAAATAGCTATTTATATTTATATATTACTTCTATAAGCTATTTTTATAATTAATTTATTATAAGCTCTAGTAATACCAAATTAGCCTTAGTAAATTGGATCCAATTGACTTCCCAACTAAAGAGTAATAACAACTAAACCAAATGTTTCGTTAATGTCATAAACAGCTCAAGTAATGAAAAGGAGCCACTCGAAGATATTCTTGCAATCATGGGACCCAATTTCAAAAATAAGGTCCATTTGGCAATCTCTAACAATTGTATCAGTTTCACACATGGTCTAATCTGGAGAAAAACTTTATTTTGAAAAAAAAAAAAAACCTAGATCAAAGCTAACCCAATTCTCTCTTGGCCAAATAAGAGCAATTCAATTGGTTCTGTTTTGATCCACCTCTTCTCGGGATTAAAATATAACCAATTTAACTCAAAATTAGGCTAGAACTAACTCTAACCCAATTTTGTTGAATTTTCCAAAAGGAGCCTAAAGATTTGATAGCTAAAATGAAGATTTGATAGCTAAAATATTTTTAGAATCCTACTATCTAAATATTGAGGGACAGTTGGTTAGGGACCGACTTGGGCACTTGGCACTTGTGACACGAAAGAAATGGGCCAAATTTAAATCCGACTACCGGATACTCTGCATACTGAAGTCTGAAAGAAAGTGAAGAGGATAGTAAGAAATAGTATTGATGAAGAACATATGCTCCAATATGATTAGCAAGATAAAACTAGCATAATCTATCTTTGTTAGATTTTAAAAAAAAATGAAGTGGCACCTTAAATTCATTTTCCAAAAAAACATATATGCAAAAAATTATTATAAACTGAGAACTCATTTTACAGAACACACTATCACAAGATAAATTTTGTGAAATCCATGATACTAAATATACCGATGCAGATGAATCTCACTACTAACTTTCAAGTCCATTTTGTTAAAAAAAATACAACATACAATAAATGTTTGGTTGCAACTTTTTACATGAAAATGGTAGAAAGATGTTAAACGTAGGTGGGATTCAAAATTTAAAATTTAAAATTTACTCTGTTTTGTTGTCTATATACATTGATGAAGTGTCACCCAAAATGATACGGATGTATCTTCCCTCTGCTTCGGGAGCTTAGCGATCTTTATGGAAGCTTGAGGATAGATGATTCTCATGGTAGCTTGAGCATAGAGACGTGGGTGGAGCCGTTGGTGTCGACAAAAGAAGTCAAAAGCAGTAAAACAGGGAAAATCAGGGATATGGAGTTCAGGCGCTGGCCGGTCAACCGCATGCTCAACACCAGTTGACCAGTTTCGTGCACACTATAGGGTGAGGATTCGTACGCTATGGCTGGTCGACCGGGATGCACTTGGCGGTCGATCGGATGTGGTTCCGACGACAAGGTTACAACCCTTTCTCTGGCCGGTCGACCAAACCAAGCAGGTCGGTCGACCGGATCAGGTTTCCTGAGTTGTTTGTGACTCTTTTTGACGCGTTTCCTGGTTTGTTTGGACTTGTTTATTTACAATATTGCCATCCATGTTGTTAGAGATATAAATAGGATTGTTTTAGGGTTTCTAGGCAATCAGATTGTATTCAAAGATAATAGAGAGATTGTTCTTTATTCTAGTGAGATTGTGAGAGAGAGATTTACAATCTATTAATACTCATAATCTAGAGAAGGTATTTTTATTTGTCAACTGAATTGTTCTTGTGTTTTCTATTGTTTTTCTTCCCAACTCACCTTTGGTAATTCCGCGATCAAAGGTGCTCACATGGCGACTCGTACCAAGTTGGTATCAGAGCGATCAAATCCTGTGAATGGGAATCCTGTGTATGGTCCTTACTCGATCGCAGTACAAGAAGCTAGGCGAGATTCTTATTTCCTTGGAATAAATCTAGAAATTAAGGAAGAAGAAGATGATAAAAAGTGACAATTCAACAAGGCTTGATGCGTTGGAGAAACAAATTGAAACAATCAGGTCGACTCTCACACAACTTGTCGATCTCATCCATGAGGGAACAAAAAGGGAGAATCTTCTTCGAAGTCCAAGAAGAAACCTGTAGAGTCCGATGGAGAGAGTGAAGATTCAGATTCCGACGAGGAGGTCGAGACCGTCAAGACTACTCCACATCAAGGGGGTAAGGGTCCTTACCAAAATCTATAGATTGATTTTAGAGTAGAGATTCCTATTTATGATGGAAGTGTGAATGTCGAAAGGCTTGATGATTGGATTGAGCGTATGGAGACTTATTTTACTCTTTATGGCTACTAGTCGAAAGAAAAGATCATTTTTACGACATTGAAGCTTTCAAGGCATGTGTTGACATGGTGAAAATCCTATTGCAAGCAAGAGAAGAAGACGGTGTCGTGGAATAAGTTCAAGAAGCTACTGAGGAAGCAATTCTACCATGTAGAATTCCTTAAGGAGCATTGGTACAAATGGTACAGCTTACGCCAAAAGATTCAATCAGACCATTCAAGAATACATGGAGTTCCAGCAACAAGCGATGGTCCTCAACATAAAGACGGAGGAATACTCAGTTTTTATGAAGTATATGGCGGGACTGACTGAAAACATTCTGAAGGAGATGAAGCTGCTCACAGTCAAGTCCATTGCAGAAACGAGTGTGAAGGCTATTACCATTGAGGGCAAACAGAAAAAGAGCAACGAGATGAAGGGAGATTCCAAGCAACTTGGAGGCAAGTCTAGTGGCTCTCAACCTAAGAAAGAGAAGAAGAAGGGTGATCAAGTGAAGGCAGGATTGACTTGCAATTACTGCAAGCAGACAGGACACGCAGCTGATCGGTGCTGGAAGAAGTATCCTCATTTGAAGCCGAAGGGGTTAAAGAAGAAGGAGGATAAAAAGGCATATGTGATAGCATAGGGTCTGAAGGAAGTTCCCGAGATGATAGAACCCAACAATAGTCTTAACCTTATGGCAGGGAGGCCGCGAATAAAGACGAAGACCCCATGGAGCAGCTCTTTCTTCTTAAGTTGCTGGTGAAGACCAGCTTGGTCGATGTCATCGTTGATCTAGAGAGCCAGAAGAATTTGATATACGAGGCCTTGGTTCAGAAGCTGGGATTGAATAGGGTAAAACATTCGAAGCCCCATCCTTTAGGATGGATTTAGAAGGAGGTGGGATTAAGTATGATCAACCAAAGCACTTTCAGATTTACACTCCACAAGTCGTATATTGACGAGGTAACATGCGACGTCATTCCGTTGGATGTTTGCCAGGTTATACCGGGCAATCACTATTTATGAGATAGGTACGCAGTCTACGACAGGCGAGCTCAGAAGTATACGTTAACTAAGGATGACGAGCAGTTTATATTTTATTCGAGATCTCTTCCACAGAAGACTACCTTGGTGATGGTGACTCAGGCGAAGAAGCTAGTTAATGCAAGCAAGAAGTTTGTATTGTTATTCATTAGGCCTTATGAGGAACAACTAAGTAGGATATGCTTGACCACCTTGAGCAAGCTTCAGAAGAGAGATCTTGACAAGTTAAAGGCTAAGTATGCGGACTTGTTTTCAAAGATCACGGGACTACCACCACGACAGGGTGTGGAGCATGAGATTATGCTGACAGGCGAGAGTTCCTTGCAGAATATAGGTCTATACCGCACATCTGTACAGGAATCTGAGGAGATAAAGAAGCAGGTTCAGGAGCTTATAGTGACAAGAGTGATACTGCCGAGTTGTTCACCTTGCGGATCGCCAGTGTTGTTGGTGCCCAAGAAGGATGGAGGCTGGCACATGTGTATGGATTACCGGATGCTCAATAAGATAACGGTCAAGAATCATTACCACTACCTCGGATCGATGATCTTATGGACCAGTTAGAGGGAGCGAGATTTTTTACGAAGTTGGATCTAAAGTCTGTTTACCATCAGGTGAGGATTCGGGAGGATGACACTTGGAAAACTACATTCAAGACCAAGCAGGGCCTGTTCGAGTGGTTGGTGATGTCGTTTGGATTATATAACGCTCCGGTGACCTTTATAAGACTCATGAATGATTTGTTATAACCTTTTATAGAGGATTTTGTGATAATTTACCTCGATGATATCTTGGTGTACAGCAGGACCTGGGAGGAGCATTTTCTTCATGTCGAGAAGGTGTTTGAAGTGCTGTAGAACGGACAGCTGAAGATCAATGGGAAGAAGTGCGAATTTGGGAAGGATTTTAGAGGCACCGGTATCGGTGTTGCCTAATTTGCAGAGGACCTTCGAGGTAGAGACCGATGCTTTTAGCTATGCTATGGATGCTATGTTGATATAGGATTAGAAGCTGGTGGAGTACCATTCTAAGATGTTCACAGGTGGTATTCAGAACTACCCTACCTACGATAAGGAGTTTTATGCACTTTGTCAGGTGATCAAGCATTAGAGGATGTATTTGTTAGGTAAAGAGGTGGTTGTGCACGCGGATCACAAGCCATTAGAGTTCCTACATGCCCAGACGAAATTGCAACAGGCACGACACATGAAGTGGATGTCCTATTTGATGACGTTCAATATCATCATTAGGTACAAGAAGGGGGCGACTAACAAGTTGGCCGATATGTTATCTCGACTGCCAGTGAGGGCTTTATTGGTGGCAATGCGTATTCAACCCTTAGTTCCTTTGGAGTATATGTAGATGTACACATCCAGTAAAGATTTTAGTAGTGTGTTCGAGCAGGTGAAGGCTGGTCGAAGGGGGAGTAAGAGCTTGGAGAGGATAGCTTGTTATATCGTGGCACGTTGCTTTGCATTCCAGAGGATGGTGATTGGTTGCAGTGGGTTAGAGAGGCACATACATCGCATGTACAAGGTCATTTTGGGACCCAGAAGGTGCTTCTCAATCTACGGTGCCATGTCTTTTGGCCAAAGATGCTAGAGAATCTTACCAAGTATGTTGGAGAGTGTAAGCTATGTTGCATTTCGAAGCCTTCTAACAGGAAGCAGGGATTGTACCTACCATTACAAGTGCCTTCTAGACCAAGGAAGAGCATATCTATGGATTTCTTAGGAAGGTTGCCAACGACCAAGCACGGGCATGACTATTTGTACGTTGAGGTAGACCGGTTTAGCAAGATGGTGATCTTGATTCCTTATAAGAAGACCGTGACAGGAGCGGGTGCTGCGCAGTTATTCTTCTAGCATGTGTGGAAGCACTTTGGGTTGCTAAGTATAATTATTTAGGATCAGGATAGCTAGTTTTTCAGGCATTTTTGGATTCTTTATGGAGTTTGATGGACATTAGATTGAAGAAGAGCACGACTTTTCATCCACAAACAGACGGACAAACAGAGATAGTCAACCAGACTATGATGCCTATGTTGAGGGGGTATAATTCCAAGCATCCTAAGACATGGGATGAGAACTTACCATATCTTTAGTTTTCATTCAATCGAGCTATTCATGGATCTTCGGGAAATTCACCGTTTGAGACGTGCTACGAATTCTTACTGCTAACTCCGTTCGATCTCATGTTTTCTAGTTAAGCTACGACCAATGGTAAGGAAGGGGGTGAAAGGCAATGGGCTCAGCGATTTCTAGAGAAGATTGCACATATTCATGCTATAGTTGAAGCTCAATTGAAGAAGTCACAAGATAAGTATAAGGCGAAGCATTATCAACATCAAATTCCTTGTAACTTTGGTAAAGGTGACATGGTGTGCCTGAAGTTGAGTAAGGAGCAGCTAAAGGGAGAAGGGAAGAAGTTGAAGCCTATACGATATGGTCTGTTTTGGATTCTCGATCAGATCAGTGATAACGCCTTCAAGCTAGATTCGCCACCTTACTTAGAAAAGTATTCAGTGATAAATACCGAGTACTTGAAGTTGTTTGAGCCTCCATTGTTGGACGATGAGGGTGACGACAAAGTAATCTTACTGCACGTTGAAGACTTGTGATTTGATAAAGAATAGCCGCTGAAAGAGGATTGTATTTTGGAGCTGAAGGTGACTACGACGAGATGCGGGATGAAGGAGTCATTTCTAATCAGACGTCAAGGTCAGGTTTCTAGCAAAGCTAGGTGGTTCAATAGGGAAGGAGGGACTTACGAGTTCCCTCAGCTTAAGTTTTAACTTGAATGTGACTTTAAGTTCTTAAAGAGGGGGAGCCATGATACGAGTGTATCTTCCCTCTGCTTCGGGAGCTTAGCGATCTTCATGGAAGCTTGAGGATAGATGATTCTTATCATAGCTTAAGAATAGAGATGTGCGTGGAGCCGTTGGTGGCGATGAAAGAAGTCAAAAGCAGTAAAACAGGAAAAATCAGGGAACTGGAGTTCAGGCGTTGGCCGATCGACTGCATGCTTAGCACTGGTCGAGCGGTTTCGTGCACACTATATGGTGAGGATTCGTGCGCTCTGGTCGGTCGACCGGGACACACTTGGCGGTTGATCGGATGTAGTTCTGATGATAGGGTTAAAAACCCTTTCTCTGGCCGATCGACCGAACCAAGTAGGCCGGTCGACCGGATCAGGTTTCCTGAGTTGTCTGAGACTCTTTTTGATGCATTTTCCTAGTTTGTTTGGACTTGTTTATTTACAAGATTATCATCCACATTGTTAGAGATATAAATAGGATTGTTTTAGGGTTTCTAGGCAATCAGATTATATTCAAAGAGAATAGAGAGATTGCTCTTTATTCTAGTGATATTGTGAGAGAGAGATTTATAATTTTTTTAATACTCATAATCTAGAGAAGGTATTTGTCTTCGTCAACTGAATTGTTCTTGTGTTTTCTATTGTTTTTCTTCTCAACCTACCTTTGATAATTCCATGATCAAAGGTCCTCGTACGGTGACTTGTACCACAAAATAATCAAAATAGTTATGAATAGTCAAAACACAATCCCAAGTAAAGCAAACAACATTAAAAAAAAATCCTCCAACTTTCACAATTTTAACCAAATAGCCTTTAGAAGAGTTAAAACCAATTTCGATGTTTGGATGCTAAAGTGTTTGAAAATTTCGAATTGATCAAATTTCACTAAGACTTTAAACTTATAATAGACCTCACATTTGAAAATGACAAAAATTGGAAGTTTTATTTCCAATTCCATTTCTATTTTCCTCCCACGCGATCCTTCCATCTTTCAACTCTCAAAACGCGGTCCCACCCTCTTGCCCATAATAGTCTCCTCTTGATCTCTCTTTCTCTAGAAACCTTACGATCCCTCCGTCTTTTGACTCACAAATTGTGGTCCCCCCCTCTTACCCGTGATAGTCTCCTCTTGATCCCTCTCTTTCTCTAGAAACCTTAACCCTAATAATTCTAGGGTTTTCTCATACCTCTTTGCAGTCATCTTCTGGCAATATCCCCTCATTCAAGGTTCTCAACTCCTCCAGTCAATCTCTCTTTGCTAGGGGTTGAGAGGTGTTGCTTTATTTATGTTTAGTCTTACATTGGTTAGAGACAAGTCTATTTATATTTATCATATTATAAATAACATCCAAGAGAGGGAACTAAATATCCTCTATGATTACTTCTTTCAACATGGTATCAAAGTCATTCACCTGACCTTAATCAAATTCCAACCATCCATCTAAACCAATAACCTTATCGAATATTTGGGGGGGGGGCACCTTAACTCTGTACAAGGGTTGAGGCGGGGTCCACATTGTTAGCCCTTATGTTTTGATGATGTTTTACAACCACCATTATCGGTACTAATAGCTTATTGAGTGAAAATGTAGTAAATTCATTTATCAAGCTCGTTAGTGCCATTAACGGAGGATGGATGGAATATACGCTACAACGAAGATATCCAAAGGAGGTGGAGGCCAAGAGATGAAGCAACGTTATTTCAAGAACGACAAATTCGACTAAAAGCTTCATCCGATTCAAGCTATATCAAAGCTCAAGTATTGCTCTCTATATGAGGATATTAGCTTTCTTTTGTTTCCCTCTCTAGTGCTAGAATGTAGGCAAAGAGTTACTGATTTCACTTGAAGCTATTGGGAATCTCACACACGATTTCATACTTAGGTTTTTAAGCGTTTTTCACAAAATACTATTTTTCATAAGTATGAGGACCTATCTGTAAAATTCCTTTTCTAAACAGTTTGTTTTTAGTATTAAAAACATTTTACAAAGTTTCAGATTTTTCAGAGGTCAAATAAATATTTTGCAAATATTTCAAGTTGGTCAAAAACTGTTTTTCTGCAAAATGTCAGAAAGCGGTCGACCGGTCCGGTCGACCGCTCTCATGGCCATTCCTTACTATTTTCCAGAGAGGTCATCGGTCGACCGGTACGGTCGACCGAAATCTCATCTTTCAAATTGGTCGACCGCGCCGGTCGACCGACGGTGTCTCTGCTTGATTTCCAAGTTTTCTAGGTTATTAGCGGTCGACCGAAATTTTCGGTCGGTCGACCGAAGCATTTTTTCGGTCGACCGAAATTCCCTTCGGTCAACCGATTTGTGTCTTTGGTCAGCCGCGACTTTTTTAACTGAGAAAAATTTTCAAACCTGTTCTCTGTGTTTTTCTCTGTGGTTTTGTGTGTGTTCACTTCCCAGCTTCAGTAATCTTTCTCTTTGCCATAGAGTCTGTGTAAAGAGAGAGTCTTGCATCTTTTCTTCTGCTGTGAGGGTGAGATCTTGTGTAAGATCTACTGTGAGGGTGTGATCTGTTGAGATCAAACTGTGTAGTGAGAGAGATCGTGTGGGATCGCTGTGTAGACGAAGTTCCGGCTTCCAAACCGGGTGTGTAGTGGATTTCTCCTTGAGAGTGGGGAGCGGGGACGTAGGTCAGCGGACCGAACCTCGTTAACACATCGCGCGTCAAGGATAACGATTCCTAACCCTATCTCACTTACTTTGATTGCATTTTCTGTTTTGTGGTTTGCTTGTTGTATTTTTATTGCATAATTAGAGCCTCTTGACCCTAATCACCCCCCCTCTAGGGTCCAACAATTGGTATCAGAGCTTGGTCTCTATATCAGTTTTTGGTTTAACAACCTTAGAGAAAAGATCTAATGGAGGCCTCTTTGAATATGCATATGTTAGAAGGACAATCCACCTCTAGACCACCCCTCTTCACTGGGAGTAATTTTGCTTATTGGAAGGCTAGGATGAGAATTTACCTTCGTTGCATTGATCTTGACATCCTAGGGCTCATAGAAAAGAAATATGTAGAGAAGTCAAAAGTCGAGAACATGTCCGATGATGAAAGGCACCTTGCCAATCTCAATGCTAAGGCCATGAACGCCTTAATCTGTGGTCTTTCCCCCCCAATGAATACAATAGGGTTTCCACGTGTGCAACCGCATACGAAATTTGGTCTTTCCCCCCCAATGAATACAATTGCTGTGTCACACATGAAGGAACACCCCAAGTTAAGGAATCTAAGATTAGTGGACTCATGCATGATTATGAGCTATTTAAAATGCTTCCTAATGAATCCATTAATGCTATGTTTTCCCGTTTTACTAATATCATCAATGAATTACATGGTCTAGATAAGCAATTATCCATTCAAGAGATGAATTACAAGATACTTCGCTCCTTGACTCCGACATGGGAACCCAAGGCTACGGCCATTGAGGAAGCTCATGACCTCACTACCTTAGCTCTTGATAGTCTCATCGGAAAGCTCAAAGTGCATGAGAAGAAGCTCAAGGGGAAGGAGAAGGAGGAAGTGCCATCACGAGAAGTTGAGGAGCCGTCACCAAAGTTGAAGACCATAGCTCTCAAAGGAGCTAGTGACAACTCATCTTCGTCGTCGGAGAGTGAAGTCGATTTTTCTAGAGAAGTGGCTCATCTCTCTAGAAGAATCTCTAGACTTATAAAAATGAACAAAAAATTTAACCCTCGATCTAACAACAAGTTTTCCTCTCGTGTAGGTAAATGTTTTAAGTGCAATGAACCGGGTCACATCGCTAAGGATTGCCCCAAGCTCAAAGAAAAGTACATGAAGTATAAGAAGAAGAAGGCTATGTATGCCGGATGGGAAGAATCCGAACCAAGTGACTCGGATAGTGATGAAGAAGGAGCCAAACTTGCTCTTCATGACCCAAATCTTTGTTTCATGGCAAATGAATAAGAGGTAATATCCGAGGCCGAAAGTGAATCTTTTTATATGCAATGTGACATAGCTATGGCTTTAGAAGAGTTGAACTTAGAATTTAAAAGAATGTCTAAAGAATACTCTTCTTTCAAAAAATTGCATGCCTCTTGTGATATTAAGCTAGAACAACTAACAACCTCTCTTGCTCTAAAAGATGAATTGCTAGGAGATCTCGATTTCGAGAATAAGCAATTAAGATCAAAGATTGAAAGATTAGAAATTGAGGGTTGTAGGACTAGACCCACTCATGCTTATGCCAACTACAATCACCATGGTAGAAATAGGTTTCATGGTTCTAACATTCGTACATACAAAAGAAATTTTGTATGCACCTATTGTATGAGACATGGACACATTTCTACTCATTGTAGAATTAAAGATAACCATGATTTTTATGGATTGATATGGGTACCCAAAGGTACCAAGACTACTAACCACCAAGGACCCAAGACATGGGTACCTAAAGCTACTACACCTTCATCTTCTTCTTTTGTAGGGAACGTCACGGCAACGACGTAAGGAGATGTGGTACCTTGATAGTGGTTGCTCATATCATATGACGGGCAACAAAGAGTTATTTGCAACCCTATCAAGGATTGAAGGAGGCAATGTCTCCTTCGGTGGTGGTGAGAAAGGTAAAATCATTGGTATCGGTTCTATTTGTAAGAAACCCTCACCCATTATTGAAGATGTTTATTTAGTAAATGGCTTGAATCATAATCTTCTTAGCATTAGCCAATTAAGTGATAAAGGTTTTGATATTTCTTTTAAACCGGATAAATGCATCATTAGTATGGATGGAAAAATTGTTTTTATTGCAAATCGCAAGTCTAATGTTTACATTTTTGAGATGAATGAGTTAGTGAATCAAGATGTGAAGTGTCTTGCGGCAATTGATGAAAATCCTTGGATTTGGCACAAGAGACTTGGACATGCAAATATGGAGTTAATATCAAAATTGTCTAAGAAGAATCTTGTGAAAGGGCTACCTAGCTTGCACTTCATAAAAGATACAATTTGTGAGGATTGTGCCAAAGGTAAACAAACAAAGTCTTCTTTCAAATCCATCCATGAGGTATCGACTTCTAAACCCTTGCAATTACTTCATCTTGATTTATTTGGTCCTATGCGTGTTACCTCTCTTGGAGGCAAACACTATGTTTTTGTGATTATTGATGATTTTTCTCGTTTTACATGGACAATATTTCTTGCAAAGAAAAATGATTGTTTTGAAGAATTTGCTAATCATGTTAAAAGAATTGAAAATGAAAAGGATTTGAAAGTTGTTAAAATAAGAAGTGATCATGGTGGTGAATTTCAAAATGAATTTTTCTATGATTTTTGTGCTCATCATGGTATAACTCATATGTTTTCCGCTCCTAGAACACCACAACAAAATGGTGTTGTTGAACGGAAAAATCGTACCATACAAGAGATGGCACGCACTATGTTAAACTCATTTGATTTACCAAAATACTTTTGGGCGGAAGCTGTCAATACGGCTTGCCATGTTTTAAATCGTGTTTTGATTAGACCAAAGCTTAAGAAAACTCCTTATGAACTTTATTATGGAAAAACTCCTTTCATTGGTTATTTTCGTGTCTTTGGTTGCAAATGCTTTATTTTAAATACAAAAGATCACCATGATAAATTTGATTCCAAAATTGATGTTGGTATTTTCTTGGGTTATGCACCTCGAAGTAAGGCTTATAGGGTCTTCAATAAACGAAGCCTCGTTGTTGAAGAGTCTATAAACGTTACTTTTGATGAGACTAATGTTGGCTCTCAAGTTGTGTTGCCTAGGAAAGATGATGATGATGATATTGAGGGAGGATTGGACTTGTTGCAAATCAATGACACTCCCTCTATAGAAGTTCAAAAGGATGTAGATAGCACCAATGCTCAAGAACAAGTTGAACCACCTAAAGCTTGGAAATTCACATCAAACCATCCAAAGGAACAAATCATTGGGAGCCCTTCAAAAGGAGTTATAACTCGCTCAAAAGCCTTGAGTGAATGTGGTAATGTTGCATTTCTATCTCAACTAGAACCTAAAAAGGTTAATGATGCTTTAAATGATGAGTTTTGGGTTTTGGCTATGCATGAAGAATTAAACAATTTTCAAAGAAATGAAGTTTGGAAGTTAGTTCCTAGACCTAACAATGCTAGTGTTATTGGTACAAAATGGGTTTTTAGAAACAAACTTGATGAACATGGCATTGTAACTAGAAATAAAGCTCGTTTGGTTGCCCAAGGATACAATCAAGAGGAGGGCATAGACTATGATGAAACCTTTGCACCGGTTGCAAGGTTGGAATCTATTAGGATGTTTTTGGCATTTGCTAGCTTTAAAAATTTCAAACTTTTTCAAATGGATGTTAAAAGTGCCTTCTTAAATGGCTTTATAGAAGAGGAAGTGTATGTTGAGCAACCCCCCGGTTTTATAGATCATGCTTTTCCTAATCATGTTTACCGGGTACAAAAAGCTTTATATGGGTTGAAACAAGCTCCTAGGGCTTGGTATGCTCGCCTCTCTAGTTTTCTTATTGAAAATGGTTTTTCAAAAGGAACAATTGATAACACACTTTTTGTGAGAAAAAGGAAAAATGATTTCATTTTAGTTCAAATATATGTGGATGACATCATTTTCGGTGCTACTAATGAATCCTTGTGCAAGGAATTTTCTAAAGTAATGCAGGATCACTTTGAGATGAGTATGATGGGAGAGCTTACATTCTTTCTCGGGCTCCAAGTCAAGCAAACTAAGGATGGGATCTTCATTTCACAAAGCAAGTATGCGAAGGAATTGGTGAAGAAATTCAAGTTGGAGAATTCTAAGCATGCGCCTACTCCCATGAGTACTAGTGTTAAGCTTGATGCGGATGAGAGTGGTGAAGATGTGGACCAAAAACTATACCGAGGTATGATAGGTAGTCTTCTTTATCTCACCGCTAGTAGACCCGACATCATGTTTAGTGTATGTGCATGTGCACGTTTTCAAGCCTCTCCCAAAGCGTCTCATTTAATTGCGGTTAAAAGAATCATTAAGTATGTTAATGGAACTTTTAACCTTGGCTTATTTTATCCAAGAAGCACCTCTTTTGATTTATATGGTTTTTGTGATGCCGACTTTGCCGGATGTAAGGTAGATCGCAAGAGTACTAGTGGAACATGCCAATTCTTAGGAAATTCCCTTGTTTCTTGGGCTTCCAAGAAACAAAATTGTGTTGCATTGTCCACTACGGAAGCGGAATACATTGCCGCCGGCTTATGTTGTGCTCAAGTTTTATGGATGAAACAAAGTTTAGTTGACTATGATTTGAATTTTCAAAATATTAAAATCTTTTGTGATAACACAAGTGCTATAAATATTTCCAAAAATTCGGTTTTGCATTCTAGAACTAAACATATTGATGTACGCCATCATTTCTTACGCGATCATGTAGAGCGACAAGATGTATCCCTAGTATTTGTTGACACCAAATCTCAACTAGCGGATATATTTACTAAGCCTCTTGGAGAGGATGATTTTTGTCGCATAAGAAATGGTTTGGGCTTATGCACTATGTGAAAGTTCTACATTGCTTGCTTGATTAGTTGCATTTTGCATTTGGCATTTCTCTTTACCCCATTTTTGATGGTGACAAAGGGGGAGAGAAATCTCCTCATTTGTTGCATATATTTAGGGGGAGCTCATAGATAGGGGGAGCACCTATCTATAAGCTATTTTATTTTTGCTCTTATATAATGGTTGGTTGTCATCATCAAAAAGGGGGAGATTGTTAGCCCTTATGTTTTGATGATGTTCTTACAACCACCATTATCGGTACTAATGGCTTATTGAGTATAAATGTAGTAAATTCATTTGTCAAGCTCGTTAGTGCCATTAATGGAGGATGGATGGAATATATGCTACAACGAAGATATCCAAAGGAGGAGGAGGCCAAGAGATGAAGCAACGTTATTTCAAGAACGACAAATTCGATCAAAAGCTTCATCCGATTCAAGCTATATCAAAGCTCAAGTATATTGCTCTCTATATGAGGATATTAGCTTTCTTTTGTTTTTCTCTCTAGTGCTAGAATGTAGGCAAAGAGTTACTGAGTTTACTTGAAGCTATTGGGAATCACACACACGTTTTTAGACTTGTGCTTTTAAGCGTTTTTCACAAAATACTATTTTTCACAAGTATGAGTACCTATCTGCAAAATTCTTTTTCCAAACAGTTTGTTTTTAGTATTAAAAACATTTTACAAAGTTTCAGAATTTTCAGAGGTCAAATGAATATTTTGGAAATATTTCAACTTGGTCAAATAACCTGATTTCAGAATATGTCAGAAATCGGTCGACCGATCCGATGACCTTTCTTCACTATGTCTCCAGAGTGTCGTCGGTCGACCGATACGGTCGACCGAATTTCTCAACCCTTAATCGGTCGACCGTGCCGGTCGACCGATGAGTCTCTGGATGTTTTGTCAAAACTCCTTAGCTGCTGGCGGTCGACCGATTTTTTCGGTCGGTCGACCGAAGGTATTTTTCGGTCGACCGATATTTTCTTCGGTCAACCGATTTTTGCCTCTGTTCAGCCGCGACATTTTCTAGAGAGGTCGTCGGTCGACCGGTACGGTCGACCGAAATCTCGACTTTCAAATCGGTCGACCGCGCCGGTCGACCGACGGTGTCTCTGCTTGATTTCCAAGTTTTCTAGGTTGTTAGTGGTCAACTGAACTTTTCGGTCGGTCGACCGAAGCATTTTTTCGGTCGACCGAAATTCCCTTCGGTCAACCGAATTGTGTCTTTTGTCAGCCGCGACTTTTTTAAACGGTCGGTTTTTGCCTCGTTCGCTGTGCTTTCACTTATTAGTGTTTGGCACAGTCTGAGCTGAAAGTCTGAAAAGAAGATTATCTTCCTAAATAGGAAGATTGGGTTTTTGTTTTTAATTGGTTTAAACTCTTTTATAAAAATCCCCCCAGACTGCTTCTTCTTCCTAAGCCCTAACGTTTGCAAAAACCAGAGAGCTCTGTTTTCCTAAGAAAATTTTCAAATCTGTTTTTCTCTGTGTTTTTGTGTGTGATTCACTTCCCAGCTTCAGTAACCTTTCTCTTTGTCATAGGGGCTGTGTAAAGAGAGAGTCTTGTATCTTTTCTTCTGCTGTGAGGGTGAGATCTTGTGTAAGATCTACTGTGAGGGTGTGATCTGTTGAGATCAAACTGTGTAGTGAGAGAGATCTGTGGAGATTGCTGTGTAGACGAAGTTCCGGCTTCCAAACCGGGTGTGTAGTGGATTTCTCCTCGAGAGTGGGGAGCGGGGACGTAGGCCAGAGGGCCGAACCTCGTTAACACATCGCGCGTCAAGGATAACGAACTCCTAAACCTATCTCTCTTACTTTTATCGCATTTTTGTTTTGTGTTTTGCTTGTGTTGTATTTATATTGCATATTAGAGCCTCTTGACCCTAATCACCCCCCTCTAGGGTCTAACACACATGAAATCTGTGTAACTCATAGCAAAACATGGTCCCCACCCCTCCCAAATCCTACCCGCTGCCACTTTTGACCACTATTCAAATTGTTGTTCATCTGACGCGGTCACTGTTCATCAGGAATACTATTCATCTCTGCCTCCGATCAGATCCGACCCGAAGTAGTAACAAAGTTATCATTTGACATACTTTGTTATTGATATAGTGAAAAATAGGTTTGTTTGGTTTGAATTTTGGATATTGGTTCGGAGGAGATTCGTTCATTTGCTTTGATATTTGGTTCAATAAAAATTGTTTGGTTGGTTCATTTTGAATTTTTGAAAAGATTGTTCTCTCAGTTCATTTGGTGGATTCTTAAAGAAGTATCATTTATTGTTGGATCCTAAAAGAAGGATCAGATCCCTGAGAGGATCATTTGTTTGGTGGATTGTAGAGAGGATCGTTTGTTGATGGATCCCCAAAGAGGATCATTTATTTAGTAGATTCTCGTTTGTTGATAGATCCCTGAAGAGGATCGTTTGTTTGGTGGATCCTAGATAGGTCATTTGTTGATGGATTCCTAAAAAGAATCATTTATTTAGTGGATCTTGTAGAGGATCATTTGATTGGTGGAGCCCTAGAGGGGATCAACTAACTTGAAGACATCCAAATAAAAGACAAGAAGATCAAGACTACGTTAAGTTTTTGATGCATCCTCACAGATTAGAGTGTGTACACTTTATTTATAATAAGTTGACCACATATAATATATATGCTCAGCTAGAGAGGGAGTGTTGAGAGTTGTTTCTTTATGTATGTTTAGTCATATATTGGTTAGGGACAAATCTCTTTGTATTTATGATGTCATAAATAACCTCCAAGAATGGGAACAAAATATCCTCTCTTATTACTTCTTTCAACACTAGGATTTTGCTAGAAGATTCATCTTGATTAGTTCTTGCTTGATTTGCTAGGGGTTTTCTAGAAGATTCACTGAGGCTGCAGATCAATGACATGAATTCATGAATTAACCTATCAATTTGTGGTGATTTTGCGTAATGATGCAGTCAATGGAATATACTTGAGAACTTGGAATTGAAATTAGTATATTCCTAGGATTCGCTAGGGTTTGGAATCATGAGAATTTGCTAATTTCAATCCTAACAAACACTAAAAAATCTTGGAAAAGGGATGAAAACTTAGAGTGGGGTGAATAGGATTGCTACAAATTTTTCGGATAGACATAGAATATGTAGCAAAAAATATAAAACTAAGAGCAACCAACACAGAAATACACGAGATATTTATAGTGGTTCGGATCAAGATCCTATGTCCATTCTTTCTTCTCGCGAAGGGCCTTCTTCACTATGACAGGAGTTATCCCTGAATCATAAGCTGATTCGGTAAGATTTATAAATAGGACCCTAGAATCTATCTAAAACCAGTCGAGATACCCAACGTCTCATAATGACCAAAAGAAACCTAGCCTTAGCTAGTCACACTCAATTACCCTGCCTTGAGCACGCCAACCCTCAATTACCCCGACTTGAGTACGTTGTCAAAATCACATGTTTGAAATACAAGACCAATCCTAAAAATAATTAAAACGCAATTAAAAAGGTTTTACAGCCCTTTTAACAAACCACCTTTCAAATCGATAACATTGAAGATCCATGAAGAAGCTATGTTGAAGTCAAACACAAAGGGCACTCCTCCTTGTTGAAATAACCTATTGATATTGAGCGCAATGAGAAGAAGTTGAACGAGGCTCAGAGAATCAAATTCTTACTCAAACTCTCACAAACCCTAGAATTCGATCTCTCAAACTTATGCAAATTTTCTCTCTCTTTCTTGTTGTTAATCTCTTCTCCAATCCCTCTTTAAACAAACCTTGATTGGATTGGAAAAAAGTCCTCTAATTAGTGTTAAAATAGGAGATCAAATCTGTGATCAAACAGCTGATCTTAAATATGAAAATCTACCAAAACAAGTCCAAACAATCAATGATTAAACCATATCATCGATGGTTGATGCCGATTATCAATGGTTTCATGTAATCCATCAATTGTACAAATTCTAATTTCTAAAATCCACAGATTATTTACTAAAGTCCATCCATGGTTGAAACGATTATTGATGGTTGACCATAGTTTATTGATGGTTTGATTTCTCATTTCTGAAAAATATAGATTATTAACTATATTCCAGCGATAACCTGTGGATCATCAATAGTTGCCACGTGACCATCGATGGTTAAAGGCTAAATCAACTATTCATATTGATTTTTGCATTGTTTTAAGTCACAACTTATTCGTACCTATTTATTCCTTAAATATATCATCTCTTATACTTATTAGTACCAAATGAGGATTTGTTACTAACTAAACAAGAGATATTGCACGAACAACGTTCTTTCCAAACAAAGTTCTAATAATCTCTCCCTTTTGATAATATCATAACTCGAAATTTGAAGTCAGGAAAGTAAAAAAACATAGTGAGATATATATTCATTTCAAGATTAATATATGATATGTATGATATGCAATGTAAGATACCCTTACAAATATGCATACATGAAAAAGAACAGGTAATCTAGAAACTCCCCGTAAAACAAAGAAACATGAAATTCTTTGTTCAAAAACAAACATGAAAACTCCCTCTAAAAATAAGCAAATAGAAAGACCACTTATCACTTTGAAACCACTAGCCACATTGAAATCACTTGTCAAAAAACTCATAATCAAACTCAGAAAGTTTTTAAATTTCTCATTTCCCCCTTTTGTTGTTATCAAAAGAAATGCGCACCTAGGATACACAATATATTTAAAAATCCAAATAAAAATTATCCAAATATGTAAGGAAGAGAAATACATACCGATTCACAAAAAAAATTATAGAAAATAGCATGAGAATTACATATAGAACTTCAAAACACATGAAATATGATGATAAATCATATGAAAATTTACATACAAAATATGAAAAATATCAATTAAAAGTTTGTAAAAGCAACAATAAAAATAATTAGATTAGATCATAAAATAAATTTAGATATATCAGTTTGAGCTTTCTTTTCATACACAACTTGAATTATCTCAATCTTTAAAAAAAGCCCAAAATCTTGATCTATCACGTCAAACATATAGGAATTAAGAGGAAGAATAATAGTATTTGGAGGGTTATGTACACCACCTCTAAATATAGAAAATATTTAGCATAGGATAGATATCATTGAGATATTGCACATTTATATCCACAGGTGTGGATCTTTGACTATCTTTTAACAATTACATTTAATTTTGCCGTGGATTTATAGAGTGTTTGTCTTTGACCATCTTTTTCATGAATTCACTCTTTTTGCTTGATGTTTTATAGCATATATGTACTTTTGTACATGAAGAGAAATATTGGTGCTATATTCAAGTATAAAAATTGAGCTATAAAAATTAAGCTCAAAAGCTTTTCGATATACCCAAAAATACTTTGTGAACAACATATAAAAACCTTTATTCCTTCTTTTACAAAACCAAACATGATAAGATTATACTATGATGTGAAAAATAATATGAAGAATAACATAAAACATCATTTTTTCAATCAGATATGTAAAACTTTGTGTGCATATATAATAAAGATAGATTGTGAAAACATATGTGAACCAACATGATAAAACTCATGCCTATACACCAACAGATAACCCTATCTGAATATTTCATGTAAGAACATATACATAGGCAAATTTCAATTTTTTTAAAGAAAAAGAAATTTTTATTTTGTTATTTATTTTTCCTAATAAAACAAAAAAATAAAAAAAATTATTTTGTTCTTGATATATGAAAAGAACAAAAAAAGAAAAATTAGACAAAAACCAAAAAAGAGAAAACTATCAAATATAATATATATACATCCAACAGAACAGATGATCATGCATATCATTACTAGCTACAGAACTATGAAATGAGTGTGATAGTTAGTACGTGCCAATGTATCTCATCATGCTTCAAAATATACAAGCTCGTAATAAAACTAAAAGAAATAACTAAAAAATAAAGAAAGATAAAAACAAACCTGGACCTAGAAAAGATAAAGACAAATCATCATCATCACTACTTGTCATCGTCTCTCTGCATCTTCTTATACCCACGTGCATGAGCTGCCTTTTACATGAAGTCTTTGTAGACTGGTGGTAGCGCAAGATTAGGATCTGATCGGCAAAGAGCTCTCATAACATACTGTAGAGATGCATCATAATATTAGTGTTGTGATTGCATCTCCCTCTGAATCTCCTTGACCCTCGCTCCTAGTGAATCTAGTGTCCATCGAGCATCACCACCTTCAGAAGAGTCGAGTACATCATCACCAATAGGTTTGGACCTTGATGGCTAACCAGCTAAAGGCTCTATCTTGCCTCTTATCCTAAGAGTCTTCCTAACCGTGTCATCACATAAGGCAGCTCTCTTCTCTATTTGATTTGAAGCAAAGATGGGACCCTCTAGTCTCTACAAATACGGGTGATTAGGAAGAGTTAAACTAACTGCGTATTCTGCTTCTTCCTCTTCTCCACCATCTCCCTAGCTATAGTAGCTATAGATGATATCCAGATAAATATAATCTAAGCTGGGTTAAAAGACTTACTCGTGGCTAACCAATAAAGAAGGATGACATCTCTAACTATCAAAGTGGTGTGAGTAGCACTAGGATATAAATTAAACTTAAGAAAGAGATTACAAAGAATAACTTAAGAAAGAGATTACGAAGAATATACTAAGGTTTTAGGTAACCTAAGTTGAATACCTCTAAAGTGAAATGCTCCAAAAAATATTCGGTCATGTAGGCATACTTTGGAGAACCTATGGCGATGTTCTCAGAAAATTAAAAAAACATCAGGACACTCTCGCTATGGAAGAGGAAAATGAAGAAGCTTGTGGATGTAGTCAAGACTGATCCTACTCTGTCATCCTCTGAATGTAGTCCTCGCCTCTATAGATTTGTGTTTGTCAGGAATAAGTTTCATTACAGCTTCTATTACAATCGTTTATTGTTACAATGGAAACAAAGGAGTAAGCCTTACAATTGCAAAACTTCTCTTTACAAAGAAAACAAAAAGGGATATTCTCCAGAAACATACACAGAAACTATATATTAGCCTCTGCTTGCATAGGTTCTTTGCCTATGCCAGGGATGCTTTGATCCGTGAACCACCGATTCAACGATCCAAGTTGATCGTGAAGAAGGCTTTGATGTTGGTGTTTCGTTTTGGAAAAAAGAACAGAAGTAAATATCTTAGCAAGGTAAGATAAGTATTCTTCCCGATATAAAATCAACATTTGAAATCGAGGAAATACCGAAGGCTCTTGAGAACTCTTGAAAATAGATCGTGACTCTCTCTCTCTTGCCCGAAATTCACCAAAACGCCAAGTCTATGCTCTCAGATCTGCCAAAGCCTCAGTTCTCGCTCTCCAACCGTCAATCTCTCTTCTCAGATCTGCTAAAACTTTAGTCCCTTGTGCACAAGGGTGTTAAGGGGGTATTTATAGCATTTAGAAACCGTAACTGAAGATAAGAAGTTGAAACAAACCCTAACCGACAAACTCTTTGAGCGAGACATTGTTTGTTGTCTCGGCCAAAGGGAGTGGTTCCAGGTAGTTTGTAATCGACGCCCAATCTGTTAAATGCTATGATTTTTAGGGATTATGGGAGGATTTTCAGTTTGTAACAGCCTCTCTATATTTATGGATGTTCCCAAGCAGTTATGAAGCCACATGGATCGCACGAGACTTAATAAAATCGTTAAAAAATAGTTACACCGTCTCACCATTTTCGAGACAGTCTTTCCTGTCTCATGGGCTGAGACACCCTACACTGTCTCGATCGCAAGACAGTGTCGAGCTCCGTCATTTTTTCATTTTGGACATTCCTTTGCTTCTTTTAGTCATCGGATGATTTTCTCTGACTTAGATGATAACATTCTTCGTCTTCTCTTCGTCTCGGGCTGTGTTCGGAACCTATAGGTAATTTTTGACGCCTAAAAATACCCCATCCAAAGTTTTTAATCTCCTCAATATTTTATCGATGAGTCTAAAATACTTTGGATAAGATAGGCCCTGCTTTTAGTCTCTTCGGTATTTTATCGAGTAAACCATGCAGAAGGACCTATAAATGGCTTCAGTTCTCTTGACTTCTTTAGCTTTCAGGCTCCCCAATATTTTATCGGGTAGTCTAAAATAGTTTTGGTACTGTGACGTCACCTTCAGTTTTTAGCTTCCTCGGTATTTTATTGGGTAGTCAGAAATACTTTCGATACCGTGACGTCGTAGACCATTGTCGAAATCTGAAACTGAAGTTGTTGTGCTGATACTTGAATTATCTCACATTGTTTAGTTGACATTGAATTGATCATCTTTGTTAGAAGCTTGAATCTAAATTTTGATTAAAATCCCACGGGTAACTTTGGAATAGAATTATTTTGAATCTAATTTGGCAAAACTGTTGGAGCATTGCTGGATGTTGACTTTTTCCATGGCGTGAACACAGTTTATACTCATACGTAGCTGGAGTTTACACAGTTTAAGCTCTTAAGGCGTTAGAGTGTGGAGGAGTAGTTTATACTCATATACTTCTCGGAGTTTCAGGGAGCAGTTTAACCTCATATACCTATCGGAAGATCATAGAGAAGTAGTTTATACTCATATACTCATCAGAGTGTCAGGGAGCAGTTTAACCTCTGTAGGCTGTCTAAAAATCACAATAGATAGCTGAGTCTCCATCGAACACTGATAATGGAAGTTACAATCTGACGACTTCCAGAAGGCTACAATTCGAAGATTTTCACATGTCAAAGCAAAGATTACAAAACGACAGTCTTTAGCAATACTCTGACAGAAAGGGATTACAAATCAATGACCTCTTCAAACCAAGACGTGGAAGTCCTCCCCGCGTACCATCATCAAGACACTACACCGATTCAATCACCTACGCCGCTGCAACAGCTATAAACACGAACGCAGCTTCTTATGTGAGATGATTGATCTTGATGGCTGCGACAACAACACGACTAATATTATATTAGCAACCATTAGAGGTGCTGATGAGCAGTGTAATGATATTCGACACACTCAGTGGAGATCATGACCTGCAGTTGATAGAGCGTTATTGAGATGCCTCAATTATCACAAATGGCCTAAATAAGACCTTCTTTACTGGTCTTTGGTGTCATCCATATATAAAGACAGAGAAATCTAAATACTACAACAATCAACAGCTCGAACGCAGCTCCAATCGCTGCCAAGAACAGCTCGAACGCAGCTCCAATCGCTGCCAAGCACAGCTCGAACGCAGCTCCATCGCTGCCCAACGCAGCTTATCAATCGCTGCCCAACGCAGCTTATCAACCGCTGCCCAACGCAGCTTATCAACCGCTGTCCAACGCAGCTTATCAACCGCTGCCGACGCAACTCATCCATCACTGCCCAACGCAGCCCGTCAGTCGCTGCCAAACGCAGCTCAATCACCGCCAGAACGCAGGTCAAGGTTCTGACCCATTCAAACGCGATCGTAACAACTTCGAAGCTGTTCTTCACCCACGATTTGAGGAGTGGCTTTAGTGGGTTGTTACACCCGACTAATGGGGTAACTAAACCCCCATTTAGGCACGGATTATGGGGGCAGTTACACCCCTAATCCCCCTATAAATGGCAACAAACTCAACAGAGTAAAAGATCAGATTTTTGATAATCAGATCAAGGGGTGGATTTTCGTGGAGAGGATCTTTCGGGTGAGATTGTATTTTGGAGAAGATCTTTCGATCAGATCTTTCAGAATCAGAAAAAGGAGGATTGACTCCTTACACAGTCTGGGAAATCAACAGACGGAGGAACTCTAAGCAGTCGATATTTGGCTTATTAACCGAATTATTTTCGGTTCCAACAACTCTATCATTAGAGTTTGTTACTTGTTCTGAATCACAAAACTCGTCAAGAGTTATCAACCAGACAAGACAGTTGTTCCAGTGAGTATAGATATTCGGATCGTCAACGAGAAGCAAACTCGACGCGAACAATCGAGGGAGGCATCTCATCGCTACCAAGAAGAACCCAGAATTAAACAAAGGAGAGAATCCCGATCATTCTCTTCTCTTTTGTAATCGAAAATCCAATTGTAATTGAGAGTTGAGAGAATTGTAATCATTCTTTTTCTAAACAGTTAGAGAGAATAAAATCAAGTACAGTTCCTTTCTCATTTTCTTGTTACAAAATTTTCCACCAAACAAAAGATGGCGACTCGGGACTAGCTTCTCTGACGAAGAGGTGGTGGCGCAATCCGACGTTCACCTCACTGGAACAACCGTGGAAACCTTGGTCGTGGAATTTGACCAAGCCAAATACGAGGAGGCTCTCTCTTCCGGATCGCTCAGCCCTAAGGCTAGGCGAGATGCTTGTAAGAGCTCTAAAGAAGTCTTAACTGCTGTTGAGACGCCAAAGAAAGCCCTCTCCTTTGGCCAAAGCCTCAAGCTTGCTCTACAAGCCGAGGAGCCCACGCCTATGTCGACACATCGTGTACTTGGTTGTAAAAGGCCTATGACAGAGAAAAGCACAATCAACGCCGATGACGCTGCTGCTAAGGCTTTGAAACAAGCCAAGAAAAACGCTGCTCGACGACGAAGAAGGTCCATCCGACGCCGACGAGCACACCTCCGAGAAAATCAATCCCAACGCAAGGATTGCGTTTCCAAAGATCTGCACAAGCATTGCGTCCATACTCCAGAACGCACACTTCGAGGTAATGAATCCAATTACAAACCTCGGGTGATTCAACTTAAACGCGACCCTCAGTGGTGCGTTGTCCAATCAAAGCACAGCCCTGTTAAGGGAAAACAAGCACCTCATGAGTGCATCCAAACAAAACAAGACCCTGAGGGGTCTGTTCCGTCAACTAAACGCGGGCCAAGGCCAAGTGTTTATAAATCAAAACGCAACCCTCGCACCTCGATTCCCGAATGCGATAGGGTCC
>NC_033800.1:129564484-129572991 GCF_001876935.1 Asparagus officinalis
TCGCAACACTTCTAATTTATCGACTCTCGTCAATAGAGCGATAGGTCTCCAAAGTTGCTCCGATCACAATACTTCTAATTTATCGACTCTCGCCAACAGAGTGATAAGTCCTCAAAGTTGCTCCAATCGCAACACCTTCCACTCGTCGACTCTTAACAATAGAGCGACGGGACCACAAAGTGTGCCACGTTAATACTGTATTCCTGGCATTTACATTATTCTTCCAGTATTTAAGGCAAAAGCATAATACAAGAGGAATAAATAGTTGTTGTCGCAATATCAAATTGGTATTTCATTGTTCCATGTCAAAACATGATATGAAAAAAGAAACAATAAAAAGCCAGACGGCAGCACTACCTTTATTTAAAGGAAAACAAGGTGACCTAAGATAAGTGTTGTTCCTACCAAAAGAACGATACGAAAACAGGCTCATCAATTCATCAGATCAAATGAAGTTAGCTGAGACTTAATGTCAGAAAGTTTTTCTTCATGGTCGGCCCGAACCAGCATCTCGGCCCGTTTCCGAAGCTCGTCCTCACTAGACAGCATGGCAGCTACCTCCTTCTTAGCCTCTTCCAGAGCACCAGCCTTGGCACGGTAATTCACCAGGGAAGTAGCACTTTTGACGTTGAGCTCAGTGACAATAGATTCTTCTCGTTTGAATTGAGCCTTCATCCTAGTCAACTCCACTTCAGTGGCAGTGATGTTCTCTCGCAAATTCTCCAGAGAAGTATTCGAAAGTGTCAGCTCGACTTGTTTTTGAGCATGTAGCTGTTGCAGTTGTTCAACCTCAACCTCTTCCTCAGTTATATGACGTTGAGCGGATTCATACTTATTGAGTTCTTCGGCTCGAATATCCTCAAAAGTAGATGCAATCTGCGCTTGGATATCAGCGCGACCTAAAGCTTCCAAGAATCTGAGTTGTCCTTCTAGACGTGAGATAGCTTCAGAGCAGCGCTGAACGACGTCGACGTCACCTACAAGCTTGAGGTTGTTCAAACTATTCGTGAGCATGGGTTTGACCATTGTCCTTGTTTCACGCCGCTTGCTCTTTTCCCAGTAATTTGCGCACATATCTGGAAATGGCACATCAATTCCCAGTAAGTGTCGTAGATTTCGGGAGCACCATTTTTCAGGATCTCTAATTCCCTGCTTCCGGGAACAAACTCCTCATAAGGCAATTCCCCAAAAGACAGTCCAGAAATCTCAAACATTTCGTGGAGAGCGAAGCCCAGTTCACCAACTGGAGTGAAAAAGGTGCCGGTGTGAGGGTTGTAGAATTCCAGCATAGCGAAGAGTCCGCTGTAATTCGGAGGAATACCGTATCGAGTGGCTGGTATAGGAACTCTCAAATCCGAAATTCTCAAAGGTTCTTCTAGTTCCTCCAAGACGAAATTTATCATCCGGGCCCACCAGTCCGCATCACTGGAGTGAACCCAAGTAGGGGCCCTGAAATCCCGAGCAGGGAACTCTCCTTTGACAGAAATAAATGTTCTGATAAACACCTCCGCTAGCTTAGCAGACTCTCCGACAGGGTGCTCTTTTTGGAATAAACCTGGCTTCAAAGCCATGAAATTATTGAAACCAGCGGGATGAGTACCCCGATGAGTGATGTGCCCCGTAGCAACACCGCCTTGGTCTTGAACAAGTTCCCAATTCATCGACCGCGGGATAGAAGCGCACTGATAATAAGAGATCGGCCACATCCGCTCCAAATTGGGAAGGAAAAGACGACGGTTGTTGACTACCTTCAGCCATTTGTAATTCCCCTCGGACATCCGCTTGGGATCCATTTTTACAGAGTCCCCGAATAGGAAGGATGGCTTCTTTAAAATCTCACGCCCTGCGGTTTCAAATTTGGCATTCGTAACCAAAGACCTGAGAGTCTCAGGAAAAGCCTGAGTGATGAGTTTTGCCCGTTCCTTGTGGGTATCCTGGAATATGGGATACTCGAAGGCAAAACTGAAGATTGTATTCTTCTCCGCACCTCCCGCATGACCAAAGTAGTAGTTGAAGGAAAGAGACTCCTTGGAGTAGCATACTGCAAATGGAAAAGCTAGTCAAAAGAAGTCCAAGTTTAGACTTGCATCCAGATCATTAAATGCAGGGTCTCAACCCGCATTTGAAATTTCGAACGCAAGGTTTAGACCTGCGTTCAGATCATTAAATGAAGGGTCTCAACCCGCATTTGAAATTTCAAACGCAAGGTTTAGACCTATGTTCGGATTAGCAAACGCAGGGCCTCAATCCACATCTAAAATCTTGAACGTAAGATTTAGACCTGCGTTCGGAGTCTTGAACGCGGGGTCTCAACCTACCTCCAAGATTTTAAACGCAGGATCTAAACCTGCGTTGAAATTTTATGAACGATGGAACTAGCCATACGTTTTATTGGAATTGATTACCAGCCCAGAATTATCTTTTGAGCTTAAATGTAGATCGTCAATCAAGGATCAGAGACAGGAGATCTATTAAATCCCCTCCCAATGGTTCAATCTTACCATTAGTTGAAGAAACCAACGGCGAAGGCGGTAGAACCTGATCATCCCCAGAGGTTCTAGCCGAAGAAGCACCCTGAGCTTCGGCGATCTTCGATTTGGACACCATTTTCTTCTTAGGTCCCATGGCAATTGTGGTGAAGAAGACGAAGATGGGCGAAGTATTTAGGAACGGATCTTTTCCTCCATTGAAGCGCTGGAGAAGATGAACAGTAGCCCTATTTAAAAATCAAGTAAGAAAGGGAAAAGTCGAATGACTTTATGATTTGACCTCAGTGGTCCATTTATAAACAGCTGTAGCTGTCAAATCAAAACGATATTTTAGGAAAAATCTCACCTGAAACGTGATTCTCGCGTTTTCAAATGAAGGGGGGGTTTCAACTCCCAAACGCACCCTCATGATCAAACAGTCGAACGCATGATTTAGACGTGCGTTCTGATGGCCGAATTCAGCCTACCACATAAATAACTCCTTCAAAGGGGTAAATATTCCAAGTAATAATCAGACGGTCGAGATCATTTTACCTCAGACGAGTTGATCAAGAAAATTCTTCCGAAGCTGTCTTCCTGACTAAGCAGGGGATGAAAGTCTGTTCGTACAAGCTGAAGTCCAAGCCATTGTTGACGAATCAAACAAGAAAAAGGATGTCGACAAATTTGTCTAAAATCCTGAGATACTCTACTCAGTCTATGAGGAAATACATTCAATCAGCAAAGTTTTGGGTTCCAAAGTGTTTCGAAAATTCGTCCCAGTCAACCGCGAACTTTCGAAAACTTTGGAGGGGGTTCTGTAGGCTGTCTAAAAAAGATAGCTGATTCCCCATCAAACACCGATGATGGAAGTTACAATCTGACGACTTCCAGAAGGCTACAATTCGAAGATTTTCACATGTCAAAGAGTTAAAGCAAAGATTACAAAACGACAGTCTTTAGCAATACTCTGACAGAAAGGATTACAAATCGACGATCTCTTCAAACCAAGACGTGGAAGTCCTCCCCGCGTACCATCATCAAGACACTACACCGATTCAATCACCTACGCCGCTTCAACAGCTATAAACACGAATGCAGCTTCTTATGTGAGATGATTGATCTTGATGGCTGCGACAACAACATGACTAATATTATATTAGCAACCATTAGAGGTGCTGATGAGCAGTGTAATGATATTCGACACACTCAGTGGAGATCATGACCTGCAGTTGATAGAGCGTTATTGAGATGCCTCAATTGTCACAAATGGCCTGAATAAGACCTTCTTTACTGGTCTTTGGTGTCATCCATATATAAAGACAGAGAAATCTAAATACTACAACAATCAACAGCTCGAACGCAGCTCCAATCGCTGCCAAGCACAGCTCGAACGCAGCTCCATCGCTGCCCAACGCAGCTTATCAATCGCTGCCCAACGCAGCTTATCAACCGCTGCCGATGCAACTCATCCATCACTGCCCAACGCAGCCCGTCAGTCGCTGCCAAACGCAGCTCAATCACCGCCAGAACGCAGGTCAAGGTTCTGACTCATTCAAACGTGATCGTAACAACTTCGAAGCTGTTCTTCACCCACGATTTGAGGAGTGGCTTTAGTGGGTTGTTACACCCGACTAATGGGGTAACTAAACCCCCATTTAGACGCGGATTATGGGGGCAGTTACACCCCTAATCCCCCTATAAATAGCAACAAACTCAACAGAGTAAAAGATCGGATTTTTGATAATCAGATCAAGGGGTGGATTTTTGTGGAGAGGATCTTTCGGGTGAGATTGGATTTTGGAGAAGATCTTTCGATCAGATCTTCCAGAATCAGAAAAAGGAGGATTGACTCCTTACACAGTCTGGGAAATCAACAGACGGAGGAACTCTAAGCAGTCGATATTTGGCTTATTAACCGAATTATTTTCGGTTCCAACAACTCTATCATTAGAGTTTGTTACTTGTTCTGAATCACAAAACTCGACAAGAGTTATCAACCGGCCAAGACAGTTGTTCCAGTGAGTATAGATATTCGGATCGTCAACGAGAAGCAAACTCGACGCAAGCATTCGAGGGAGGCATCTCATCGCTACCGTGAAGAACCCAGAATTAAACAAAGGGGAGAATCCAGATCATTCTCTTCTCTTTTGTAACTAGGAATCCAAATTGTAATCGAGAGTTGAGAGAGTTGTAATCATTCTTTTTCTAAGCAGTTAGAGAGAATAAAATCAAACGCAATTCTTTCCTTATATTCTTTTTATTACAAAATTTCCCACAAACAAAAGATGGCGACTCCGCTGGGGACCAGCTTCTCTGACGAAGAGGTGGTAACGCAATCCGACGTTCACCTCACCGGAACAACCGTGGAAACCTTGGTCGTGGAATTTGACCAAGCCAAATACGAGGAGGCTCTCTCTTCCGGATCGCTCAGCCCTAAGGCTAGGCGAGATGCTTGTAAGAGCTCGAAAGAAGTCTTAACTGCTGTTGAGACACCAAAGAAAGTCCTCTCCTTTGGCCAAAGCCTCAAGCTCGCTCTGCAAACCGAAGATCACACGCCTATGTCGACACAGCGTGTACTTGGTTGTAAAAGGCCTATGACAGAGATAGGCACAATCAACGCCGGTGTTGCTGATACTAAGGCTTTGAAACAAGCCAAGAAAAACGCTGCTCGACGACGAAGAAGGTCCATCCGACTACATGATAATTAGAATTATATATATTAAAAGGTATCATGATAGTATAATATATTATATTTTTCAAACTATAGTTTTATATTATATTATACCATAATACTTTTTTAATATTAGTAATTATTATATTATATTATAATAGTATGTCATATATATAAAGGCTGATATAATATATAAACAATGTATTTAAATATAATATCTAATTTAATATATTAGAACATAATCATAGGTTAAAATTTACCGCATAAAATATTCTAATATTTTTATTCAATATAATATCATTTAAAATAATCTATTATAATTAAAATATAGTATGATATTATATGATAATTACAATGATATATTAAAAAATATCTAAAATGTATTATATTATAGTACAATAATATATTTATTATATTAATTTAATATAATATAATATAATCACATAACATGATTTATATTATACGATATTTTATAATTAAATGTAATATACTAACATATTTATTAATTTTAATATGTTATATTGTATTATACTATATTATTGTCTTGGTTTAATATAATACACTATAATATAATTGCTACAATAAAATATCAGCTACAATTAATATAATATATTATATAATAATAGATGTTATTAAAATATTATATAATATTATAATATCAGCTACAATTAATATAATATATTATATAATAATAGATGTTATTAAAATATTATATAATATTATAATAAATATGTTGTACTACTATATAATATAGTATGTGATATTGCATAATAATATATAATAAATATCATAAAATAACAGCTCAATCACCGCCAGAACGCAGGTCAAGGTTCTGACTCATTCAAACGTGATCGTAACAACTTCGAAGCTGTTCTTCACCCACGATTTGAGGAGTGGCTTTAGTGGGTTGTTACACCCGACTAATGGGGTAACTAAACCCCCATTTAGGCGCGGATTATGGGGGCAGTTACACCCCTAATCCCCCTATAAATAGCAACAAACTCAACAGAGTTAAGGATCGGAGGATTTTTGATAATCAGATCAAGGGGTGGATTTTCGTGGAGAGGATCTTTCGGGTGAGATTGGATTTTGGAGAAGATCTTTCGATCAGATCTTCCAGAATCAGAAAAAGGAGGATTGACTCCTTACACAGTCTGGGAAATCAACAGACGGAGGAACTCTAAGCAGTCGATATTTGGCTTATTAACCGAATTATTTTCGGTTCCAACAACTCTATCATTAGAGTTTGTTACTTGTTCTGAATCACAAAACTCGTCAAGAGTTATCAACCAGACAAGACAGTTGTTCCAGTGAGTATAGATATTCGGATCGTCAACGAGAAGCAAACTCGACGCGAACAATCGAGGGAGGCATCTCATCGCTACCAAGAAGAACCCAGAATTAAACAAAGGAGAGAATCCCGATCATTCTCTTCTCTTTTGTAATCGAAAATCCAATTGTAATTGAGAGTTGAGAGAATTGTAATCATTCTTTTTCTAAACTGTTAGAGAGAATAAAATCAAGTACAGTTCCTTTCTCATTTTCTTGTTACAAAATTTTCCACCAAACAACCTCGTATACCTGTCGAATGTTCAAGGAGAAGTAGTTTATACTCATATATTCATCAAAGTGTAGGAATGTACTTGAAATAAGTCGAGGATGTAGTGAAAATACACATCGAAGGCACACCGACTTGACCCTTCGTACGAGATAGTATGAGTTGTCTCGTACGTGCGAGGCAGCTTACACTGTCTCACTGTATGAGACAGTGTCGACTGTCTCGTACGAAGATGAGATAGTCTGTTCTGAGGGCTTTAAGTTTTTTAGTTTCGGTCTTTTTCTTTCCATCTTTGTCACTCTCTTGCGTTCGAATCTTCCTAAAAAACCTATAAAAGAGTTCTTAAACCCGTTCTCCTTCTCCTCTCCTTAATTTCGGCTATTCCTGATCAAAGGGATTAGGGTTTCGGAGACATTCATCGAGGTTTGATCTCGTGCCTTCGTCTTCTTTTCATCAAGGCTTAGCTATTCTTGATTCTTGACGAAAACCAAACTCTTGGCTTGATCATTAGGTTGTTTTGCTCTTTTGTTCAAAATCTCACTCCAAAACCCTAACTTTTCTTGTAGGTTTCGTCTAAAAATCCATCTTTGACGATGTCTCCCAAGAGATTGTGCATTCCCCGGGTTAGGTCGACTGCTCAACCCTCGGAGAGAGAGGAGCCCACGGCTTCAACCTTCGGAGGTGAGCATTCTTAACTTTGTTCAATTCAAAAGTTAGGATTTTAACCAATTTTCCTCATTTGTTCTCCTTTGTGAGGCATTCGGGAAGAGCCGATATCCTCTTTTGTGGGGATCAACGCTTAATAGATATGTTTTGCTTGGTCAAAACTCATCTTAAGGTAAAAGAGATGATTTTACACTGTCTCGCAATTTGTAAAGTAGGGTATATTGTCCCGTTGTTTACGTGATAATGTATGTTGTCTCTTACGTGCGAAACGGTTGTAATCGTCTCATAAATCACAAGGCAGTGACTCTATCTCACGGATTCGCAAGATGAGTTCATCTCCTTGTTTTGCCTTAGAAATTATTCTTTTAACTGCATTTAATAATACATTTTTATTTGTCGCAGTTGATTTTTCACCGACGGTGCTCTCTCCCCGTGCGGTGAGTGGCTGAAGTGGCGAGGCTTTTGCCTCTTTTGATGAAACGCCACTTATTGATGAAGCCCCCCAATTTGACTTTAATGGGCCTGAGGAAATCCCTAAGCTCGTGTGTGAAGGGAGTAGTCATACGCTACGACGTCTGATCACTGATGCCCCACTCACTAAGGATCCAAGTGCTACACAGCCTCTAAGGAAGCCTAACTACGTATTTGGCGACTCTGTCGAAGATCTTAAAATTTTGAATCTTGATGCAGAGAAGTGGCTGAATGATTATGAAGGGAGTCTCAGATTTCTCCCTCTAATCCCTCACCAATATGCCCTGACACATTTGAGGAAGCAAACCGTGACACGGGAGATGTCATAGCGTTTAACGGAGGATTAGGAGCGAGTCCATTGTGGCTTCATCACTTAGCACAAGACTCCAAGCTCCAGTGATCGAAATTTTGTTCGTAGACTTCATCCCGGTGTATTGGGACAAGATGAAGTTCCACAAAATGAGTTGTTGATCAGGGTTGACATCGTGAGAAATTGCCTGGCGAGGCTAGGAAGGGAACCACCCGTTAAGGGTTTCAGGTGTTGTGGCTAGGTCCACTCCTCAACTGACAAGTGGTGGATGAGAATGAAAAATTATGTTCTTGGCGGTGGGGCATGGAGTTAACTAAAAGTGGATTGTATACGCCCATCCGCACTAGTATGTACGGCTTG
>NC_033800.1:129573421-129632015 GCF_001876935.1 Asparagus officinalis
GCTCTGTTAGAGCTCTATAACCCGGACACCAACACCTTTCTAGCCAAGAATGGAGAATTGGGGTTGGCTCTGCATGAGATGATGACGGTCTCGGGACTACCGATGGGTGATATTCTATACCAGGAATATTTCCCTACTAATCGCCAATTGAGCCAAATGAGGATGACTAACTCTCCCAAATATGACACGTTGTGGGAGCTTACATGTCATTATCAAACTACCCTGGTCGGTGTAGATATCAAGGCCAAGAAGAAGTCTCCCCAGCTCAGTTTAAAGAGTTTCTCGATTACCTATTCAAACACTTGGAGGATCATTTAGGTAACGACATCTACGAGTTGGTGCCTCTACTCTGTTTGAAATCAATAAGCTGATTGAGAAGATAGACGCATAATATTACACCACTAGCACGACTAAGGGTAAGTTTCCTAGGGGCAACAAGTTTTAGACATTCTTGTGGCACGTTCAGAAGCAAATTCAACCAACCACACTTTTGGCAGGTTATTTGGCATTCTGGTTGATGAAGTGTGTTGTGCCACATCAAGCCTCTGATGCATTCCTAATTGAAATTTTATTTTCGGCCATCAAAATCGCAATCGGGAAAAAACTTTCCTTGCTTCCAGCGATGATCGTCGATATTCACAATGGGCTTCAACACCTGGTCACTGGCTTCATACAAGAAGGAAGCAAGCCATCGAGAGAGATCCCCACTACCAAGATCAAGCTTCCTTATACTTATCTAATGGCATGGCTCGTCCTCCATCACTCTGATCTTATGAAGGCACCGAGTGTTGCTGATCCGTCCATCCCTTTGTTGTAATCGTTGGAGGATTGCAAACGGGAAGCCCGATAGTGGCATGAAGTGAAGTGACAATTTCAAGTTCACAAATGCTAGGAGTTCTTCAAGTGTTTTCCCCAATTCTCGGGTCACTACGACGAGTTACTGATTGATGATGAAGAGCCAGAGAAGAGTCGAACCACTCTTGATGTGGGGTGTTTTTGGTGGTTGATGAATATTCGCCTTGGCTACCTCGTCTTCTAGTAAAGAACCACTGCAGCATTGGGCCCTACCTCCCTTGTCGGTTCACTCGTCAGTTTGGTTACGACCAACTATATGTCAGGAACCCAAACCGACAATTGAAGACTCATGGATGACTTATTGATGGTGCCCGAGCGTGGTTCTGGAGTGTAGTCGGTTGCACATGCACTAAGTTCAATCTCCCTACCATGGAGTGTCAACCACAAGTGACTTTTCTTTGCTGCAAATGGCTTATAGCTGCTAACGCGCCCACTAATATAAAAAGAATATCAAAGATGGAGGCAGAAGAAGTAGCCAGGTACGCCGCGGAGATAGTTCGAGAGGTTATGCTCTCGAGGACAGGGAAGGAGTTTGTTGGACCTTCCGGCAAAGGCAAACGAGTAGCTGCAGAGGAGGAGGAAATTCTTCCAACCGATGAAGAAGAGACCTCCGAAGAAGGCATTGCCAGGGGTGAAAGCACCGGGGCTAAGGACAAAGAAGAGGAAGAGGATACATCGGGCCTTACATCATCTTTCCTTCCGAGAAAGGGAGCGAGCTCACCTATTGCCCGCTAGACTCGCTAATTTGATCAGTCCAAGTCTCCAACGGCTCCGAAGAAGCCCAAGCAAAAGATCATGTTCACTCATCCCCATAAGATGTCAGTCGATCTTCCAGGTGGGGTTGAAGAAGAAGAAGAAGAGGAGCTTGCCGGAGTTAGCCTGGTCCGGTAAAGATCTCGGCCTTCAATTCATGCCGAGACTCAAGCTCAGACTACCACTTCTCCGCGAGTTGAATTGCGCACCAAGTTTCAATAGGAAAGGCCTGTCATTGTTGAAGAAGCTCGACCTATGAAGTGGAAGAAGGTCACGCACAAGCCGCATACTGAACTGCCTTCATTCAAAGAGGAGCCGCTTGTCGACCTTTCCATTGAAGAAGAAGGTAATATCTTTCTTCTGTATCGCTTCTCATACTCCATTTTCAAGTTTACTAAATATATCCCTATTTTTTTATAGGGGGCTTTGAAGAAGGTGAGCTTCCGTATGAGCCTGCTTCTCCCGACTTCACTCACTTCGAAAGATCAGACTTCACTCAACAAATGCGTGAAGCTATTAGTGAGGAGCCTCTGAGCACTGAAGCTAGCACGGATACTAGGGTTCAACCCGACCCTACCATCAAACTCACCCCAACAGCCTCCGGCACATGTATATCCCACCCAGACTCTACCTTATTCAGGTGGCAGCTCAGAGAGTTGAACGATTTGGAACTCATACCTCCTCTAATCGTTTCTACGCTTCATGCTCTTTTAAAGAAACTGAAGGAAGCGAGCACAAGTATTGAGGCTACAAGATCTGCTAGAGCAACTGAAGGTACATCTGATTTTCACTTGACGTGAATTCTCACTTTTCCTTCTTATGCTTAAAATTCAGCTTACATTGTAAATGTTATGATGGAAAGATCAGCTGAAGAAGAGGCTGCCCATGATGCTGAGATTGGGGATTTTGATGAACATGCCCTTGATATGGACCTCTCTGAAGATGACCATAAGTTGATCTCCGACTTGTTATCGGAGAAAACTCCTGGTGAGACTGTAGGACTAATTGCTGAAGTTGGTTCATTTGCAGGTATGGATCTTATCCCGAAGTCACCTTTCCCCATTTGTTAGTTTTTTGAATAACCACATGGAAGTTTTGATTGTAGGACCAGCTATTGATGTTGATATAGCTACAACCTCTGGGGCTACTGAACAGCTCAAGGACTTAGGCATTTTGGGCTTGGAGTAGGCTGCTGCTAGAACTCCACCCTCTACTCTCTAACCTAAAGCTATCGTTCTCTCAGATCTAATGCTTATGGAGGCCTCAACTAGAGTTATGGTTAGCCCTACTGTTCAAGTTGCAAAACCAAGTGAAGAGGCTGGAACATTAGCAATTGTCGTAACCTAATAAACTCCAGCCATTCATGAAGCAGAGTCAACAGGGTTGAGGCAAGAACACCATGCTGAAGGATCTTCTGTCAGCATCGGTATGTCTCCTCCTACCATTATTTTTAGAACCCTGAATATTGGACTCCCATTAACGACTTTTGGGAGTGCTTACTTTTCCTTCTTTTATTGCAGCGCTTCCTTCATCTTTGTATGACATGATTAAAGTGTTGATGTCAGATGAAGATCCAGATAGGGCCTTGATTAGCACAGTGCTCACCAGCTTTACTTCTTTCCTGAGTGGAATGATTGACAGGGTCCTTCACAGAGGATTGCCTTTCAATAGCTTCAGGCGTCTTCTTGATCGACATGCGTCAGATATCCAGGAAGAAGGCTATGACAACTTGGCAGACTCCATTGCTGCAGATTTGGCTCGTTTAGAGCAAGAGCTTGACAGGTTGAGGGAACTTCAAGCTGCTGGTGCTTCCTCATATGTAGTTGTTCACCTGGAGTCAAGGCTGAAGGCGTGGCACGACACCCGAGCATCCACTGGAGTTGAACTCAAAAGACTACAGGGTCGTGTAAAGCAGATGGAGCTAAGACTTGCTAATAAAGCAAGAAGGAGGCTCGACTTGCATCTATCTCTCGAGTCAAGCTGTACAGAAATAGCTCAACTTAAGCAAGAACTTAGGGAAGCCAAGGAGGCTTAGGCCATCCTGGAAATGGACATGGCTGGTGTGTTCGAGAAGCTAAAGTTCAAGAGAGAGGAATTGGCTAAGAAGGAGAAAGAGGTTGCATAGGCATTAGCCGCTACTAAAGACTCCATCAAAGCTGATTTGCAGACCAAACTCGAACAAGCTTACACGGAGGAGCTCCCAAAGTTAGAGAAGCAAATTCGTAGTCGACAGCTCTCTGTAGATTGATCACACTATCTTTGTACTCTTTGATTTTACTTCATCAATAAAACAAAACTTTTGATTAGTGTACTTTTATTATGATTACTCTATTTAGAATAAATAAACATAATATTCATAGGATTTTTGGCAAACCCTTAGCCGTCAACGGATTTGATAAGCCTTTATCGACTACTGTTTGAGTCGGGCTAGCATGTGGATTGTCTAAGTCTGTTCCACATATGACGTTTTGCTAAAAGAATGAACCCTCAGAAGCTAAAGTTCAAGAGAGAGGAATTGGCTAAGAAGGAGAAAGAGGTTGCATAGGCATTAGCCGCTACTAAAGACTCCATCAAAGCTGATTTGCAGACCAAACTCGAACAAGCTTACACGGAGGAGCTCCCAAAGTTAGAGAAGCAAATTCGTAGTCGACAGCTCTCTGTAGATTGATCACACTATCTTTGTACTCTTTGATTTTACTTCATCAATAAAACAAAACTTTTGATTAGTGTACTTTTATTATGATTACTCTATTTAGAATAAATAAACATAATATTCATAGGATTTTTGGCAAACCCTTAGCCGTCAACGGATTTGATAAGCCTTTATCGACTACTGTTTGAGTCGGGCTAGCATGTGGATTGTCTAAGTCTGTTCCACATATGACGTTTTGCTAAAAGAATGACCCCTCTTAGACTTAGTGCTACGATATTGAATACGTAGACTTCGCCATTATTACGAGAATATGCTACTCGACAACGTGTGTTAGACGTAGACTTATCTCTAATAAGGGATCAAGATAAAGTCCCCTGTGCGCGAAAGGTATGAATTTTTAGTGCTACGATATTGAATGCGTAGATCTTGTTATTTTATGGGAATGGACTACCCGACAGTATGTGTTAGATGCAGACTTATCTTTAATATGGGATCGAGATAAAGTCTCTCATGTGTGAAGGGCATGGATTCAGAGGTCATTAATTTAACAATGATCACTGGCTACGATATTGAATATGTAGACTTTGTCATTTTCATGGGAATGAACCACTCGGCAGTATGTATTAGATGCAGACTTATCTTTAATAAGGAATCGAGATAAAGTCTCACATGCGTGAAAGGTATGGATTCAGGTGTTATTAAGTTAATAATAACAACTTGCTACGATATTGAATACGTAGACTTTGTCATTTTCACGGGAATGAATCACCTGACAACATGTGTTAGATGCAGACTTATCTCTAATAAGGGATCGAGATAAAGTCCCCCATGCATGAAAGGCATGGATTTTTGGTGCTGAAGAGAAAGAATGTATTTTCTTATCTCTTACTTCAACAAGTTGTGTCTTCTCTTGAGGCAAAGACAAACCCGGGGCTGAAGAAGAAGAATGTATTTTTATTATTATCTTCTACTCCAAAAGTTGTATTGAAGGGAGAGAAGGTATTTTCTTATCTCTCATTTCAACAAGTTGGTGTTGAAGAGAAAGAAAGTATTTTTTTTATCTTTTGCTTTAACAGAGTGGAAGAAGATAATTTTTTATCTTCCACTCCAATGGAAACTCAAAGTGGGATCTCCACTTCGAGAATCTAGAAAGAAAAACTCAGAGTGGGATCTCCACTCTTTGAATCATACTTGAGTTACGCAAGGTGGTGTTAACTCAGAAAAGACTTTTTACTCACATGAGTAAAAAAAATAGAATTTGGATAACCCTAAACTGTCGGAAGGTTTGATTATCCAATCTGAAAGTGGACCTCTCGTTCATGGAAGAAATCAAGAGAGGATTTTGGCTTTGGCCCTAACTGTCGAAAGTTTTAACCAAGTGAGAGTTTGGAACGACCCTAACTGTTCAAAGGTTAGATCGTTCAATTTGAGTAGACCTCTCGTTCATGGAAGAAATCGAGAGGGGATTTTAGCTTTAGCCCTAACTCTCTGAATGTTTATCCAAGTGGGAGTTTAGAACGACCCTAACTGTTCAAAGGTTTGATCGCTCAATTTGAGTGTACCTCTCATTCATGGAAGGAATCGAGAGGGGATTTTGGCTTTGGCCCTAACTGTCTGAAGGTTTGACCAAATGGGAGTGGGGCTGTACAAAATAACAGTGGGAGAGTGTTAATTTGTACTTCTCGCTTTGTCAACATAGTGGGGGATTTGGTGTCAAGTTCTTAACGGTATTTTCTTGTAAAAACTTAACATGAAAGGGATTTGACAATTGCCATGGATTAGCAAAGTGAAATTTCAAGTACTATGTCAAGATATCAACAGTGGGAATGTTAAACGCCTAGACACAGCGGCGGGTTGTATGGGTTTAGCCATCAAAGATTTGGTTTGGTGGACCCACCGTCAGTTGATTCGATTAGTGAGGGATTTTGTCATGGAGAACTATGAAATATTGAACACTCCACAATCATATAGTGGGAGTTTCATGAGGGAAGATTGATCGAGTGGAGTCATCAAATCTCGTCTCAACGAAAGGATGCTCAAAGAGTCACAGTGAGAGAGTTGGTGAAATTGATCCTAGCATTTGAAACCATCCAGGGATTATGGATGAAGGAAAGAAGATATTTTTTTATCTTTCACTTCACAAGAAAATCCTGGTTATCAAGGAAATATCGATGACCAGGAAGGATTTAGATAATTTGTTCCTAATTGATTGAAGCCGGTGGGATGTGCTTCATCTCTGAACAAATTTAGAGTCACAGTAGGGGAATTTTAATCATCTTGGTAATGATTAAATAACCACCATGGGGGAGTCTTAATCATTTTGTAATGATTAAGAATAAATTATTCAGATGGTTGGTTTATATCTCGAATAATCAGTTGACTTCGGGTTATCCTTAAGAATATTATGTGTAGTATCCTGCAGGAACTTCCCCTTGGTGGGTAACTTTGCCACTATGTACATGAATATGTATGATAATTCAAATCATACGTGTTAAATAGGTTATCCCGAATGTACTAGGGGTAGTATTTCTTTAGGAACTTCTCATTGATTGGCATCATGATCTTATCACCATCTTGGGTGATCAAGAGATACACACCATTTGAGTAGACTGTCTCTACTACGAACGGTCCTTCTCATTTGGGTTGGAACTTGCATTTCTTCTTGGAGTTGAGTATCATTGATCACCGAACGATAAGAACCAAGTCTCCTTCCTTAAAGACCCGTTGCCGGACTTTTTTGTCAAAGGCTCTGGAAATTCTGGCTTGGTATAGCTCAATTTGTTGTTGAGCTTCCAAGCGTTTCTCATCTAACATCTTAAGCTCTTTGAGACATTTTTTATGTTGTTCTTCTGTAGTCATCCCTGTCGCGAGGGTAATACACAGGGATGTAATTTGGATTTACAAGGGAATGACAGCTCACATCCATACACCAAGGAATAAGGAGTTATTCTAGTCGGTGTGCGGACTGTGGTGAGATAGGCCCAGAGAGCCTCACTGAGTTTGTCATCCTAATCTCGTTTATTGGTTCTTACAAGCTTTGTCAAAATCTTGATAATGGTCTTATTGAAGGCTTCAGCTAAACTATTGATAGTGGGATTGTAAGTTGTTGACGAGACGTCTTGAATTCTGAACTTTCCACAAAATTTGACGAAAGAGTTGCTGACAAACTGAGGCCCGTTGTCATGCACGATTCATTTTGGAACACCATATCAGTATATGATATGGTGTTTGATGAATTTAACTACGTCGCTTGTCTTACTTCCTTGAGTGGAATTGCTTCAGCCCACTTGGATAAGTAGTCGGTGATTACCAAGATAAAGTGGTCACCTTTGGCTGACGGAGGGAAAATACGGCCAACAAAGTCCATTCCCCAGGTCTCGAATGGCCATGATGTGACCGAAGGGTGTAAGTACTCTGGAGGTTGATGCATGTAGTTGGTATGTATCTGACATGTATGGCACCGTCGAGCATACGCAACTACGTCTTTAACCATAGTCAGCCAATAGTATCACACTCTTCTTAGGCGATCACATAACTTAGGACCAGGCTGGTGTGCACCACAGGTCCCATCATGTGCTTCCTTAAGGGCTTCTTGCGCCTCCTTTGTTGAAAGAAATCGGAGTAACAAACCATCATACGTACGGCGATAGAGCGTTTAAGTCGCGATGTTATATTAGAACCTTGGCGCTCTTCGTCGGATGGAGTCCCTTTCTCTTATGTCTTCCAACAAGATGTCGTGTAAGACATAATCAATGATGGGTAAGCGCCAGCCTTGAGGTTCGAGTTTGATCCTAGTTGCGTGCACATCTTTGATGCCTAGGGTGCAATCTGGTATGAAGAGTTGGTGAGTTTTCACAGTGACCAACTGTTCTGTCTCGGGAGGCTGTGCCAAAGAGGCTGCTAATACCGCCAGTGCATCTGCATAAGCATTCTGGAGGCGTGGGATGTATTCGATAAAAAATTCTTCAAAGGAGTCTGCTATCTCAACAGCCACTTGGTGGTACGAGATTAGGTCTTGGTTCCTGACTTCGTACTCTCCTTGAACTTGATTAACTATCAGCTGGGAATCACCAAAACCTTCAAGGTACTCCACTCCTAGCTCCTTGGCAAAACTGAGTCCAATGAGAAGTGCATTGTATTCAGCTACGTTGTTGGAGCACAGCCAGATCAAGGAATAGGCTCGGGGTATCACATGTTTCTCTAGTGAAACCAAGATAACTCCAACTCTTATAGAAATCTTTGAGCATCCAAGGGTACTTGCCACATTAGTTGCTCAAGATGTGTTGTCGAAGTATAATTGCCACACCTATTGATGAGAGGTAGTGTTAACTTCATGGGTCTCGTCTAGGAGATCTTCATATAGTTCGGCTTTATCCTTTGTAGGGTTCACCGCTAGAAGATCACAGATTGAGTGCCCTTTGATTGATTTATGTTGTTTGAAGTGGATGTCATATTAGGACAGAAGTAACGCCTATCTTGCTAACCGCCAATTCATGGAAGCTGTTTGCATCCTAAACACCCGGATTGGATTGATGTTAGAAATTACATAGATCGTCTATCTAATCAAATAATATCGCATCTTTTGGATTGCGAACACCAGGGCGAGACTGGATATCTAGATTCAGCACATACCAATGTTCGGCTTAGATAATATACTGCTTGCTCGTGGCCGTTGTCATCGTCCTGTGTAAGCAGAGCACTCAACGAGTGGCTCGTTGCCTTGACATAAATCAGGAATGGTTTCCCTGACTTCGGTGCGACGGGAAGAGGAGGATTTGATAGATATGCCTTGATATCTTCAAATGCTTTCTGGAAAGCTTCATCCTATACGAATGACACACCCTTCTTTGTGAGCTTAGAGAATGGTTGATATTTTTTTGAGAGCTTTGAGATGAATCGACAGATATAGGCCAGTCTCCCTTACAATCCTCTGAGTTCCTTGAGATTTCTCAGAGGTTGTAATTCATTGATCGCCTTTACTTTATCAGGATTGATATGGATGCCTTTCGTGGTGACAACGAATATGAGGAATTTACCACTAGACATTCCTAGGAAAGACTTGGTAGGGTTCATCTTTAATTGATGACTCCGCATGAGATCGAACATTGTTCTCAAGCCTTTAATGTGGTCGCCCTTGCTGTGGCTTTTCATGACCAAATCATCAACATAGCACTCGATGGTCTTCCGAAGGTGTTTGTGGAAAATCTTTGTCATGGCTCACTGGTATGTAGCACCTAGGCCGAAGGGCGTCACTATGTAGCAAAAGATGCTAAGCAGTATTTTGAATGAGGTATGCTTTTCGTCGTCCGGATACATCTTAATCTGATTGTATCTTGAGAACCTATCCATGAAAGACATTCTCTCGAACCCACATGTGTTGTCGATGATAACGTCTGTAATGGGAAGAGGGAAGTCATCTTTTGGACAAGCGATATTCAGATCTCTGAAGTCGATGCAGATTCTGATTTTCTCATTCTTTTTAAGGACCGGGACAATATTTGCCACCCAATCCAGATGTTGCTCCTCTCTGATGAAGCCTGAATCAATTAACTTTTTGACTTCGACTTCAATTGCCTCCATGATTTGTGGACGAAAGTGTCTTTGCTATTTCTTAAGAGGTTTAGCATCTGGCTTGATATTAAGGCGGTGCATAGCTACCTTCGGCTCGAGTCCTGGCATGTCTTCATAGTTCCATACAAAGACATCAATGTATTCCCTGATAAGGTTAATCAACTCCTCCTTTTCTTCTGGTGGGAGACTTTCACTGATGAATATGGGCTTCAGATTTGCTTCGTCACCCATATTTACTTGAGTCACTTTATCCTCAGTGGGAGGTTCTCTTTGCTCAAATTTGTCACCATATTGGATATTCAAATGATGTATCCAGGGATCTTCCTAAGTTGGTAACCGATAGTCTTCCTCTGTTTCTGCAGGGTCAATAGCGGTCATATTTACCATCAAACCCTTGAACATTTCTCCAAGGCAAACATTAGAATCCCATGCGGAAGAATCTGAGGAATGCACATCTAGATGATTATTAACTTGTCAGCAACACTCATCAGAAGACGAAGAGATATAGCCTAGACCTCGCTTATGTTCGTAATAGTTGTTGGGATTTCCCCTTGGCACATAGGAACGGTAGGGTGAAACCCAAGGACCTCGACCGAAGTAAAGACCTTCTCCGAGCGTAAGATTGTATCCTTTCTTTTTCATATAGTCACGTGCTTGTAGGCTATATCTGAAGAAATGTCGACCAGATCCTTCATCATCAGTGCTAATCTCCAAGAAGGGATTTGATGGTGGACACGATTCCCCCTTACCGAAGACCGTTTTGTTTCCACCCCTTGCTTTTTGAAGGTAAGACAAAAGTCATCCCGAATGAGTCTCGGACACACTTCTTTATCATACAAAACGATTAAAGCGGAATATGTATGTCAGGGTTACTATACAGTCCTTGCATTACATCATCAAGACAAAGCACATACTCTAAATTGTCATTTATTGCATAATTACTATCGGCAAGCTGCTAGTTACAACTTCCATCTGACGATTCTCCACCGTTAAGATCGATTACAAAGGGTTCAATGTCATTAAATACAAGACCTTCATCGTAATTGAGCCTGGCTTCGCTATCAGTTTTTTCTCCTTTAACCATGCCCTAGACCAATGGTTCAGTATCAGATTCAGCATCATATAAAAGGGAGTCAGTAAAATAATTTTCCAACCCTTTAAATGGTTGCTTATTCGCGACCACCGTGTTGATCTCATTATTAGTGTCCACATACTTGAGACACTGATGGTGGGTAGAAGGAACTATAACATTACTATGAGTCCAGGGTCGACCCAATAGTAAGTTATAGGAAGTCTCTACATCAATCACATAACACGTGACCTTAGACTTCAAATCTCCAAGCTGGCACTGTAGGGTGTAAAATGGTCCTCCAAAGAAGATTTGTATTGATAAGAATAACTTATTACAAATCAAGAATTAAATTACAACAGAAGCGAAGAGAATGCTCTTCTTGTTTAACGTGGGTTCTTCGATAGCGATAGGATGCCTCACTCGAGTACTTGCATCGAGTTTGCTTCCCTCGGACGATCTGATCAAAGTTGCGGTTAAGCTTCAGTACACAGCAGAAGCTCTTGTGTGATTGAGTTCAATAATATCCGAGCTTGATGAGTATCAAGGCCGAATGCTCAAAGAAGGCTAATATGCAAGAGTTTGCAAAAAGCCAAGAGTCTTAAATCTGAGAGTTCAGATTGAGTCTACTTCAACAATCCAGGCAAAAAGCTAGGAAAGTTCTACCAAGCAAGCTAATGAAGGCATCTGTTTAAAGAATCTTAAAATGCTCAGCCCTTTTGAAAATATTGTCAGCCAAACTGAACCGAACGCCTTTCATGTTGGCAAAGGGATCCTATAAATAGGCAAAGGATGATATGGATCATCCCTTGATTTGTGGGATGTGACCACTAATAGGAGTAAGAAGTAGCATACTCCCCCTATAGCTATGAGATGTGACCATTATAGGGGTGATGGGAGTCACGCCTCATTACACAGGGCGTGGGAAGTGGGCAGGCCTACTCCCCTAACCAAGCAGCTGCTTACACTGTTCAGGCAGGGATGACAGGCTTACAGGCGAGCTTGAGAGCTACTTGAACATTCAAGCGAGCTTGCAGGCGAGCTTGGTGAATAGGCGGGGTTAGCTGGCGGACCCCTCGAGTGTGTGAGCTGGCATTTGTTAGCAAGTTAGGTTTGTCTGGGCGAACTCACTGCAGGCGAGCTTGACTCATGCAGGTGATCAATGTGTTCAAGCGAGGTCGACCTCGTGCTGGCGAGCTTGACTCGTGCTGGCGAGTCAAGTAAACAGGCGAGGTCGACTTGGCCTCTTGAATGTAGGCGAGCTTGTCTTGTACTGGCAAGTCAAGAAAACAGGCAAGCTTTGGCTTGCGGACGAGCTCTGCGTGTTAGCGAGATTTAGGTTGTAGGCAAGCTCTGCTTGGCCTCTTGAATGTAGGTGAGCTTGACTTGTGCTACAAGTTAAGCAATATAGGAGAGCTTTGGCTTGCAGGCAAGCTCTGCTTGGCCTTTTGTTTACTTTGGGCATGTCGGCGAGCTCTAATGGGCGATGTTTGAGCTCTTTTGTGTAAAGGCAATTTTTATTGCCTAAAAAACTCCCTTCAAAGTTTTTAGACCTAAATCAAGTTGTATGTGGTCTGGAACACTTTGAATAAAGAGAATCATTGTTCATTGGTTTGGGCGAATTTGAGCCCCTTGGTTGAGTTGAGCTCTTCAGGTGAGCTTGATGATGTGTAAGCGAGCTCGAGTCTTCAAGAGAGCTCAAGCTGCTGGCAGGCGATCTCTAAATAAGCAGGAGAGCTTCGTGCTTACAGGTGAGCTGATTGGCCGTACGCAACCCCCAAGTTTGTGAGGGCGAGCTTTGTGCTTACAGGCGAGCTGGATTACTACAGGCTTGCCCTAAGTTTGTGAGACCGAGCAAGTGTCTGCGGGTGGTTTCTTACGCTTGCCAGCTAAGGCGAAGCCTCGTTTTCACATGCCCAATTCGACCCGTTGATTTGGTAGCGTTCTTGAACTCAACTGTTGATTCGACGAGAGATTGTAGCCCAAACCGCCAAATCTTGGTCATTCATTTTGGAATTCCAAACGTCCCGCCACGCTCATAGTCGTTCGATTCGAACTGTTGAATTGAACTATTGCAGACGATCTAAGCCACTCGTTTCAGTTGTGATTGCGAATATCAGCCATTGAGATTCGTCTATATAAAGCGTTCGTCTCCCTCGTCGGAAGACTACTGTTCAATCTGAAACTCTTAAGCCTTTGAAGAAAACTTGAACCCTCACTCATTTTCTCTTCCCTTCGAGCTCAAAATGGCCCCTAAATGCAAGGTGCTCATCTCCAATGGGGAGAAGAACGCCGTTTTTTCTAACACCATCACTGACGTTGCTGCCGTTGCCACCACCGACGTGACTCAACCTCACCATGGCAAGTCGAGGGTATTGAAAGTGAAGAAGACGAACAGACTCCTTTTCATCTTCTAGCGAGCTTCGTCTAATCAGGCGAGGCTTTGCTATTTTGGCGAGCTTGTCTGTCAGGCAAGCTTTTGCCTTCATCAGGAGAGCTCTGCTTGACCAGCGAGCTCCTGGTTTCATCAGGCAATCTCTGCTTGATCGGTGAGCTTCTGTTTCACCCTTGTCAGGCGAGCTCTGCTTGATCGGCGAGTCTCGTTATCCTACTTGCATAATAGGGCTCTCCTGCACTCTGCAGGCCGACTGTCCTCAAGACTTGGAAAATTTTTGACCTTTTGGGTCAAAAATTTCTAACTTCTTTCTGTTGTATTGTACAGCTCGAGAGAAGACCCCAGTTGTTAGGCCTCACAACCTAAGATCCTCTGAGAAGAGACCCCTCCCCAAAGAGGAAGCAGACCAATATGAAGAGGTTGCCCGCAAGAGGAGGCCAGCGAGATTGGAGCCTGAGCCCATTCTGATATTCGATGATGAGGAGGAGTTGCCCGCTCCGGCATCCGCTTGGACATACTCCCCACAACCCAAATGTAAGTTTGGCTTCCTTGACCTGGCCAACATAGGGGGCTATGGATGGAGGCTGCCTGTTGATGACGACGGGCCTCTCCCCCGGGTGCAGCCTATTGCTATGTTAGTCCTTGGTTAAGAATCTATTTCTCTGGACCCCGGATACGTGTAGGGCCTCATCCAACGGTTAGAGAATGCTATGAAACAAGCAATCTCTATCATTAGCATTAGGTGGGGCACCTTTTTTACTTTTACCCCTTCATAGCAGGTAGATTGAAGGACATCCAGCACATAGGCGGTATTGGGCTGGCTAAGCGTTGTGAGCAAAAGCTCATTCGCCTGGAGGGAGTTATGCATCGCTTGGAAGGGCTAGTGTTCTCCGACCCATATGATGAGGTAGCACCACTCATAATCGAAGCCCAAACCAAATCTTCTCATAAGCGTAAAGCTCGAGAGAAGAGGATATCAGAGCAGGAGGTTATTGTCACGAACTTGTATGAGAGACTATGTCACTTGCAGACCAAGATGGATGCTTACAACAATATTGCCGAGCGTACAGGGGTCAGGACTGCCCAGGGAGAGGCGACCCTGAAGGACTTTAAGCTCAAGAGAACTAGAGTTCATGGTGCTTATAGCGAAGCGATGGAAGCTCTCCATGCGCTGCGTCGAGAAGACGGGGCTGCTACTGCTGCTGATGCTCTTACCAAGACCGAGCTCCAGAAGGAGGCTGAGGAGCAGATCCGAGCAGATCAGGCGAAGAGGGTGGCCGCCGTTAAGGCCGAGCTCGCATCCTTCAGTCTACTGGACTAAGTCCGACAGGGTTGATTTTGAGAAATTTTTATTTTCTTTGCTTGAATGTATTGTTATGACTTTGTTTGAATGTATTGTCATAACTTTGTTCAAATATATTGTCTCAAAATTAGCTTATGAATGATTTTATTATCCAATCATTATAACTCGAATAACTTGTGCACTTTCCTTGCTAGTTGACCCACACTTAGGATTTTTTAGCAAACCCTCAGCTATCAACAGGTTTGATTCGCCTTCACCGATTACTATTTGAATCGGGCTAGCCATACTATTCCCCCTCAGTATGATGAGTTGTTGAGAAGTTTCTTTTAGACTTAACACTATAATTTATTCTCTACCCTTGGCCATTCGAGGTGTTGGGTTGGGTTAATTACAACTGTTAAGTCGTAATTAGGTTAGGCCATATTGTTTAAGTGTAACAACTTAGCAAAAAATGACCAGTCACTCACATGAACGAATGGGAGAGGGTCCGAATAATGACTCATCACTTGGTAGATCGTTATTCGGGAATTGATAAGGCACATCGCTTGGTAGGGCATTATCGACGAACAACGTCATTTGCAAGAATGATGGGGTTATAATAATCAAATCGTTCAGGGACGTATGAGTGTGACGATTGATTAATATAGTAGCATAACGCATGGTAGGCTACTACCCATCGATTGTTCTAAAAATATTAGAACGTACAAAATAGATCAAATCGTTCAGGGATGTAGGAGTGTGATGACTGATCGGGCAACGTCATTTGCGAGAATGACGAGGTTAACTATTAGAGGTAATCATTAACATGATAGTTTTATGGACCCACCATCCTATTGGAGAGGATTGGTGGGGGATTTTGTCAGAGGTTTACTTAACATGACGGGATTAGCGCGATCGAAGCGACTTTGAGGGCTTACCATCCTATTGAAGAGGATTGGTAAGTTGATTGGACTATCGCGATTGGAGCGACTTTGAGGACTTACCATCCTATTAAAGAGGATTGGTAAGTTGATTGGATTGTCACGATTAGAGCGACTTTGAGAACTTATTATCCTATTGAAGAAGATTGATAAGTTGATTGAATTGTCACGATTGAAGCGACTTTGAGTACTTACCATCTAATTAAAGAGGATTGGTAAGTTGATTGTCAGATGTGACTATTAACGAGATAGTGGGAGTTTGTTGTGATTTTGAGTATTTTTGTGGACTTACCATCCTATTGAAGAGGATTGGTAAGTTTATTTGTCAGAGGTGATTGTTAACATGACAGTAAGAGTGGGGAAGAGGATTGGTAAGTTTTTTTGTCAGAGGTGATTGTTAATATGACAGTAAGAGTGGGGCCGTCGTCCTGTTGGAGATGATCGACAGGAGAAATTTGGAGGGGACTATCAGAGGTGATTGTTAACATAATAGTTTTGGGGACCCGCCATCCTATTGGAGAAGATTGGTGAGGGACTTTGGTTTTGACCCTAACTATAGGAAGGTTTGACCAAGTAGGGGTTTGAGACGATCCTAACTATTTAAAGGTTTGATCATTCAATTTGATGGACCCCTCGTTCGTGGAATGAATCGAGAGAGGATTTTAGCTTTGGTCCTAACTGTAGGAAGGTTTGGCCGAAGTGGAAGTGTAGGGAGCAGTTTAACCTAGTATACTAGTCGTACGAGAGTAGCAGTTTAGCCTCATGCACTAGTAGACGGGAATGAGCAATTTTAGCCTCGTGCACTAGTTAGAGGAAATGGAGAAACAGTTTATACTTGTCTACTTAACGGAGTGTAGGAAGGAACAATTTAGCATCGTGTGCCAGTTAGAGGGTATGAAGGAGCAGTTTATAACTCATATACTTGTCAGAGTGAATGGAAAAGCAGTTTATACTCGTATACTTGTCGGAGTGTAGGAAGGAGCAGTTTAGCCTCGTGCGCCAGTTAGAGGGTATGAAGGAGCAGTTTATAACTCATATACTTGCCGGAGTGAATGGAGAAGCAGTTTATACTCGTATATTTATCGGAGTGTATGAAGGATTGAAGGACTATGGGTAGTACTTCTTCAGGAATTTGCCGTTGATAGGCATCAGGATCTTATCGCCATTTGGTTTGACGAGACAGTAAGCTCCATTCAAAATAGACTATCTCTATCACGAATGGTCCTTCTCATTTGGGTTGGAACTTTCTTTTCTTTTTGGAGTTGAGTATCATAGGTCGTCGAACAGCGAGGACCAACTCTCTTTCCTTGAAAGATCTGTGCTTGACTTTCTTGTCGAAAGCCTTGGATATTCGGGCTTGATAGAACTCAATGTGTTGTTGAGTTTCGAGCCGCTTCTCATCTAACGCCTCCAATTCTGTGAGATGTCATTGATGATTTTCTTCTGCCGCCATCCCCGTTGCGAGCGTGACGCGTAGGGACAGAATCTGATCTCCAGCGGTAGCACAGCTTCGTAACCGTATACCATTGAATAAGGTGCGGTACCGGTCAGTGTGAGAACCATGGTACGATACACCCACAAGCTTTCATCAAGCTTTTCATTCCAGCCACACTTGCTGTTGGATGTGAGCTTGGTCAAGATCTTGACGGTCGTCTTGTTAAAAGCCTCGGTTAGTCCATTCACTGATGGATTGTAAGCTGTGGACGCGAGGTTCTATATCCTGAACTTGTCACAGAACCGAGTGAATGCATGACTAACAAATTATGATTCGTTATCATGAATGATACATCTTGGAATGCCGTATTGGTAGACAATGTGATGTTTGATGAACTTGATCACATCACTGGTTTTGACTTCTCTTAAGGGAACGGCCTCGGCCTACTTAGAGAAGTAGGAAGTAGTCGGTTATCGCAAGGATAAAGCGATGACCTTTGACTGATGGTAGAGATATCGGTCCAACAACATCCATACCCCATGTCTCAAATAGCCACAAAGTCGCTGTGGGATGCAGGTCTTCGAGCGGTTGTGAATGTAGTTAGCATAGATTTTACACGCATGGCAACGCTTGGCATATGCGACATCGTTATGGATCATCCTGGGCTAATAATAGCTTATTCTTCACAAGTGATCCTAGATCTTGGGTCTAGGTTGGTGAGCATTGTAGGTACCATCATGGGCTTCCGACAGGACTTCCTGTTCTTCTGTCACTGAGAGTCACCAAAGCAATATGCCGTAGTAGGACTTACGATACAACACCTTTGTTGTTGAGTCGTAGTAGAATCTCGGAGTGCGTCTATGGACAGAATCTTTCTCTTTTATGTCTTCGGGTAATATGTCGTGTAAGACGTAGTCGATGACTAGGAAACGCCAATCTCTCTACTCGAGTTGACCCGTAGCCTGGTGAGTCACATTCATTTCCAGAACGTGCTCTGGTCGAAAGAGTTGTCGGCTTGCGACGGTGACGCGTTGACTGGTTCCCAGTGGCTGAGTTAGGTTAGCTGCCAGTGACGCCTGGGCATCTGCGTGTGTGTTCTTAGAATGAAGCACATGCTTAATGCAGAAGCTTTTGAATGATTCAGCTAGTTTGATAACTACTTCATGATATAGGATTAAGTCATCATTTCTGACTTCGTATTCCCCTGTCATCTGTCTGACGATGAGCTGAGAGTCACCGTAAGCTTTAAGGTGATTCGCCCCTAACTCCTTGGCAAAGTCAAGTCTGATGAGTAGCGCATTGTACTCAGCCATATTATTGGTACATGGCTCAGTTAAAGAGAAAGCTTGGGGTAACACATGGTTTTGTGGAGAAACCAAGACCACCCCTACCCCCGTGATGATAGACCCGTTTGTGCCTATGCGAGATGCTCCGTCAAAGTACAATCGCCAAACTTCTTCCTGCGGGGTTGCATTAACCTCATGGGTTTCATCCGGCATGGCTTCGAATAGGTTAGTCTTCGACTCGAGCGGATGACTGGCCATCAAATCGTAGATTGCTTGTCCTTCGAACTTCTGCGGCATGAAGTGTATGGTATATTAAGACAGCAGGAGTGCCCATCTTGCCAAGCGCCAGTTTAAGGATTTGTGTTGTGTCATGAAGACTTAGATAGGATTCATCTGGGAGATGACGTGTATGGTTTGACCAACCAGGTAGTGCCGTATTTTCTGGATAGCGAACACCAAGGCTAAACACTCCTTTTCGACCATAGGGTATCACCGTTCGGCTCCCTACAGGGTTCTACTCAGGTAATAGATGCCTTGTTTTTTGCCGGCATCATCATTCTGTGCTAAGAGGGTGCCAAGATAATGTTGTATTGCTCGCACATAAATTAGGAAGGGTTTCCCTAAAACTGGGGCTGCCAAGACCGACGGATTCGAGAGATAAGTCTTGATCTCATCGAACGCTTGTTGTTATGGCTCATCCCATACGAAGGAAACACCTTTCTTCATCAGTTTGGAGAAGGGTTGGCACTTACCTGAGAGATTTGAGATGAATCTACAGATGTAGGCCAGACGTCCTTGTAGTCCTCTCAGTTCCTTAAGATTCATGGGTGGTTGAAGCTCTTGAATATCTTGCACCTTGTCGGGGTGTATGTGAATTTCCTTCGTTGTGATGACGAATCCAAGGAATTTGCCGCTCGACATCCCCAAAAATGACTTCATGGGGTTCATCTTGAGTTAATGGGATTGCATCAGCTCGAACATTGTTCTCAGGTCTCGAAGATGATCGTCTTTCCTGCGACTCTTCACAACCAAGTCATCTATGTAGCATTCGACTATCTTTCTTAGATGATCCCAAAAAATTATGCTCATGGCGCGCTGATAGGTTGCGTCGATGTTCTTAAGTCCGAATGGCATAACTGTGTAACAGTATACCCCTACCAGAGTTTTGAATGAAGTGTGCTTCTTGTCTTCAGGGTGCATCTTGATTTAATTATACCCTGAAAACCCGTCCATGAAGGACATCCTTCTGAACCCACAAGTATTGGCGATGATGACGTCTATGATGGGTAAAGGGAATTCATCCTTTAGACATGCAGTGTTGAGATCTCTGAAGTCAATGCGGATACAGATCTTTTCGTTCTTCTTCAGGACTAGAACAATATTAGCCACCCAATCGGGGTGTTGTTCCTCTCTAATGAAGCCCGGTTCGATCACCTTCTTCACCTCGGCTTCGATCACTTCCATGATTTATGGACGAAATTGTCTTTGCTATTTTTTGACAGGTTTAGTGTTCGAGTTAATGTTGAGGCGATACATGGTGATCTGGGGATCAAGACGAGGCATATCCTCGTAATTCCAGGCAAAGACGTTAATATATTTCTGGATGAGGGATACAATGTCTTCTTTCTCCTAGGGAGGTAAGCTATCGCTGATAAATATAAGCTTAGGATTAGCCTCATCTCCCATATTTATTTGGAGTATCTTGTCCTCCATGGGTGGTTTACGTTGTTCAAACCGATCGCTCCATTAGGTACTGACATGGCGATCTCATGCTTCATCATAAAGCGGAATCTGGTCATCCTCTCTTATTTCGATGGAATCGACCATAGCCATGTTGACTGTGAGGTCCCTGAATAGATCTCCCACACTAATATCTTAATCCCACATCGAGGATGTTGACGATAAATTTTTGGAAGGATCGTCTTTGGAGTCTTCACCGCAATTGCAATATAATTTTGATGAAGAGGAGGTGTAACCCAGCCCTCTTTGAGTTTTGCCGAAGTAGTTGTCGGGCTTTCCTTTGGGAACATAAGTAGGTTAGACGAGTATCTTTCGCCCTTTATTGTAATTCAAACCCTCTTTATGGGTGAAGTCATAACTCATGCTCTCCATTATACGCTTCGCGACCTGATCATAATGCGAGAATTGAGCGGCCTCGTCATTGTCTGACTTGTCCCACATTGTGTGCATAGGCTGGTCTATCCTTCCATAGATAATATCTTTTTGATAATTATCCCAGACGTGTATGACAAACAACTTACAAGGACTCGGTCGTCTGTTTGTCTGTGACGAACGAAGAGTACATGGGAAAGTGCAAGGAAGAGTTATTATATAACTCTACAACCAAATTTCTAAACTCGTCATTACTAGACTCTGAACTAGACAATAAGTAAGCAAAGTCAGGATCTTTATTTAGGATAAACATGACCGCCTTAGCAGCGTTGGTTACAACAAGGCCTCCATAGCCGATTACAATGGGTTCAATGTCATTCAAGACCCTCGTTATACTCAGACTCACTATCAGCCTCATTGCCACTACCAGGTTCAACGACCGGTAGCTCGTTGCCCGGTGTAGAGTCCTGGTTAAGTAAAGAATCAGTGTAGTAATTTTTAACCCCTTTGAAGGGTTGTTTATCAGCAATTACCGTCTTTACTTGATCACGGTCATCCACATACTTCAAACACTGATGCAATGTGGATGGGACTATCCAGTTACTATAGGTCCATGGCTGACCCAATAGCATGTTGTAGGATGGCTCTGCATCAATGACGTAGCAGGTCACTTCTGACTTCATATCGCCTAACCGACACTTGAGGCGGATCTTCCCCAACGGTCGAGTTCCGGTGGCGTTAAAGCCAAAGATGGTGGTAGTCATTGCGGACAACAGCTTTTGAGGTACCCCTAAGTGTTTGATGAGCTTCAAGGGGATGATGCTCAGTGCAGACCCTGGATCTACTTAGATCCTATCTACTCGAGAGGAGCCGACATATCCCGTGAAGTATAGGGGTTGGTCGGGGGATGTACTATTGATGAGCATATCCTTAGGAGTGAATGCAATGCATGGAATCTGCTGTCTGGATGTCTAGCAGCATTGTGGATACCCTTTCTCCGCGTCCTCTTCCGAAGTAGGTGGCAAAAGCCTCTGAGTCGGCTAGTGCCTTCTGTAGAGCTTCCCGAGTAGATTTTGGTAGCCGCAGGAGCTCGTACAGGGTGATCCTGGCTGGAATGTTCTTCAATTGTACGAGCAAGTCAATCTGAAAGGGTTGACCGCTTGAACTCGGCTTGTCGAGATTTGGTTGGACTGTTAGTGACGGTCCTACCGATGGTCTTGTCGGGCTTTCCACTGTCGGAGGGTAGCTCTTAGCAAAGTCCTTTCCTGCTCGGGTAATCAAAGTGTCTACCTCGCTATCAGAATCAGTGAGAGTCGCTATATCCGCTTTGTCATTGTCTGGAATTGCCAAAACGATGTTACAGAGCTTAGGCTTGCCTTTGGACTTGTTAGAAGACCACTGCTCATTGTCAAGGAGATCAGGGTGAACCCACATCACTTGGCCTAATGGCAAGATCTGCGGTACCAAGCCTTTTTTCTCGTTGATTGTGAGGATCGGCATTGGTGATGTTCAGTACTGCTTTTGGGATGAGCATGATACCTACCGGCATGTGGACCTCAGGGAGGCCTGTCCCAAACTTCAGAGTGGCCATATTTGCAGTCACGTTCTTTTGCACCTTCTCCTTCGTTAGGACTCCTTCATCGTAAAGAGCCTACAGCTTATCCTTAATGATATAGCACTTAGAGGTATAACCCAAACACCTATGGTACGCACAGCAGTTCGGATCATCTGTTTTGTTCACATCTTCAGGCTTCGTGATCTTTGGCAGCTTGATCCTGCTGCTCTTGAAGAGAGTATCGAAGGTAGCCACAACTTGGTCTTCTTTGAAGTCGTATTGCCTCGGAGGGCGCTGCTCAAAAGATTTGAGCTTCTGTCTCTGAGCTGACTTGGGGACTGGAGTAGAATCGACATCCTCTTCTTCTTCTTGTTCAGAAGTTGTTCCATCATTCCCTTCAAGGAGTTGATGGTCGCTTATTGTTCCTCGAGTCTCTTAGCAACCTCATCGGGGACTTCCACCATGTGCACCTTCGCGTGCTTGCCCTGTACCGAGCTCGAGGTCTGAGACATTGTCGTTGCTGAGCAAGCCTCGTCATTGTTGCCGTAGATGGGCGATAGGTGGGCATAATTGAATGGGATGACCGCTCCCATTTGAGTACGGTTGTGTAGGTAGACACCCTCACTTTCAACAGGAATGTATTTAAATCCGGGAAAAATTCCGAATCTGACAAATCTGAATACTTAGCTTTTCCTTTACCTGCTATGTTAACCATAACGGCCGGGAGTTCCAAATCATCAGTAGCATGTCTCCTCCGGTGATTGCATCTCCGACGAGGAAGTCTTGACTCTAGATGTTGCTGAGAAAGCCTTTCGAACACAGAAGGTTTCGGTGCCTCGGTACATTGGTAATCAGCAAGCACTGCTTTGACTACTTTGATGAGTCTCTCACAGTAGCACTGAGGATTGGCCTCATGAATAGTATGCTTGTGAGTTAGATGGTCCTTTAGATCCCTTGTAGGTTGATGGTGATAACCCCTGGTGTTAGCAAAACCAAACACGTAATCATGCGAAGAAGGTTTGAAAGAAGAATTGTGGGAACACTTGGAAAATTCTCCAAGTGTTGAGTTCAGGCGAGCCGGCATTGATAGGTGAGGTATCGTGTTCTGGCGAGCTTCAGCCTTCTGGCGAGCTCCAGTTTCTCGTTCATTTAGGCAAGGTCCGCTTGTTTGACTGGTCTTTGTTTTGCCTTTTTGACCAAGGCATGTTTGCAAGCGAGGCTGATGGAGTTCGCCTGTATGGCGACTTCTGTTTGTGATGCGGAGCTCGCCTGATGTCCGGAGATTACCTGTTTAAGGGTGCAGCTCACCTGAATCATGGAGCTCGCCTAATTTGGGCAGCTTGCCTGATCTGGGAAGATGGCTAGAAGAGCGAAGCCCTCCTAATTTGGAGGGCTCACGTGTCTTGCTAAGCTCGCCCAAATGGGGAACTTGACTGCTAGAGTGAGGCTCGCCTAAAATATTAAGCTCGGCTAAAATGCCAAGTTCACCGGTTTTGGAAACTTTGCTACCAGAGCGAAGCCCGTCTGAGTAGGTGGGCTCGCCTGATTGGCGTAGTTTGCCAATAGTAATTTAGGCTATCATAGGAGATGGAGGCTTGTGCTTCTTGGTGGGCGAGAGCTTGTCATCGCCGTCGTCGGGCTCTTCTGGAGAGAGGAGCATTCGTGTTGACGACGAGAACGTGGTCCACGCCTATACGAACAGTCATCTCCTCTTGCGTAGGGGGCTGCGTGGATTGCTTGGCAACCCAACGCATAGTCCCTTTGCTGGTCTTCTTGGCCTTTGGCTCAGCTTTGGCTAGCTTGTGGGAGATAGAATCCCCTGCTATTGCTCGGGTAGAGCTCTCGGGCATGGTTGCCTCGGCCACTTGGGGCTGGGCCAAGTGCACAACTCTGCGGTATCGGCGAGAAGCTTTATCGCTAGAGAAGAAAGAAGATAAATACTCCTCATACTTAGCTTGGTTGAACTCAATCACAAGGGACACGACTGTCGTCCCTTCTGCAACTTCGTCGAATTACACCACCACCATTTTGGTTGAAGAAACAATTCCTCCCATTATGGTCAACATCTTCTGTAGGATGTGAGCTGGTTCTCCAAAGAATATTTGTATTGATAAGAATGGCTTATTACAAATCAAGAATCAAATTATAACAGAAATGAAGAGAATGTTCTTCTTGTTTAACGTGGGTTCTTTGGTAGCGATAGGATGCCTCCCTCGAGTGCTTGTATCGAGTTTGCTTCCCTTGGATGATCTGATCGAAGTTGTGGTTGAGCTTCAGTACACAACAAAAGCTCTTATGTGATTGAGTTCGATAATACCTGAGCTTGATGAGTATCAAGGCCGAATGCTCAGAGAAGGCTAATATGCAAGAGTTTGCAAAAAGCTAAGAGTCTCAAATCTGAGAGTTCAGATTGAGTCTACTTCAACAATCCAGGCAAAAAACTAGGAAAGTTCTACCAAGCTAACTAATGAAGACCTCTATTTGAAGAGTCTTAAACTGCTCAGCCCTTTTGAAAATATTGCCAGCTGAACTAAACTGAACCCCTTTCATGTTGGCAAAGGGGTCCTATAAATAGGCAAGGGATAGCATGTGTCATCACTTAATTTATGGGATGTGATCACTAATAGGAGTAACGAGTAGCATACTCCCCCTATAGCTATGGGATGTGACCACATAGGGGTGATGGGAGCCATGCCTCATTACCTAGGACATGGGAAGTGGGTTGGCCTACTCCCCTAAGAAAGCAACTGCTTGCACTATTTAGGCAGGGCAGACAGGCTTGTAGATGAACTTGAGAGCTGTTTGAACGTTCAAGCGAGCTTACAGACGTGCTTGGCGAACAGGCAGGGTCGGCTGGCGGACCCCTCGAGCGTGTGAGCTGGCGTTCATTGGCAAGTTAGGTTAGTGCGGGCGAACTCACTACAGGCGAGCTTGACTCGTGCGGGTGAGCTATGTGTTCAAGCGAGGTCGAGATCATGCTGGCGAGCTCGATAATCAGGTGAGCTTGACTCATGCTGGCGAGTAAAGCAAACAGGCGAGGTCGACTTGCACCTCTTGAATGCAGTGCTTGCAAGTCATGCAAATAGGCGAGCTTTGGCTTGCGGGCGAGCTCTGCGTGTTGGCAAGATTTAGCTTGCAGGAGAGCTCTGGTTAGCCTCTTGAATGTAGGTGAGCTTGTCTTGTGCTAGCAAGTTAAGCAATGCAGGCGAGCTTTGGCTTACAGGCGAGCTCTGCTTAGCCTTTTGCTTACTTTGGGCACGCCGGCAAGCTCTAATGGGCGAGGTTTGAGCTCTCTTGTGTAAAGGCAATTTTTATTGTATACATATACTTCACTCGGATTTTACCTAGTGGCCTGCATCCACTGGTATTGAACGTGTAGATAACAGTGCCAGTGGACGCCAACTTGCTGGCGATAATTTCGATATGATACATCAATTAGAGTAGCATGACGCTGACTGCGGAACCCGGATCGACTTAGGTCCTGTTGACAACGCTTGAACTAATGTACCCGGTGAAGTACAAAGGTCGATCATGCTTTGAGTTTCTCACTTGCATATCCTCCCGAGTGAAGGTGATGCAAGGGAATTGTTTGGCCGCCAAGTTGTAATATTGAACTGACGGTTCAAGCTCTTCAGGGACTTGTTTGACCCGAGTGAGGAAAACCTCAGATACAACCAAGGCTTCTTGTAAAGCTTCTCTGGTCTCTTTGGACAGATGCAACAACTCATATAGAGTGATCCTTGCTGGGATGTTGGCCAATTGAGCCATAACATTAAAGTGGTATAGAGCACTCGAACTTTTCGGTTTGTCTCTCCTAATTGGTCGATTGAAACAAGACTGCTTTGGAATTTGAACCTCTTTGTTGTGGGGTTCTTTCTCCTTCTGATTGGCCTCAACTTCCTTCTATTTTATAGTAGACTGCTGTTGAGGCTCCTCAGAAGGCTTAGAAGTTGTCGTAACTACCCTTAGTTTAGTCAATGTCTTAGCATTCGGATCAGAAGCTTCTGAGTATTTGTACTGGTATTCGTTCCCGCTTCTAGTGCTGAAGACCAGTTCCCCGTGGGCTACCAAAACTTCATGTTCATCTTCAGAGAGTGATAAAGTTAGGATAGCTTCGTCATCTTTCTCCAAAACTGCTAAGGCAAGGCAACAAGACTTACCCTTGTTCTTGGACTTCTTCTTGGAGTAAGATCCCGTCCATTACTCATCGTTAAGAAGGTTAGGGTGGACTCATAGAACTTCACCATTAGGGGTTGTATGTGGCACGAGCCCTTTCTGACATTGTCCATGGAGATCATCATTGACCATCTTTATCTCCACTTTTGATACGAGCTCTGGTTGGAACCACGATAGATGGACGGTCCCAAAGCTGATAGACACGACGTTCGCTCCCACAGAGGGACGGATCCAAAGCTGATAGACATGGTGTTTGCTCCCACCTTCTTTTCCTTTGGTTTTACTGTTATGATGCCAACATCGATCAAGGCTTGAATTATGTCATTGAGAATGTAACAAGCTTTTGTAGGATGGTGGACCCTTCTGTGATACACACAGTATTTCATGTCTGACGTCTTTTTAGCTTCCTCCTGATTCGTGATTGGTGGCAACTTGATCTTATTGTTGTCTATGAGGTACTTGAATATAGTCAATACTTCTTCTTTGAAGGAGTATTCCTTCGGGAATCTTGGCTCTAAAGTCCTTTATTGCCTTTGGGGTTGCTGCGCTTGATGCTTCCATTAAAACGACGAGTGTTGTGGTGATTGTTGTTGCGGTTGTCACTGTGATGTTTGATTTGTATCCACTGCAGTCACTGACGCCTTCCCTCTACTATGAGGATTGAAATTCTGCCTTGAAGAATTCGCCGTTGGTTGGCTTCTCTCAGCCTTCTTCCTTTTGAGGAATTGTTCGGCTTGTTCTCTATGCACTTTCAATTCTTTCCAAGTTTTGAATGGTACCACTCCCATGGCTTCCAGCATATTCAGAGAAAGATTGTTGTGACAAGTTTGGAGTATGAACTCCTCTATAACCGGATCTCGGTAGTTCATTACTTTATTTCGGAAGCGCTTGACAAAGTTATCGACTGACTCTCTGTTCTTTTGCTCTCCGATTGACACTTCAGTATCATCATCAAAGAAGTTGCTGAGAAACAAGCTTTTCATGTCATCCCAGCTATTGATGCTCCCTGGCTTGAGGCGTCGGTACCATTTGAAGGCGGCCCTATGAAGAGTGCCTATGAATGACCGAACATCAAAGGTTCGTGTCCAGAGATCATCCCTAAATGGGACTTGAAGTAGATCAAGTACTGAGTAGGTGAGCCTCTCTCGTCAAATGGCATAAAGTTAATTAGATTGAACTTCGCCAGGTATGGAATTGACTCCCATTCTCTTGGATATGGGCATGGAATGTCGGTCTTCTTTACTTCTTGAACGGACATTAAGACATTGAACTTACTCTCCAGCTCTCTCATCATCTTCTTATCTTGGCCTGTATCTTTCTTTAGGAAGTGTTGAGAAGAATCAATTGGACCACCCCCAGCGTTATTGTTATTGGGAGGAGAGTCAATAAATATATGCTCATCTACATCCATGTCGCTGTCTTCAACATTAGCTTAATCAGCGTGGCATTACGACGACTGGATTCAGCCCGTTGACTTGGTTCAGGTTGATGTTGCTGAGCCTGCAATTCCCTCATCTGCTGCATGGTCAACTCCATCTCTATTTTCATTTCAGCTCTGATTTCTTCTCGTTGCTTAGCCAGAGCTTCTTGAAGCATTTGAGCCAACTGGTCAAGAGTGATTGTGAATGACTCCCTAGCTTGACCTATGCTAGATATTGTATCATCTAAAGTGGCTGCAGAGCAAGTGTTCAAAAGCTCGTCACCCGAAGATAGTCCTTCGTGCATTCTCTGATAGTCCTTGCATCTGGGGGCTCTTAATTGAGTCGAGACATTCACTGTGATAACCTTAGATTAACTCTCCCTTTGGGCTAAAGTCAGGATCAAAATCATTTGAATGTTGTTTTGATTTTCCTTTGTTATCCATGTTGATGGTGACTTGTGGGAACTCATCATCTTGGACAACTGATCTTCGCTTGTGGAAATATCTTGGCTTGGGCTTTGATGCCTCAGTGGAAATTCTCTGGAATATCGAGAATCTCTGTGGAGTGGTCTTGGAGAAGCTATATTCTGATAATACTGCTCTGATGAGTCTCTCGCAAGAACAATGATAGCTCGTATCTCGAACAATCCTCTTTCGAGATTTGTTCACACCCCCAGCCTGATAGTATAACTTGTCGGCATGCTGACCGGAGCACCCTATCGTCTGTTAATGTGATTCCCCAAGTATAAAGTTGTCTTTTGATGGACACATCTTCTTTTGGGGATGTCAAGCCTTGTTGACATTCTCAGGAGCCGCACGTTTAGAACCACCTCCTTACGAGCGTGAAGTCTTAACAGGCTCCTAGGCTTCGATGTGTACCCCCAGGCGGGCGATGATAGGAATTCTCCCATAAGGGGAGGCATCCTTGCCACTTTTATGCATGTTACACGAGTAGGTACATTGAGGTGTCTCAGTTTGTTTGGAGGTGGCGGGATACCTTTGAGAAGTGATTAGCTTGACGGGAGAACGTGTACGACCCCCAGTCCGTGGAACTACTTGGTTTTTGATCACTGGACCCAATAGCTCTTTCACCGGAGCTTTACATTGATCTTCATGTAGAGGACAAAGGCGATCCGCCATCGTGATTTTGAATTTAGATAGGTCAGGACTAACCCAACGCTTCACAGAATGCACGATGGAAGCGATCGTGGAAGACAGACCCAAAACGGATGTTTACAGAGGTGAAGAAGCGGTCACAGGCACTCATCTTTGGGCAAGATAGTCTTTAGTGTCTTGACCAGTGAGATAGCTGGGACTGTCTCGGCTACAAGAGATAGTTCCCGCTGTCTCCGAACTCGGTTTTCGCACAAGTTTAGATTTTAGAATCCAATCATTGCGGGATTTTAGTGGTTCTTCAACCACCTCTTTATTCTTCATTTCTCGTGTCTTTTGCACAAGAGCACGAGCATGTGCGGCACATATGTGATGCTTCTGGATGCGCTCCTTCTTTGTTGAATGGGCTCTTTTGACGAGAACCTGTTTTTTCGCCGATGGTTTGGAGGAAGTGACAGTAACTTGGTGCTGGAGTTATTGGCTTACTCGACGATTCCTTGGCTCTAAATTTGCATGGTAACGAACCCCATCGACTTGTTCCAGAGCTTTAGCGATCTGAAGAACCAAGCGTTGATGTTGCCTCTGACGAGCCCTCTTCGTCAAAGTTAGCTAACTTTGATTCAACAACTCCTTAACTAGGGTGGAGTTGTCGTGAGCAAAGCTTCCGACCTTGTTGGTAGCCGGAGTAGCATTGCGAGGGGAAGTCTTAGCAACAGTTGTGCGAGAGTCATCACCCGAAGCCTTCATCGGAGTTGAAGACCAAAAAACCTTCTTTGAAGATGAAATCTTTCTACACTTGCTGGGTGAGGAAAACCTTGATGAGAATGAGGAGAGATACTCCTCAAACTTGGCTTAGTCGAACTCGTACTTGACCTTTGAGTTAACCGGGATCCTGATCAGTTGTGACATGACAGTCTCGGCACTGAGAATGTTAGCTCCCACTGTGGTCGCCAGCGTGTTTGCGTCGAGAATAAGTTTCATTGCAGCTTTCATTACAATCATTTATTGTTACAATGGAAATAAAAGAGTGAGCCTTACAATTGCAAAACTTCTCTTTACAAAAAAAAACAAAAAGGGATATCCCTAGAAACACACAGAGAAACTATTTATTAGCCTCTGCTTGTATGTGATCTTTGCCTATGCTGGGGACACTTTCATCCGTGGACCACCAATTCAATGATCCAAGTTGATCGTGAAGAAAGCTTTGATGTTGATGTTTTGTTTTGGAAACAAGAACAAAAGTAAATATCTTAGCAAGGTAAGATAAGTACTCTTCTTGATATCAAATCAGCATTTGAAATCAAGGAAACACCGAAGGCTCTTGAGGGCTCTTGAAAATAGATCGTGACTCTCTCTCTCTCTCTCTCTCTCTCTCTCTCTCTCTCTCTCTCTCTCTCTCTCTCTCTCTCTCTCTTTTGCTCGAAATTCACCAAAATGCCAAGTCTACACTCTTAGATCTGCCAAAACCTCAGTTCTCGCTCTCCAATAGTCAGTCTCTCTTCTCAGATCTGCCAAAACTTCAGTCCCTTGTGCACAAGGGTGTTCAGAGGTTATTTATAGCCTTTAGAAACTATAACTGAAGATAAGAAGTTGAAACAAACCCTAAACGACAACCCCTTTGGGTGAGACAGTGTTTGTTGTCTAGGCCAAAGGGAGTGGTTCCAGGCAGTTTATAACCGACGCCTAATCTGTTAAATACCATGGTTTTTGGGGATTATGGACAGATTTTTAGTTTGTAACGGCCTCTCCGTGTTTATGGATGTTTCCAAGTAGTTATGGAGCCACGTGGATGGCACGAGACTCGTTAAAATTGTTGAAAAACATGTTACGTCGTCTCACCATTTCCGAGACAGTCTTTCCTATCTCGCGGGCCGAGACACCTAATACTGTCTCGGCTACGAGATAGTGTTGAGCCCCATTGTTTTACCGTTTTGTGTGTTCCTTTGCTTCTTTTAGACATCAGATAATCTTCCCTGACTTAGATGATGACGTTCTTCATTTTCTCTTCATCTCGAGCTATGTTCGGAACCTATAGATAATTTTTGACGCCTACAATCCATAGGCCCGATTGTAGTTCATATATGTAGGTTATCTAAAAATCACAACAGATAGTCAATCCCTATCAAACACCGATGATGGAAGTTATAATCTGACGACTTCCAGAAGGTTACAATTTGAAGACTTTCACGTGGATTGATGAAGGTTACAATCTGATGACCTTCGTAACAACTGATGAAAGCTCTAATCAATAGCCTTCATAATCAACATCGGGAGTTACAATCTGATGACTCTCATATTTTCAAGGAGCCAAGACGAAGATTACAAGATGACGATCTTTGCAACGCTCTAGCAAAAGAGACTACAAATCGACGGTCTTTTCAAATCAAAACGCAGATATCTCTCAAACCGTAAGGAATTTTGCAAAACTGATGGAGCAAACCAAACCCTATAGGGTTAGTTTGGTCGGCTCCGTCTCGTCGAGATAGCCGATTTTCATATATAATTCATCCAATTCCAACTTACGGTTTGAAAGTTATGACATGTTCTTCGCAGCAAGTTATGTTCTGAAGTCCGTCTGCAAGACTGGACTTCGTCAAAACATTGGACTTAGCCTGAAGCTCGCCAAGCCCGCCTAAGGTTCGCCTCTGCATTATAGAGTCAAAATGCAGAGTTCGTGGACTTAAAATGCAGAGTTTGTGGACTTAAAATGCAGAGTTCAACTCTGCGTCCAACAACAAAAACGCACAGTTAATACGGAGCCTAACTCTACGTCCTAGGTCTAAAAACACACAGTTAATGCACAGCCTAACTCTGCGTCCCAGGTTCAGAAACGCACAGTTAATATGCAGCCTAACTCTGCGTCCCAGGTCCAGAGACGCACAGTTCATGCAGAACCCAACTCTGCGTCCCAGGTCCAGAGACGCACAGTTTATATAGAACCCAACTCTGCATCCCAGGTCCAGAGACGCACAGTTCATGCAGAACCCAACCCTGTGTCCCAGGTTCAGAGATGCACAGTTCATGCAGAACCCAACTCTGCGTCCCAGATCCAAAACGCAGAGTTCATCTCTGCGCAGCGCGACCTGTGCGTTTTCAGCCTAAAACAGGCCCAACTCTGCGTTTCAAGTCCAGAAACGCACAGTTCGGGCCCAGAACGCTGTTTTCAGCGTTTGACTCGTTCAAGCACGATTTGAACGGTTCCAGAACTGTTTTCTCCCCAAGATTTGAGGGGATCACTACCCTATCATGGAGAGATCTACGGGGGGCAGTTACACCTCATTAAACCCTCATTAAGGAGAGATTTAAGGGGGCGGTTACACCCATAAATCCCCTATAAATAGTGGAAAACTCAATTGAGTTGAGGCTGGCTTTTTGGAGCTTAGACTTGGCTCAAAGAGGAGATCTTCGGCTTGGCAGCGAGGGGAAGATCGATGTTCATCCTTCAGCAACGTTCAGCTTTCATCCTTAGCTTATAAACCGATTTCGGTTAAATCAACTCTTTCATAGACTTTCAAACTCGTTCAGAGTTATCAACTCGATCAGAGTTCAAAACTTACTCTGCAGGTTCTTCTAAAACTCGCTCTGAGTTATTAACTCGTTAAGAGTTATTTTTAAACTTGCTACACAAGTTCTCCACAACGTCAAATCGTGAGGAGAAGATATCGTTCCAGTGAATCAAGACGTTCAGATCATTAACGGAGAGCAAACTCGACGCGAGCATTCGAGTGAAGCACTCCATCGCTACCGTGAAGAACCCAGAATTAAACAAAGGGGAGAATCCAGATCATTCTCTTCTCTTTTGTAATCAGAAAATCCAATTGTAATTAAGATCGAGAGAATACAAATCAAATTTCTTTTATTCTTTTTACTACAAATTTTCCCACAAACAATATAGAACTCTCGAACCCATGTAACATTGGCCTTTTCCCCCTCTCTTATTCTTCATCAAACCCAGTCAGATGACATCCAATAGTCCTACCACATGCATGTACTCCTATAAATGAGGTACATCTAATCCTCGCTCGTATATGTTGTTGAGTTGCTGGTATTTCTCAATCAAATCTTGAGAAGTAGACTATGAGGATCAAATTCTCTTTCCACCAGACATTCTCTAAAAAATCAATCAATCATATATTAGCATAGAGAATATACCAAGGATAGCTTAGAAATAAAAAATATTGAGAGAAAAATGAAGAAGAGTAAAAAAAACATGCAGTTTCAGCCTTCTGACCATCGATGGATGACTGTCAACCATGGATGGTTTAGCCTTCTGACCATCGATGGCTCGTTAACGGACCATCAATGGCATTCTTTGACCATTGATGATCCAAGAACTGAATTCGATGAGTTTTCACCCTAAATCGATCAAAACTCATGTACAAATTCAAATATTTTTTATCTAAACTAAACTACTTTACTACTCATCTGTCATCTATTAATGCAATTTATACCCATCAAAACACATTAAAACCCAAGAAATTTGAAGAACAAAAGCTAGGGTTTAGAATCCTCACCTTTTTCAAACTGATGTGATTCTAAAACAAAAGAGATGATGATTATAGATCAATCCAAACAAACCAAAAACAGCTTGAAAGCTCAAAAATCCTGAGATTTGGAGAGGAGAGATCAAAGGGTAAAAGGATAAAAAGGTAAAAAGTAAAAAACCTACCCCTTATATCTATCCATCGATGATGCATCATCGATGGACCATCGATGAAGAGAATTTTTTTATTCAATATTAAAAAAAATTAGAAACACTTACATGTATGAGGAGAGAATATATAATAAATATATCAGTCCATATCTCCTCATAATGCAGATTAAGGATGGGATTTGGCAACCTGAGACCTTAGCAATCATCATATATTAACTCAATCCTTGATCAAGTCTACAAAAAACAGATAATTGTAACATATGTATCCACATAGGTCCAGATTGGTTAGTAATAAGGCCTTTCGGAATCCAAATCTATATGATTGTTTTAATTCTATATCTCATACAATAGTTCATAGAAACATGACCAGTTTTCTACATAATGAGTATATAGACTGATAAGATCCATTGAGAATTGGATCAAAACAACTAAGATTATTACTCTTTACAAAAGAAGGTTGAAACTTTTTATATTTTTCAGAATATGAATAACCAAGTCCAGTTTTAGCTTTCGCATATCCTTGATTTGAAAGAACCATGTTAAGACTTTTTGAATGTAATGAAAATTTCTTCACGGTTTTTTCCAAATCACTAAGTTTGGACTTTAGTTGTTCGTTTTCGAAAATAATTGTTATGCATCAAGTTTCAAACTTAAATTTTTTAGATGAAAAATCACAAAATAACTCATTTATCTTAGCAACTAATTTCTCTTTTTCATATTGAATATTTTTGAGTTGCTTAGATAAACAAGAAATTTGATTTTGTAAGAACATTGCATGCACTCAAGAGAGGTTGAATCAACATAATTCAAATTTGAAGAGGAAAATTCAAAAAAATTTGACAGAATTTTATTTTCTTTCTTTAAATTTGTATTCTTCTTTTTAGTTTTTTATAATTCATGAGCTATATTTTCCAAATGTATTAATATTTGATCATAAGAGGATATACCTCTTCATCCAAATACTCAACATCAGAATAACTTGAGTTACTCTGATCTGAATCTGAAAACAAAGCGTCTTTTCCAATTAGACACTTCTTCTCTTATTTGTCATCTTCACTTATATCAGCATCAGACTCATCCTCATATGATATATTCCGGGTTATAACTTTAAGACTCTTGCCCTCCTTCGTCTTTTCTTTTCGGTTCAAGGGACATTGATTTTTGTAATGACTTGGTTTCCTGCAATGAAAACAAATAGGATCGGTTTCATATCCACTTAAAGAATTATCATTTACCTATTTAGTAGATTGATTTCGTCTTTTCTGAAGATACTTTTATCCTTTCTTTAATTTTAGAAAAGACTTGAACCCTTTTGTAATAACCGTAGATTGATCATCTTCATCATCTGAACTAGAGCCTGAATCCATCTTCGTGTTCGATCAGGATTTTTCTTTCTTTGCATGTAAAGCTAATGACTTCTCCTCAGAATGAGCGTGCCTACAAGATCATCAAGAGTAAGTTTAGAAAAATTCTAAAGTTCTTCTATTGCCATTACCTTTTGTTCCCAATCTCATGATAGAGAATAGAGTATTTTTCTACATAGCTTCTTGTTGTCGTACTCCTTCCTCAAAGCTTTTAATTTGTTCATGATATCAATAAATCATGTGAACATCTCCTATACAATCTCTAAGGCCTATATCTTGAAATTCTCATATTTACTTACTAGCATTGCAAGCTTTGCCTTCATCTTGAAATTCTCATGAAGCATTCATGGCTTTTGAATTATAAGAGTAAATTTGTTTATCCTGTAGAATCCACTTATTCTTAGATAGAACAATTGTAACACCATCTGCCTTAGTAGTAGGTTCCTTACATTCATGTTCTACACTTTTCCTAACATCAAAACTAGTGGACAACAAAAAAAAATTCATACATTCTTTCCAATATGTGTAATTAGTGCCATCGAAAAGTGGGGATCAGTTGATGGCTTATCCTTTAGGAAAGGCTGAAACGGTGGTAAGACTTGATATCTCTACCCTTAATATTTAAAGATGGGTAACAAGACTTTGATACCACTTGTTGGAAATGAGATAAAAGCCTAGAGGCAGTGAATAGGATTACTATAAAATTTTCGTATAGACACAAGATATGCATGGGAAAATAAAAAACGAAAAACTAAAAGCAACCAATTATAAAGAAATACACGAGATTTTATAGTGGTTCGGATCAAAATCCTATATTTACTCTTCCTTCTCGCGAAGGGCATTCTTCACTATGATCGAAGTTATCTCTAAATCACAGCTGGATTCAGTAGGCTCTACAAACATGACCCTACAATCTACCTAAAACCATTTGAGATACCCAAATTCTCACAACAACCAGAAGAAATCTAGCCTAGCTAATCGCACTCAATTACCCTGGCTTGAGCATGCCAACTCTCAATTACCCTGTCTTGAGTATGAACTTGCAAGTTTGAAATACAAGCTCAACCCTAAAATAATTAAAGCATAATTAAAAAAATCTTACAACCCTTTTAACAAATCACCCTTCAAATCGATGACGTTGAAGATCCATGAAGAAACAGTGCTGCAATCGAACACAAAGGACACTCCTCCTCACTAAAATAATCTCTCTATATTGAGCGTGATGAGAAGAAGGTGAATGAGCTTAGGGAATCAAATTCTTACTCAAACTCTCACAAACCCTAGAATTTGATCTCTTAAACTTATGCACTCCTTTCTCTTTCTTGTTGTTAATCTCTTCTCCAATCCCTCTTTAAATAGATCTTGATTGCATTGAAAATAATCATCTAATAAGTGTTAAAATAGGAGATCAAATATGTGATCAAATGGCTAAGATTAGATCTAAAAATCTGCCAAAATGCATTAAACAATCAATGGTTAAACCCGACCATCGACGGTTGATGTTGATCATCAATGGCTCCTTGTAGTCAATCAATTGTACAAAATTTGGTTTCTGAAATTTATCGATGGTTGAAGCGATCATTGATGGTTTACTATAGTCCATTGACGGTATGATTTCTCGTGTCTAGAAAATACAAATTGTTGACTGTACTCCATCGATGACCTATGAACCATTAATGTTGCCTCGTGATTATCAATGGTTAAAGGCTAAAATCAACCGTTCATGTTGATTTTTGCATCGTTTTGAGTCACAACTTATCCATACCTGTTTATTTCTGAAATATATCATCTCACAAACTTATTAATACCAAATGGGAGTTTGTTATTGATCAAATAAGAGATATTGCATGAACAATGTTCTTCCCAAACAAAATTCTAAAAGCTAAATAAACTTAGTAAAAAAAACTATTATTATTATTATGTAAATCATAAAGAGATCACTCCTTTAATTCTAATCATTCAGTGTTCAAACATCACTTCGCTCTCATTTGTCCAAACCCGGTCCAAGAACGAAGGAAGCAGTTAAAACCATAACCGAACTTACGATAGAACTTACGATAGACATGTCCGAAATGTTGGCTTGAGGGCTTGAGTGACACGACATGGGCGTTTTCAAATCATATGTTGATTTTCAGGACCAAATCGAAAATATCGGGGCCATATCGGGCATATCGACCGATTTTTCAGCCTTGAAAAATCAGTCGATATGGACTTTTTTTAGATCTGTTTTTTTATCGGGTTTGGATTTAGTGATAAAAACCCAAACCTGTTTGACCCGTTCTCATGTTTAAGGGTTTCTTATGAACCCGATAGAAAGAGAAGAGAAAATTTAGGACTACAACGGACTTAAAAACCGATCACTCCTTTCGTGAACGATGACACCCTTCCCTCACCTCCATCTCGGACCCCGGTCATCCATCTCCCGTTGCACCCCAAAATCCAAACCCCAACCGAACCCGAGGGTGGCAGGGTACCCCGTCGTCGGGATAAAGGAAGAGGGTGGTCGGTGACTCATCCGAAGGATTCTGAGCAGACGAGAAACAAGAAGAACCCCGACACTGCCTACCTACGACGTCTCGTTGCCGGCACTGCCTCCATGCGACGTCGGAATCCATCATCGACGCCGCCTCTAGAATTTATAAATTATGTTTATATTGAATTTAGGAATGCTTGGATTACATTTAGGAATTGATATTATACATATGCACACCACCCGATATGGCAATCCGATATTTAGTCCATGTCCCACGATATATCCCCAATTTTCGCTATCCGACATGAATTTTAATCCTCCGATATGAACGTGACATTCGATATTTAAAACCTTGCTAAAACCCCATCATCCATTGGACCCACTTACCCATACACCCAACTCCTCAAACCTACACGTGTCCGTCTTCAACCGCCCCCAAGAACTCTCAAGCAGTAGTCCACGTCTCCTTCCCTTGATAACCAGGAAAAAAAACAAAAACAAAAACAAAAAAGCAACAGACAAATCAACAACGAAAAGCCTCCCCCCCCACCTCTCTTCTTCCTTTTCCTCCCCCCTCAACAAATTAACCTCTGACCTCTCTCTAAACTTAATCAATAAGAAAGGGGGAGGTTATTGGTTAGCAACACGAGAGATGTAGAGGCCAACGGAGGAAATCACAGCCGTCGATTCTCGCCGGAGGTCGATGGATGAGACGCCAGGAGCGATGGGGACCACTGCCAGCCTGTCACTGAGACTGGGACAGACACTATTCTCCTCTGCCTCTCTCCTGTTCATGTCCGTCGGCGTTGAATTCTACGGCTACACAGCCTTCTGGTAATCTAAAAATCTCTTTTTAATTTCATGGGCTTTGTTATTTTGGATTGATTTGAAATACCCATGTCTTAAAATTTCATCTCGATGGATGAATTGTGGTTTTTGGTGTTCAGTTGATAAAACCCATGTCACAAAATCTCATTTTTATCGTTGTACGGTGCATATTATTTCTCTGTTTATATTTTAGGAATCCTATCTTTATGACTTTTTCCCCCAAAGTTCCCGTGTTATAAAAACATATTTTTACTCAAGAAGAAAAAGAAGTTTGAAGCACAGTTAGCTGAAGTTGCCATCACATCAGTTGTTGATGACTATGAAGTGGTTGGTGATCAGATCCTTTGATGATTTCCATTAGTGTATTTGATTGAACCAAGTGCTTATGAGCTTGTCCCCATTTTTCAACTTTCTCTTTGTCCATTTCGCTGCTAGACATTCAACACAATAAGAATTGGGGAAGTGTACTGTTAAATAGGGAGTATGTTTGAGAACTTTGATAGTCCACTTGGGTCATAGTCCACTTGGGTCATAGTCCACAAATGGATTATAACTCAAGGTGGATTATAATTGAGAATGTTTGGTAAATTTGGTGGATTAAAATTTATTTTCAATATTAGAGTGTTGGGCAAATGGATGGATTATGATACATCATTGTTGTCAAAATGACGACATGGGTCGGTGGTGAATTATTAAATGAGGTCTGGGGTTTTGTGAAATTATGAGGAGTATCATTGTCTCTTGGTCAAATTTCATCGATTATAATTCATTAAAAAATTACATTGGGTATTCTTTCTGGCGGATTATAGTCCAAAATAATCCACTTGCCAACATCCAAAAGGGTGTCCAGTTTTGTGGATTATGATTTGCTTTTACCATTTGCCAAACATGCTTATAGTATACTTATGAGCTTTTCTTATTACTTTACTTTCTTAGGAATTTCTACGGACAGCCTATGTGTATAGATACGAGGCATTAACCTCTTTTTACTTGAATCAATCAATAAGAGAAATCTTTTCTCGATTCTTGATATTTACTTCCTGAGTAAAACTGAACTTTTTCAGTGCTATATATTCCCAATGAGAATAATTTGCCGCATGATCCATCAGCTTTGATTTAGTGGCTTGGATAAGGGAAAATAATTCCCATTGAGTTTATGTACTTTAAAGTTATTATATCACAAAGTTTTGTTATTATTGTTTATATTCTTCTTCTTTACCTTTCTTAATCAAGAATCCGATTGATCACACATTGCACTCTGCTATCGAAATATGACAAATTTGTACTAGGTAGTTTGTGCCCTTTAGCCTTTTAGACACTTTGCTTATCAACAATATTATGAGCTCAGTATTATGCTTGAACATTATCTCTTATCGGAATATGACAGTTTGCAGTCAATTGTGAACCTTATCCTTACCAATGCTGCTGATAGACAATAACAACTCAATTGATGTCTGCATAATCCTTGTTTTTGAGCATATATGTTTTCTTGAGTATATATTTTTGTTTGTGTGCATGTATGTATGAAATGAATTCATAAGTCACTATAGATATGGATCAAATATAAATCGGAAATTGAGGACACATAACCTATAGATATAGAACTACACACAAATCTAGTAAAACAGTCTTTGTTATATGAACAAAAGTACAAAAGAAACACACAAATCTACTTGACCAAGACCCATTCTGTTAATCTGATTTTCATTGCACAAGGAAAGAAAGATTTTGTTGCTCATAGAGCATGCCGTTTGGTAGAACTTGCTTATTTCTAATCCCTTCTATCTCTTGTTTTTCATTTTTCAAACTCTGTTCATGGTGATGGGGTGTTGCTATAAATAGAGCCTAATTGTACTTAATTCAAGATATTAACAGCTTTCAATATTTTTCATGTGTGTGATTGGAGCCATACTTAAGACGTGAAGGGTGTACAATGTGCATCGTCTTAGATAAAAATCATACAGGCAAGTAGGATGCTTTGATTTGTGCATGCCAACACAAATCTTAAAGTTGGTAGTTGGTGACCTCCAACTTCAACTTTTTTGCATAGGCACGTGTCGCCTCCTGATTTTCTAACTGAGACGCATATCACAATCTTCTACTTCATAAGATTTTCTATAGAGGGCCTTCAGGCTTTTTTTGTGTCCCTTCTAGGCCTCAAAACCTTTCCCGTGCCCTTGGCAATCCTAATATTTTACGGCTAAAACAAGTACTCTTAAGACATTAAAGAGTATCCATCAATCACTCAACATGGGCGAATAGGTGCTCTTTGTGTGTCCTAGGATTTATATCCTTCTCTTGTACTTGCCCATCTTAACAGTTCATCACTGACCTAGGCATCCTTGGCACATCTTTAATGTGTCTTAGTGTTAATTTTGCACCTCCTTCTCTTTGTTATTCAAACTCTCACGTCCATCCACTTATGAACATATCTATATTTCCTTTTTCTAAGTAAATAATAGTTTGATTAGTTCAACTGTCAGCATTAATGCATCTTTTTCATTATTATACAGATTCCTTTCTATTATCAGTCTTTTGTTCATCGCCATTCTTCTTGTAAACCCCTCCTCAAATTTTCATTTTGTGTAGACCCTTCTTGGAGGATCACGAGACAAATCATAGTTTTCAGGTCCTATATGCCACAGTGGTATGGGATACACAAAACGGCACTTGGTTAAATGTTTTGTTGAAAATTAGTGATGATGATTGTGCAATAACAACATTTATCTTTTTATATAGAACTGGTAGGGGATCATTGTACAATTTGGAACTCTATAGCAAAAGTCGTAGTTCTAATCGCCAGCTTCCTAAATGTTAGAAGTCAGTAAGAGAGCATTTTCCCCCCAAACTCTAGAAAATAAGAAAGCATTCGGCCTAGTTAACTAGCTATTGCCACACCTGGAAGAGCTCATGTTTTATTTATTTTTCACATTGTAACTATGTTATATCTATGCCACAAAGATCAATACTTAATACTATTCAGTCTTGATAATTATTCTCTAGCGTCATGCATGATGCACTCGACCTTTATAACTTAGCCAATACCACAGTGTACTGTTAGGAATCAAATCAGATCTGCCTACATGTGTGAGAGAGAACAAGAAAGAACAGAAAAGCAATCTTAGAAGACATGAATTTTTACATGGTTCGAGTAATTGGCTATGTCCAGGGCAGCACTAGGGTCTTTCTCTCTTTCTTTCTTTCTTTTTCAATAAAGTTACAACTACATGTAGCATCACCATTTTACCCTTCTGCATAACATATACTTTTTTTTTATGTTGGTTAGTTTTTGCCTAATTACCGAATCAGGGGGTTAGTGTGCACAGTCCAATTAGACACCACTGTTTTAAAAAACCTCCGCCTAGTCCGCTTAGGCGTACGCCTAGACCTAGGCGGTACCTAGACCGCCTAACTAGCACCTAGCGTCTAGACGGTATTTAGACTGTCCACCTAGATTTTACGAGCGTTTAGGGGACAATTGTCTGCTTACGTGGATTGCACCATGTAGGCATTGGTTGTGATTTTATGTGTTGTAACCTACACGTCCTACAAACTCCATTAACCTCCAAATATGAACACCTCCACTACCTCCTCCGACCTTCAACAAAACCTCATCGACCACCACTTAAATGAAGAAAGAAATCCGCCTAGACACCAATCCGACATCTAAGCTTTCTATAACGTTGACATTCACTATTAATTATTATAATTAAAAATAAAAAAGAAAACATTTTAGGCTCTAGCCTTGTTAATTATTATTTTGGCTATTTAGTATCTAAGTATGCATGATTTATTGTGGAACTAAGATTGCTATCTTTTTTTAAAAATTTATATGAATTTAATACATCAATTATTATAATTAAATAATTTAAAAATAGTCAAACACCTAGGTGTCTAGGCATACGCCTAGGGGTCTAGGCGCTGCCTAGGTGTACGCTCTGGGGTCTAGGTGCTAGGCGCTCGCTCAAACACCTAGTCTGTCTAGCGTCTTATGTAATATTGCCGAGCTCCCCCGATCTCTGTAACTACTAACAAGGTAATGAGTACTTCTTAAATATCTATTTAAGTTAGTTAACAACAACTTAAACTTAAGAAGGGTAAGTTAATAGTAAACTTAAATTTAAGTTTAAGTTAATATTAAGTTTTTTGTTAATGGTAACTTAAGTTTAAGTAAACAATAAACTTAAGTTAACAATATTTTAGTTAACAGTAAAATTAAGTTTAAGTTTATTGTTAACTTAAACTTAACAGTAATTTGAGTTGAGAATGAGTTTTTCACTGTTGAGATGAACTTATAATTTGAGTTGAGAAGTATAAACATACAAAGAGCTATTGTAATTGGTAAACCAAGCAATTTAGTTAATAGTGTTGGTATTTTAGTATTTATGCATCTTTGATTGAGTATATATATATATTTATCTTCAAGTATCACAATTAAAAAAAAGAAAAAAGGAAAAAACCGTCCAAAAACCGCTTAGGCGACTAAGCGCTGGGCGCCAAGTCCGATGCCTAGAAACGCCCAACGTTTAATGTAACATTGTTAGACACCATAACTCCAACAATCTTCCGCTATAAAGGATTAATAATAAAGATCTGATTAAGGAAGAAAGAAAAGTTCGCCTTAAGTGCAGGCCTTAGTATTATGGAATTTCCCTTTTGGATGCTGAACTCTTCTTTAATCCTTTTTTTTTGGGTAAATGAACAATTTTATTCATTCACTATTGAAAACATTTGTACAATCACATAACTGCAGGCATCTCCTGTGTTTATAAAGAGCTCACAGATACTACAATCACACAATCATTACAACAGTACAAGTTTTCAACTCATGATTTATGCTCAAAAGAAACAGGATGATGCAAATAAACTCAACAACACAGCAGCACAGCAGCTTTGACCTTGCCAATAGCTTGTTGTGCAGAGCATATCACTCCTCTATCCATCCTCTTGTTTCGCTCCATCCATATGGTATAAACTGTAGCCAATAGAGCAAGCTTCTTCGCTCTCTTCTTATATGCTCAAATGAAACAGGATGATGCAAATAAAGTCAACAACACAGCATCTTTGACCTTGCCAATAGCCTGTTGTGCAGAGCATATCACTCCTCTATCCATCCTCCTGTTTCGCTCCATCCATATGGTATAAACTGTAGCCAATAGAGCAAGCTTCTTCGCTCTCTTCTTATATGAATTCCCTGTCAGGTTTTTAGCAAACCAAGCAGTTATCTGCAGTCAGTTACAGCTTCTCCTATTAAAAGACAACCAACACATAACATTGTTCCATATCTTAGCAGTGTCTGAATAATCAAAGAACAAATGATTGTGACTTTCATTATCCAACTCACAAAGCACACATTTATCATTACTAGCCAAGCCAATCCAGCAGAATCTATCTAAGGTAAGGGGCCTCTGCAACATTTTTAACCGAACAATCACAAAGTGCTTAGGAAAATTTAGTGAACTCCAAACAGCATATGATGTCGTGGATCAGCAGTGGAGTAAGGACCATGTCATGATTTGCATGAGAAACTTCCATGCTTGAAACAAAGAGAGGATAACATCAACAGACCCCCACTTGAGCGGAGCTTCATTTCTAGCTTTCAGTACCTGCTTCCACATCCTATAATTAATTTGTTTGAGAGTAACTGACCGTATAGATTGCCTTTTCAAATAAGTTTCATGAACCCACTTCATCCAAAGCATGTCCTTCATGTGAATGTTTTTTTCTTCCATAAGAGGTAGTTGTGATGTTTTCATGGATGACAACTATCGGCATTTACCTCCTATCAGCGGTCATTAGTCTTGATGAAAATGAGTAAAGTCTTAACCAAACAAACAAAAGGGTCTATCCATAGTTCCAAGTTTCACATGGTCACGGTTAGAAGTGCTTAAGGATCTCGCTCACATATTGACAAAATGATTTAGTGTATGATAATGAAGGTTAAGAGTTAGGCCTGATGCTTAGACCGGTTGAAGAAGTTTTTAAACTCTGAAAAACTTGAATAGCCTAGACCCCCCCCCCCCCCCCCCCCCAAAAAAAAAAAAAAAAAAAAAACCCAGGAAAAAACATTGGTTTTCCTAGGTCAATATATTTTTTTTGTACTGTGCAAGTACAATGAGGATCCATAAGTTCAACATTTTTGAGGTGATAGAATCAAAGTTGTTGGAGCAATTAGGACTAGAGGAAGGTACAGGGACTAATATGGATTTAGGCAGTAAGAACGGATATATTATTGTTAAGGTAACTAAGGGCAGCCCCAACATACAAGTGAAGAAACAGAACTAGTGTCGCTGAAAAGTACAGACAAGGATTTTGCTGTTGTTATTACCTTCAGGCTTATTTGGCACAGAAAAGTAATTAGGACAATGTAAGTAGGAAAGATTTTAGAATATGAAAAGACCTATTTGCAGGACTATTTTTTGGTGGAGAATATTTGCAAAAGAGAGATAATTTAGAGGGTGCAGATTATACCTATTTCATGGACTATTACTTGAGTAGAACAGAGGTTGTTTAAAGCTATCTTTTAGATGAAAATAAAGTTTTTTCCTATCATCTAGTGGAAGGATAGCCAGTACATGTACATTTTAAGATATGGAGATGCTTGTTTAGAAATCAGCATAAGCGCATGCCCACACACACATTTGAACACCCACTCACATGTTCTATCACCTTCATCACATCTGTACACACACAAGTGCACGTGCACATCCATGCGCATGCACACACAAGCATAAAGAAGCACAAAAATGTGCATGTAAAATGTAATTGCCCTATACTATATAGTATGTTTTGTTACCATGTAAAATGAGTAAAAGGAAAGTTAGAAAAACATGTAAAATGATTGAAGTACAACAAAAGAAAGAAAAGAAATATTACTTAATCCTTTTTCTATAACATGAAAAATTAGATAAAGTGGAGGCGAAAAACACACAAGCTATCTCACTCGAGTCCTCCAAATTTCACATTTAATAATTGCTAAATAATCATCAGGTGATTTACGTGATATTAATAATATATACGTGTAACAATATAAATATTACCTATCTATTAACAATTTACATGAGTAAACATGTAAATAGGTATGGTTAAAAAAATCTTACCTTCAATCAATCCATTTAACTTGACAAATAAGAAACTCTTGGTCTTAAACTACCCCTTTAGTTATATGATTAAGAAGAGCTTATTCTTGTCCTAAAACAATCTAAGGGGATGTTTGGTTCAAATTCTAAAATTATAAAATTTGGAATCTCATCAAGAATTTCAAATCCATGTGTTTTTGACATATTTTGAAATTCCTGATCTTATGTTTGGTTCAACTTGATTAGAGGAAATTCTAAAAATTAAAATTTATTATTTGATTCAAACTCTAAAATATATAAAAGTACAAAATATATGGACATGTAATGCCAAACTTCAAAATTTTAGCATTTGACAAAAACTCTCCAAATTGTAGGATTTGGCAAATCCCAAAAGTTCCTATTTTTTCATTTTATGGATACTTAATGCCATTTTTTTTTGAAACAAACACTATATAGAATCCCATAAATGAAAATGAGACATTTTTGCTCCAAGAATTTGAAATCCACCTCAAATGCTAAAAACTTTGTTGAACCAAACAGCCCCTAATAGTCCAAGTATTTCATTTGTTCAGTATGTGAACTTTGTTGATGCGCAAAAGATCAATGGATGACCTTAATACATGGAAGATAATGAGAGGGGCCTTTGACAATCTTCTTGACAGAGTTGGGGCACAATCTTCTTCAAACTTGTCCTAAATGCACAACATATATTTAAGCGTTAGGGATGATTTCCATGGTAGGCCTTTCGACAGTCAAATTGGTATCCATCAAGTGGTTTAAACAACAATGACAACAAGATTAATCCCAGCTTAGAGTTAAAATCTTTTATCTCACTTTCAGACACTATTTATGGGTTCACACTAGGGTAAATTAGGAATAGGAGAAATTTGCACATATCAACCTCCTATTGGTCGAGGTGGTTACATAGTAACCGAATCTCCCTGATTTGCGAAAAAGATATGGTGGGAGTGCATATACTATCAGAATGCTTCGCATCGTGTGGGGCGCTCTGAGCCATTGAGATAACATGTAGGGGATAGTTTGGGTATTTTATTGCCTTCCTTTATAACTTACGTCTCACTACATGATGCGGTGTTTCGATAAAAAGTGCGGATAACCTGTCACGCAACTAGGGGAAACCCTAACGAAACATGATGACATACTGTCGAGCTGAGTTAAGATGACCAAACTCTAAGTTCGGTGGTCAATATTCATCGCCTTCCGCAAGCTCTTTGTCATGGTTTTAAATATCGGCCGATAATCCGATATTATCACCGAGTTATCGGATTTGGGAGCTTTCCGCTAGGATAAGTAGGATTTTTAATCGGTTATCGTTTTTTGAAGTTTATCGGCGAGTTATCGGCGATAAAGACACTTATCGGCCGATAAGTAGGCTCTAAATATCGGCTTTATCGGCCGATAAGTAGGATTTGAGAGCTTTTACTTTTTTTGAATTTGCTCTTTGAATGTTTACAAATTATGAGATATTTGTTGCTTTTGGAACTTGGTTGATTGGTAATTAGCTAATGTTTGTTTATGGATATTGATAATGGCTCATAACTACTAAATATCAACTTAGTAAGTTAGTTTATAAATCTCATGATTAAACAATAATTATGTAGATGCGTAGATGGTTTTTCATTCTTGATGTTATCTTATTATTTGCTTGTTTATTATTCCATTTTGACTAACATTATATTTTTTTTCAAGCTTATGTTTGTTTATTATTTGCTAGTATATTACTCCGATAAATACTACTTATCCCCGATATATCCCCGATTTCCGCTATCCGATAAGGATTTTGACCGTCTGATAAATCCCCGATAACCGACATTTAAAACCTTGCTCTTTGTCCTGAGCTCACTGGCTTTTCTTTAAGCTAGCTATTAATATGTTCCAAGTCACTAGTCCACAGTGGACGATCTCCGAGACACATGGCATTTCCCCATTGATTATCTTTCTAACCCTTAGTTATTTGCACACCAGAACTGCTATATCCTTTTCATGCACGAGCTGGCATACTTTTCTTTGAATTTATGTAGCTATTTGTTGCATTCCATACATTTCAAACTTTATAAAGTCCTTTAATTTTCTTCCATGTTACTAACATTAGAGTTAAACAATAAATTCAAGGCTAATTAGCACTTAACATCCCGTATAGTTTCCTTTACCTTGCACTTATATAACCTCGCTCATTTTTAGCAGCACTTATATGCCCTGAAGTTTCTAAAAGTTGCAACTTAATGCCTTATGTTATGCAAACATGAGAATTTTGCTCCGAATTTTTCCATGTGACATTCATAAGCTAATTTTAAAACTTTTTAGCCCTCAAAGTTTGTTGAATTTACTGTTGAAGATACAATAACTCTATTTTAAACATATTCCAGTTATATTTTAAAATAGAATTATGATGGTTTAACACTAAATTCAACAAACATTAAAGGCAAAAAAGTTCTAAGATATGCTTGTGAGTGTCACGTGAAAAATTCTAGGCAAAATTCTCAAGTGTGCATAACTGTAGACAGTAAAAATGACAAACCGTTGATCGATTCGCTCAAATGTTACGTGGGCCCTAAGGGTAGAATGGTCATTCAACATGACCAATGAGTTCATCAAAGCCATGTGAGTCCAGAATTTACTAAGGATACAAGTCTATAAAGTCCTGAGTCAAGAAATGAGAATCACCGTGAAGTCCGCTCAAAATGGCTAAGTGTGTGATGACAGGAGCTTAACATCATCACGCTAGCCTGCTTATCCTCATGTCATATGCCCACTAACGGCCACTAGTAGTCAGTCCTGCAACAGATAATATGAATTCAGTGCAAAAGAGATAAAACGCCCACAATTGATGATGCCGAGCTGTAAAAAGGCACCATCATATGGTGATGCAAGGTTAATTGTCTCACGTGAACTGCAGTTTCTGTTAAAAAGTACCGTACAATTTGACTGCCAGTACGATTTACATTGCAAGCTGGCAGCCTAGAGGTGCGCGAACCCTAGGTCCACATCAACCTAGCCTTGCATCAAGAAGGGTTTTCAACCTATAAGTAGAGACCCTTCACCAACATTTCAAGGGCTCGATTTTCCTCCAGTTTTGGCTATTTACTTGATTTTCTTGCTATCCAAGGTTCTTCATCAGTTCATCGTCTCTCTTCTCTCAGGTTGCTTAACATCTCTATTAGCTTTATTTATTGGAGCTTTGCTTTTGCTTAAATCCATCAAACTCCTTTGGCGGGGATTTTCTCATGGTCTGAAGGGTTCATATCACCAACAAGGTTCAAAATCCTAAATCAGGGTTTATTTTTTCTTCACTGGGTTCATATCACCCTAGAGAAATTAACAACTTCTACTAGGAGCTCCCTTCAAACCAAAGTCAATGAAAGCTCTTCAACAACAACCCTCATTTCGGTCGTGGGGTCGAAGGGACAAAGGAGTGAGCTCCTATTAGTGCAACTTCCCAAAAAAAAGGTGAAGCATTCCTTTGTTACTTGTTCAAGTTGAACAATGAGAAAAAATATGTCTTCTTCCTCAAATGATGGAGACAATAAGGTATTAAAGTGCAACTTTTAGAAACTTCAGGGTACATAACTGTTGCCAAAAACAAGTCAGGGTATATAAATACAAGGAAGAGGAAACTATAAGGCATTCAAGTGCTATTTAGCCAGAAATATGACGAGTCAGTTTAAATCATTGTGCAGTTTTGTGAAATGCCAAAATGTACACATGCCAGATGATCCATCCCCGCAAAATTCTGTTTAGAAAACGTACAGTACATATCTCAAACATAGGTCTCTTGATTTATTATGTACAGCAGTACAAATACAAACTCGGCTCGCAATGTACTCATAAATAGGGTCTTTTCGATTGAACTATGCTTTAATTATATTTATTTGAGTTTGGTTTTATATTACTTGGACAGCTTTCTAGTCACAATCATGGGTTTGTTGATTCCATGGAGTGCTACACTAGCTATGGTAGATGCGTACTCAATTTCCACAAGATGCCAACTTCGCTTACCGAGTGTACTCACAATTGTGGTTATAGGAGATTTGGTATGTTTCAATCTACATTTTATACATTTTATAAATATATGCTACGTTCACAGTTCCTAAACATACTCATCAGCTTTCTTTTTTTCTTTTCTTTTTTTTTTCTTTTTTTTTTTCAGGTTTTAGCAATATTATCGTTAGCGGCAGCTTGTGCAAGTGTGAGCGTCGTTGATCTCCTTGTTCATATTGATGGACCTTATTGCCCTCCTAAGTTCTGTGGAAGATATCAGTTATCTGCAGCAATGGCTTTCTTGTCTTGGTTTCTGACTGCTGCTTCTTCCCTTTTTAATCTATGGCTTGTGGCATCCTTGTGATTGTTTCTTAAACCGGTTCTGGATGCTCTATTTTTGTATATAATATCATCAGATAAGCAAAAAAAAGAAAGCAAAAGAACTAATAAAAAGAAGGATATACTCTTAGAACTGTTTTTGCAGTATATATAATGAAATACAAAACTATGGATTCAATCTCTTTTATTATTAATATTGCATTCAATTTGACAATCAAAGCCTAGCGATTTATAAAGGGTTAATTGCGGATGGACCTATAGTAGTTCTATTGTTGTAGATGGGTTGTAGATGGGCCCTCTGGGTGAATTTTTTTAGCCCAGTTTATTCTCTGGAGGTTATTTGTCAAGAAACAATTTCTTTGAGAATAAGGTAGTCAAAGAAATTTCCTATGAGAAATGATAGAGGCACATTCTTCACCACACCTCTAACCACACCTTCCCTCTTGTTACAGTGCACCGGGGTTCATTTGAGATTTAAAATTTGAAAAATTCCTCAAGGACCCAAAATATGAGACCAATAGAGGGGATAAATGAGGTGTCCCCCTCCTATTGGATAATGAGTTGGCCATCATTAATGATGATCAACTCATTATCCAATAAGAAGGGGACACCTCACTTGTCCCTTTTATTGGTCCCATATTTTGGGTTCCCGTAGCAAAGCTCTTAAAATTTATATCTCAAGTGGGCCCTGGTGCACTGTAGCAGGAGGGGAGGTATGGTTGGAGGTGTGGTGGAGAGTGTGTCTCTAGTGCCTCTCATTTCCTATAGCTTGCTTTTCTCACTCATTGTAAAAGTTTCAATTTGGTCACTGGCCTCACTTATTAGTGGAATCTAGATGTAAGTGATAGATTATTGCCTTTTGTTGCATTTAGTGTCCTAGAAAACAGGTGATTTATTAGGTTTATACTGAAAATTTCCAACTTCGAGGATATTCGGTTCATTTTTCCAAATGTCAGAAAATTTCTACAAGTTTTTCCAAATGTAAGAGTATTATTATTATTATTATTATTATTATTTTCCCAAGTGAGAGGATATTTCACTTAATGAAGCTAGCAAATGAAAACAACAATATAGAACGAAAAATGAGGGCCAAAACATAAATATATCATCATTCTAGAAAATTTCAAGCCTCGTTATCTTAGTCCAATCACATTAAATATTTTTCGGTCGTTTTGACAATAATAATGGCTTATAAGCCATGCATTTGCTAAACACTCTACAATTAAAAATGGATTATAATATACTAAATTTACTGAACACTTTTGAGTTATAATCTATTTCTGGATTATAAACCACTCATTTGTCAAACACTCGACTATTGAAAATGGATTATAATCCAAATTTATCACATGCTTTGAGTTATAATCCACTTGGCTTATAATCTATTTGTGGATTTATAAGCCATTGGATTATAATCCAAAGTTGCCAAATCTGCTCTTATATCCAGAGTGGTTTTGAGTCGTATCTTTGTGCATCACTATGATAGTCTTGGATTATTTTTTTTTCTTCTTTTTATATTTTGTATTAGTCCTCCAAAATTACCTTAATATATTGATATTAGTCCCTCTAGTTGGTGTTGAAATGAGTGGAGAATATTCTGTTTTCTTTTATTTTTTTTCTTGAATGGACGATTATACTCATATCCTTCCACTTCCCCTCTGACCTACTCTACCATCGTTGCCGCCCCTTCTCTGCCCTCTTCCTCCTGTGATGGTGGCGGTCATCATGGTGGTAGAGGAGGTGAGAATACTGGCGATGGTGGAGATGGTGGAGGTGAAGATTGTAGTGGTGGAGATAGAGGAGGCGGTGATGGATATACCGGCAAAGGAGAGACGATGGTGGAGGAGATGAAGGTAATAGAGGAGGAGGAGAGAGTGTGTGAGGGGTAATGAAGGTAATTCTCCACTCATGGCCAGTGTTAACCCAACCATGATTTAGGGTTTTGAATGGTAAACCTAGCAGAATGACTAATATCAACTCATTAGGGCAATGTTAGGAATTAATATCAAAATAATTATGATTAAGGGACTAATATCTTTTAAAAAAAGTTATTTAAAGAACAAGAGACGTCTAATGGACATCAAAACAATGATTGTATATACTCATAAACATGGGCATACGAACAGAAGAGCACAGGAAAACACCATATATATGTAGGGATAACTGCACACATTAGGTCACCATCAACTTTATCATGCTAACAATTAACAATAAATAATTCATTGTCGCATGATGGTAACCTAAAGTTGGTTCTACTTCAATCCCTATCTTTTTTTTCCAATTTCTTTCTCAAATGTTGGGTATATATGACATGTTTATAAAGCTATTTAAAATTGCCCAATATTTTAAATGTTTTTCCCCTGCCTCATTAGGTTCCACGTTTGGAATATTTATGCTGTATCAACAAAGTCGTAATAATTTGGGCCGTACATAATGTAGGGTCCATTACACAAAGCATGGGCGTTCAATTTGTCTAGGTTCGTCAATCGGTCAAAAGCCATCCATTATAGTCAGGACAAATTTTCAAAACCAACCGTTTTACACATTTAATTGCAAAAACTGACCCCTTTTCATAATAATTGCAAAAACCGACCTGTTTTCAGCCCAGCGCTGAAAACAGGTCGGTTTTTGTAAAAAAATCTCCGAAACATCACGGGAGTTCAACTCCCGTGAAGTTTATGGAGAAATTAAACTTCACGGGAGTTCAACTCCCGTGAAGCGTAATTTCTGCTTAAAACTCCACGGGAGTTGAACTCCCGTGGAGTTACAGTCAGCAATTCCAGAGAATCGAGTCTCTGGCAAATTGTGACTGCAACTTCACGGGAGTTCAACTCCCGTGAAGTTGCAGTGCCAGTTTTCCAGAGAATCGATCTCTGGAAAATTGGCACTGCAACTCCACGGGAGTTGAACTCCCGTGGAGTTTGCTGCCACCTATTTAAGCGCGTGTAATTGTTGTATACTCCCACTATTTGATTGTGATTACATGTAAGAATCTAGATTTTAAAATTTAATTATGAATTGTTTATGAATTTTATGAAGAAATGTGAAAATTAGAGGGAAAATTATCAATAAATGTGAAAATTAGAGGGAAAATTATCAATAAATGTGAAAATTAGAGGGAAAATTATCAATAAATGTGAAAAATAGAGGGAAAATTATCAATGGGGAAATTATCAATAATTTTTGTGAAATTTGTGAAGAATTAGTGTGTAATTTATCAATAATTTTGTGAAATTAGAGGGGAAATTATCAATAATTTCGAAAATTATTGTATTTAGAGTTTAGAATTTAATTGTGAATTATTTAGATTTTGTGAAGAAAAATTAGATTTTAGATTTTACATATGTATGATTTAAATTAGATTTTAGAATTTAATTTTGAATTATTTACGAATTTTGTGAAATTATCAATTAATGTGGAAATTAGACTTACTACCTAAATGTAAAAATTAGTAACAATCAATATTTATTTGGCTTTTCGTGTAATATTAATATTGAATTTTTCACTCTTCAGAGGTAACGATGAACGATCGAATTGTAATTCTATGTTCTTATGATGGGAAGATTAATTACCTCGAGAATAATATGCCCGTATATGAAGGAGGAACGACGAGACCGTTGTTCATAACAAAATCGTGTACTTTCGATGAGTTGGTTAATGAATTACACAAACTTACATTAACTAACTCACGTGAGTATCACCTCAGTGTGGTTTGCAATTATCCTGTTGTGGGGAACAGAACAAGTGGCATTCAAATATCTTCGGACTACGATATGGGTCTCATTCATGTCTTACACGACGAGAAGCGTTCGGTCGAATTGTTCATTGAAAAACATCAGAGAGATTTGGGCAAATCGTTGAACTACGAAGGAATGTATTCCCGCATGTTGGAGGATCCTGAAGTTGATTCTGTAGGCTTTTTATCTCCTCAACAAGATGAATGTTGGACACAATCACAATACATGAGCGGTCCTTCGTTCGTGGGCACTTCGAATGCTTTCGATACTAACACGGGAATTCAAGAAGATAATGCAAGTGTTGAATCCGAGAATGATGATGAAGAGGAGGGATTACAAATTAATAGCATGACCTTGATAGATCGTGATGACGGGGAAAACCAACACATTGACGGATGTTATGTTAATAATGAGTATGTCGGCTTAGAGGATCCGCCGCCCGATGAACTTCAAGGAGATGAATGGATTGATAACTCCGCGATGGAAAGTGTTCCTATTGGCACTAATAGCGGTGTTGATACACAGGCCGAGGACTTCTCATTCATGAAGGGAGATCTTTACGAGAGTAAGGAGAAATTGATCCATGCTATTCGCACGTATTCCATTGCAAAAAATGTGAAGTTCAGGCCAACCAAAAATAATACTACAAGCTATAATGTGGTTTGTTTCTATCGCAAAGATGACGATGTCGAAGATAATAGTGGACACCACGACGGCAATGCGAGGTGTCCGTGGAAGCTTAATTCACGCTCGGGTTCAAGAGTAGGTGGGCAATTCAAAATCACGGCATACAATGGACTCCACACTTGTAGCAATCCTCGATTAGAGATGAATAACAAGAATGCGTCCTCTTCTTTTATATATCGATTGATTTTACCGCATCTGAGGGAGGATCTTGATCTAAGGCCGAAAGATATCCGTCTTTTAGTGCATAAAGCCACCAACTTGGATGTATCATATCACAAGTGTTGGAATGCTAGGAGGAAGGCGATGATAAAAATATTCGGGGATTGGGATAATTCGTATGAGATTTTACCTCATTATCTTGAAGCAGTCAAAAGAGAAAATCCGGGGACTGTCTACGAAGTATCTTTGGACCCCGTTGATGGCGGAGACCGGCGGTTCACCGGTGTATTTTGGGCATTTGGGCCATGTATTGAGGGGTTTCGATATTGCCGTCCTCTTCTTAGCATTGATGGAACTCACTTATATGGTAAATACAAAGGCGTTTTGCTTGTTGCAACCGGAGTTGACGCGGATGGCGGGTTGTTTCCTTTAGCATTCGCAGTGGTTGATGTTGAAAATACAGAGAATTGGGCTTGGTTTTTTGCATGCATTAGATATCATATCCCTGTGGGAACGCGGCAGATTACATTCATATCCGATAGGATGAAAGGAATTCCAAGAGCACTCCAACAACATTTCCCGTCACCACATGCACATCGCTATTGTTTGCGACATATTAGAGACAACTTCAAGAAGAAGTATGGAAACGCTCAGGTTCAAGACTTACTTTGGCAAGCCGGTTGTGCAACAGAAAAATATGTTTATGAACAAATACGAGAGAGGATCAAGTTCACTTCACGAGCCGCACATGATTGGATCGAAACTAGTTTGGGTCCAAACAATGTTGATAAGTGGGCTTTATGTGAGGATGGCGGTCGACGGTTCTGTATGATGACTACGAACGCGTCTGAGAGCTTCAATGGCGTGCTCAGGGGAGCACGCGGCATGCCAATACAGGCACTAGTTGCTAAAACTCCGCAGCTTCATACACAGCCGGATACTCAGAATTAAATAATTTTGCGTATTTAGAGGTGAAATTATCAATTAATGTGGAAATTAGAGTTACTACCTAAATGTAAAAATTAGTAACAATCAATATTTATTTGGCTTTTCGTGTAATATTGATATTGAATTTTTCACTCTTCAGAGGTAACGATGAATGATCGAATTGTAATTCTCTGTTCTTATGATGGGAAGATTAATTACCTCGAGAATAATATGCCCGTTTATGAAGGAGGCACGACGAGACCGTTGTTCATAACAAAATCGTGTACTTTCGATGATTTGGTTAATGAATTACACAAACTTACATTAACTAACTCACGTGAGTATCACCTCAGTGTGGTTTGCAATTATCCTGTTGTGGAGAACAGAACAAGTGGCATTCAAATATCAAGTGACTACGATATGGGTCTCATTCATGTCTTACACGACGAGAAGCGTTCGGTCGAATTGTTCATTGAAAAACATCAGAGAGATTTGGGCAAATCGTTGAACTACGAAGGAATGTATTCCCGCATGTTGGAGGATCCTGAAGTTGATTCTGTAGGCTTTTTATCTCCTCAACAAGATGAATGTTGGACACAATCACAATACATGAGCGGTCCTTCGTTCGTGGGCACTTCGAATGCTTTCGATACTAACACGGGAATTCAAGAAGATAATGCAAGTGTTGAATCCGAGAATGATGATGAAGAGGAGGGATTACAAATTAATAGCATGACCTTGATAGATCGTGATGACGGGGAAAACCAACACATCGACGGGGCTTATGTTAATAATGAGTATGTCGGTTTAGAGGATCCGCCGCCCGATGAACTTCAAGGAGATGAATGGATTGATAACTCCGCGATGGAAAGTGTTCCTATTGGCACTAATAGCGGTGTTGATACACAGGCCGAGGACTTCTCATTCATCAAGGGAGATCTTTACGAGAGTAAGGATAAATTGATCCATGCTATTCGCACGTATTCCATTGCAAAAAATGTGAAGTTCAGGCCAACCAAAAATAATACTACAAGCTATAATGTGGTTTGTTTCTATCGCAAAGATGACGATGTCGAAGATAATAGTGGACACCACGACGGCAATGCGAGGTGTCCGTGGAAGCTTAATTCACGCTCGGGTTCAAGAGTAGGTGGGCAATTCAAAATCACGGCATACAATGGACTCCACACTTGTAGCAATCCTCGATTAGAGATGAATAACAAGAATGCGTCCTCTTCTTTTATATATCGATTGATTTTACCGCATCTGAGGGAGGATCTTGATCTAAGGCCGAAAGATATCCGTCTTTTAGTGCATAAAGCCACCAACTTGGATGTATCATATCACAAGTGTTGGAATGCTAGGAGGAAGGCGATGATAAAAATATTCGGGGATTGGGATAAATCGTATGAGATCTTACCTCATTATCTTGAAGCACTCAAAAGAGAAAATCCGGGGACTGTCTACGAAGTATCTTCGGACCCCGTTGATGGCGGAGAACGGCGGTTCACCGGTGTATTTTGGGCATTTGGGCCCTGTATATTAGGCGTTGATTTGTATTATGTAGCGTTTTGCACTATGTCATTCGTAGTTGTTATCTTTGAAGCGTATGATACTCGTTATTTGTAATATGTTCTGTATGCAACTCTGTTCATTTCACCCATGCATTTGTATTATGTAGCGTTTTGCACTATGTCAGATCATGTATGTCATTCGTAGTTGTTATCTTTGAAACGTATGATACTCGTTATTTGTAATATGCTATGTATGATACTGTGTTCATTGTACTCTGTATATATGCTCATATTTTAATCACAGGTCTATTCATTATGGATCCGGGACCGGAGAATCCCGACGTTTTGTACCTTCAGGCGAGTCATTGTTCAGACCATATTGGTTCGGGAGAGGTAATACGAATAAATTAGATATATATTTCTTCGATAAATGTAATTTTTTAATGAATATACTTAAAACTGATTCTCGTTTTATGTGCAGCCCGTACCAGAGTACACGACGATCGAGCATTCCTATAGTCATTCGGCATGGGTCATAGAGGATGAGAGGGTACTAGCTTTGATCGCTCAGGCCGGTTTTCGACCGTGTTCGACGATTCGTTATATCAGGCTTGATTGGCCGCTTATCACTGCTTTGATTGAGAGGTGGAGGCCAGAGACCAACACCTTTCACATGCATATAGGGGAGTGCACGATCACTTTACAGGACGTGGCCGTCATACTTGGGCTCCGGATTGATGGACCGGTAGTTACGGGCACCGACGATCATAGTTGGCCGGAGGTATGTGGCCGGCTACTTGGACAGGTTCCCGACTTGAGGAGTGGTGCGATGAAGCTATCGTGGCTTCGTCAGACATTTCAGGGCGACATACCAGAGGATGTCTCTGATGAGACGCTCCAGTTTCATGCACGTGCATACATATTGCACATGATAGGGTGCGTACTATTTCCTGATGCCAGCAAGACTCTCGTACATGCACGATGGCTGCCACTGCTGGAGGATTTTGGTGTATGCGGCGCACTATCGTGGGGGCAGTGCGGTGTTGGCATATTTGTATCGAGAATTGAGTAGAGTATCTCTGATGCAGAATAAAGAATTCAAGGGATGCTGTACGTTGATACAGATTTGGTCATGGGAGCGCATTCATATTGGACGACCCACTTTACTTATGCACCGTGACTTAGAGGGGCAGTATCCGTTGGCATACAGGTATAATTGTACACACACATATTTCATTCGTAACCTGAATATTTGTACTTATATATTCGCTATTCTGCATATAGGTATAACGTGCGATACGCTCAGTACAAATCAGTGACGCGTCACCGTCAGTTTTACCGAAATGAGCTTGATGGCCTCCAGCACGAACATGTAAATATAAAACTCAAGAAGTATGAATATTATAGTTTTTCTGTATGATACTGATAAATGTTTTATTTTATTTCAGTTCAAGTGGAGACCCTATACACCGCCGGAGCTGGATATGCATTCTCTTGCACTTATCTGCCGAGATAGTCCCGACTTGTGGAGAGCCAGAGTTCCATTGATCTGTTGGGAGATCGTAGAGATGCATGTACCGGACCGTGTGCTACGGCAGTTTACACTCTCTCAGCATATTCCAGATCCTGTCGAGCAGATCAATCGTCGGCGGCGCCCTACATCGCACCGGACTGACTGGGCCGTAGTCCGTGCGGCCTACATAGACAGGTGGGTTCAGAGGTGGGATTGCATACAGGATACGAGGCCCACAGCTGTTGACTATACCACGTATATACGTTGGTATTGGGGTATCACACGTAGATGGATCACGCGTGACCCACAGCCTTTAGCTGGACATATGCCACGCCCACCGACAGATAGTTACATCCCTAGTGGGATGAACGAGAGAGATTACGTAAGTTTCTAAGCTAAATTATAATATTTTTTATTGAGTTGATACTTAATAAATTGTTTACCACGCAGGTCCGTGTTTTAGATAGCATTGATGCTGATATTGATGCGCACGTGACTGAGATTCAGGATCAGGTGGCGTTAGGTCTCCTCAGCAGGATCAAGAAGAGCATAGCGCAGGTGTTCCATAAGACTCACGTCGACGAGTTCGCAGGCCGTGAGGACAGGTCTCGCTCATTTGGACGGGCGTACGCTCGACGTCGACGGCCGCGTGATGATGACGCCGGCACTTCGCATGCCGATGGAGCCGGCACTTCGCATGCCGAT
>NC_033800.1:129633015-129636500 GCF_001876935.1 Asparagus officinalis
AACTTTGTAGTTGTTGCTAGTATATTACCAAAATCGTTGAATTGACAAAATCAGTTCAAAGAGAAGAAAAATCCTTAATCAAATATGACAAAATCAGTGCAACGTAGGTATTATTTAAATGCAACATTAATAACTTCAAAAGAAAATCTATTGAAGTTTTTCAATGAATATGAAATTTAAAATAAATATGATAATATGGGAACATGCAAATCGAAGTCCTAACTGGATATACCACATAATTATGTCACTTGACAACTTTTGTTGGAAAGCAAGAAGTCCTTGCAAATGAGAAAAATCCTTAATCAAATGAAGGCAGCTCAAGGAATTAAAGTTACTGAATACACAAGGAAGCACCATAAATACACACTCGTACGAAAATGAAGCATGTAGAAACTTTAACTTAGGTTGGTGTTTATTTCCTCTTGAAGAATGAATATGTTTCATCAGCGAAATGAGAATGCATAAACTTATCTACCAAAAAATAGATCTTCTAACATGCCCAGACACAAAAGTTATGTCTAACCATTTCCACCAGTTACAAACTTTTATAGATACTACTGATAATGGAATGTAAATTTAGTATACTATTTTGACTACCTAAATTTGCAGTAGAAAGTTTTCGAAGAAAAATATGTGCAGTCAAGGACCTATTAAAATGAATACAATAAATAATTAAAAAAGGCACTAGTTCCCTCATTAGGTTTATGAACAAGCAGAAATCCTCAAGGTTATCTGCTCCATTATATCATATTTAGCACTTACTAAGATTTAATATTGCCTTATTTCTGATGTAGGTGACACTTAGACAAATATAGAAATGTAGAACAGCGAATTACCTGCTTACGATAGTTCCTGCCCCTACTGTTCTTGTAGTACATCAGCAGCATACACTTGACAACCATTGCTGCCTGGCGTACTAGGGTATCTGCATAGAAATAGATAGTAAGGCATTACCAGAGTACATAAACAATCTGTACATTTACTAATGAATATAAACAAGCAATGTAAACATGACCTACATTATGATGAATCACAAATTAATTGTCATTGTTTATCTTGCTTTCACAACATCATAGTTCCCAACCCAAGCACAATGAGAACACCTGCATAGTTCAAAAATAAGCAACACATCTAATTCCAATCTTGACACAAGTACAAAGTATTGAAGACAAATTAAGGAGTATCCTCCATCCAATCCCAATCTGATTCATCTTGATTTCCACTGTCTGTTTCATCTTGATCTCCACCTCTTGATTCTTCTTTATTTTCATCTCTATCAGAAAACAGCAATTAGCGCAGAACATGAAACAGCAATTCTATCAGAAAACATGTATGCATGTCACCTGATTCAAAATTCCGTAGACTCTGGAATTGGTACCATCATGGAGTTGGGAGACTCACTCTCTTACTCTCAGTAGTCAACATTTACCTCGGGATCCATGTTGGCGCTGCAGGAACTTCTTGGAAAATTGGTTATGGCATCAACCTTTCTGTTCTTTTACTTACGGGAGTTGTCTTAGAAATATTTTTGTGGACGAGATGGTCTCAGAAAACTTCTATTCCTCCAACATTCTAAAATGCAACCTGGGAATTGATGATAATGATGCCATATAAAGAGGTATGGTTTTTATTCTTATGGTGTTCATAAATTTTGTCTGTAACATATGTTAGATACAAATTTGTTTAAAGGCAGCGTGTATAGTATGACATTGTTTGTCTTTTTCGTTTGCCATCCTGCAAAAATGTAGTTGAAGATTGGTTGTTATTTCATTCGAAAATTGCATTTTTTTGCTACGTAATTCCCATGTAGCTTCTGCATGCTTATTGTAATTACCAGTAAGTTCTCTTTAGTTAGCTCTAGTATGATGCTTGGATCAAACTTCTAGCATAAGAAACAAATAAGATCTATTCATTTGGTTTACTCTAAAGCTGGTAACAACCCCCCCCACCCCCCACCAGTAAATTACCTTTTGAAGAGCTCTGGTCTTGGCCGCTTGGCGAGAGATCTCCCTCTCAACGTCGTCTTCATCGTCGTCTTTGAAAGCGAAGGCCGGAGGAGGAGCAACAGGGGGGCTTCGACAACTTCTGCTTCTGGTGCCCCGGAGGAATCCGAAGTTGGATTCCGTACTTCTTCATCGATTGGATTGAAGAAGAAGGATTTCGTAGTTTTTTTAATTAATTAATTTATAATTTTGAGCTGAATCAGTGATTAGAGTTTTTTTAAGGGTTAGGGCAAAAGAAGCGGGGATTTTTATCAGAGGAAGAAAGGGCGTCGAAAGGAGAGTGATAGCGATGAGACCGATGAGGAAGAACACACGAACAAGATTGGAGACCAGATTGGGGATTAGCTTCGAGCTCGAAGACGATATCGAAGATGAGATCGGAGACGAGACCAGCAGCTCGACGACGAGATTAGCTACGAGCTCGACGACGAAATCAGAGTTGAGATCGGAGAAGATGAGATCGGAAAACGGCGAAGAGATTGGCGACGAGCTCAGCGATGAGATCGACAACTAGAGATGATTTCGGCCATGGCGATCTTTTGGGAGCGGATATTAGAAAGGGGGTAGAGATTTTAGAAATGGGTGACGATTTGAGAGAGAGGGAGGGAAGGAGATTTAGTTTAAGCGATAACATATTTAGTTAAGCCCAAACCAGCCTATAAAATCCGCCCAAAGCATATTGGGCCTAGCGAAGCGGTTTTTGTAAACCGTTGTCTTAAGTCTTTGGTCGCGGTTAAAAGCGTTGCAAAACCGTCCCCATATACACCTAGCGCAACGGTCATAAGCGTTGCGTTAGAACTGTTACGTTAGAGCAAATATGTGGTAGTGATTGTAGTGTTTATATATAATGTAAATACGAATTGTGCTAGTATCCTAATCGATATGGGACTGAATATGGACTACATGTGTACAATATTTAATAGTATACCACTCATGACACTACTAGAATTAAACGACACACCAGTCAAGAGGATAATCTTAGAGATTGCCTACTTTAATGAACTCATAGCTTATGCAGGGACATCAGTCCTAGTCGCTCCACTAATTAAAGTATTCACCAAATATAATAGGGGCTAGTTGCACATAGACCCTGTGGACTATCATATTCGCTACTTAGTATCTTTAAGTTTGATATTTACAGATAGGCCTCTGGATCTTGGCATCATTAAAGATTGTGGTAGATAGACCACAACCACCCTCTTTTCACTTCACAGGTTGTTCATGTGAGCAAGGACTTAGAAACATATTTCAAGTGACAAGATCCACCGGTGCCTCTCGTTCCAGTCTCACGCCCTTGTTGAGATTTTTAATATGTGAGTATATTTTCGCATTGGATAAGATAAGAAAAAAATAAAGAGTATAGAACAGAAGTTGAGGCAAATAACCTTGTGGCTATAAGTTTTGGGTTAAAATTAAGTTCTAGACTCTGTTTAATACCCATTAACTCTAAATCAATCAGATCTCTTCCAACAGCCCCCTTTT
>NC_033800.1:129637219-129642053 GCF_001876935.1 Asparagus officinalis
ATATAGGGAGAGGTTCTAATAAAAACCTAGAGAACTAAAAACCAATCCTAACCCTCCAATCTATCTAATCCAATGGCCTACATTTCGATGGCAGAATTGTAAATATAGACAAATTTAATACACATCAGCTGTAAAAAACAATGTGAAAAGGATAAAATTAGAACAATTCACTACATTAATGGTGGCTGGCAACATTGGAAACTGGAGATAATGATTAAAACAAAAAATACAACACGTCCTTTAATACTCTCTCTTACTATCAACGTGCTACGTCCTTTCACTTCCCCATTTCTCTCTCTAACTCACTTCCCGCTCTCTGTAACTCACTTCCATCTTCTATCAAGCTTTGATCTTCCATCTTCGCATGAAGAACACAGCAACAATTCGTTAAAAACCATCCTATCTGAAAAAACAAAAAGAATAAGAAACTTATGGTAAAAAACAAGCTATAAAATTTTAAACCATGATAAGATTTCACATTTTACAGCAAAAAGTTACGATTTTTATGGTAAAAAACAAACACCTTATACATAACTGAATCTGAATTCACTGCAATGAATCTAGATTCACTTGAATTCACTGCAGTGAATCTAGATTCATAAACCATGATAAGATTTCACATTTTACAGCAAAAAGTTACGATTTTTATGGTAAAAAACAAACACCTTATACATAACTGAATCTGAATTCACTGCAATGAATCTAGATTCACTTGAATTCACTGCAGTGAATCTAGATTCACTCATGCGTTTATTTCTTCGAAATTACAGCACATGCATTTATTTCTTCAACAATTCATTAAAAACTGTCCTAACCATCCAAGCTTTGGCTGGAGTGAATCTGGATTCACTCCATTGAATCTGGATTATATTGAAGAATAAGAAACTTATGGTAAAAAACAAGCTATAAAATTTTAAACAAAAAGAATAAGAAACTTATGATAAAAAATAAGCTATAAAATTTTAAACCAAGAAAAGATTTTACCTTTTACAGCAAAAAATTACGATTTTTATGGTAAAAAACAAACACCTCACATACTGAATCTAGATTCACTGCTGTGAATCTAGATTCGCTGCTGTGAATCGATATTCACTACAGTGAATCTAGATTCACTTATGCGTGTCTTCGTTTTTCAACTGGTTTCTTCAAAAAACTTTTCAGACTAAAAGGTAAAATATTTCACCTTTTACAACAAAAAGCTACGATCTTTAAGGTTAAAACTAAAACTTTTAGACGAAAAATCAAACAAATTTTATAAACTTACCATTAAAGCGTCAAAATAATTTAACGATGACAAATGTTGAAGACAGTGGTTGAAGATAAAGGTTGAAGACAAAGGTTGAAGAAGACCGTGGATAGGGAGATGTTGAAGACAGAGAGAGAGTTGCTGTGATTTTGGAGAGAGAGAGTTGCATGGGGAAATGGAGAACTCAACAGAGAAGATGAATACTTTGGGCCACTTAACCTAGTGGTAAAGTTTGGGGGTGTGGACAAGAGGTTAGGGGTTCAAACCCCTACGGTCATAATATATATTTAAAAGTCTTTGATGGGCCTTGGGCCTTAGAGCTCTTTGAATTCTAAAAATATTTTTAGAATATTCCTTGTTAAAGTTACGGGTTTGTTGTCAATGTTACGCATTTGTTGTGAAATAAACCTTGACAATCAACCCGTAACATTAACAACCAAATCCTTATCCTTAACAACAAACTCGTAACATTAACAACAAACATGTAACCTTAACAACAAGGCTCTTGGGCTCTTTGGATACTAAAAATATTTTTAGAATATAAACGCGGAACCTTAACAACAAACCCGTAACCTTGACAACAAACCCATAACCTTAACAACGAATATTTTTAGAATATTCGTTGTTAAGGTTACGGTTTTGTTGTCAAGGTTACAGGTTTGTTGTTAAGATTACGCGTTTGTTGTGAAATTAACCTTGACAATCAACCCGTAACATTAACAACCAAACCCGTAACCTTAAAAACAAACTCGTAACCTTAACAACAAACATGTAACCTTGACAACAAGGCTCTTGGGCTCTTTGAATACTAAAAATATTTTTAGAATATTCGTTGTTAAGGTTACCTTAACAACAAACGCATAACCTTAACAACAAACGCATAACCTTAACAACAAACCTGTAACATTAACAATAAACTCGTAACCTTAACAACGAATATTCTAAAAATATTTTTAGAATTCAAAGACCCTTAAACATATATTATGGCCATAGGGGTTTGAACCGCTAACCTCTTGTCCAAACTCTTAAACTTTACCACTAGGCCAAGTGGCCCAAATTATTCATGTCACTCAAAATATATATACATATAAATCCGAACGTGTAACCTTAATAACCAATCCGTAACCTTAATAATCGACTCATAACCTTAACAACTGACCTATAACCTTAACAACCAACGCGTAACCTTAACAACAAACGCATAACATTAACAACCTTAACAACAAACGCATAACATTAACAACTAACGCGTAACCTTAACAAGAAACCCCTAACCTTAACAAGCAACCCGTATAACCTTAACAACCAACCCGTAACCTTAACAACAAACCCGTAACCTTCATATTAACGGAACCCGACAAAAGTTTCAAGAACCACCCGCTGATATTTACATCACTGCAACTAATTATAAGCCAATTAGCCCAAAATTTAGCTATATTTACATCACCAACAGCCAATAAGCCAATTATGCCACAACAATAAGGAACGGATAGGGGGAAAAGAAGAAGGGAACCAACAACAGGATATTGTGAGTCATATTCTTTCTCTTTAAAACAACTAGCATAGAGAATTGTTTTCGCTTACCCTATAATTAGAAGCTTAACTTTCCTTGCTGCAAATATCATTGTTTATTTATTGTTTCTTTTTCCCTAATTTAAAGCATTGCCAGCTTAGCCTTTTAAATTTCCCCAATTTAAAGCAGTGCAAGTCCTCGTGCAAGAAAACCAGAACGAACTGGTTCCGTATCGCCAAAGAACTGCATGGAGAGCTCAAGCCCTCGAACGAAGAGGTCATCTCGAGCAAGTTCGAGGTCACCAAGAAAACATCATGAAGGAAACGGATCTCCAACCAACGAACATCAGAATGGTACTTCTCATCACAGTAGGCATTCCGAGATCTAGATCTCCTGAGAGAAAATACTATACTAACAGTTACTCAACACGTGCAGGAAAGCAAACTTCGTCTCCAGCTCCTTCGACAAAAACACGTGCGCCCCCCATTGTCGTCGGAGTTTCCCTCGGCCTCAAGCGGACGATCTCTCTGTACTTCTCGAATCGCGCCAGAGTTTTCTCCGTGTTGTGGATCTTGAGGATGCTGTGGATGGCCGGAGCAACAGTGACGGAGAAGGCGAGGATGGAAGGAGGAGGGCGGCGGCGGCGGGTGGAGAGGTGGGGGAGGGAGGAGGGAGAGCAGAGGGATTGCAAGGTTAAAGAGAGAGAGAGAGAGAATGACTATTATAATCTTTATCTGTGTAAAATTATTGGGCTTTGTGTTTTGGGGGCCCAGAGAATAAAAATGTTATTTTTAGGGGCAAAGCACCCGTTGAAAAAGTCTTGAGGGTGGAAGGCACGTTTTCTCCAGTTTTGGGGGCTGGAAGTATTTTTCTCTTTTTCTTTTCATAAGTGACATTTTGATCATTTGGATGCGCATGATTTTCATGTGTGCAGTTAGATCGAGCAGCAGTAGTTAGAAGGGTCATCTGATAAAACTTATTTAGTGGGAATAAGAGACATTTTTAAAGTTGAGTTGGTTCTTCAAAGGGCCATACTTTAAGGGAGGTTGTATGAAATTTACCCAGATCAGAACCTACCTAAAATATTAACAATTCATATATGCACTCAATAACTGGATTTTGGGCAGCGCATCCACACGTATATCTACGAGGATTACAACATAAAACAAATCGTAAAATCACTTGCCGGTGATCTGTTCTGTTTCAAGCGACAAATAGAATTTTTCCCACTAATTGAAAAAAAAATTAAAATTAAAATAAAAACAATACCGCGCGCCCGTGGTATCCAAAACATCTAAAAACATGCAGGGAACATAGCCTAGTTGGATTACTTACATATCTAGAGATCATTAATTAGTTACTTTCATTAATCCACTTGATTAAAATTAAAACATAAAGAACATGTAGGAAAGAGAGTTGGATTAGTTATCATATTTAATCGTTAATTACTCTCGATCACCGGCCACTTGATGAAATTAGTCTAACGAAACTGGATCCCAGATACCACTTGTGTAACTGCATACATATGTATAACTAGTTAATTAGTATAAACTAATAAAATGATATAAGCACGAACCGTTGTATACATGATGTATATCTATAGAGAAGAGCATGCATGAACCAAAGCCTAACCCTGGCTGAAGGAGAACCCGGCGTGGTTCGGGTTCATTAATTGGGATCAATACCGTGCCTAGCTGCCCACCCACTCATTCGGGTGGGTCCGGTTTCAACCCGCAGAACCCAACAGTAGGGGTTTATTATGAATATACATAATGGACAAACTAATAAAATGAAGGGTTAATCGCACATAAACTTCTTGTAGTGTCTGCTTTGAACTTACTACATATCTTGATAATTTCATTTGGGTAGAACACTACTTTTATTCTTAATCGTTGATTACTTAGTAAACGGTTATGATATAATCTAAATCTAAGACTCACCATAGCCACATGTATTACAGTCATTCTTAATTTACGCTCAAAGAAAAAAGCACAACCATAAACATGATATTCGCGAACATATAATATTAATTAATCACACCTTATGGAATGATTAAGTTGTTATAAAATACGTCA
>NC_033800.1:129642732-129648752 GCF_001876935.1 Asparagus officinalis
CCAAGGATCCTTGGTAGTGATGTGGACACATCTTGTCCATACATCACACCTTGAAGATGGAGCCTCACCAACTCCAAGGTGTGATGTATGGACAAGATGTGTCCACATCACTACCAAGGATCCTTGGCCCAAGTATACCCATATTCCTCTATATATATATATATATATATATATATATAAATAGTATTTAATTTGGACACGTCGATTTTGTAATCAGTCTGATACGTGTCATATTAACAACACATCAGTTAATAATATTAGTAAAATTATAAAGAAAATAGAAATTCTGAGACATAAAACACTTTCCTTAAAGAAATATTTATCCCACTTGATATTCAATTTTATTTCGAATTAATGCCAATTTTTTTTCTCATGATACAATAGAAAAATTAAAAATTTCAGCAAGAAAATCTGAAAAATTTTCACCAACTCTTTGTGAAATAAGTTTGTAGAATTGTAGTATTGCAGATCTTTTTGAGAGAAAAGTTTTGAGAAAGAAATAAAATCTAGATATCTGAAATCATAAACTATTTATAGGTATGATAAGGTGCTTCCAACAGCCATAACTTTTCAAAACACCCTTGGAAAAAACAGACATTTTTCAACAGTCACATGTTTGTACATATTTTGATAAATTTAAAATTTTAAAATAATCATTAAATGTTATTAAACCTCTAAAATAATGCTCAAATATCTGATGTGGGACTATCTTGTTTTTACAAACAAATACTAACAGAAGAAATATAGATACTTGTTTATTCACAGTAGAATCTTGTTTTGGTTCTCTAATAAATAATGACAAAGTATATTCAATCCATTTCCAGTTGACGAGATAGAACATATAGATATAGCCTACGAAATTGAATTGCTCACATTTTCAGGGATTTTTTTTAAAGAGATCGAGTAATTCTATCAAAATAAACAATAATACATGCTGAATAGCAGGTTTACTAATTCACATCATTAAGTGAGTTAAGAATAAGAAATAGCGGTTAATTTTATTATAAAGAAAACTATGTTAATGCTCTCTGATGCAACACTAAAGAAAAACTATGAAGGTTAATGTAAGTTTACATGACAAGTAATTCCCTTTAGTACTTTTAATTCAAAATAGACTAACAAGTAATGCGCTTTAGTCCATTTAATTCAAAATAGACTAATATGTAAATCATTTTTTGGTCGAACAACATTGCTATATTTTTATGAACTCTGTGCATAACGTGCATAACGAGCGCACGTTTGCTAGGTCGATCATTCTTGTAATTTTCCTCGTCAAACTTTGAGTTTAGATGGGTAGTAACTAGAAATCATTATACTTTGTACTTCTTACTCTCACTCTCCGGTGCCCATAAACAAGAACAACGTCTACGTCACCAAGCGTGGCCCTTCAGAAAAGCAACACAGATGGACCAATCTCATCACGCCACCACTGACTTCTCCATGCTCCCCAGTCCTCTCATAATCAACCAATGACGTAAATACCCTCAAACTCGCGATCTCTTCGCAGTCAGGTTAATATTGTCGTAGTTTATAGTAAAAAGCCATCAAAAATACTCATTTAGCAATCACATATTAAAAGCTGCTTTCATTAAAAGTTATTTCCCAAAGGTTGAGGATTAGTTTAGAATTATTATTTTTTGGAGTACTTCTACTTATATTTTTGACCAGTAATCAATTATATTACTTGCTAAAGTTTTTCTAACACACTTATTGAAATTGATTCCCCTTTCAATGATATTAGTTTCTACTTTTTTTAGTTTATATACCGTATATGGCCTTTATATTTTGACAATAATTTTTAACCACAATTTTGCCAAACATCTTAACTGCATTTGAAAGCAGCTTTTGATATATGGTTGTTAAATATCTATTTTCAACAACTTATACAAACCCCAACAATATTAAACTGTCCCCTAAGATTATTATGATATGTAAACTGAAAAGACAAAAGTTACTTTTTATAATCTACTTATATAAGCAATTTATTATAAACTCGAATAGTATCAAACTGACCCTAAGACCAGAGCCGGTCCTGGGTTTTCTAAGGCCCAGGGCAATTTTTCTAAGTGTGCCCATTTATACAAATTAAACAAACAGATAAATAAATTATCGATTAATTAATTTTATTAAATGTATCAATTACTCATATAAATCAATCTAAACTAAACTCAACAGCCCATACATTCTCCACATCAAATCCAATACAATCAGCATACCACAAAATCAAATCCAAACAAATAGTGTTACTTAAACTAATGATTACATTATTATTTAATAATTATACTCCTAAATAATTGTTTAATAGTATAATAAAAAATTTAAATAACTATTAAATGTATGTTAATAATATTATAAGTACTAATATTATTATAAGTTAAAAAAATTTAATCATAGTGCGATAAAATAATTTTTAATGGTTATATGTAATTTATTAAATAATATAATATTATATACAACAACATATCCACGTGCAAAGCACGTGCATTATACTAGTATCATAAAAGCAGAAATTCTGAGGGCTATCTATGTCATTTAGCAATTAATCCAGTAAAAGTAGAACAGAAAGGGTAAACCTTAGAAAACCCCCCATAATGTTTGACTTTTTTTAATTAATCTCTTTAACCACGTATTATCACAATTGGACTTTGCTGAACCTTATTAAAAGTTCCTGGGAGCTTTCAAAAATTAAATTTGAAAGTTAGGAGGCTTTCTACAACGATATAATGTTAAAGTTTGGGGGTTCTCCTAAGCAGAGCCGGTCCTGGGTTTTCTAAGGCCCAGGGCAATTTTTCTAAGTGTGCCCATTTATACAAATTAAACAAACAGATAAATAAATTATCGATTAATTAATTTTATTAAATGTATCAATTACTCATATAAATCAATCTAAACTAAACTCAACAGCCCATACATTCTCCACATCAAATCCAATACAATCAGCATACCACAAAATCAAATCCAAACAAAAAACCACCAAAATTGGATTACTAATAAGAGACATCAAAGGATCAAACTAAAACACAAAACCCAATCACACGCACCCAAATCGCATAAACGCTGGGCTCCGACTATCCCCAAATAAAACTGTATGCATCTCAATTCTCTCCAAAACAGAAAACCCAGAAGAAGAAGAAGAAGAACAACAACAATAATAATAATTCAGCAAAAAAAAAACATAAAAATTTCTGCAGAAACAATTGCATCAAATCTAGAAACCAAAAGAACACCGATGGATGATGATGATAGAACTCACCGCCGATGAGATAACCCAAGGCGTTGATGATCTGAGAAGTGAGAACAAACAAAAAAAGATCTCACAATTCAATAATTTATTCAAGTGATGCTCTTTTTTACTTTTTTTTAATTAGTCAATTAACTCACCAATAAAGAACTCCCCTTCAACGTTTTGGGGGCGTCGCTGGCGAATCCGTGCTGCTCTAGCGTAAATCAAAACTTTTCGGCTGGTATTTCGGGTTGGGAGCGGGGTCCGAGGCCGGTATTTCGGGTTGGGAGCGGGGTCGGAGGATATGAGGGAGGTGAAGTGGTGGAGGGCAGTGGAGGAGGGGGTAGAGGGAGAGGAGGTTAGTTTTGAGGAGGACTGGAGGAAGGAGAAAGGTTGAGGACTGAGAGAGAAATAAGAGAAGATGAAAAGATGTTTGTGTAGATAAAAGTTTCACAGAGATGTCAGCCTATAGCACGGAAAACTAAGGGTTTCTTGGGAGAGGAACAAAAATATTTAATTAGAGCAAGGGAATTAATAAGAGAAAAGAATCTGGTTTCAATTTATAAAGCAAATTTATTTAAAAAAAAAATTAAAAAGGGGGATTTGCCATGTGGGTTTGCAGTGATAAGAGATTTAATAGATAGTATAGAAGATTGTGCCCCCCTCACTTGTGGGCCCCGGGCTGTAGCCCTGGTAGCCCTGGCTTAGGGCCGGCACTGCCTAAGACCATTCATGATATACAAATTGAAAAAAATAAAAGTTACATTTTAAAAACATTCTAAAATTGCCTCTAAGTGGCTGTTTGGTTTGTTTCCTTAATATAGAGAAATGCAATTCCATGTAAAGAAACACACGTTTTGAGTTTTCCAAACTTTTCCAAGAAATAGATTGTTTTGTTTTGGTTCGCACATAAAAAATGGTGGGAAACCAATGTATTTATTTTTCTTGTGTTTGGTTCGCATAGAAAAGAAAGAAAAACTTTTACAAACAAAGCAGAGAAGGAAAAAAATCTGACATATGACAGAGTTTTCATCAATTTCACTTGGTTGGGGAAGGAAATCGGAGAGGAGAAAAAATCTTAGTTGGCGGCGATTTCAGCAGAGTTTTTCCTCTTCCATTCGAGCGAACCAAAGCGGCACAAAGAAATGGACGGAAACAAAAAAGCTGACGTAGAGGGCTAAAAATCTGGCGTGGAGGGGTTTTCTGATTTTTCCACCCCTTATAATAAGGAACCAAACAGCCCCTAAAAGCACTCATGTAGAAGAAAAAGCTAAACACTATCACCAACTGCTTCTTACCATCAATAAATAAACAGAAGTATCAAAAAAAGCAAATCACCGAACGGATTCTCAAATCTCCCCCAGGGCAAATTTGTCAACAACCTTTTCATTTGTGGCTCTTAATCAGCACCCCGTAATTTCCTCAAATTCAATCTCCATCTTCCAAAAATACCCTTACATTTCCCCAACCTCTCCTCCCCCACCGCCAGCCTGTCCTCCGACTTCCCTCCTATAAAAACCCTCCCCCCTCTCTCAATTCTCCAACAGAAAAGCAATCTCAGCAAATCAAGAACCGAAATCAACAAAAAATTCAAAGCTAAAATAAAATTCGAATCCTTACCTTAAAATGGGGATATGCGTATCTTGCAACGCCAATGCAGTGGCCCCCGCATCGACGGCGAAGCTAATCCTCGCCGATGGTGAGCTAGTCGAGTTCGATCACGCCGTTAAAGTCTCAGCCATTCTCGATAAGAACTCCGATTGCTTCATCTGCGACGCCGACGACATGGAGTTCGACGGGTTCGTCACCGCCGTTAGATCTGACGGGGAGCTTAACCCCGGCCAGATCTACTTTGGCGAGATCGATGGCTGAAGCGGCCGGCTTTCATGCGGAGGATTAGGCGGCGCCTCGCCGTTGTTAAAGCGAGCGGGGCGTTGGTTAACGGAACGCCGTTGGTGTTTGGCGTTGGGGAGAAGAAGAAGGAGAGGACGAAGACGGTGACGGGGAGGAGACGGAGGTCGAGTGGCAGAGGTCGTAATTTTGTGACGGATCTGTGTGCGATTCCGGAGTGAGGTGAAAACGAGGGATTTTGAGAGAGATTCTTTTGTTTTTGAGAAGATTCGAAAACAAAGAGCTGCTCCGAGGGATAAGGATTTTTTTTTTTTTTTTTTGAATCCATTGTTCCGCGGGAAACGGGAACGGGGCTTCTGTTAATTTTGTTGTATATATTGGGAAGTACATATAATTTAAACAAGGCGTGGAACTATTGGGCATGATCTCATATTTTTGTTTGAGCATTTTTTCCGGTAACGATGGGAGGGTGATTGATAGTTGTGATGGTGATAGTTGTCATAAGTATATTATGAGCTAAACTTAATCGACAATTTAGAAAAGCCTACTCCGTGTGGATTGTAATGGACTATTGAAAGGTAATCCACCCATTTTAAGAAAATTATATATCGAGAATGACAATTTCATTTGCTGGCTCTAGGACTGTCCAAAAAGCCCGCGGCCCGGTCCGAGGTCAGCTCGGAAACCCGGGCTAGAATCGGGTCTGGGCCCGGCTCGAAATAGTAAATATATAAGTATATTCTCTCTTATATATGTATATATCTCTTATATAATTATATATAAGTATATATAAGTATACAGTATTGGTCCGAGGTCAGCTCGGAAACCCGGGCTAGAATCGGGTCTGGGCCCGGCTCGAAATAGTAAATATATAAGTATATTCTCTCTTATATATGTATATATCTCTTATATAATTATATATAAGTATATATAAGTATACAATATT
>NC_033800.1:129650429-129650844 GCF_001876935.1 Asparagus officinalis
ATTTTTTATATATATGTTTATGTATAATACAATTTGTTTATGTATAATATATGAATGACATAAATACTTTGGGCTACTTGGTCTAGTGGCAAAATTTAGGAGTTTAGAAAGGAGGTTAGTGGTTCAAATCCTAGCCACAACTTATATATTTAGAGGTCTTTGATTAGGATCTTTGAATTCTACAATTATTTTTAATTTTGTTTGTTTTTATAAAATCTACAATTATTTTATATTATTTTATCATATTAATTTCTATAATTTTTTATATTTGTAAATTAAATAATTACAAATGATTAATAATATAATTTTTTATCAAAATTGTGTTTATTTTTTGCTTTGTTTTCTTAAAAATTTTAAAAAAGTAAAAAAACGGGGCAAACCCGGAGCCCGACCCGCTCAGGCCCGGGGCAACCGG
>NC_033800.1:129650854-129701134 GCF_001876935.1 Asparagus officinalis
GGGCTCGGGTTCGGGCTCCGATTTTGTCCGGCCCAGATGGACAGGCCTAGCTGGCTCGTATTACTGTAGGTGGTATTTTACATGCAGATACCATGTCTAGATACAAGGATTATGTTTTAAATTTAAAATTTATACCCATAGATATTGTTCAGCTAAAATATCAGGTTGGTACTGTTTATACGTCACTCTTATTAGTTTGGTGTTTTTTCTAGTTCTAGTCGACGTTTTGATATTTTCTCTGAGCTAAATGTATAATTAGATTCAAAACTTTGCTGCTAGCGACAACAAAAAGCTGTGGAACATCACGTGATGTTATTATTGCTATCTTGCTCTTGAGTAAAGTGCTAGAAGATTATTTAACAAATACGTTTAAGGACAATAGTTTTTTTAATATATTATACTCAGAGTTTATGGAAGAATATTGAGCCACTATAAGGAAGTAAATTTTGAATAAAGAAGGAGGGACATGATATTAAACTCTAGATATAATGATGAGAAAACTTGAAAGGACAAAATTCCATAAGTGGAAAGATGTTTCATGACTTTTTTCGCTGGCAGTCGAAGTTATGGATTTAATTGCTCATTTGACTTAGAAGAAAAAGATACTAAACTATCACTTGAGCTAAAAAAAATATCAAACTGGTAAGAACGATGTAAAAATTTATTGCATAAAAAACTTAGGTCGTTACATTAGAATAAATATCAAACTGGTAACAAAATCGATATTCTTGGATTTCTGTAAAAGTGATAATTTATTGCATAAAAAAAGTATACTTTGAGTTGAGAAACCCTCTTCGATAAATGATCATTTCATTCCAACACTAATTTTATTTTATTCCTTATTTCATTCCGTTCTTAAGTCATTACATTAGAATAAATATCCGAGAAAAGGAAAAACTTAGGAAGTGTTATACCTTTAACTATCATACCCCTAAAAATACTAAATATTAATTTCCACAGAGAAGTCGGCATGTGTCTTACACTATACCTAACCCAACTAATTCAAGAACCTCCACCTCAGCATGGCCAACTTGTTCAGCCGACATCTCGCGTAACCGAGTCAAAAAGCGGTACTACGTCCAACCCCTCAATTGATTCCACAAGTGCCTCAACTTGACTCACTATTCAGCTGACATCTCGCATAACCGAGTCAAAAGGCAGTGCTTTCAGCCCTAGACTTGAGGAGTCGAAAGATGAAAATTACCTCAAACCCCTCCCCAACCGACTACTCTCGCATTAACTGCCTTGACAACCCCATCATTGCTCTAGCTCCCATAGTCTTTATGACTCATCGGAGCTAGTCAGCACCAAGCACCTGCTGTCATTCTCACAATAAATAACTAGGTGATTCGCCTTCTTCAGCAACCGACATGTAGCACATGTATGCTGACTCAGCTGCCTAGTTGGACAGGTCCAAGTTACTTTTTTGCCCCTCAGATCCACTATAAAAGGAGCTGCACTACATGAGGTAAGGCTCTCTGGTCTTTTTATGTAACTAAGAGCATACTCTATATTTTCTCACTCAAAATCACTTACTGACTTGATCATCATAGGAACAACTGGAGAACCCAACTCTGCCCTCTTACGAGTTTTTTCATGTGCAGTGAAGAACAACAAGCCCTAGAACCATTTATCAGGAGGAGTTAGAGGATCCTAACCTCTCCACAAATTCTTAGACAACCCCCTGCTTGATAACTGTATTCTTAGATAACCCCTTGTTTGATAACTGACATCTACATGAAGATAATCGAATTTATAGATTTTCAATTATAGTTCATTATGATTTGATTAGATTGCCAAAAGACTAAATACAAGTATATTCTAATTTTGATAGTTTTATTTTGATTTTAGTTATAAATATTTGGGATTTGATAAAAATACTTTTAGTTATAGATAATTATGAATTAATTACGATAATTTTAATTATGTATAATTTTAATTATGGAAGTTATTATTTGACTATAACTACCTCAAATATCATACATGAAATTAAACGATAACTATCCAAGATTGGCGAGTAGTTAAAAAATTGATATTCCAGGATTGACCAATTTTTGGTTGGATGTCCAAAGTTGATTGAAAATGTTAAAATTGGATATTTTCAAAAATTCGACCTTATTTTTTTGTTCCTATATATTTATATTCAATAAATTATACCCAACATGATTTTTTTTAATTTGATGTAATGTTGCTTACATGAAATTAAAGTAGCAGAATGTGCAGTCGAAGACATATGGGAATCAACCATTGAGGATATATACGATGGCAAAAAATTGCCTTGTAATCATTTTGTTAGGAATGATAATAATAATAATAATTGTTATACCATGGAAATTACTCAGCCTAATGAAGCCTCAAGAAGCAGCCACATGTAATAACTAGCCAGCCAACTCACATACATCTGAGAGCATTGTTTGGTTCAAAAGTTGGTTTATTTATGGAACTCATTACAATGTCAATCGTTTACAACTAGTTCAAAAGAATTAGTCTTTTTATAAGACTTTTTTTACACGAATAAAAATAAAAATACAACTCTCTAGAAACACACGCAGAGGACGTTTATCACCCGCTGCTTGTGTGGGATCTTTGCCTGTGCCGGGGACGCGTTAGTCCGTGGACCACCGCGGATCAGATCTGGTTGATCGGAATAAAAGATCAATGCCCTTTCTTCACAAAGAAAACAATCACAGAAGTAAATAATCTCAACAAAGTGAGATTACTATTATTCTCGAGATCAAAACAAAGTCTGATCTCAAGGAATGATAAAACGGGCTTCAGATCTCTCGAAACGCTCATTCTTTATGCCGGAGTTCGCTAAAATCTGCTAGCCCTCCTTGTTTGCATTGGAAACAAATTTTATTGCAGAATTCATTATAAATATTTATCGATTACAACGAATACAAAAGAGTGAGCTTTGTGCTTTGTAAAACTACTCTTTACAACAAAATTAACTTAAGAGTGTTCCCTAGAAACACACACAGAATCGTGTTGGATCGTTGCTTGCGTGAGATATTTGCCTGTGCCGGGGGTGCGTTAGCCCGTGGACGACCGAATCACAGATCCAAGTTGAACCGTGAAGAAGGCTTAAGGTCGATATTTCATTTTAGAAACAAAAGACAGAAGTGAATATCTTAGCAAAGTAAGATAGAACACTCTTCTCGAGATTAAGTCAAAGCTTAAATATCAAGGAATTGCAAGAACTCTGAAAAGGTTTGCACTTGATGAAGACTCTCTCTCTCTCTCTCTCTCTCTCTCTCTCTCTCTCTCTCTCTCTCTCTTAGAACGTTCAAATCTCTGCTCTATTCTGCTCAGTAATACTTTGTCCCATCAGTAATGGTCCTAGGAAGGTATTTATAGCTCATAAGAGACGTAACTAAAGTCTGGAGTTGAAAAGAAGTTGCGTCGAAGAACCTATGTTTCCGAGACACTCGTGGCTGTCTCGGAAACAGTACTCAATTCTGGCAGATTTATGACTGCTTCCACTACGCCTTAATGTCATTATTCTAGCAGTTATGGGTGTAATTTTCGCTTGTAACGGTTCTCCTATGTTCATGGATGATTCCTAGCAGTTATGAAGCCACGTGGACCGTACAAAACTCAAGAAAACCATCGCCAAGTCCATTTTAGCTTCTGAGACAGTCGCAAGTGTCTCGGAAACTAAATTTTGTCTTCATAGCTTCCGAGACAGCCGCGAGTGTCTCAGAAACTATGATTTGCTTTCATAGTTTCCAAGACAGCCGCAACTGTCTCGGAAACTATGAGTCTTCTCATAGTTTTTGAGATATGTTTTATGCCTTGAAACTTATGTGATGCGCTTTTTGTATGTTTCTTAGTTGATTTTTGGCTTTGGATGATCCTTTATAACTTAGATAATGACGTTTATCACATTCTCTTCAGCTTGAGCTATGTGTAATACTCTATAGGCAATTTTTGACGTCTACAGATACCCCCTCTAAAGTGTTCTAGTCTCATTTTTTAATAGAGGAGGCTGGAATACTTTGAATATGATATAACTAGCCTTCAATTCTCTGACTTCTCTAGCTTTTGGTCTATTCAGCATTTTGTCGAATAACCGAAATTTTTCCGGTGTTGCGTTTATCGTCTGATCGTTGTTGCAATCTTGAACTGAAGTTGGTGTGTTGATTTCTAAATTTAGCTCGTTTAATTGAGTGGACGATGAAGTGATCATCTTGGTCGGGAATTCATATCTGAATTATGATTGAACTCCTAGGGATTATCATTAGTCTTGGAATGGATTTGCGCCTTATTTCGGCAAAGTTATCGACGCGTTGACTGGCGTCGACCTTCATTACAGCGTGAACACAGTTTATACTCAGACATAACCAGAGTCTACACAGTTTAAGCTCTTAAGGTGTTGGAGCGGGGAGAATCAGTTTATACTTATATACTCCTCAGAGTTTTCAGGAATTAGTTTAACCTCATGTACCTATTTGAGGTTCAAGGAGATACAATTTATACTCGTATACTCATCGAAGTGTTCAAATGTACTGAAAATGGGTCAAGAATGCTTCACGAACATCATCCGGGGACTCTTCGAAATGGGCCCTTTTCCGAGACAGTCGTGACTGTCTTGAAAGCGCGAGATAGCACAACTATCTCGGAAGCGCGAGACAGTTGTAACTGTCTCGAAAAGGAGGGGACAAAGGCGTTCGGGTCTTTATAAAAATCGGGACTTGGGCCTTTTTCCAAACACTTAATCACCTCCTCTGAGTTCAAAACCCTTTGAAATCTTTTCTAAACAGTCCTCAACGCTTCTTCTTCTCCTTTGGATTGGATTTGCTTGGACCTCACTTGAAAGACCTAGGGTTTCATCACTTTCCTTTGAGGTTTGACCTCCCTTTCTCATTTCTTTTCATTGAAGCTTGCATTTTTCTTGATCTTTGATGAAATCCGAACCTTTGGGTGCCATCTCCATGATTTTGTTTGATTATAACCCCAAAACCCTAACTTTTTTGTAGGATTTCCAATAAAAAATTACTTTTTTATCATGTCTTCCAAGAGATCTCGCGTCCCGAGTAATAGATCAGCCTCCCATGTAGTTGAGAGGGTTAAACCTACTGTTGCTTCCTATGGAGGTGATATTTCTAAACTTTTGTAAATTCAAAAGTTAGAATTTTATGAACTTTGTTTGTAGATCCTCGTTTGCACTCCTTTGAGAGGCAATCGAGAAGAGCCGGTATCCTCCTTCGTGGGGATGGATGCTAAAAGATGTTGTTTTGCTTGGCCAAAACACATCTCAAGGTAAAAGGGGTGATTTCATATTGTTCCGTATTTTATAAGGCTAGATATATCATCGTCGTGTTCACATACAATGATGTATATTACCTTTTGTGCGTATAACAATTAAAACCATCTCGCCTATCACATGGTGGTAACTCTATCTCGTGGGTTTACGAGATGAATTCTAGCTCTTGTTTGGCCTTAAAATATCCTTTTAACTGGATTCCGCCCAATATATATTTTTTGTTCTTTTCCAATCAATTTTCCCTCCATGGCCTTCCCTGATAGAGAGGTCACGGGTCAGAGCAGTACTACACACGCTTATTATGAAGGGATTCCTTTGGTTGAAAAGGCCCCCCCAATTCGATTCTGACTGTCTGGAGGACGTCCCTAAACTCGTACGACGAGGGGATCGTTATATTTTACATTGGTTGATCACCGACACTCCATTGACTCGGGACCAAGTTTCCACTCAACTCCTGAGGAAGCCACGATACTTATTTGGAGACTCTGTAGAGGATCCGGAGAATCTTTGTTATGAACCAAGCACAATGGTTGAACAAGTGTGGCTCAGTCTGTAGATATCTACTGCGGATTCCCCGCCAGCACTCTCTTCTGCAATTTCAGAACTTGGCGGTAACCCGAGAAATGTTTTGGAGATTGACTGAGGATAATGAGCGCGTTCATTATGGGTTTATCAGTAAGGGTGCTAAGACCCCAGGCTCGAGTGACAAGCATTCTATCAGAGGGCTTCACCCTGGTGTATTAGGCCAAGATAATTTGCCTCTGAATCAGTTGATGCTTAAGGCAAATATAGTGAAGAGTCGTCTGGCTCGATTGGGAAGAGAGCTCCCAATCAAGAAGTTTAGATGCTATGGTTGGGTCCACTCTTCTGCGGATAGATGATGGATAATGATGACCAGTTATGTGCTTAATTGTTTGGGAAACGAGCTGGCTGATAAATGATTATTCATCCCCATCCGTGCTACCATGTACGGGCTGCCGATCAGTGTTGATCACTTCTTTGCCTTGTTCGAGTCTTACAATCCGGATACTAATACTTTTTTCACTAAGAATGGAGAGTTAGGCCTCCCGCTTCATGAGATGATGAAGGTTTCCGAACTGTTAATGGGAGATGTGCCTTATCAAGAATTCTTCCCAACAGTTAATCAGCTTAACCGGATGAAAGACAGAGCCACTATAGCTTATGATACTTTATGGGAATTAACATGCCATTATCAGACTGCTATGGCAGAGATGGAGACCAAATCTAAGAAGAAATCTCCGTAACTAAGCCTGAAACAATTTGCAGACTATCTCTTCAAGAATCTCGAGGATCATTCGAGCCGTGAAGTATATGAACTACCTCCCTTAAATCCATCAGAGATCAACAGGCTATTGTCGAAGACAAACGCCCAACCGTACACTTCTCGCTCAGAAGATGGATTCCCTCATGGCACCAGATTTGAATCATTTTTATGGCAGACTCACAAAAGAATCATGCCTACAACTCTTCTGGCTGGGTATCTAGCTATTTGGCTAAGAAGTGTGTAGTCCCTCATTAGCTGTCTGATGCAATGCCCATTGAGGTTTTATATCTGGTCGTTCAATTGGCGACCGAATGTAGGTTATCTCTACTCCCGATAATGATTGCGGATATTCATTGTAGACTCCGTCACTTAGCCACCACTTTCACACAAGAAGGAAAGGAGCCCTCAACTGAAATCCCAGTCCCTAAGCTTGAATTGCCTTATACCTACTTAATGACTTGGTTGGTTCTCCACCGCCCTAACCTGATGTCAGCTCCTGAAGCTGCTAGTCCGGATCTCCCGTTATTGCAGATCTTAGAAGAATGTAGGTGGTCGGCCAGGTAATGGCATGATGTGTCCCAACAATTTTTTGTTCACAAATGTTGAGAATTCTTCCCGTGCTTCCCTTAGTTTTTCGACGCTTATAATGATACACTCTTGGACACTGAAGAGCCGAGGAGGGATAGAACTGTGTTAGACGTTGGATGTTTTAGGTGGTTGATAAACATCCATCCCAATTATCTAGTCTTCAGAGTAAAGGACTTCTACAGCATCGAGCCATATTTACCCTGTAGGTTCGCCCGTCAGTTTGGTTATGACCAGCTATACTTTGGCAACCCAAACAAATAGTTAAAAGTTTGTGGAGGTCTCATCGATGGAGCAAGGGCCTGGTTTTGGAGTATAAGTGGCTGCACCAATGCCCAGTTTGATCTTCCTCTGGCTGTGCCTCCCATACAGATGACCTTCTTATATTGAAAATGACTTATATCTTCCAATGTCTCCATAAGGAAGAAAAGACTCTCAGAATTACAAGCTGAGGCTGCCTCTCGACTTGCTACTGAAGCAGTTCGGGAAGCCGTTTTACTACCTCAGGGGAAAAAGCCCGTTGAATCCTCAAGTAAAGGAAAGCAAATCGTCAATTCCGATGATAGTGAGGAGGACCTCTTTACCGATACGGTTGAAACTTCTAAGGAGGAGGGTGAAGCTGGGAGTGAAGAATCCGAGAATAAGGATGAAGGGAATGTACCTGGTCTTCCACAGTCTTTCTTTCAAAGAGGATATGTAAGCCCTTCCATTACTCACAGAACTCATCATGCTGACCTACCACAATCACCAAAAGCTCCAAAAAGGAGGAGGGAGAGGGTTGTTATGACATCTCCCAATCGGATGACAGTGGAAGTCCTTAGCGGAGATGAAGAAGAAGAAGAAGACACAACACCCCTCACTTATAGAAAAAGATCTCGATCTTCAACTCAGGCTCCAGCTCAAACCAAGTTCCCCCAAGAGCCGAGTTATGCACCAAATATCGTCATGAGAGATCTGAGACGCTGGAAGAAGCACGCCCATCAAAGAGGAGTAAGAATGTTGTACATTGACAATGTACTCCTCTACCTACCTTGTTTGGATCAAAAGCTGCATTTTTCATTATCATCGAACCTGTTACAATCGTTTATCGATTACAAGTTTAAAAAATAGAAAAATTGATCTTTTTACACAATGAAAAATAAAAGATTACAACTTTATCAAACAATACACATCCTATTTATTAGTCTCTGTTTGCATGGGATCTTTGTCTGTGCCGGGGTTTATCAATGGACCGTCACAGATCAGATCTATTGATCAGAAGGCTAGAAGTTTGTTGCTTCACAAAGAAAACAAGAACAAAAGTGATAATCTTGACCAAGAGAGATTATGACTCTTCTCGAGATCAAGTCCACACCTGATCTCAAGGAAAGGATGGACGGGCTTTAGATCCTTCGAATTGCTCCTTCTTTATGGTCGAATTCGCTAAGATCTGTTAGCCCTTTCTGACATTCATGGATAACTCTTCAAACTGATAGCACTTCGTCTCCAAAATTTTTGATCTGGAGAAATGAGCCCCAGGCTTGTATTTATAGGGCTTCAGATGCATGGTATTTGGATAAGAATGAATAATTTGGTCATATCTTCAGTTGGCAATGGCCTAACCATGTTTAATAATGATATCTAAGTAGTTAGGAGGTTCCTGGAATGAACAAATCCCGAGAAAACAGTTGAAAATACGTCTTGGAGGTTTTGGGTGCGAGTCACGTCAATGTGACCCGTTGTCTTGCGTGTCACCTTAAGGTGACGCGGCCTTGTGTGGGTCACCCTAAGGTGACCCACTGGCTTGCACATCACCTTAAGGTGATGCGGCCATGTGCGGGTCACCTTAGGGTGACCCGCTCGTGTGCGGGTCACCTTAGGGTGACCCGCTCGTGTGCGGGTCACCTTAGGGTGACCCGCACTTGCGTGGGTCACCTTGGGGTGATCCGCGCATGCGAGTCATTCCAAAACATTTTGCACTTTCTGACTTCTCTGGACTTGTCTTGTTCTGCTATTTTACATATTTTATCATTTTGTTAACTCATACGCTTCGTCGATTTGTTTCATGCGCTTGTCGATGCCAAATAACCTTCTTTGACTTGGATAACAACATTCATCATCTTCTCTCTATCTTGACCTATGTGTGGGTACCCATAGGTAGTTTTTGACGCCTACAGATATCCCCTCTAAAGTATTTTAGTCTCGTTTCTTTTATAGAAGAGCCTAAAATAATTTGGATGTGATAGGCCCAACCTTCCGTCAGTGTAAAAGGACCTGTGATTGGTTTCAGTTATTGATTTCTTTAATTCTCAGTCTATTCAGTATTTTGTCAAATAGCTAAAATTCTTTCGGCACTGTGTTTATCATCTGGCCATTTGTCAAAGTCTTGAACTGAAACTGGTATATTAATTTCTGAATTAGCTCGTGTCGTTGGATCGATGTTGAATTGATCATCATAGGGCATACTGACTAAGACCACTGTTTGTGTTAACACAATAGGCGTCGTCTCGTCTGGAGGCTTGGGCTTGACTTGAGCCTTGTTTTGGCAAAAGTTATCGACACATTAACCTTTCATTGTAGCGCGTTGATCGGTGTTAACACAGCTTATACTCATATATCAACTGGAGTCTATACAGTTTAGGCTCTTAAGACGTTAGAACGGGGAGGACCAGTTTATACTCATATACTCTTGGGAGTTTCAGGAATCAGTTTAACCTCATGTGCCTGTTGGAGGTTGCCGGGTTATCCTTAAGAATATTCTGAGTAATATTCTCTAAAAACTTCCCATTAAGGACAAGAAATAGTTTAGACTCGTATACCTATTGGAGTATGAATACAAGTGTTGAATACATCGAAAACGAGTGAAAGTAGGCAAAAATACCGTGAAAACAAATGCCAGACCATCCTCGCATGTGGGTCACATCAACGTGACCCACAAGTGTGCAGGTCACATTGAGGTGACCCGCATGAGTTCGGGTCACCTTAATGTGCCGCACACGAGTGCGGGTAACCTTAAGATAACCCGCATCATGTGGTTGTCTGGGTCAGTCGTGGGCGTTTAAAAACTACCCCTTCTCTGGTTTCTTCTTTCTTCTTCCTTCGGTTTAAGAACTCTTCTTTAACTAGAATCCCTAAAGCCTTTATTCTCCCACTTCTTAAATCTCTCCTCAACCCTTCACTCTCCTCAATATTTTCAACGAGACAAACTAGGGTTTCAGACTTCTTTGATTTGGGTCTGAGCATTTTGTGGGTTCTCATCCTCTTGATCCCAAGTAAGAACCACGGCTGTTCTTCGCCAAGCTTCTTCCAATTCAGGTAATGGCTGCTCCTATTGCTTCAATTTGATTCCTTTATTTTGAATACTTGATTTTCCAAAACCCTAGCTTTTTTGATTTGGGGGAAAACACAAAATTTGATTTTGGGCTCTTGAATGATGGCCAAGCCTTTGGTTGTTTGAACTTGATTTGATAATTGTGAACTTGAGGTCGTTGCATACGGGGGCTTGAACCGAACCCTTGGGATGTTGAAATTCTCTGTTATGGATAAGAACTAACATTGAGTTCTTGAGGGAAACGTCAGGGTTTTAGTTGCTATTTACACATGATTTTGAGAACATATTTGATACTCTTGGTTTGTACTTGGTTGTGAATGAAATTCAAATCTGTTAACTTGTACTTGAGCATGGTCAAGACTTTGGTTTGGATGAGAATCTTCTTTTTTGTGCCAAGAACACAACCTTTGTTTTTTTCCAGTTATGTGCATGATTTGATATTAGTTAATTCTTGCTGCATATATATCACCTGAGTTTTGAGTCAATATCCATGCTCTGGCTTTGTTTGATTGATAACCTAGCCTTCATCTTGATGATGATTCATCTTCATATATGATGAATGAGTTTGGTTGTGTGTGCCCTTGGTTGAGAACTTGAATTGTTGCTTGAGTTTATTTGAGAGTCCCACCCCTTTGCTTGACTTTGCATGAGAAGACTTTCTGGACAATAACCAATATATCCTTTTTGGCTTCAAATATAACCCAAAATTCCTTAACTTAGCCCGCAACGATGTTCGAAGCTTCAACTGGTCTCTATTGGGAAATGAACCCGAGATATTTGTAGGTTTAATTGGACTTTTAACCGGAAAATCCTATTTTTATAGAATTTTAGTCAAATTTCATAATTTTCCTTTTTGTATTGGATTCATGCTTCTCAATTCTCGACATAACTGAACCGTTGTCTTTTATTGCAGATTATCAATGTCACCGAAGAGGTCACGCATCCTGAGGGGTCGTTCAGCTACTCAGTCACTTGAGCCAGAGCCCTTTTCTTACGCAAGTAACCTTTTACCGCCTTTTGTTTGTGAATTCAATATTAATATATATTGTATATTGTATCCCCGCTTTGTTCTCCTTGATGAGGCAATTAGGAAGAGCTGACATCCTCCTTTGTGAGGGTTGATGCTTAAAAAATATGTTTTGCTTGGTCAAGACGCATCTTGAGACAATAAGGGGCAATTTCATACTGTATCGCATTCCGCAGGACGAGGTATATTGTCGTGTTGTTTTTGCGATAATGTATGTTGTCCTCAATGTGCATAATACAGTTGAAATCGTCTCGCCAATTACAGGGTAGTGACTCTACCTCACAATTCCGTGAGATGAATTCAACACCTTGTATTGTCTTAAAATATTCTTATAATCATGTTTAATAAATATGCATATTTGTTTCAGTCGAATTTCCTACAGACACGTTTCCTACTTCCGTGGTGGATGGCTGTCGTGTTGAGTGTTACGCTACTGCTGATGACCCAATACTTGTCGAGGCCACTTCTCAGTTTGCTCCAGATGCGCTTGCAGAACTTTATCAATTGGTGAAGGGAGGGGATCACCATATTCTGAGATAATTGATCGCTAATACGCCGTTTGTGGAGGACCCCGGTTCCATCGATCCTTTGAGGAAAACAGACTATCTTTTTGGTGATTCGATTAAAGATCCGGCTACCATTTCCCTTAAGGATGAGCAGTGGTTAAATGAAGATGGTGGTCCTATATTCCTCCCCACGATTCCTCATCATCATTTATTGACTGAATTACAGAGACAAGCGGTGACTTGAGGGATGTCATGGTGTCTGACGAAGGAACACACTCATGTTCATTGCAACTATATAACCAATCAACCAATCCCAAGCTCGAGCAACAGGAATCATATCACCGGATTATATCCTGGTGTATTAGGATTAGATGAGCCACCTCGGGGTGAACGATTTACAATTGCTAATACTGTAAAGAATCGCCTCGCAAGATTAGGGCGAGAACTACCTACTTCGGGTCACAGATGCTTCGGATGGTCTCATTCCTCAAATAAAGTTTGGTGGGCCAGGATGACAGATTATGCCCTCAATCGATGGAGCATGGAGCTAAAGGCTAGTGGGTTGTATTCAGCCATCCGTGCTACTAAGTATGGATTTCTGGTTAGTGTCAATCAATTCTTCGCATTATTAGAGCTCTACAACCCGAAAACAAACACTTTCCTGACCAAGCATGGGGAGTTAGGATTACCTCTCCACGAAATGCATAAAGTTTCTGGCTTATCCTTAGGGAACATGCCATACCAAAAATACTTTCCTCCTAATCAGGAGTTGGATTAATTGAAGGAACGTAAACCTACTTAATACCACACATTATGGGAACTTACCTGCCACTATCTGATAGTTCTGGTAGGAGTTAGCCTGATAGCGAAGAAGAAGTCGCAAATAAGTCTGAAACGATTCACGGATTATTTGTTCAAGCACCTATATACGCCTGGCGAAGCCGTTTGTAAGTTGACGCCCCTAAACCCTCAAGAGGTTAATGAGTTGATTGAAAGAAGTGGTGTGCGATCCTATACCATTACAAGCGCCGAAGGCAAGTTTCCCAAAGGTACCAAGTTCAGGACTTTTTTATGGTTCGTACAGAAACCAATCCACTCGATGACCCTTTTGGCTGGGGTACCTCACACTTTGGTTAAAGAATGTAATGGTGGCCATATTAATCCTCTGATGCTCTTCCGATAGAGGTCTGTTTTCTGCCTGGCTATTCCAGCTTCCATGTATATTGTATGCATCTAAAAATGCCTATAGGTTCCTGCACACGGCTCGAGACAGAGAGAAGATGATGAACGTTACTATCTGAGTCACAGAAGCTTGTTTAACATTACCAGCGTATGAAGTGAGTCGAAGAACCGTGTGAAGCAATGAAACTTTAGAATAACGAAAACACAAACTAATCGTAAGCTACGCGTTGCTTACGAAAGACAAAGCACCCCTCATGTCTCGTCTACTCCATATGTGATTCAACCATGAGAGCTTGTAGATATCCTCGTCGGCTTGCCTACACATTTTGAATCGTATGATTCTGAGTTCGGACGACGAAAATACAATGAAAATGGATGGGATGCACGAAACAAAGCGCAGAGCCAAATCTAAGACACCGCAAGTGTCTTGGCCTCAGCCAAGACACCAGAGGTGTCTCAGACACCCAAAGTGTCTCGCTTGGTGTCCCGACTAAAGGTTGGACCGATCACATCCAAAGTATTTCAGGCAATTCTATAAAAGAAACGAGACTGAAACACTTTGGAGGGGGTATCTGTAGGCGTCTAAAAATACCTATAGGTTTCCGCTCGTAGCTTGAGATAGAGAGAAGATGATGAACATCACTATCCGAGTCACAGAAGCTTATTTAACATCGACAAGCGCATGAAGTGAGTCGAAGAACCGTGTGAAGCAACGGAACTTCAGAATAACGAAAACACAAACTAATCTGGAGCTACGTATTGCTTACGAAAGACGAAGCGCCCATCGTGTATCACCTACTCCATATGTGATCCAACCATGGAAGCTTGTAGATCTCCTCGTCGGTCTACATATTTTGAATCACGTGATTCCAAGTTTGGACGATGAAAATACGACAAAAACAGACGGGACGCATGAAACAAAGCCCAGAGCCAAAGCTAAGACACCGCAAGTGTCTCGGCCGAGGCCAAGACACCAGAGGTGTCTCGGCTAAGGCTCACCCGAGGTGTCTCGGCCGTGGCCGAGACACTGCGGGTATCTTAGACCCCAAAAAGTTGTTTTGCTATTTTTTTGAGCTGTTTTTTTATCGTTAACCGCCTAGATTTATTCTAACTGATTCAATGTTATCCAAAAACGTGATAAAATGGTTATAACTGAAGATAAGAGTGAATAATTCTTATCTAAAAATAGAGGTTTGGAAGCCTATAAATACAGCCATAGGGCCTTCATTTGCACAGAGCTGGAATTCCCGAGCGTCAGCGAAGCCCTGCTGAATTAAAGACTGAAGGAGCATAAATTTCAGAAGAGTGGAGGAGATCGGATTGAGTTTTTTAGCATAGAGAAGAAGAGTCCATCAGATCTACAGTTCCCAGTTCTTTTCCTTAAGATTACTCCGTTGCGGTGATCTCGAGAAGAGTGGTTATCTCGCTGTTGCCGAGATAATTGCTTCGGTTTCTTGATTCCTTTGCTAATCAATGAAGCTTCGGATCGATCTGATTGTTTGGTAGTCCACGGATATCAACATCCCCATCATAGACAAAGATCCCACGCAAGTAGCGGGAGATAAACGTCTGTTGCGTTTGTTTGAGGAGATTGTAACTTTGTAAGAGTCTTATAAAAATACTATTTCTTTTGAACTTATTATAACACACAAAGTTATAATGAATTCATCAATGAAAGTAATTTCTGAACCAAATAAGCTGGCGACCACAATGGGAGCCAACAGCCTCGCTGTCGAGACTGTCGTGCCACAACCAACGATCAAGATCCCGGTGAACGAAGAGGTCGAATATGAATTCAACCAGCAGAAGTTCAAGGAGTACGTCTCCTCCCCCTCCTCCATATCCACCTCTCTTCGTAAGTATAGGAAGGCCTCCCCTCTCGAAAGATCCGCTGGTCTTCAGATCTGAATACCCAAGAAGGCGATCTTCCCGCTACTGCTAGTTGCACATCGTAACGATCCGTTGGCGTCTGATGAAGCCAAAACCGCAGATCCGGACACCTTATCAAAGAGGGGTCGTCAGAGGCGCCGCCAACTCGCCTGCCAATTGGCTAAGGCTTTAGAGTAAGTGGACGGACTCCGCTACCAAGCAGATCTAGAGTTTAGAAAGTGCCAAGTGACTAAGTCGTCGCCACAACAAGCATCAGGGTCCTCCTCCCAACCGTCAACTAACAAATAGGTTTGTGTTAAACAAAATCATTCTACTCTCGAGGAGTATATCCAGAAATATCACGCACTACTTGCGCACGCACGGATTCTCGCACAAGAAGCAAATGAATTATAGCAGGAGGAGGTGGTCAAGAAACCACTAAGATCTAAGAAGGTTTGGGTACTGACGGCCAAAACAATACCTCTACCCGACAAGAGACACCAGTCGTGTCTCTCGCTCGATTCTAGATCCGAGGCTATTCCACAGCCTTCGTCAACTTCAGATCCTGCTCCTATTGCTCCCGCACCTCTGATAAAGCCCTACGACAGCATGGATCTCTCCAAATCTAGAATTTCGTTGAAGGATCGCCTGGGTCCTCTACATGAAGATTGAAACAGATTTGTGGTCAAAGAACGCTTGGGCATGGTGAATGAACCCAGAGCAACTCATCGAGCCGGGGGTCGTACTCAGCCTTGCAACAAGTCTGAGCCTTCTCATAAGGAGAAAACTCCAATATCTGACCGTCTCGGACTGCGTGTTGAAGTCTAAGAGCCCATTGAGGTCCCACGCTCACGAAGGCGTAGCTCCAAACGTGTGACTCTTGAGAGTGCTAACAAGGCGATGAATCCTCAGAAGGAAAAGTGTTCGTCAAACAATGACGTTATACCTGAGAAGTCGTGCCAAGACACGATAGATTGCTCCAGTCATCATGCCGATGAGTTGTACTATCAGGCTGGGGGTACAAATAGATCTCAAAAGAGAGATATCCGGGAGATGACTTTCATTGTCCGTGCATCAAACTAATCAGGACATTATTATCAGCGTGTAGTTGCCCCAAGACCGCTCCACAGAGGGTCTCGTATTCCAAAGGCTTTCCTCTGAAGCATCGAATACTAAGCCAAAACATTTCCGTAAGAAACAATCAGCCGTTCAAGATGACAAACTTCTAAAAGTTATAATTAACATGGCTGATAGAGGAAAGTCAACTCGACCTTCCAGTTCTGACCCACTCATATCACATTGCCTAACCCGGTTGCGATCGGAAACTATTAGACAAAGAGATTATCAGAGAATGCAGAGGGAATTATTCTCGAATGATGAAGCATCAAATGCTAACTCTGCAACCACTTCTGATAATATGGTATCCAGCCCAGGACAATCACGTGACGAACTTATGATCAACACCGAGAAAATGGTCAAAATCATCGAGGATGCTTTGGCTAAGCAAAAAGAGAACTTCAAGTTCGAATTGGAAATGACCATGATGCGGATGAAGGAAGAGCATGACCAACAGATTCGGGCTTTGTCCAATCAACTTGGTGAATCCAGCCATCGTAACATTGCTAACCAAGCAGGTGACGATTCATATATGAATGAACACCTCGATGAAGATAACCCTCTCATTAACCAAAACGCTGGGGGTGGGCCCACTAAAGACACGACACTAGGGGTGGTCCCACCAAAGATAACAATGCCGGGGGTGGCCGTGTTATTCCTCTCAGAAATCATCCAAAGCATGATACAAATGAGGACGAAAAGATGAAAGACATCGAGAGAAAAATCAACACTCTGATATCTACTTGAGAGGTGAAGAAGATCGGTATTATGTGTCCCTATTCAAGAGAGTGGGAGTCGATCCCGTATCCAGCGAAGTTCAATCTGATCAACTTCATGCCGTTTGACGGAAATGGCTTGCCCACTCAGCATCTAATTTACTTCAAGTCTCACTTGGGTGTGATTTTTAGGAATGAATCCCTGATGGTCCGGTCATTCGTCGGCACCCTTCTGTTGGCCTTCTTGTTTTGATGATGTTTAACAAACAATTTACTTCTAATGTTGTTTGTCTAGTATTTGTGTTTTCTTATTTATTATAGACAAACAACGTTATTGGAGGTTGGATGGATTGTGTTTCAACGATGATATCCAAAGGAGGTTGGTGGAATGTCGGGTTGAAGCCTATACAATTCAAGTTAAAGATAGGAGGTTGGTGGAATGTCGGGTTGAAGCCTATACAATTCAAGTTAAAGATCAAGTTCAAGCTTCATCCACAAACGTGTACCAAGTTGAGCTACAATGAAGATCAAGATCATTGCTTGGGTAACTTTAGTTTAGGTGTTATTGTTTCATACTTATATGCATATATATGATTTCATCAATATTAACTTTATTTAGTTCAATGAAATCGTATTTATTGTTTTTGAAAAGTTTACAAAATATGCAATTTTGTGAAAATATTGTATTCTTAGTTTGTAGACTTGAATATCAGTTTATACATGTTTTACTAAGTCTATAAAAACATTTCACAAAGTTTTAAAAGTTGGTTTATGACAAAACATCAAAATTCAAGTATATCATATTTACATGTTTTGGACTATTTTGTAAAATGATGATATTTTTTATTTGGGAGGTCCTTTCTGATAACATGTTTATTATCGTTGTAGCATGTTTATTATCATGTCTACAATCATTCCCCAAAGTTTTACATTTTTTAGAATTTATTTGATATTTTTAAATAGTGTTTTAAAATCAGCAAAACAGTTTTTGTTTGTATCAGAATGCGGTCGACCGCACCGGTCGACCGGATCTGTGTTCTCCCGCTATTTGCTAGTTTGCTAATTGAGTTAGATTTTATTTTACTCATTGTTACACACACCCACATTGAGCTTTTAGTATTTACATACATAGTATAGTTGGGTGGTGAGAGATTGTAACTTTAAGTTGTGCTTTCATTGTGTTCTCATCCATAGTTGAGAACAATCAAATTATTGTATTGAGCCTTATTGTGAGATTCACTTTGTAATACACTTGTACACCGAGAGAGGAGTGTGTGGTGAGAGTCGGGGATCGTTCCAAGAGGAGTGGCGTCGGTTGACGAGCCTAGGGAGATGTTGTAACCGAGCACTTGAGGGAGACACGGCTAGGTCCAACACTTGTGAGGGTATAGAGTGTGATTGCAAGAGTGTTGATTGTAAAGTTTTCGGTTAGCTAGAAAACCGAGTGTGAGGTGTAAACGTTATTCGGGTGAACGTAGAAAACCCGGTTGTGATAGTGGATTTCTCCCCGGGAGTGGGGAGCGGAGACGTAGGACGGAAGGTCCGAACTCCGTGATCATATCGTGTGTTTGAGTTTGTCATTGGCGCATTTGCTTTTGCATTTATCTTATATCGCCAATTGTTCATTGCTCATTTATTTCATCCACTATCTAGTTAATTTTGTTTACCCTTGTGTTGTTTATATATCCTTGCATATATCTCATAGTATATCTCTTTGCTAGGATATTTACCTTTGTTCATATTGCTTATTCTTGCTTGTAACATATTGTAGATCTCTCTTGCAAGAATAATTTGTTAATTAATTTTAATTGGTATAAAATCAGATTAGATTAGCATAAGACCCTAATCACCCCCCTTCTAGGGTCTAACACCTTCACGGAGCTGCCTTCGATTGGTACCACCGTCTCAAACCGGGGAGCATCAATAGCTGGGATGACATAGAGAACCTATTCCTCAGCAATTTTTTTTAATGATAACACCGAGATATCAATCAGAATGCTCTTTGAGCAGAAACATGAAGACAAAGAGACGGTCGACGACTTCATCAAGCGCTTCCGAAATAAGGCGATGAACTGTCGAGATCCAGTCATAGAGGACTTCATCCTCCAAACATGTCATAACAACCTATCCATTAATATTTTAGAAGTTATAGGAGTAGCACTATCCAACACTTAGAAAGAGTTAAAGATGCGCGGAGAGTAGGCTGAACGTTTCCTCAGAAGGAAGAAAACCGAAAGAAGCCAACCGGCGGCTAACCCTCCAAACTCAAGTTTCGTCTCCCGTGGTAAGGGGAAGATGCCTGCAGCAGTTGTTGACGTTAATCAGATGTCGTAACAACAACCCCAAAGACAGCAAAAGACTTCAGATCCGAGACTCTAAAAAGAGTACTCCTTTAAGGACGAAGACGTTCTAGCTATTTTTGAGTCCCTCCTTGAAAATAACAAGATTAAGCTGCCACCTATCGCAAATCAGGAGGAAGCTGATAATACTTCGGATCCAAAGTACTGTGCATATCATAGGAGGATCCTTCACCCCACCAAGGCTTGCTTCGCTCTCAAGAATAGTATCCAAACTTTGGTTGAAGTCGGCGTCATAATGCTAGGATAAGCGAAATGAGAACGGCACACTCCGAAGAGTATACGAGTATAAACTGCTTCTCAATTCTCCAACAGGTATATGAGGTTAAACTGCTCCTTGCATACTCTAACAGATATATGAGTCTAAACTGTTTCTTTTCTTTCACAGGAAGTTCTTGGAGAATGTCATTCCTGGTATTCTTAAGGATAAGCCGGTCATCCAACTAAGTACAATGTTAGATCCAGTTTCGCAAAGGAAGCTGGGGGTGGATGATTCATGTAACGGGAAGTTCCAGAAAGAATGTTACATGTAATATTCTTAGGGATAACCCAGTCATTACAAACAAAGTGATAAACACTAAACTCCCACTGTTAAAATCCTAACATAGCACTGGAAATTTTAATTCGAATGGTCTATTGCGATTGTCAAATCCCCTTTATGTCAAGATCTCATCATTTGACATCGAGAACCCCCACTGAGTGACTCGTATAAGGCAACACTCCTATTGTGATTTATACTTTCACTCCCACTTGGTCAAACCCTTAAATAGTTAGGACCACAACCAAAATCCCCTCTCGATTATTTCCATGAACGAGAGGTCCACAAATTGAATGATCAAACCTTTAAACAATTAGGATCGCTCAAACCCTATTTGGTCAAACCTTCCTACAGTTAGGGCCAAAGCCAAAATCTCTTCTCGATTCCTTCCATGAACGAGAGGTCCACAAATGGAACGATCAAAACTTTAAATAGTTAGGATCCCTCAAACCCCCCATTTGGTCAAACCTTCCTACAGTTAGGACCAAAGCCAAAATTTCCTCTCGATTCCTTCCATGAACGAGAGGTCTACTTTCAAATCGAGTGATCAAACCTTCCTACAGTTAGGGTCACCTCAAACTCTCGCTTGATCAAACCTTCCTATAGTTAGGGCCAAAACCACAATTCACTCTCGATAAATGAGAAATTCATCTTTAGTTCGGTAATGTAGGGTGAAAATTTAATTCTTCCGAAGAAAGGAGTTTCGTTTGTATTTATAAGAAAGCTTATTACAAACTAACAAATCAAATGTTTACAACAGAAGCAGAGGGAAGGCCCTCTTTGTTTTTGTGTGGGGACTTTAGGTGGCTCCTCCAGTGTGCCGGAAGGGGCTTTTAAATGGGAGAAGGACAACTTGACTCCTCCTTGAATTGTGGGATGTGACCACATCTTCTTCAGAGACGTCTAGCTGTTCCTCGAAACCATGAACGGTCATTCCAGGGATTGTGCTTTATGTCCTGTCACCTACGATGGGAAGGCCCATTCTTGTATGTGAGGCAACAAACGACTGCTATCCGAGTGGATTTGACCAGCATTAATGAACCGCATTTATGAGTTCGCAGATCGATGAAGTGTCTGTCCGATCACTTGTACTGTGCGTGACCGCCCGGCGTGCTTTGAGCACGACGCTTTCTCCTTTCCGGTCAGGAGAGGCGGTGAAGTAGGGGTACAGTACTCGAGTGTGTCTAGCCAGCTTGCCGAGTGCCGACGGATCCAGCTCTTGGTTCAGACAGCCGAGGTGAGTCGCATTTATGAATGCTCAGGTTGACTCGACACCTGTCCAGCTCCTTCGCGCTGTGCGCACTGTGGGCGGCCGTTTTGACGGTCCTGGGGTACTGTGCTCTCTCTCCCTTCGGGTCGAGAGAGATGGGAAGGTCCATCTCAGCATGTGGGGTAGTGGATACCCAGCTGTACTGACGGTTTTGGGGCTTGCTGGCGGATTCGACTCCGAACTCGGGCAGGCGAGTTGAGCGAAGAGCGAATTTCCGCCATCCTGATCGACCCTGACTCATGCTGGCGAGTCGACCGTTAGGCGAACCTGGACTTGAGTACAGTCGACGTCTACGCGGTTTAGGTCCGTGCCAGAGAATTGGGCGTGCGAACTCTTCTCGTAGGCAAATTTCCTGTAGACCCATAGAGGTATTTTTTACCGTCTACAGGTAATCAAACCTTCCGACAGTTAGGATTATCCGAATCTTTTTGATTCTCGGAGTGGAGATCCCACTCTTAGTTTCACTCTTTAGATTCTCGAGATAGAGATCCTACTTCGAGTCTCCTTTACAACTGGAGATAAAATATAAAATTCTTCCTCTTCGATTTTGGGAGATAGAATATAAAATTTTTCCTCTCCTATTTCGGGTTCGTCTTTGCCCCAAGAGAAGACACCATCCTTTAACTCTAAAATCTGTGCCTTTAACGCACATGAAATTTTATCCCGAAGCCTAAGTAGGGATAAGTCAACACCTAACACGCGTTGCCGGTTTAGTCTTTCACTGATTGAAGAAGACACCAGAATCCAAGTCTGTGGACTTTTATCCCGAAGCATAAGTAGGGATAAGTTAGCACCTAACACGCGTTGCTGGGTAGTCTATTCCCGTAAGAAAGATGAAGTCTACGTATTCAATATCATAGCACTAAGAGAGTTAACTCTCTTAGCACAACGTCACACGCGGAACTGACTTAAACAATCCGTATGAAAGCCCAATACAAACGGTAATCGGTAAAGGCAAGTCAAATCCGTTAAAGGCTAAGGATTTGCCAAAAATCCTAAGTCTACGTCTAATATACGTTACCGGTTTAGTCTTTCATTAATTGAAAAGACACCAGAATTCAAGTCTGGGAAAGTTTATCCCGAATCCTAAGTAGGGATAAGTCAGCGCCTAACACGCGTTGTCAGTTTAGTCTTTTACCGATTGAATAAGATACCATAATCCAAGTCTAGAGACTTTTATTCTTAATCATAAGTAGGGATAAGTCAACGCCTAACACGCGTTGTCGGTTTAGTCTTTCACCGATTGAAAAAGACACCAGAATCTAAGTCTGGGAAAGTTTATCCCGAATCCTAAGTAGGGATAAGTCAGCGCCTAACACGTGTTACCGGTTAGACCTTGATCGTAAAAAGGACAAAAGCCCATATATTTGATATTATGGCAGGTTGTTATTAATAACACCATAATCCGTGCCTTACAAGTATGGGGAATTTTATCCTTAATCCTAAGTAGGGATAAGTTAGCGCCTAACACGCGTTACCGGTTTAGTCTTTTACCAAATGAAAAAGACACCAGAATCCAAGTTTGGGGAACTTTATCCCGAATCCTAAGTAGGGACAAGTTAACGCCTAACACTTATTACCGGTTTAGTCTTTTACCGATTGAAAAAGACACCAAAATCTGAGTCCGGTGACTTTTATCTCAAATCTTAAGTAGGGATAAGTCAGTACCTAACATGCGTTGTCGGGTAGTCTATTCTCGTAAAAAAGATGAAGTCTACGTATTCAATATCGTAGCACTAAAAGAGTTAACTCTTTTAACATAATATTACATGCAGAACAGATTTAAACAATCTGCACCTAGTCCGACTCAAACGGTAGTCGGTAAAGGCTAATCAAACCTGTTGATGGCTGAGAATTTACCAAAAATTCTATAAAGATGATAATCATTGATGCACCAGCTCTATTAATTGGTCTCGTGACTCAAGGATCTGACAACGCCGGTCATTGATGAATCAGCTTTAACAATTGGTCCTACAGCCCTAACATTTAGGATCACAAGGTCAACACCAGTCAACGCGCAGCCTCAGGTTAATGTAGGTCAATGTACTGCGATGAAAGTCAACGCCGATCGATGCGGAACCCTAATGTTAATGCCAGTCAATGTGTAGCCCTAAGTCAACGCCAATCAACGCGTTGCATGAAAAGTCAACACCGATCAACGCGTTGTGACGAAGATAATCAGTTCAAAGTCAACTCAATGACACGAACCAAAACCAATTTACCAAGTTCGATTCAAAACTTCAATGACGGCCAGACGATAAATGCAGTGCCGGAAGAACTTCAGCTATTCATCAAAAATAAACTAAAAATCAAAGAAGTTAAGAATCAAAGCCAACTACAGGTCCTTTCACACCGACTAAAGGTTGGACCGATCATATCCAAAGTATTTTAGGCTCTTCTATAAAAAAAACGAGACTGAAACACTTTGGAGGGGGTATCTGTAGGCGTCTAAAAATGCCTATAGGTTCCCGTTCATGGCTCGAGATAGAAAGAAGACGATGAACATTACTATCCTAGTCATAGAAGCTTATTTAATGTTAACAAGCACATGAAGTGAGTCGACGTACCACGTGAAGCAACGGAACTTTAGAATAACGAAAATACGAACTGATCGGGAGCTACACGTTGCTTACGAAAGATGAAGCTCCCCTTGTGTCTCATCTACTCCACTTGTGATTCAACCATAGGAGCTTGTATATCTCCTCATTGGATTTCCTACACATTTTGAATCGTATGATTCCAAGTTCGGACGACGAAAATATGGCAAAAACGGACGGGACGCACGAAACAAAGCCCAGAACCAAAGCTAAGAAGCTTAGACACCGCAAATGTCTTGGCCGAGGCCAAGACATCGCAAGTGTCTTAGCCTCAGTCAAGACACCGCGGGTGTCTCGGCCATGACCGAGACACCGCGGGTGTCTTAGACCACAAAAAGCTATTTTGCTATTTTTTGAGCTGTTTTTCGATCGTTAACCGCCTGGATTTATTCCAACTAATCCAATATTATCCAAAAACATGATAAAATGGTTATAACTGAAGATAAAAGTGAATCGGTCATTCTTATTCGAAAATGGAGGTCCAGAAGCCTATAAATATAGTCATAGGGCCTTCATTTGCACAAAGCTAGAATTCTCGAGCGTCGGCGAAGCCCTGCTGAATTAAAGACTGAAGGAGTAAGAATTTTAGAAGAGAGGATGAGATCGGATCGAGTTCTTTAGCACAGAGAAGAAGAGTTCATCAGATCTACAGTTCATAGTTCTTTTCCTTAAGATTGCCCCATTGCGGTGATCTCGAGAAGAGTGGTTATCTCGCTATTGCCGAGATAATTGCTTTGGTTTCTTATTTCCTTTGCGAATCAATGAAGCTTCAGATCGATCTAATCATTTGGTAGTCCATGGATATCAACGTCCCCGTCACAGACAAAGATCCCATGCAAGCAGCGGGAGATAAACATTCGTTGCATTTGTTTGAGGAGATTGTAACTTTGTATGAGTCTTATAAAAAGACTATTTCTTTTAAACTTATTGTAACGCCCAAAGTTATAATGAATTCATCAATGAAAGCAATTTCTGAATCAAACATATATCCTTACTTCCAGCAATAATTGCCGACATTCGCCGCGGCCTTTGTCAGGTAGTTGCTGCCTTTACTTAGGAAGACGATGTGCCATCATCTAAGATTCCTTTGGCGAAGTTGAGCTTCCTTATACATATCTAATGGCTTGGCTGGTTCTCCATCGTTCTGACCTAATGTTAGCGCCAAGGGAAGCAGATCCGTCGATTCCTTCACTATAATTACTCGAAGAATATAGTTGGAAAGGACAGAGCTTTTTAGAAATAAGGAAGATTCTGCAGAACCACAGGTGTTGGGCATTCACTCCCTGCTTCCTACGATTTTTTGGCCGATACGGTAATTCATTAGTCGACGAGGAGAAACCAGGGACTAATAGGACTTCTCTAGATATTGGCTACTTCCGATCATTAGTAAACATCAGGCCAGGCTACTTGATCTTTAAGGTGAGGAACCATTATTATATTGAGCCATATCTGCCTTGCCGGTTCGCCCGTCAGTTAGGATATGATCAATTTTACATTGGGAACCCAAACCGACAGCTCAGAACCTGTGGAGGACTAGTTGATAGCGTTCGAGCGTGGTTATGGAGCGTGACAAGCTGTACCGGTGTTAGGTTCAATCTGTCAGGTGTTGAACGCCGGTTAGAGCTAACATACCTATGCTGCAGATGGTTGATAGCAGCTAACGAGTCTGTTAAGTTGAGGCCGATTGTAGAGCTAGCAACTAAAGTCGCGTCCCAGATTGCTAATAGGATGGTTTGGGAGGCCATGCAGGAATAAAGAAAAGAGGGTAAAGAAACCTCCGGTCCCTCCGGTAAAGGAAAGCAAAAAATAGAAGAAGAAGAGGAGTCCTTTGCTACTGATGAGGAAACTTCAGAAGAGAGTGCCGCAGGTGATGAAGGCGCGGAGGCTAGCAGCAGCGAAGAGGAACATGAGATAGGTCTGCCAGATTCTTTCCTCTTAGAATTATTCGAGTAAATGATAGCTGATCGAATTCACCAATCTAACTTACCTAAGACTTCGCCGGTTCCAAAGAAGCTGAGGATGCAAGTTTTATTCACTTATCCTAACAAGATGTCAGTGCGGCCTCTGAGGAGGGGAAAGAAGAAGAAGATGAGTCCTTCCTTATACGTCGGACAAGATCTCAGCCTGCAACTCAAATCGATTCGGAGGTGGAGTTGCACTCTAAGTCTAAACAAGAGAAATTTGTGGATCCTGAAGAGGTTCGTCCTGTCAAGCGAAAGAAATTAGCTTACAAGCGACGGGGTGAGCCATCGACTTTTGAGATGGAACCAACCAGCGACGTGCATATAGGTGGAGAAGGTAATACTTCATTTCTGCATGGTCTTTCGTTCTCTTGAATGTTAAATCTTAGACTTAGAAAATTTTATACTTCTCAGGAGGCCACGACGAAGGTGAAATTATGTTCGATCCTCCTTCTCCCGATTTTGACCCTTTCGAGGAATCAGGCTTCACACTAAAGGAATACTCTTTCGGAAATCTAGGTTTTGAAGCCTTTGGTTGCCTTGGAGGTTGTTGTGCTTGATGCTGTAATTGAAAAGATGACGGCTGCATTGACTATTGTTGCGGCTATCGTTGTGATGTTTGGTGAGCATAAATAGTAGTTGCTGGACCCTTCCCTCTGCCCCGAGGATTAAAATTTTTCTTTTGAGGATTGGCTACCGGCTGACCCCTCTCAAGCTTCTTTCTCTTGAGGAAGTGTTCGGCCTGTTCACCACGCATCTTTAATTCTTTCTAAGACTTGGAAGGCACGACCTCTATGGCCTCTAGAACATCCAAAGAAAGATTATTGTGACACGTTTGGAGAATGAACTCCTCTGTGACTGGGTCTCGATAGTTTATTGCTTTATTCCGAAAACGTTTGACGAAATTATCAACTGACTCTCCATCTTTTTGCTTCTCATCCAGTAAAGTTCCAATTGATACTTTGGTGTCATCATCGAAGAAATTGGTGAGGAATAAGCTTTCCCTATCATCCCAACTGTTAATACTTCTAGGCTTGAGACATCAGTACCAATCAAAAGCAGCCCCACGAAGGGTGCTAACGAATAACCAGACCATCAAAGCTTTGTTTCCAGATATTACACCCAAATAAGACTTGAAATAAATTAAGTGTTGAGTGGGTGACCCTTTCCCGTCAAATGGAGTAAAATTAATCAGACTGAATTTTGGCGGTTATGGAATTGGCTCTCACTCCCTCGGATATGGGCATGGAATACCCGTTTTCTTTACTTCTTGAACTGATATCAAAGCATTGACTTTGTTTCTCTAGCTCTTTCATCTTTTTGTCCTCTCTCATACTTTTCTTCGGGGGTGTTGAGGAGGTTCAACTGGACCACCCCCAGCGATATTATCATTGGGGGAATGATTAGTCATGATGTGCTCATCTACTTCTGAATCACTATCGACTATATTCGTTCAAATTGGCGTAGTGTTATGCTGGCTAGACTCAGCCTGTTGACTCGATTCAGGCTGTTGAGGAGATTGTTGAGTTTGTAATTCTCTCATCTGTTGCATAGTCAACTCTATTTCCATTCTCATCTCAGCTCTGATTTCTTCTCACTGCTTAGCCAGAGCTACTTGCAGCATTTAAGCTAATTGATCAGGTGTAATAGTGAATGCCTCTCTAGCCTGTCCTACACTAGATATTGTGTCATCGGAGGCAACTACAGAGAAAGTATCTAAGAGCTCCTCATCTGAAGACAACCCTTCATGCATTCTTCTATAATCTCTACGTCCAGTGGCCCTTGGCTGTAGCCGTGACACTCTTTGAGAGAGGCCCTGATCAACTCTCCTTCCTGGAGAAAAATCAGGGTTAGGGTTGGTTGAATGTCGTTTCCTTCTCTCCGTCATGTTAATGGTGACCTTTGGAAGCTCATTATCTTGAACGTCAAATCTTCTCTTGTGAAAATGCCTCGGCTTGGGCCTTGACATTTCAGTAGAAAGTCTTTGGAATATAGAGACTATTGGTGGTGAGTTTTTGGAGCAACTATATTCAGACAACACTGCTTTGATGAGCCTCTCACATGCATAATGAGGACTTGTTTCTCGAACATTTCTCTTTCGAGACTTATTCTTACTTCTAGCCTGATAGTACAACTTGTCGGTAAGATGACTGGAGCAACCTATCGACTGTTGGTGTGGTTAGGCCTTGTTGACATTCTCAAGCTGACTTGCTGTCACCTTTGAGCTATCCAAGATCATATCAGGAGTCACACGTTTAGAACTATCCCCCTGCAGGTGCAAAATCTTAATGGGCTCCTGAGTTCCGAGACAAACTCCCAAGCGTGTGGAAATTGGAATTTTCTCTTCCTGGGATTGCTTTGACTTGGTGGGAGGACACGAACAACCCCCTGCGTGAGAAGTCACTTGGGATTTATTCACCGGACCCAAGTGTTCTTTGACTGGAGCTTTGCCTCGATCCTCGTGCAAAGGACCAAGGCGATCCGCCATTATGATCTTGAATTTTGACATATCAGGATTGACCCATGGCTTCACTGGTGGTGTAACAGATGTGGTTGCAACAGACGAGCAAGGAGCAGATGTCGACGGAGTCAAAGGAGAGCCCTCGGGAGATGACCTTTATCCGAGACACGTGCATGTGTCTTGGATATAACTTCCTTTTTCGAGACAACTGCTAGTGTCTCGGATAAGGTCCCTTTGTCCGAGACACTCGCAAGTGTCTCGGATGAAGGAAGTATCCCGCGATTCTAATTTTTGCACAAGTTCAGATTTTAGGGTCCAAACTTTGCGAGTTCTCTGCGATTCTTTAGAAGCCATTTCCTTCTTCCCTTCTTGCATTTGTTGCACAGGGGCACGAGCACGAGCGGCGTTCACATGACGCTTTTGACTGCATTCTTTAAGGGTCGAAACAGGCTCTTTTGACGAGAACCCATTCCTCCGCCGTTAACTTAGCAGAAATACGAGTGGTTTGTCGTTGAGGCAACTGGACCACTCATTATTTTCTTGACTCTAGATCCGTGTAGTAGCAAACTCCATCGACTTGTTCCAAGGCTTTAGCCATTTGACGAACACGGCACTGATATTGTCTCTGATGAGCCTTCTTCGTCAATGCCGGTGGACCATTGTGAGCAGAAGTTCCGGCCTTGTTGATTGCTGGAGAAGCATTGTGAGGGGAAGCCTCAACAACAATCGGATGAGTGTCTTCTCCCGTAGCCTTCATTGGAGTTAAAGACTGGAAAACCTTCTTCAAAGATGAAATCTTCCTGCATTTGTAAGGTGAAGAAGATCTTGAAGATGAGGATGATAGATGCTCCTCAAACTTTGCTTGGTCGAACTTTTATTTGATCGTGGATTCAAATAGTATCTTGATCGGCTATGACATGACGGTCTCGGTAGTAAAACCGTTGGCTCCCATTGTGGTCACCAACCTATTTGCGTCGGAAACAAATTTTATTGCATAATTCATTATAACTGTTTATCGATTTAAAAACCAATTACAACGAATACGAAAGAGTGAGCTTTGTGCTTTGTAATACTACTCTTTATAACAAAATCAACTTAAGAGTGTTCCCTAAAAACACACGTAGGATCGTGTTGGATCATTGCTTACATGGGATCTTTGCTTGTGCTGGGGGTGCATTAGCCCGTGGACTATCAAATCACAGATCCAAGTTGAACCATGAAGAAGACTTAAGGTCGATGTTTCATTTTAGAAACAAAAGACAGAAGTGAATATCTTAGTAAAATAAGATAGATCACTCTTCTCGAGATTAAGTCAAAGCTTAAATCTTAAGGAATTGTAGGAACTTTGAAAGGCTTGCACGTGATGAAGAGTCTCTCCCTCTCTTACTTAGAACGTTTAAATCTCTGCTCTATTCTACTCAAAAATACTTCGTCTCGTCAGTAATGGCCCTACGAAGGTATTTATAGCTCATAGGAGACGTAACTAAAGTCTGGAGTTGAAAAGAAGTTGCGTCGAAGAACCTATGTTTTTGAGACACTCACGGCTTGTTTGGGGTAAAAGTTGTTCTCATTGATGAATTCATTACACTTTGGGTGTTAAAATAAATTCAAAAGAAATGGTCTTTTTATAAGACTTTTACACAATAAAAATTTATTATAACTTTCTTTCAAACTACACACAATAGATGTTTATCGCCTATTATTTACGTAGGATCTTTGCCGGAGCCGGGGTTCATCCTTGAACCACCTTGGATCAGATCCGGTTGATAGAAGATTGTTTAAAGATCTTACTCCACTAAGGAAGTAATTGCTGAAGTGAATGATCTCGACCAAGCGAGATCACTACTCTTCTCGGGATCAAGTCTAAGTCTGATCTCAAAGAATAATGAAAACGGGCTTCAGATCTTTCGAATTACACCTTCTTTATGCCGAAGGTCACCGGGATCTAGCTAACCCTTTCTGAAATTTTGTGGAATGCACTCTCTAATTCAGCAACACTTCCTCCTCTTTGATAAAATTCCAGCTCCGGAAAATAGGGGCCCTAGGCTTGTATTTATAGGGCATTGGATGCGATTATTTGGATGAGAATAAAGGATTTGGCCACATCTTCAGTTAACAATGGGCTAACCACATTTGGATATGATATCAAGTCAGTTGGTGTGCTCTGGAACAAACAAATCCTAAAAAATATCAACAAACTCGTCAAAAACGTGTTTCGAGAACTAATTGTGCGGGACGGCTCTTGATGACCCGCACTCATGCGGGTCACCTCTTGGTGACCCGTACTTGTGCAGGTCACAATAGGGTAACCTGCGCGTGTGAGTCTCATTTAGCTTTTTGTCGTTTCCCAAACTTGTATTGTCGTTCTGTTGACTTGTATGCTTCGTGAGCTCGCTTCGTGCGCTCATTAACTTCTCTTCGGCATCGGATGATCCCCTTTAGTTTGGATAATCTTCCTCAACTTGGATGATGATGTTCATCATCTTCGTTTAGTCTCGAACGATTTGTAGGAATTTGTAGGTATTTTTTTAATGCCTACAGATACCCCTTTCAAAGTGTTTCAGCCTCATTCTTTTATAGAGGAGTCTGAAATATTTTGGATATGATACGCCCAATCTTCAATTTTTTTGGATTCCTTCAGCTCTCAGTCTATTTAGTATTTTATCGAATAGCTAAAATTCTATCGGTACTATGTTCATCGTCTGACCGTTTTCAAAATATCAAACTGGGACTGATGCGTTAATATCTGAATTAGTTCTTGTCATTGAACCGACTCCTGAACAGATCATCTTCATCGGAAATTTGCATCTGAATACGTTCGAATTCCCTAGAATAATCCTTTCATCTGAAATATCATCCTGAGCCTTGTTTTGGCAGAATTATTGACGTGTTGACAGACATCGACCTTTGTTGTAGTGTGTACATAACTAAGCCTTATTTTGGAAAAAATCATTAACGCACTGACTGGCGTTAACTTTCATTATAACGTGTTAACCGGCGTTAACATAGTTTATACTCATACGTCTACTGGGGTCTATACAGTTTCAGCTCTTAAGGCGTTAGAGCGGGAAGGACTAGTTTATACTCATATACTCCTGGGGGTTTCGGGAATCACTTTAGCCTCGTGTACCCGTTGGAGGTTACTGGGTTATCCTTAAGAATATTACACGTAAGATTCTCCAGGAACTTCCCGTCAAGGGTGGAAAATAGTTTAGACTCGTATACTCATTGGAGTATGAATACAAGTCTCGAATTCATCAAAAGTAGATGAAAAGGGGAAAAGTACCATGAAAAATAACTGCGGGCTAGCTCTGTGTGACCCTCATGAGTGTGGGTCAGCTCATGGTGACCCGCATGAGTGTGGGTCAGCTCATGAGTGTGACCCGCACCAAGTGGTGTCTAGGACAGTCATGAGAGGCGGTTCGGGACTTGTTTAAAACTCCGATTCTCTTCTAAGTCCTCTTCATCTTCTCTCAAGCTCCTCAAGTTCTCAGAACTCTCCTCCTCTAATAACTCCCCCAAGATCTAAACTCTTCCAAGCTCCTTTAAATCCCCTCTTCAATTCTTTGAGTTCGACCAGACCTCAACTCAGAGAGCTAGGGTTTCGATTACCTTCAAATCCCAAGTTCAGAGACATTATCGTGGTGATTCTTCCTTGCTTAGCTTGTTCTACTTTGATTTAGGTAAGTTTTATCTTCAATTTCAACTGAACTCCAACTCGTATGCTTAGTTATGAAGAAGTGATTGAAACCCTAATTTCAAATTGTGGAATTTTTGAATAACATCTAAATTCTCCTTTTGAATGTAATAGGAAATTGAGGTTTCTTCTTCACGCTCTTAAATCTTCTGAATATCATCCTTCTTCTTTACCTCAGGTAAACCCAAAACGCACTCTAAGCTTCCATATGATTGTTTAATTTCTTTGATTTTGGAGAATGATTAAAACTTGAGTCCAATTCTTTCACTTGGATGACGATTGAGTTTGTTGACTGACATGTGTGGTTTGAATGTGGACCAAGCTTATTGTCAAGATCTCCAGTTTGTATTATGTTTTTTATTTGGTCTTGTTTGGCAACCGAGGTCTCGAGCTTAGATGTGAATCGAACTTTTGTGTGGGAATCATGCTTTCAACCTTGAACAAGAACCGAACCCTACTGGTCAAATTCTCTGATCTTCCCTAGCCCTTGATTTTGTGTTAGAATCAAGTCAGTGTTGTGATAGTGGGGTAGGACTGATTCTGGTTCTTAGGCTTGTATTGAACTTCGATTGTTGCCTAGTCATCCATTCGAACTTCAATCCCTCATGGCCGATTCTCTTGTTATGGGTGTGACCGAACCCTTTGCTGGATTGTTGGATTTTCTCCACCACCCGTAGCATATATGCAAGTTGATTTGGAATGAGAACTGAATTAATTTTTTTGCTTTGAAGGGGCATCGATGAGTTGATTCCTGAGTTTGAATTCATGCATAGCCAAAACCCTTGAACTGTTGGAAATTGTCTGAACTTGATTTTAACATCAAATTCACGACTGAAGCACCAACTCTATTGATTGCTTAGGCATGGCCGAAACTTTTGCCTTGCTTGTAGTATGATTGTGTGTGTGACTTAATGTCGATATTCGCATAAGTGTTGAAACTTGGCTTCTGAGAGAAAAACATCCAAACTCTTAGCTTGTGTATTGGTCGAGAATCGAATTTGTCGCCCTAGCTTCATATATTTATTTTCTTTGCCTTTTAATTCCCCATTTACGTATCTTGATTCTTGATTTAATTGAATTGTTAATCTTCACTACAGATTAGCTATGTTGACGAGGAGATCACGCATCCCGAGGGGTTGCTCAGCTATTGAGTCACCCGAGAGGGAGCCTTTGTCTTTCGTAGGTAAACTTTTATCATTTTCTGCTTGTGCATTTAATATTAGCATATCATGTTACATATTGCATCCTCGCTTTGTTCTCCTTGGTGAGGCAATTGGGAAAAGTTGACATCCTCCTTCGTGAGGGTTGACGCTTCACTGATGTGTTTTGCTTGGTCAAAACGCGTCTTAAGGCAATAAAGGGGCGACTTTATGTTGTATCGCATTTCATAGGACGGGGTATATAGTCACGCTATTTGTGTGACAATATACATTATCCTACGTGTACGTGATACGGTTGAAATCGTCTCGCCAATTGCAAGGTAATGACTTTATCTCATGGACTCGTGAGATGAGTTCAACATCTTGTATTGCCTTAACACATTCTTGCAGTCGTGTTTAACAAACACAAGTTATTTGTTTCAGTTGAATACCCTGCGACTGCATTTTCCCCTTTCGAGATAGATGGGCGCAGAGGTGAGCATTATGCCACCGTTGACGACCCAACATTCATCCCGCCAACTCCTCAATTTGCTTCGGACATTCCTAAGAAATTTTCTTGATTGGTGCGAAAGGGACATCATCGTACCTTATGTCAGCTAATTACCGATGCATCACTTGCAGAGAATACGGATTCCACTCAACCTCTGAGAAAGACGGATTACCTATTTGGGGACTCCGATGAAGATCCGACTGCTGTATCCCTCAAAGATGAGTTGTGGTTATATAGGGATACAATAGGCTATTTATACCTCCCTACAATCCCTCGTCATCGCCCGCTGACTAAATTGCGGAGGCAAACGGTGACACGAGAGATGTCATGGAACCTGACTAAGGAACATACTAATGTTCACTATGGATATGTCACCAGTCAAGCGCTCCCAGCCTCGAGCAACAAGACCTATATTATAGGATTACATCTCGGTGTGCTGGGACTAGACGAGCCACCTCATGGTCACATATGTTATGGTTGGTCTCACTCTTCAGATAAGCTCTGGTGGACCAGGATGACGAACTTTGTTCTTAACCGATGGGACGCTGACCTGAGGGCAATTGGATTGTATGAAGCTGTCCGCGCCACTAAATATGGGCTGCCGATCAGTGTTCACCATTTCTTTGCACTGGTAGAACTTTATAATTCGGACACGAATACTTTTCTAACCAGGAACGGGGAGTTGAGACTACCCCTCCACGAGATGCAAAAAGTCTCTGGATTGCTAATAGGAGACGTGCCGTATCAAGAGTACTTTCCTTCTAACCGGGAGTTAGACCAATTGAAGGCCCGCATGCCTACTCTATATGACACCTTATGGGAGCTTACATATCACTATCAGATAGCCCTGGTAGGAGTCAGCCTGATAGCAAAGAAGAAATCTTCTCAGATAAGCCTGAAGCAGTTCTCGAGTTATTTATTCAAGAACCTGGATAAATCTGATGAAGCTGTTTGCGGGCTGAAGTATTTAAATTCTTCAGAGATCAATGAGCTGATTGAAATGTCTGGTGTTCGCTCTTATACCAACACAAGTACTGAGGGTAAATTCCCTGTGGGGACCAAGTTCAAGACCTTCCTTTGGTGCGCACAGAAGCCCATCCGACCCATGATCCTATTGGCTGGCTACCTCACGATTTGGTTGAAGAAATACTGATGCCCTGCCAATAGAGGTATTATTCCTGGTCATCCAGCTAGCCCATGGGAAAAATATATCCCTTCTTTCGGCGTTGGTCACTGACATTCATTGCGGGCTTCGTCAGGTAGTTACTACCTTCACCCAAGATGAAGATGCACTGTCCGCTAAGATCCCCACTACAAAACCTGAGCTCCCTTACACTTATTTGATGGTGTGGCTGGTTCTTCACCACCCCGACCTGATGTCGGCCTTGATAGATGTGAACTTGTCCACTCCCTTGTTACGATTGCTTGAAGGGTGTAAGTGGAAAGTGTGGAGCCTCTCTGAAGCAAGGAAGAGCTTGCATATCCATAAGGGTTGGGTGTTCTCCCCGTGCTTTCTTCTATTTTTTGGTTGCTATAGTGGATTGTTGGCTGATGAAAAGATGCCCGGGATGAATCATACTTCCCTTGATGTCGGCTGCTTCGGATGACTAATGAACATAAGGCTGGGCCATCTCATTTTCTGGATGAAGAATTGTTGCCACTTAGAGCCTTACTTGTCATGCCGATTCGCTCGCCAATTTAGATATGATCAATTCTATATTGGAAATCCGAACCGACAGCTCTGGACTCATGGCGGACTGGTAGACGATGCTCGGGCTTAGTTATGGAACTTAACGGGCTGTACCGCTGCTAAGTTCAGTCTCTCGAGTACTGAACGTCGGTTAGATCTAACATATTTATACTACAGGTGATTGATAATAGCTAATGACCCCGTTCAAGTGAGGCTAATCACAGAGTTAGCGGCCGAAGCCGCGTCCCGAATTGCTGACAGGATAGTTCAGGAAAACATTCAGCGACAGAAAAGACGTGGTAAAGAACCCGCTGGCCCTTCTGGTAAAGGGAAGTGGATTGTAAAGGAAGAGGAGGAGTCCTTCCCTTCTGATAAGGAGACTTCAGAAGAAGAAATCGTAGGTGGTGAGGGCACAACAGCGGGTAGCGATGAAGAGGAATTCAGCATAGGTTTGTAAGAATCCTCTTACAAAGAACTGTTGGATCTGTCAATTGCCGATCAAACTTGTCGACTTAAGGCTTGAAAGAGGTAGAACGTTTTGCCCACTTATCCTCACAGAATGATTGTTGAACTTCTAGGTGCATCTTCCGAGGAAGAAGAAGAGAGAGTCCGCCCTATCACTCGCACCCGATCTCTGACCGTAGCCCAGGCTGAATTGCAAACTGAGCCGCATGCTAAGTCTGAACAGGATAGGCTTATGGATCCAAAAGAGACTGGACCCCCAAGCATCAGAAAATAAATTTTAGATGACGTGTTAAGCCGTCGGTTCCCGAGACAGAACCATTTGGCGACGCGCCTATCGGCGAAGAAGGTGACGCTTCAACCCTTCATGGTCTTTTGATTCTTTTACTTATTAGATCTCAGACTTATCAAATTTTGTATTTTAGGGGGTCATGAAGAAGGTGAAACCCCCTACAACCCTCCTTCTCCCGATTTTGATTTTTTTAAAGGGCCCAGCTTCTCGCAACAAGTGCATGAAGCCGTGGTCGAGGAGCCCACGGGTGTTGAAGCGGGTGCATCCGTTGAAACCGGCGAAGGTGCCAGTGTAGGACCTGGTCCATCCACAACGGTAACTAGCCTAGGTACATCTAACACTGGTAGTACACCTTTCAAATGGCGATTTTGGGAATTGATCGATCTAGAATTCGTGCCTCCCCTAATTATTTCCATGCTTCTGGCTCTTTTAGAAAAATTACAAGAAGCGAGCATAGGTGCTGGGATCGCGGAGCCTGCTGCCACTATCGGAGGTAAGTCTAATTCCTATCTGTTGTCAATTCTCAACTTCTCTTTTCGTGTCTTAACACTTAGACTCTTCTGTTGATATTTTGATGGAGGGTTCAGATGATGAAGAAACCTTTCAAGATGCAGCCCTTGAAACGTTGGTCACACCTGCATCTGATCCAAGACAAGACCCTTTAGGATCCGATGACAGGCTACTTGACGACATGTTGTTAGAACAAACCCGTCGCGAAGTCATCGAACCAACTCACAAGGCCACTGAACCAACTATCGAAGTTGTTTCCTCTACAAGTATGTGCTTCATTCCCCTATTGTAATTATTTGTTTATTGGTTTTCTCTTACTCATAAGGGAATTTAATTGTAGGAACAGTCGTTGAGACTAATACAACTATTATTGTTGGGATGTCTGATAAATCTGAGGGTCTTGATTTCTTGCTATTGGCAGGAACCATCATCGAAGCTCAGTCGTCATTTCCCCAACCTCAGCCCAACATTCCTTTGAGCTTGACGACCGTAGCGGCCACTATAACTGCGGGGATCAGTCCGGTTGAACAAGTCACGAGACCAACTGAAGAAGTTGGTACATCAATGACTATTACTCCCGTAATAACTCCAACGATTCATGAAGCCAGGCAAGCAGGACCGAGTGCGGAGTGTCGAATTGAAGAAACCTCAGTCGACATTGGTGAGTTCTATTCCAACATTTACCTTGAAAATATTCAGACCAATATTCCTAAATATTCACTTTTCTTTTCTTTATAGGGCTTTCAAGCTTTATGATCTTGTCAAGGCGCTGCTATCCAATAATGACCCAGATAAAATCCTGCTCCACATGGAAGTTTGTTCTTTCTTCTCATTCGTGAACGAGATAGTTGACAATCTTCTCCACAGCGGGCTTTCTATTGATCTCTTCGAGTCATATCTTGATCATCAAGTGACATTCCTGAGGAGTCAAGGATATTTAGATCTGGCAGATGCTATTACTGTAGACTTGGATCATCTCGAGCGTGAGCTTGAAAAGATGAATGAATTCCAAACTGTTGGTGTCTCTTCATACGTGGCTGCTTAGATGGAAGCCAGGTTGCAAGCATGGCGCGAAGCTCAAGCATTTGATGATTCCAAGATTCGGGAAGAAGTGGGTCTTGTTCATCAAATAGAAGCAACTTTTACTGATAAATCAACTGCCCTTCGCAACATCGATTCTTCTCTTGCGTCAAGCAAAGCCACAATAGTGCAACTTGACTTGGAGCTTAAAGCAACGAAGGATGCTCAAGCTGCTTTGAAGATGACGAAGGTCCACGCAGAGCACGCTCGAGAAGTAATGTCCAGGCAATTGGCACTCTCCAAAGAGAAGGTGGTCATTATGAAAGCAGAAGCCGCGAAAGTATTGGCTGGTGATGAAGAGTCAATGAAGGTCACGCTTCAGAGCGAGCTCGAACAAGCCTATGCGGAGGAGTTGTTTAAATTAGAACAGTAGGTCCGTAGTCATAAGCTCAATGTAGACTGATTGCTTCATTCTTGTATCTACAAACTCAATTCTTATTAATAGAAGATATTTTCTTTTTTTATTATATCTCTTTTATTATAATTTCTTATTCTATTTTGGATAATCAACCATAATATTTATAGAATTTTTGGGAAACTCTCAGTTATCAACACATTTGATGTACTTTTACCGATTACCGTTTGAATTAGGCTAGCATGTGAATTATATAAGTCCGCTTCACACATAACATTATGCTAAAAGAATAAATTCTTTTAGACTTAGCAATTTTTGCGGGAATATACTACCTGGCAATGCGTATTAGGCATAGACTTATCTCTATTTAGAAGTTAGGGTAAAATTCCCCATGCGTGTAAGACAAGGATTTTGGCGTTATTAATAACAGCCTGCCACGATGTTGAATACGTGGACTGTCATCTTTTTCACGGTAAAAGACTAACTGCCAGCGTGTGTTACACGCTAACTTATCCCTACTTAGGCTTTGGGATAAAATTCCCTAGACTTGGATTCTGGTGTCTTTTTTACTCAGCGAAAGACTAAACCGACAACGTGTGTTAGGTTGACTTATCTCTACTTAGGATTCAGGATAAAATTCCCCGTGCGTATAAGACAAGGATTTGGTGTTGAGAATTGTGTCTTTTCTTGGGGTGAAGGCAAACCCGATGCTGGAGAGGAAGAATTTTATATGCTATCTTCAGGTTTTCTTTTAGGGTAAAGACGAACTCAAAGTGGGAGGGAAAAATTTTTATATTCTATCTCCCAAAACTAAAGAGGAAAAATTTTATATTCTATCTCCAGTTGTAAAGGAAACTCAAAGTAGGATCTCCACTCTGAGAATCGGGAAGATTGAAGTAACCCTAACTTTTATAGGATTGGTTACTTAATCTAAAAAAAAGTTTCTCATTTATCGAGGTGAAATTTAGACCTCGACCCTAACTTTTATAGGTTTGATCGCTCAATTTAAAAGTGGACCTCTTGTTCGTGGACCATGAACGAGAGGAGATTTTGATTTTGGCCCTAACTTTTATAGGTTTGACCAAGCAAGCAATGGGAGTGGAGTACAAATAACAGTGAGAATGATGACTCGTACTAGCCACTTGATGGGGGATTCCGGTATTAAGCGACAAGTACTTAACACGAAAAGTTTGAAAATTGCCAAAGATTGGCGGATAGAATCTCGTGTTAGGACTTTAACAATGTGAGTGTTAAGTACACAAACACGGTGAAAGTTTAAACGGATTTAACCGATAAGAATTTTGGTAGGCCCACCGTCAATTGATTTGATTAGTGGGGGACCTTGTGGTAGAAGATTATGAATTATCAAACACCAGTGGGGGTTTCGCGAGGAAATATTGATTTGTGGTGTGATCGAATCTCATCTCAACAACATATACATGGGAGTTGGTGAAATTGATCTCAGCAGCGAGATATGTTTCAACCTTGAGGATTTCTTATTTATCACTTTTGTAGTGATCGGGTTATCCCTAAGAATACCGCACTTAGTATTCTTCCGGGAATTTTCCGTTAGATGGGTTATCCTGATTATACTAAGGATAGTACTTTTTTATGAACTTTTCATTTATCGGCATCATAAGCCGGGCGCCATCTTGGGTAATGAGGCGATATGCGCCATTTGAGTAGACTATCTCTACCACAAAAGATCCTTCCCATTTGGGTTCAAACTTTTCTTTCTTCTTAGAATTAAGGATCATTGGCCGTCGGATGGCTAAAACCAAGTCTCCTTCCTTAAAACTTCATTGTCAGACCTTCTTATCAAAAGCTTGGGAAATTCTGGCTGGTAGAATTCAATGTGCTGTTGAGCTTCTAAGCGCTTATCGTCAAGCACTTTAAGTTCTTCAAGACGTTTCTGATGTTGTTCCTCTATCATCATCTCTGTTATAAGAGTGACCCAAAGAGATGAAATTTGAATTTTCAAGGAGAGAACAACTTCACACCCGTATACCAGAGAATACGGGATCGCTCCAGTAGGCGTGCGAACTGTAGTGCGATAGGCCCATAGAGCTCCACCGAGTTTATCATCCTAATCTCGTTTATTAGTCTTCACGAGTTTTGACAAAAGCTTTATGATAGTCTAGTTAAAGGCTTCAGCCAACCCGTTCACTGTGGAATTATAAGCTGTCGACGAGACATCTTGAATTTTGAACTTCTCGTAAAACTTGATGAAGGTATTGCTGACAAACTGAGGACCTTTGTCATGTATGATACGTCTTGGGACACCATATCGGTAGATGATATGGTGCTTGATGAATGCGATGATGTTGCTCGTCTTCACTTCTTTGAGCAGAATTGCTTTAGCCCATTTGGAGAAGTAATCGGTAATCGCCAGGATGAATCTGTCACCTTTGGTTGACGGAGGAAAAATAGGACCAACAATATCCATTCCCCAAGTCTCGAAAGGTCATGACGTAGCCGAAGGGTGTAGATGCTCCAGGGGTTGATGCATATAATTCGCGTGTACTTGACAAAGTTAACACGTCTCCGATAGCTATCTCCTTGGTTGAGGAGTTCAGATCTGCAACTTCGGCTTCATCGGACGCCGGAGGGGCGTTGCCGAACATAACTGCAGCAGCTACGGGGCATGGATCATCTTCTTGGATCTTCAAATCTGAAGACCAGCGGACCTTCCTGGAGGAGGAGACCTTCCTACACTTACAGGAGAGCCGGATCTGGAGAAGGAGGATATGTATTCCTCGTACTTCTATTGATTGAACTCTTCTTCAATCGGGATGCGAATCCGAGGTTGCGACACTATAGCCTCGGTAGAGTGGTTGTTGGCTCCCACTATTGTTGCCAACGTGTTTAGGCTGAAAGTTGTTCTCATTAATAAATTCATTACACTTTGGGCGTTACAATAAATTCAAAAGAAATAGTCTTTTTATAAGACTTTTACACAATGAAAATTTATTACAACTTTCTTTTAAACTACACACAATAGATATTTATCACCTATTATTTGAGTGGGATCTTTATCGGTGCCGGGGTTTATCCGTGGACTACCTCGGATCAGATCTGGTTGACAGAAGATTGGTTAAAGCTCTTACTTCACCAAGGAAGTAATTGCTAGAGTAAATGATCTTGACCAAGCGAGATGACTACTCTTCTCGAGATAAGTCTAAGCTTGATCTCAAGGAAAGATGGAAAATGACTTCAGATCCTTCGAATTACTCCTTCTTTATGCCGAAGGTCAGTGGGATCTAGCTAACCCTCTTCGAAATTTTGTTGAATGCACTCTCTAATTCGGCAGCACTTCCTCCTCTTTGATAAAATTCCAACCCCGAAAAATGAGGGCCCTATGCTTGTATTTATAGGGTCTTGGATGCGGTTATTTGGATGAGAATGAAGGATTTGGCCATATATTCAGTTAACAATGACCTAACCATATTTGGATATGATCTCAAGTCAGTTGGGATACTCTGAAACGAACAAATCCCGAAAAATATCAACAAACCTGTCAAAAATGTGTTTCGGGAATTAACTGTGCGAGACGGCTCTTAGTGACCCGCACTCGTGCAGGTCACCTCTTGGTGACCCGCACTCGTACGGGTCACCAACTAGTGACCCGCACTCGTGTGGGTCGCCAACTAGTGAGCCGCACGCATGCGGGTCACCAATTGGTGACTCGCACCTATGCGGGTCACTATAGGGTGACCCGTGTGTGCGAGTCTCCTTTGGTTTTTTGGCATTTTCCGAACTTGTATTGTCGTTCTGCTGACTTGTATGCTTCGTGGGCTCGCTTCGTGTGCTCATTAGCTTCTCTTTGGCATCGGATGATCCTCTTTAGTTCGGATAATCTTCCTTAATTTGGATGATGACGCCCATTGTCTTCGTTTGGTCTCAAACTATTTGTGGGAATTTATAGGTATTTTTTGATGCCTACACGGCTGTCTTGGAAACAGTACTCAATTCTGGCAGTTTTGTAACTGCTTCCACTACGCCTTAATGCTATTATTCCAGCAGTTATGGGTGTAATTTTTGCTTGGAACGGTTCTTCACGTTCATGGATGATTCCCAGTAGTTATGAAGCCACGTGGACCATACAAAACTCGAGAAAACTATCGCCAAGTCCATTTTAGCTTTCGAGACAGTCGCAAGTGTCACAAAAACTACATTTTGTCTTCATAGCTTCCGAGACAGACGCGAGTGTCTCGAAAACTATGATTTGCCTTCATAGTTTCTGAGACAGCCGCAGCTGTCTCGGAAACTATGAGTCTTCTCATAGTTTCTGAGATATGTTTTATACCTTGAAACTTGTGTGATGCGCTTTTTGTACGTTCCCTAGTTGATCTTTGGCTTTGGATGATCCTTTATAACTTAGATAATGATGTTTATCGCCTTCTCTTCAGCTTGAGCTATGTGTAATACTCTATAGGTAATTTTTGACGCCTACACCCCTCTAAAATTCATGGGATTCACTATCCAAACCAATAACACCTCGCCTTTTTTTTGAATTTTAGATCCCCTACGTATAGGACCATAGGCATGTATTTATAGGCTTCAGTTACAGTGTTTTTAGATAAGGACAAGTGATTTGGCCTCATCTTTAGTTAATTATAGCCTAACCATATTTAGGGATGATATCCAAGTAGTTGGGAGGCTCTAGAACAAACAAATTTTGAGAAAACATCGAAATACGTATTTTTAGGAACCAGGGTGCGAGTCAGTTCAATGTGACTCGCGGGTGTGCGGGTGACATTAAGGTGACCCGCACGGAAGTAGGTCACTTCAACGTGGCCCGCATGAGTGTGGGTCACTTTGATGTAACTCGCACACCGGCGACTCGCTTTGATGCGATTACAAGCGACTATGTCTTGTTTTGGTCTTGTTCTGTCATTTCACGGGTTTGTACATTTCACTGGCTCGCTTTATGCATTTCATTGTTTCGTCTTAGTATCGGATAATCTCATGATGGCGTTTCTAGAATTTGTTTCATTTCGAACTACGTGTGGGAACCTATAGGTAATTTTTAACGCCTACAAGCATGACCTAGGTGCGGAGTCAGCTGACCTATCTCATGACCAAGTCTAAGATGAAAGGCATATTCGACCTAGGATTTGCTAAAAGCCCAAATCCAAGATGAAAAGCATTCACCACTTAGATCTAACACTGAGCATTTTGAACAATAGAATGACATGTCAACTTTATCAAAAGTCATATCGCATTTAATGCATGACCAATCATCGCCCACACTTTACCACAAAGTTGCCATCAACATTAATATAATGACAGTCATTATGACCTCACGAGTTAGAGCCTTCAAATCTCCTTGGATCGCGCTAGTACTTTAGCAACCTCATCATTGTTGCAAGGGAGACTTGTCCAATCAGTTGCCAACATGTGTAAAGCATGGTCTGACCCATCACTACATAAACCTAGCCAAATTACCTATGTGCCCCATAAATCCTCTATAAATAATGATAACTTCCACCATATTAAGGTACGTAATTAACACACAAAAGTCAACAATACAATACTTTATTTTTCTCTTTTAAAATTAATCAGATCGGTATTGACTTGAGCATCGAAGGGCATGTCCGAGGAAATAACCTCAGGAGCCTCTAATCTCTGCTATCTTTCTAGGGAATTATAGCTCGAGATCTCTAATAGGAGCAATAAGCCATCAAAGGAGGTTAAAGGACCCCAAGATCATCATTACCTTTCTTACCTAATTTCATGACATCAACAGTTTGGCTCGTCTTAAGCTCGTTAAACTGACTCCCTTTCAAAGCAGCCAATAGTTTGGCCATCTTCTGAACCTCCTTGTGTGCCTCTAGTTCTACCCGGAGCTTATGGAAGAGTTCCCAATATAATTTGATCCAATGAAAGAACTTGAACTTCTTAAGAGCTCCTCAAGTGAGGTAACTCCTAAGAGCCTGGTGGAGATTGACGTCTGGAGTCTCCCTCAACAATATCTCATCATCCGGAAGAAGGAATTGCTCAACAACATTAGCTTGATCAGCTCTGAACTCCAAGACCATCCCTCTAGAGTCCATTCCATGCTCAGGAACAAATATGTGCTCCTCCTCCAACGCCCTTGTAGGCGTCAAAAATTGCCTATAGGTTCTAGCACGCAACTCGAGATGGAGAAAAGATGATGAACGTTATTATCCAAGTCAAGAAGGATCACCTGATACCATAGGGAAGATAACAAGTGCATGAAGCGAATCGGCGAAGCATACGAGTCAATTGAATGATAAAACAATGAAGAAACGAGTCAACCAGGAGTTGTGTTTTGCCCACAAAGGATGAAGTACCACGAGTGTCTCGCCCATACCATGTGTGTCTCACCTATAAGAAGTTGTAGATCTCTTCTCTACTTTCCAATGCATCTTGAATCATCTCATTCTCAGGTCAAACGAGAGAGTTAGAGGTAAAATACCGAAGGTAGTACAAACTATCTCGTAGGTGCGAGACACCCTGACTGTCTCACACAAGAACTAAAATTTTGATCATGATTCACATCAGATATGAAAAAGCTCAAAAACCAAAAGTTGTAGGGCTCTTCTCCATCTTTCCGATGCATCTTGAATTATCTCATTCGAAGGTCGGACGAGAGAGTTAGAGGCAAAATACCAAAGACAATGGATTTCTAAAGCTTACAGTTTCTGAGACAGTGAACACTGTCTTAGAAACTACAAGACAATATACTATTTCCGAGACACGAAAACTGTCTCGAAAACTAGAGATAGTGTAACGTTGTTTTTGATGGTTTTCTCGAGTTTCGTGCGGTCCACATAGCTTCATAACTGCTGGAAATCGTGTGTGAATGTGGGAGGCCCGTTACAAATGGAGGATCTACCCATAACTATAGAAATCATGATATTTAAAGGTGGGATGTCAGTTATAAAATAGGCAGGAGCAGTCCCTTCTTCCAAGGCAGTGGACACTGTCTCGGAAATAGAGCTCATCATATGAAGATTATTTCGACTCTCTGTCTTCAATAACAGCTTTTAGAGGCTATAAATACCTCCCTAACAGCCATATGCACGAAAGGAAGCAGATTTTAGGTAGAGACTTGAGCTTTTGGCAAATTTTGAGCAAGAGAGAGAGAGTCTTTATTATTTTCAAGCACTTCCAAGAGCCTTCGGAGTTTCCTCGAGATCTAAGATTTGACTTGATCTTGAGAAGAGTATTTTATCTTATTTTGCTGAGATATTCACTTCTGTCATTGTTTCTAAAATAAAACATTGACCTTAAGCCTTCTTCACGATTCAACTTGGATCTGTGATTTAATCGTCCACGGGCTAATGCACCCCCGGCACAGGTAAAGATCTCACGCAAGCAGTGAGTGATAAATATCCTCTGCGTGTATTTCTAAGAGGTTATTTGTTTGTAACAAAAGGTCTTATAAAAAGGCTTGTTTCTTTCAATTTATTGTATTCGATAAATAATTTGTAATGAGCTCAGTAAATAAAATAATTTTCGACGCAAACATCCCTCTTATAGCGAGTATGAGAATTAGCAAGCCCTATCAAAATTGCCCCATCCCCTGCTAAGTACGAGAAGGAAGATCATCAATTTGATAAGGAAAGGGCCACTCATATGACCTCCTATGCAATAGCTGGAAGAACTAAATGCTCCTTAGAAACCGACTCCTATATCTCAGCAACTTGCTCCTCGATGGCCATCTCTTTTTCGGGTCACCTAGGACACCGAAGGCCCTCTCCCAGCTAGTAAAGTGCCCCTCCTTCGGATCTGATCTTGGTCAGAGTCTAACCTTCTATCAGCTTCACGATAGGAATATCTTCTCCTTCAGCCTCCTGCTCATGAAGTAGATGCCGAGAATTACCCTCCACCGTGATAATGTCAATTGGACTTTGAAATGTTTGTGGGGCCAAAACCCCACTAGTTTCACCTTGGTGCGGCTTCAACCTGCTTGGGCATAGCCTCAGTTGCCTCATCTCTGAGAGCAAAGACCTCTCATGCACTACTCTTGGCTCAACGAAGACCCTTAGAAGATGTCTTCTTCTTCTTCTTCCTCCTAGACCCCTCAGCCTGAGAAGTAGATTTACTCAGAATGAGCTTGGCTATTATCTCAGCAGCAGGTTGCTAGCATAAGTACTAGAGCTCCCTTCCTCTAGCTCAGCACATAGAAGTTTTTGAGGCAAAGTAGGAGAGCCAACCCAAGAATCATCTACAAGTTGCTCGTCAATCTCCAGAATCGTAGCTCAGGCCTAATCCTCTTCATTAACGGGGACATGAGATATGTCGGTGGCTCTAAGGACAACATTGTCAAATAGGTTCTCCCAACATTGAGATCCTTTATAGGCTTGTACCCTCTCCAAGTGTGGGGCAAGCTAGAATCAGATCGGCACCAAGGATGAAGAAAAATTCTCCCTCTACCACTTGTTCATCTTAGGAATGTTGAAAACCAGGAGGCTACCACTAGCGGTGTACAAGTAATAATGACCCTCCTTATTGTCGGCCTTAGCGTACACAAGATAAGCCAAAATAGCTAGCATCAACTCACATTCACACGATGGCAGATGACTAGGAAGGCCACTAGAAAAGTAATAGAGTTCGACTTTAGCTGTGGCGGAGAAACCTATAGAGCCCTAAAATCCTGTAGGAGAAATGGGTGCAATGGTAGACGAAGGCCATAGTCGTAGAAAATGACCAAAGAACAACAAACGCTTTGGGAAGAAGAAGATCATCTCTTGCTGATAGAATGGAAGATTTCTAATGTTTGCAAAGTAGAAACGAAATGAGCAGATATATATAAGCAAAAGGTGCTGACACATGGCGCAAAGCAGATGGCTGTCACGATCTCATCAAACAAAGCGTCGCTCCATCAAAATGGCCACATGATCTATGCTAATGTCAGAAACATCATATCACATATCTTCTAATAAGTATGGTCCAGATCTAGAAAACATGAGATGGTTCATTTTCTCCCAAACTCGACATCACGAGTTCAACTGAAAAGGGGCTAATGTTATACCCTGAAAATTATCAAGCCTAATGAAGCCACAAAAAGCGGCCACATGTAATAACTAGTCGGCCAACTCATATACATCTGAGACCACAACTCCGGTGCAAAGTCAGCCGACCTATCTCGTGACCCAAATCTGAGACGAAAGGAATATTCGACCTAGGATCTACTAGAAGCCTAAATCCGAGACAAAAGGCATTCCCTACTCAGACATGATACTAAATGTCTTGAATAGTGGAATGACATGTCAACCTTGTCAAAAGTCATATCGTATTTAATGCATGACCAGTCAGCACCCACACTTCATCACCCAGTCGCCGTCAACATTAATACAATGTCAGTCATTATGACCTCTCAAGCCAAAGCCTTCAAAGCTCCTCAGACCTCGCTAGTATTGTAGCAGCCTTATCACTATTATAAGGGTGACTCGTCTAACCAGTTACTGACACGTGTAAAGCATGTTATGAACCATCACGGCACTAACTCGCCTAAATTACCACAATTTTCCCCCATAAATCCTCTACAAATAATGATAACTTCCATCACACTAATGTACGCAATTTTATAGGCAAAAGTCAACAAGATTATACTCTAATTTTCTCTTCAGATTAATCAGACTAGTCACTGACTTGCGTGTCGGAGGGCATGCTAGAGGAAACAACATCCAGGGCCTCTAATCTCTGCTACATGTGTAGAAAATTACATCTCAAGATTTCCAACAGGAATGATCACCCATCAAAGGAGGTTAAGGGACTCCATGATCATCCTTACCTCTCGCTCATATAGGGTTGGTTTCAATAAGATCTTTATTTCATAAGGGGCTTTCTGACAACTTGTTGAGCACATAGAAGCTAGTGTTAGGATTCAAAGAATTCAATTGCAACCATTTCCTTTTCATCTTTCAGGTCATATATCTTCTCATTGAAAGAGATATGTTGAAAGTGGGGTTCCCTTACCAAAGGATCCAACCTCCAAATTTGATAAGAAGGATAGAACTCGAACACATTATGTTCTTTCTATACTGTTCATATGGTGAATTCAAATACTCTTTGGAATTTACATGTTTCTTCAAGTGCCTGACTGTATATATCAGGAATGAAAATTTTATATTATTCAGGCCTTGTTTTATCATGATACAACTTGTGTACTAGACCCTTTTTTATATGTTCTTTATGTAAGAGTATGAGCTCAAAACCAGCTAGCACCCTTGGCCGATCATATTGATTCAATATGACCTGTGATGCTGATTTGAATAATGAACTTATGACATCATCCTTTAGCCTTTCAAAAAATAAGAGCATTACCTATTTGTCAATCAGGTTCCTCTGATAGCTATCGAATATATCTTTTAATTTTGTTTGTGTTTAATACTTAGAAATGTCAAACTTGAAATAGTTAATTAGTTTGACAAAATCGTCAATTTTAGTGACTGTTAGATCTTTAATTTTAATTTCCTTTAAGATCGTTCTTAGATTTTTTAGAGCTTGAACTCAAAGAATCTCGCATTTGCTCCTTTTGGGTTTCAGTTCCTTTGACATAGTTAATGTTGATTTACTCATTAGATTTTCCATGATGCTTTTGCATCTATGGTATTCCTTTTCAAGGTCTTGAATCTTTTGATTATTGTCCTTGATAATTTTTTCTAATGTTGAGAAATAAGCATTAGTATCCGGAATGAAAACTCGTATTTCTTAGAATTTCTTCTAGAGATTATTTATAGTTGTATAGTCTTCATCAGGTAAACTGGTATTATACTAGTTTTGAATACTATTTCTTTAAATTGAAGAGTCTTTTCCAATGTCCTAGGGAGCATTAAGCTTCTTATCCTAAGAAGTTTTTTCTTCTCCTTTCCACTTTGCTTTGCCTTTAACAGGAACAAAGTTGCTATCGGTTGCCTCCTTTTTATTGAGGGTCTCTTTGATGTTTGACACACCTTTTTCCTTTACCTCGTTTTGAGGGGGAATAGGTGCTTTGCTTTTATTCGACTGTTTTCCTGAAGAAGAACTAGCCATGTCCGAAGAGAAAATCAGCACCAATATTAGTGAATCTAGATATATATCGAACAATATAAATATAGTTCTCTAATTTTATAGACCACTTAATTCTGCGCACGTTCTTCTGAATTAAAGAGTTTGTTTTCATTTTGAGAAACTGTGTAACAACTTAATTATCCATTACAATAATAAACTCAGATGATAATAAATATATTTTTGAGGAATTAATAGTATTTTTGATAGCTAATAATTCCTTATCATACGTAGTATAATTTTTCTCTAGTCCTTTCAATTTTCTAGAGCAATATACACATATTTTGGGATCTAATTGGTTGATCTTTGCCCTTAAACTAGGCTCTGATACTAATTTTGAGCGGGGATGTAGAAAGTGCAAGCAAGATTTTAGCCCAATGTGTATCTAAATCATCAGTCTGTATGACCAATGTATCTCTTGATTGTGGCTAATAAAGGATTTTTTTGTTCCTTTATTTCTTTTTTGATGTTGGTAATTTCTTGTAATTGCTCATCATTAAGTGTAATTTTAATTTTGTTCGTGTCCATCGGGTCACGCCTTTGTTATTTATGCTTTCATATTTCTTTTGGTCTTCAGTAAATTTATTCTGAAGTGAAGAAATCTTCTCAGAGAGATAGGGTATATACCTTCTCCTATAATTTAGTAAGCCCAAAAAGCTTTGTAGAACTTTTAGAGTTTTAAATTTTTTTTTGAACTCTTTGATCTTTGTAATAATATGATCTTACAATTCAATATGACCACTTTTAATTCTTTTCCCTAAAAATTTGATGTCCTCTTTCATCAGGGTTATCTTTTTAGGGGATAAAATAATACCATGATTGAGCAATAGTTTTGCTATTGTTATCTGGTGTTCTTTGTATTCCTCTTTAGTTTTTGAGAACACAAGGATGTTGTTTATATAGACAACAACAAATACTAAGCGTCCAAAAATGTTGTTCATCCATTTCTGGAATATTTGGGGAGCATTTTTAAGATTAAATGGCATCACATTCCATTCATAATGTCGTCTATTAGGAAAACTGAATGTTGTTAGCCTTTTGCTCTCTTCATTGTTTATTTTGATTTGCCAAAATCTTGATTTAGCATCAAATTTGTTAAACTATCTGGCGATTCAGATTCTATGTAACAACAATTCACTATTGGGGATGAAGAACCCATCAAATTTAGTGGCTTCATTAACCTTTTTATAGTTAATGATCATCCTTACTTTTCCTCTCTTTTTCCCAACATGGTTTCTTACCATGAAAGCAGGAGAAGAATGGTTTGATTCTGCTTTCTGAATTAAATTGAGTTTGAAGAAATCTGCTATTTGAATTTCAAAGTTCTTTCTATCTTGAAGGTTAGCAGCTATGGGATTCACCTTGATATTTTTTGTTTTGTATTCATCCTTCATATGGATGGTATAATACCTCGGACTTTTATCAAAACTTTACAAGGGATTATCATTAGGGGTGTTCAAAAAGCCTGCCGGCCCG
>NC_033800.1:129701952-129726603 GCF_001876935.1 Asparagus officinalis
GGTTCTGCCCGGCCCGGGCCCGGATGGACAGGCCTAGTTATCATTGTATAATTGTGATAACATTGATGAATAGTTTTTTCAAAATCATTGGTGATTGGAATATTATAGTTAAGTTGCTTGATTTCATTTTGTGATTTCGTTTTGTGGTGGTAAGTTAATATCACCATGTTGTGCTGCAGGAGTGAGGGTGAAACATTCCCAATTCTAAGCATAAAACGATATTTGGGAATAGGAAATTTCTCTCGGTCAGGAAGAAATTTGAATTTAATAGCATATTTATCGATGGTAATAGGAAACCAATGATGTATGTCATTGTTCCCTTTAATAATATATTTCATGTGATCACTTTTCATAATATAGACAAAAAGTGTCATTGATATTTCTCATTTATCAATGGTTTCAAAGATAACAATAAGATGTTTGACTTTTTGAGTTACAGTCGTTGCCTTTGCATTAAAGTATGTAATAATTTGAGGATTTTTGCTTTGTCTTTTATAGGAAGAAGGAACAAATTCTCTTCTAATAATGCTTATATTGGCTTCAATGCCTGTTAATGTATGGAGCATAAGGCATTTATATTCTAGGTACGCAACCGTTACACTTGTAAAACAATTAACCCTTGTTATTTTATCTAAATTTACTGAATTAATTTTTATCATTTTTCAGGGGTTATAACTGGATATTTTGGTTTTTGCACAGGAAGGTATATACTTCTTCGTGCATTCAAGACTTCTTCCTTCCCCTTAGATGATGAGGTTGAGCCTTCCTCTTCCTCTTTAGAGGATGAAGTTGTACTTTCTCTTTTTCGGAAAGAAAGACTCCTTGGTTGGTGTATATATGTTGTTTTTATTGTATTACCTGAAACAATAAATGTTTCTTCGGGTAATTATATATATTTTTTATTGTTTTAGATGTCCTAAATTGATCTCTAGATGTGGATCAATTTTAAGGTCATTTAGACTAACTGTTCAAGGTTGTATTATCTTTCCAGGTTGTACATCAAATAAACTGATTACTTCTCTATACATTTTGCTAGAGAAGGTACATGTTTGGCTAAACGCTACTATAGATTCGCATTGTATTTATAGTACTCGACTTCCTAGTTTCATTTCATTTCCTTTGAGATTAATACTTAATTTTGCCACATCACATATGTGGGATCATTTGGCGACACAGAATAATCTGTTTTTATGTATGATTCTTCTAAAAGTGTATCCCATGACCTAGGTAGTTTTTTAAACACATTTTCTGTCCACCATCCTTACCTCTTGCTCATATAGGATTGGTTTCCATAAGATCTTTATTTCATAAAGGGCTTTCCGACAACTTGTTGATCACATAGATGCCCAATGACAATGATTTAGGCCGTCCGATTCTATTTGGGCCAACTCAAAAGCCTGGAGAATTAATTATCGTGCCGTAAGAATAGTGTTACTTTGGCCCAGGCTGAGGTCAGCCAAAATTTCATTCTCGAGCTAGACTAGGGCCGGACTTAAATTTTATTTACCTACCGGCCCATTTTTATTCCAGTTTTTTTCAATAAAATTTTAGTTACTAGCAAAAATAATAAAATAAATGGTTTTTAGATGTTGGTCCTCCAAGTCTGATCTATTTAGACACAAGTGAACAAATCATCAAAGTTAGATACAAATTCTCCGAATCTCATCTATTTGAATGTAAATCTCCCAAGTTATTATATATGAATACAAATAATCCCTCAAAACTATCAAGTTGTATGAAATATTTAAATAGCTGTTGTGTGGGGTTCGAGGTCGAACAACTTCTTGACTCGGCTCTGCGAGAGGGACGACAAGTACCACCTTTCTAGTCGGCCTCACAAGTTGTCGATTCAGCTCTGAGTTGATGAGGATGGTCGACTCGTCTGATAAGCTCAGGCGAGAGCTGGTCTCGACTCGGTCCGACTTGAGAAGGGTCTAGTGCCCAGGTGACCCAATTCGCCCCCGGCTAGGGTGAGCTGGCATGATTAATTAATGATGATATATGACACGTGTTGGCTCTGTTGTGCGCAACGGAAATTTCGGCAGCACCTCCGGTGCGCAAGGTGCACAACAAGAGATTAGATCACAATGAAATTCTTGCTTCTCAAAGGAAACAAGAACCAAAAGCCTGATATCTCATCAAAGTGAGATATCAGCTCTTCCTCTCGTCAGCTCTAGGACTGCGCGTCGAGGGTCCTCTCGTCAGCTCTAGGACTGCGCGTCGAGGGATCCTACAAGCTATTACAAATCACGGCAAGAACACAACTTTTACGTGGTTCGGCAAATAGCCTACGTCCACGGGGCAAGAAGGGGGAGATCTACTATTAGAGGGAGAGATACAACTGGGGTTTACAATCACACAACCTAAACCCTCTCACAAATTCTCTAATCCCTCATACAAATATCTCTCTCAAAACGATGCACAAAACCCTAACAAAAGCCTTCTGCCAGCGCCACCAAAGAAAAGAGAACAGCCGACTTCAAATGCCGCCTCTGCACACCCGAAGAGACAGCCCCTGCTCCTTCTTTTCTCCTGCTGCAACCGCCAATGTAAACCCCAAACTTGCGCACGGAACCCTAGAAAATCTCGTGGGTATAAATAGCCTAGTGATGCGGTTTACAACCAATGCGAACTTGGGCCTCAGGACTTGTCCGCTGGATCTTAGCTTTGCCTTCACCCGTGGTCCATTATCATTTCACGTGAATCATTTTCACGCGGTTTACTTGGCCAACACTGTGGCCCCCACCCATTCACAATTCTCCACCTCGGTGAAGTTTTTCCAAAACTGAGCCGACACCGACCAAACCAAATGCCTCACTTGTTGTATCCAGTACGTCATGGCAACGGACTCATGACAACGGATTCCATCCACAACAGGTCGAGACCCAAACGGGAGTGCGAACACTCAACCCAAAACAAATAGTGTCTACTCACCGAATCAAACTGAGCCTACACCGACTACACCAAATGCCTCACTTGCTGAGACCCAAATGGGAGTGCAAACACTCACCCCAAATGTCGATGTCGCTCACCAAATCGGCTGCATCATAAAGACTGCCTACGTATCCTCTTGCCCAAGGAATCAAGCCGAACGTAGTTCACCCAAATGGCCGCTAACGACCTCAATCCAATAGAAGAGTTTGCAACCCTTCTCCAACATCATGATCAAGTCTGCGGCTGATAGCACCTCCAATGGCCCTAAACTGAAACAATCCAAACACCTCCACCTGAGATGAACCAACGGCCATGTCTAGACTACATCTATCAGCTGCACTCGAATCAATCAACCTATCATCTGCATCCAAATCAACATGATTCCTAATCTGTGTCACATCAGCTGGAATCCCAAATGATGCAGTATGATCTGGAGTTTCCACCCAACGTGAAGTAGCATCACTCTCCACCTGCTGCGATGTCCCAAAGATTTGATCACCACTCTCCACCTGCCGAGAGTTAAACGTGACATATCTGCTCAGAACAAAGTCAGAAGCTAATACCTGATAATCAAACACGCCTCTGAATCCCAAATGTGCTATCGGATCAAATCTCACATCCACGATGTGACCAAGTGCTGGGTAGCCAAACATCCGACGCAACCCAAAATCTGAAGCAGCTCCACCAGATCCAAAATCTCTACATGCAGCAGTCGGCAACCTATACATAAGACGACCCAAACATGTCGTAGCCTGCATACCAATGCCAATGCTCGACATCAAATGCTGATCCTCCTCCAGAAAGGAACAGCTCCCCAAATCTGCCATCTCATCATGTCGCCTCAAAGTTTCCACACCAATGAAGTGTCTCCAATTGCCGTGAGCTCGGCACGAATGCAGACATAGGTCCCTCTTGTACCTCCTTCTAACATCAGACTGAAGTACCTTCACCTTTCTGCCAATACACTTCCTCCATTTGTTGCGGGCTTCTAGGACTTCACACCAACGGGACTTGGTTGCAACCCACCAATGCCTAGAGCAATCACCAACTGCGAAAACCACATACCTATTACCTCCCAATAATGCTCCCTTAGAAGGCCCCCGAATGCCTGAATAAACACCCCTCAGAAGACCCCTCGAATGATGGATAGAAGTGCCAAACTCCACCCCGGTTTTCTTGCTCATACCAATGGGTTCATAGGATTTCAAACTGTAGGTCAAAACACTCCTCAACAACCTATGCACGGCATTACCAATCAAATAACCCAGCATCAAACAACACCACAGTCTAGCCGAATCTGATGAAGTCGTCAGCTCCCTATCAATCGCCGTGCATCCGAACAAATAATACAAATTGCTCTTTCTGACACCTTTTATCACAAATATGGACCCCAATGTGACCTTCAAGCGTGCGTCCACCAAGGTCACCCTATAACCTGCTGCCTCCAAAGCTCCAAGTGAAATGATCCGTGCTTCCAAGCAAATAATATAAATTGCTCCTTCTGACGCCCTTCATTACAATCATGGACCCCAATGTGACCTTCAAACGTGCATCCACCAAGGTCACTTTATAGCCAGATGCCACCAAAGCTCCTAGTGAAATGATGTTCTTCGACAACTGCGGAACGAACCTCACTTCTTCCAACTCCCGTACCATCCCGTCACTCATCTTAATTCGAACGGTACCAATACCACCAATAGAGCATGCATGTCCATTACCCATGAGCACAACATCCTCTCTTTCCAACTTCTGAAAGCTGGAGAACCAATCCCTCCTAGGGCAAACGTGGTATGAAGCACCCGAATCCAACATCCACTCTGTAGAGTTGGCAATACAAACTGACGGTAGTGCAGATAATGAATAGCCTGAAGAATCCGAATCTGAATTGTTGCCATTAGTCTTGACAACATTCACCTCTGGAGCTTGTACAGCTTTCCCCTTATTCTTCTCGGCTCGATCTAACTTTGGGCATTCAGCTTTCCAATGTCCATCCTCTTTACAAAAGGCACACTGATTCCTACGAATCCCACGATATGCACCTCTAGACTGCGACCTCCTGCTTCGGTTTGAACCACGGCCATGAACTACTAATGCATCTCCCGATGCCTTCTCGGAGGACTCATCAACACTCTTCCTCAACTCATAATTCACCAACGCTGAGGTCACCTCCTTATAACTAACAGTAGTTCTTCCATTAATCATAGTTAGGACAAACGTACCAAAATCATTGTCCACGTGTACTCCATACAAATTGGATGTAGGAAAATATATTCTCTATGAAACTTTAGTTGTACCGTTGTTGTTATTATTGCCATTTGTTTAGGGCGAAGACTTTTATCCTCTCTATGGTTTGGATCCTCTTCAACCTTCAATGGCGTAGCTCATGCTTTTGTGATTGGTGATAATTAAGAAAACCATGATTAAGACTAACACTCTCTAATAAAAATTAACATGTTTAAATTCTTAAAGGGAATGCCTCGAAGGCAAAAGGGTACGGAGAGGCATTATTATTTAACCCATCATCCTTATCCACGCTATAGGGTTTATAGTGGACTTGAGAAATATTTCTAAAGTTCTAATCAATTGCAGAGAAATTAATCATGCAAACTGGTGTTGTGCGCAGCGAAAATTTCGGCAGCACCTCCGGTGCGCAAGGTGCACAACAAGAGATTAGATCACAATGAAATTCTTGCTTCTCAAAGGAAACAAGAACCAAAAGCCTGATATCTCATCAAAGTGAGATATCAGCTCTTCCTCTCGTCAGCTCTAGGACTGCGCGTCGAGGGTCCTCTCGTCAGCTCTAGGACTGCGCGTCGAGGGATCCTACAAGCTATTACAAATCACGGCAAGAACACAACTTTTACGTGGTTCGGCAAATAGCCTACGTCCACGGGGCAAGAAGGGGGAGATCTACTATTAGAGGGAGAGATACAACTGGGGTTTACAATCACACAACCTAAACCCTCTCACAAATTCTCTAATCCCTCATACAAATATCTCTCTCAAAACGATGCACAAAACCCTAACAAAAGCCTTCTGCCAGCGCCACCAAAGAAAAGAGAACAGCCGACTTCAAATGCCGCCTCTGCACACCCGAAGAGACAGCCGCTGCTCCTTCTTTTCTCCTGCTGCAACCGCCAATGTAAACCCCAAACTTGCGCACAGAACCCTAGAAAATCTCGTGGGTATAAATAGCCTAGTGATGCGGTTTACAACCAATGCGAACTTGGGCCTCAGGACTTGTCCGCTGGATCTTAGCTTTGCCTTCACCCGTGGTCCATTATCATTTCACGTGAATCATTTTCACGCGGTTTACTTGGCCAACACTGTGGCCCCCACCCATTCACAGGCTCTAGGAGGAAGATTAACATTTACGCTAATTATGGTCGTAAACAAAAACCAACTCTATTATGCTAAGTTTTCAAAAAAGTTTCTCTAATTTAAAATCTAATTCCCAATAGTCCCGTTAGTTTAGTTGGATTAAGTGGATGGGATTAAACATATGGACTTGTTTCAAAGAACTTAATAGTTTGGAGGACTAGTATGAAATATGATGATTTGGAAGGCTTGTATCCAAACATACAATATAGGACGACCTTGTATCCAGATATATATGATGATTTGGGAGGCATGTATCCATACATAAATATGATATTCAGAGGACTTGTATATATATATATATTGTTAAAGGATAATCATTTCATTTATCTCAATCGTTGGTTGAGTCGGTTCCACAATTTAAATTGAAAAAACACAAATTCTCTATTAAGAGCAACAAGCACCTGAATAGAGTAAACACGTACTTATCCAAAAGGACTTTATTAATCACACGACAGACATGGCTTAGTGACGCCCATAACTAACAAATGCGAAATGCGCCAAAGCTTAAGATGATCGCCTCATCTCTTGTTTGATAGCAGCAACCAGCTGATTATAAGCTTCAGTCCAAGCACTCTTCATCTCTGGACCCCACATGTCAGGGACAGCATCCTTTATTGTGTCCAAAAGTGCAAACCTCAGCACCTACATCCAAACCAAAACCATCAGGCAACGTACCTCTCACTTTTCTCTAAGATTAGGAACATGCAATACTCCGAAAATTTGATGCTTAGATTTGAATTACATGTCAACTCTGTACATAAGTCATAAAAGTTTACTTCCACCCAGAACAAGTCTGCAATCTAATCCATCTCCAAAATAAATTATGTCTAAGATTAGGATTTACAGACAACAGTCCAAAAATGTGATGCTTAAAGTTGCATCATAGGTCAACTTATACACGAATCATGGAAACATACATATGCAAACTTTGTCATTACTGAATGCTTATGCGGTCAGTTGTTGTTAAGGTCCCGTCATGTTGTTGCTCAGGTCAAATGCTAATAGATTTTGTATTTTCATATTAAACAATATATCATAAACTTTGTAAATAATAATAATATATTGCATTGTAAATTTCAATAACGTGTTGGACCGGTAACCACACTGAGAATGACAGTAAACTTGCTTGAATGTAATTCTATGTACTGGAAATATGTTTCTAGAAATTAGTACGGTAATTAAAATATTGAATTCGACATGTTGTTGATCAATGTAATATGCAAGTTTTAGCCCTAGAGTTTGATTTTGCACCTCAAAATGTTCATTAAGCACACCATACTTGGAGTGAGAAGCCCCAAGCTTCTTCAAGGTTGTGTCCTTCACAGTCACCTCACCTTCCTTCCTCAATTGTGCCGCTGAGTCGCAAGTCTTCACACAAAATGAAGCAACAATTTATAAGAAGAAGGTAACAAATTTTAAAAATAAGCAGGAACAACACATAATCATGCACGGGCACACGCGCACAAATACAGAGAAGAAAAATAACGTACCATAATGAATACGTACATGGCATGTTGTTTGAGCTTCGGGTTCTTCTCAAGGGGCACGTTTGAGTCGCGCAAGAAAGGGAAGAGCTTCGCTGTTGATGGAGCAATCTCAAACACCCTAAAAGACAATAAAATCTTAAAATAATAATAATAATAGTACACATTCGTAGAGAATTTTATGATCTGATCACTCGTTTTCTAAAATTTCATGGACAGCCTTTTCGTACTAATTAACATAGCGAAAATCATCAGGAACGCAGTTGTGTATAATGGAATAAAAAATATTATTTGCAGAAACTAATAGAACAGTATAAAGGATAGAATGAGAGTAAGACCTCAAGAAGAGCTTTAGTCCCAATGATGCTGCATCCTTCTTCATAACCTTCCACGATTCGACCACAAGGGCTTCTTGCTCTTCGCTGAAAGCTATCTTGTCATCCCCTCTTTGGCCCATTTTTGCGCTGTCTTTTAGCTTGATTAAGTTCAATGAAGAGTTTATGAGATATACGAATCAGGGTAGAAATGAGAAGGGAATAAATAGGAGGACTAAGCGGCCTTTGAGGCTTGGAGAGAGCCAAGTGGATTACTGTATTTGGTGTCTTTTTTTTCCAAAACTATGTTCTATGTCTGCGGAAGGCTTGCATGGTTTTTGACCGTGTGCTGGTCCAATTAACAGGCTATGCAAGAAACGTGGAGGAGAGGTTAAATAGGTTAGTTTCACAAAACCCCCTGAACTTTGGGGGTTTCCCATCAAACCCCAAAGACATTTGTCCCAAGGAAACGCCTGAACTTGAGGTGTCTAATGTTGGAAGTTTCGGTAATAGAAAAAACAGAACACACAGAATTTTTTGATTTTTTTGACTCAACTTCCTTAATTAACAGATACAAAAGACACGGTATTTAATACAGAGCATAATCCTAATTTAGCACCCACTAATCCCAAAATAACGCTGCTATAACTAGCCTATAACCAAACCACTACATGACTTCAACTAAATATGGAAACTACCCTCTCTAAACTAATTCCAGCACACCTCTAAACAAAAAGAATGTGGCTGCCTATAATTAACAACCAGATTACAACTTATTCTTAACAAAAATAGACCTACAACTAAAAACGTAGCTTCTGGAAACTGCAGCCCTTATGCGCCTTGCTGACTTGGCTGCTGACTTGAATTACATTCAACACTCCCCCTTAATCCAAAGTCATCTACGTCCATCATTCTTCGACACCAAACAAACTTCTCTCTTGCAAGAGCCTTGGTCATGATATCTGCAACTTGTTCATTCGTATTAGCATACTCCAATTCGATTTCCTTTTGCTCAACCAACTCTCGGATGAAGTGTTGCTTTGTATCAATATGCTTAGTACGACTATGAAACACCAGATTTTTGCTCATTGCTATCGTTGACTGGTTGTCGCATAGTATTATTGTTGCTCCTTTTTGCTTGCAATTTAACTCTTCTAGCATGCGTCTAAGCCAGACCCCTTGACGTGCAGCTGAAGTCACAGCATTGTACTCCGCTTCAGCTGTGGAAAGTGAAACGGTTGATTGCTTCTTTGAATTCCAGCAAATTGCATTGTCGCCATAGAAGAACACTTGCCCGGATGTGCTCCTTCTATCGTCTAGGCTCCCTGCCCAATCGTTATCGCTATACCCAATTAAACTTGGATTCTCCACAGATTTGTACCACAGGCCATAGCTCGTTGTGCCTGTAACATACCTTAATATCCTTCTTGCTGCACCCATGTGTTGTTTGGTCGGTGTTTGCATGAACCTTGAGATGACCCTAACTGCGTGCGAGATGTCGGGACGTGTGTGTGTCAAATACATCAAGCCTCCAACCAAACTTCGGAATCGTGTTGCATCAATATGTTATGTGCCATCCTTTGCTGTGAGTTTTTCATTGACATCAGATGGTGTTTGCACGGGATTGCATCCTTTCATTCCTAACTTCTCGACTAGATCTTTGGCATACTTCCTCTGAGAAATGAACATATGACCTTTTTCTTGCTCAATCTCTAGCCCTAGAAAGTAATGCATCTTACCTAAATCTTTCATCTTGAACATACGCATCATTTGTTCTTTAAATGTTTGAACCATTCCTTGATCTGTACCGAAGTAGATCATATCATCAACATATAAACAAACAACCAGCAGACCTATGTTATGTTTGATAGAGATTCGACTCGTTCTTGCTTCTCGTGAACCCCAAGGTCTGAAAGCATGCATCTACCTTGCTATACCACGCTCGTGGGGCTTGCTTCAAGCCATAAAGTGCTTTGTAGAGCCGATACACCCAGTTTTTTTTGCCTTTGATTTTGAAGCCTTCAGGTTGCTCGACATACACCTCTTCCATTAGTTCTCCATTCAAGAAAGCAGACTTAACATCGAGTTGAAAGTTTGGTTGCTTTAATTGGACAGCTAGTGCTAACAAGAGTCGAACGGTTTCAAACCTCGCAACAGGGGAGAATGTTTCGTTGTAGTCAAATACAAGGCAATGCATCCAAAGACTCGTAAGTGACTCATAGTTGGTTTCCTTCCGAACCACGCCTCATACGGAGTTTTGTTCATGACTGGCTTTGTCGGTGAAAGGTTGAGGATGTAGACTGCTGTGGCTACGGCTTCTGCCCAACAAGAATTCTATATGCCTTTTGATTTCAGCATGCTTCTTGCCAACTCAACAATGGTTCGGTTCTTTCGCTCGGCTACACCGTTTTGCTCGGGGGTGTAGGGTGTGGTTAGTTGCTGCAAGATGCCTTCTTGTTCACAAAATTTCTTGAATTTGGTTGATTGATACTCACCACCCCGATCCGATCTTAACGCTTTCAGTTTCATGCCGGTTTGCGTTTCAGTCATGGCTTTGAACTTCTTGAACATCTTAAATGCTTTGCTTTTATAGGTAATGAAGAATACCCATGTCATTCTACTGAAATCGTCGATGAACAACATGAAATATTTACTTCCTCCTATTGAACTCGTCTCCATGGGCCCACATAGGTCGGTATGCACCAATTCAAGTACTCGAGTTGCACGGAGAGATTGATCCTTCGGAAATGGCAATTTGGATTGTTTGCCAAGTGTACAACCTTCGCATAACCCGACTTCCTCTATCTCTGGTAGTCCTATCACCATATTTTTCTGGTTTAGTAATTTCAAACCATTAATATTTAAATGCATGTACCTTAGATGCCATAATCTGCTTTGATTAGGTTCCATAATTGCAAGTGCAGTATCATCAACCTCTGTTATTTCCAGCGGAAACAAGTTATTTTGTGTCTTCCGAATGGTTGCCATCACATGCTTTGTTGATGACTCCTCAATTTTACAAGTGTTGCCTTCGAATTTGATCGCATACCCGTTGTCCATCATTTGCTCGATGCTTAGGATATTTTTTGAAAGTTGCGGGATGTAGTATACATTTTGTAGATACCTTGTATTGTTTGCAGTTTGGATAGCCACCTTGTCGATACCTTCAACTTGTATTTGTTTGTCGTTGCCGAGACTCACAGGCTTCTTGTATGACTCGTCCAATTCTTCGAAGAGATACTTGTAACCGGACATGTGATTAGAACATCCGCTGTCCAGGAACCAAACTTGACTCACGTCTGATTTCTTATCAATTTTTGCCATGAAGAGCATGGTTTCGGTGCCTTTCTCCTCTACAACATTGGCTTGCTCTTCCTCACGCTTCTTCTTGTAGTAATCAGCCTGCACATGGCTGATTCTGTGACAATAGTGGCATTCAATGCCTTGCTTGCCTTGTCCGTCTTCCCTCTTCTTCTTGTAGCAATCTGCCTTGACGTGACCGAACTTGTGGCAATAGTAGCACTCGATATCCTTCTTTGTTGTTTGTTGTTGTTGACGGTTGTCCCCGCTGCTCGTGCCTCTTCCACGACCTCTGTTGTGCGCAGCGGAAATTTCGGCAGAGTTTCTAGTACACAATAAGAGAGAAAGATCAATAAGAATTCCCGTCTCACCAAGAAAGTAAGAATCTGAATCGAATATCTCAACAAAGTAAGATATCGGCTCTTCCTCTCATCAGTTCTAGGACTGACTTGTCGAGGGATCCTAAAACTATTACAATGACCACAAACACAAAAAACAAATTTTACGTGGTTCGGCAAACTGCCTATGTCCACGAGGCAAGGAGGGGGAGATCTACTATTAGAGGGAGAGAATACAACTAGGGTTTACAATTACTCAATCTAAACCCTCACACAATCTCTCAAATCTCTCACACAATTATCTCTCTCAAAAGCAAAACAAAAGCACTGCACAAAAAAAATCTCCTCTGCACTCAGCCGAAAAAATTCACAGGCAAAAATTCAATTTCCCCACACTACTATTTTCTCCGTAGCCGCAAAAGAAATTCTTTGCACCTGCCTACTGTTTTATTTTCCGAGCACCTAAAAAAAACCTAGAAGAAATTAGGGTATTTATAAGTAGAGGAAACAGATCTGTCAACTCGGGTGTGGCCCACTTCTACGAAACCGCGTTCACACATGTGAACTCTTGAACGCGTTTTATTTCTTCACGTGGAAACTGGGCCCCACTCTCGTTCTCTTCACGCGGTTTCTTCACGTGGCTGAAGATCCGCGTTCACAACCTCTACCGCTGCGACCTCTTCCTCTACTTGAGTTGCCTCTGGTGAGGAACGCCTTAGAATCATCCTTCTCTTCAGATCTGAGAAGTCGTACTTCATGGGCTTGCAGCGAACCCATCAACTCGTCGAAAGAGCATGTGGACAGGTCCTTGGACTCTTCAATTGCTGCCACGACATGGTCGAATTTTGCTGTAAGGCTGCGGAGCACCTTCATAACCACGATCTTTTCTGTGAGATATTCGCCACAACTCTTGATTTGGTTGACGATGGATGTGACTCTTGTGACAAATGCTTGAACAGATTCGCCTTGATTCATGTTCAACGGCTCAAACTCTCTTCTCAAGCCTTGTAGCCTTATCTCGCGAACTTTCGAATTTTCCTGGAATGCGGTTTTCAGGGTTGTCCATGCCTCCTTTGCCGATGCCGCTACTGCTATTTTTGTGAACACCGTGTCAACAACGGCTTGTTGAATGAAGAACAATGCCTTCGCATCTCGCTTCGCTGTTTCTGTTGGTGTGGGATCTGTGTCCGGTGCTCCCGTCTCCACCAATTCCCATAGACCTTGCGACTTGAGCAAAGTTCGTATCTTGATGCTCCAGAACTCGTAGTTGTGTCCCTTGAACTGCGGAATTGACGGATTCAAAACGCTCATGTTCTCTGCCATGGTCGGATCTGCCCTGATCTCTCACCTTTGGCTCTGATACCAAAATTGTTGGAAGTTTCGGTAATAGAAAAAACAGAACACACAAAATTTTTTTGATTTTTTTGACTCAACTTCCTTAATTAACAGATACAAAAGATACAGTATTTAATACAGAGCATAATCCTAATTTAGCACCCACTAACCCCAAAATAACGCTGCTATAACTAAGTATTTAATACAGAGCATAATCCTAATTTAGCACCCACTAACCCCAAAATAACGCTGCTATAACTAGCCTATAACCAACCCACTACATGACTTCAACTAAATATGGAAACTACCCTCTCTAAACTAATTCCAGCACACCTCTAAACAAAAAACGTGACTGCCTATAATTAACAACCAGATTACAACTTATTCTTAACAAAAATAGACCTACAACTAAAAACGTAGCTTCTAGAAACTGTAGCTCTTATGCGCCTTGTTGACTTGGCTGCTGACTTGGATTACATTCAACATCTAACAAGAGGGATCTAAACTATAGACTATGTTTCGAAACCAGCTGGGCCAGAATTGATCCTGATCCCATCTTGGGGATAACTGATGTTTAACAAAAACTAATCATTATTGACCAAACTTTCCATAGGCCAAAAGATAACCCTTAAATAAATACCTTTGAAGCCAAATCGCCTCCCTTCAGTTTATTCCTAACCTGGTTAGAATAAATTTTTTTTTAGTCGTTCCCAAACAGAGCTAAGTAAAGAAACGTGATTTGGCGCTAAAAAGGTAGCGTTGGATAATAAAGGTGCTAAGGTGATGAGGCACACGCCTTTGTTTAAAGAGGGGAAAGAAAAACTGCGGGGGTAACAGTTTTCAAGCAAAATGTAAGCAGAACATCTAACTTATTGTGAAATAAAATTCCTCCCTCTTATTTCTCTCCCAGAAGCTAAAATTGCAATACCATTTGTTTTTCGATTCAAAAGAACATGATGTAGTGACACTAATATACGCATTGCAGCTGACATGATATCCCTTCTAATAGAAACATTTGAGAGAATTTTTTTACGTTTTTCTTGAAAAATTTAATACAAGGGCCAGCACAATAAAATAAAATAAAAATAACATTGCATTACAAAACTCAAATTCACAAAAGTCTGAAGTGACCATGCCTTGATGAACAGTGAGTCGAAAAACTAGAAACAAACAGCTACTGACTACTGAGACATGAATATCTGAGAGAACCTACACAAGACAATATAGAAGCATGGGAATGAATAAGCAGTGAAGATATATCTCAAATGTGAAGAGTTTGGACTACACAAACTAAAATATTACGGTTAATTGCATACACGCTCCCTATATCATTGGTGCAGTCACTTATACCCCTAGACTATTTAATTAGCATTTACACTCCCTGAACTGCGTACCACATTATTTCCAAGTTAGGTTCAGATGTCATGTGGAAATCTCATGATGTAATTACTTTCTTTCCTCAGTTTAACTGGCAAAAAACTAAATTGTGTCGGATTTTTTGGTCAAAACCGCTTTTCAAAAATGAGTTTTCAAACTATATATTTATTAACTATTGGTATTTTTTAGAAATCCTTAGTAGCGTAGTGGAAAGTTAAAGTTTTGGTGTTCCAAAATTCCTCAGATCGAGGCTTGCCGACAGCAAGCTGAGAATTGTTTTTGCTTAAATAAATCAATTAATCCCTCATAAGTACTAGTGGGTAGTGGGCCGTGGGACAATCGGCCGGTGATCGAGGCTAATCGGGCTAAGGCGCACAATGAGCGACCCTCGCGTTTGCGAAAGGGAACGTGTCCCTCGCGTTCGCGCGAAGGTGCGACCCTCGCGTTTGCACGAGGGTGCAACCTTTGCCTTCACGACAGGAAACGCGACTCTCGCGTTCACGAGAGGAAACGCAACCCTCGTGAGGCTGGACGCGACCCTCACGTTTGTGAGGCTCGACATGACCCTCGCTTGCGTAGAAATGCGACCCTCGTGTTCAAGCGTATCTACATGCAGCAATTAAGACTGCATGCAGCAGTTACAGCAATTAAGTCATTTGTTGTTATAATCATAATTATCATTATGATTTGTAATAGTCATATTGACTATTGATGACCCTTGAACTGGCCTTAGAGGCCTATAAATAGTGCCCCTTGGGGCAGCTCTTGAAGCTCTTGAAGACACTAAAAACACACTGAAGTGTTGTATATGTTGAGTCGCTGTGCTGCTGCTGCAGAGTTTAAAGGCGTACAAGCTTTAGTCTGTGCCTGAAGAAATATAGCCCTGAACCAAAAGGTTTTTTACAGATAGAAAGATCTTTTCCTAAACCGAATGGTTTTTACAGATCGAAAAAATATTTGCCTGAACTAAAAAGTTTTAACCGAAAGGTTTTAACATATCGAGGAGATCGTTACTTTGACCGAAAGGTCTTATAGATTGAGGAGATCTTGACAGTACTTGGTTGGTGCACACCATTGTACTGTACTACTATTTCTGAAAGCAGTTTGGCTTTGGGTTCCTTACACCCGAGTAGGTCAAATATTACTTTAAGCATAATGTTTTACTAACGCACATCAGCTAACTTGAAAAAGTTTTAAAATACAACACTTCAGCTTTCTTACAGTTTTCTCTATTTTATTCCACATTTAGCCACAGACGCTAACAATCTTAAAGCAATATTTCTGATCTACCATGGATCATGCGAGGACTCTTGGAGTAGACTATCTTAAGTTAGAAAACTTTGACGGATCTAACTTCAACGCATGGCGTCGGAAAGTGATCTTCGGGATGTAACTCCTAAAAATCTACTATGTGGTTTCTGAGGAGAAACCCGACTCTGAAGAATATTCTGAGTCTGAAGCTTCTTCGGCTAGAGATGATCACTTCTGTAGGAGTTATCTCCTTAACTGTCTGGTCGACCATCTAGGAGATGCTTACACTAACAAGCCCTCTGCAAAAAAAATCTGAAATGCTCTGGAGGACTAGTACAAGGATGAGGAGAAGTTGTCCAAGTCTCACCTCATTAACAAGTTTCTGGACTTCAAGTTCGAAGATGATACTGAGGTTTTGCCTCAAGTCAAAGAGCTTAAAAAACTTGTTATGTAGCTGAAGGATGAAAAGATCAATCTTTGTCAAACCTTTATTTTTGGTGCAATTAACAACAAGCTTTCTCTATCTTGTATGTCATTCTCCACTGATATTCGGAAAAGAAAAAGATAAGTGACGCTGTCTGATTTGAAGAGGTTTATTCGGATCGAGGACGAGATTCAAACTCGTACGAAGACTAAGCTCCTTGGTAAGCAAAAGACGCCTACTAACTTAGTGACTGCTAACTTTGAGAAGGGTAGTAGTTCTTCTTCCAAGAAGAAGAAAAAGTCTTTTAACAAAAAGAAGAACCAGAACCCAAAGAACCTGAATGTTTAGAAGAAAGAGTTCAAGAAGAGCGGCCAATACTTCAACTGTGGGAAACAAAGACATTTTGTCAAAGACTGCAAAGCACCAAAGAAGGAAGTAGCACACAATGTCAATCAAGTTAACGATTGTGTGGCTATGCTCTTTCAGGTGTCAACTCCCAACAACATCTATGGCTGGTGGTTAGATATAAGTGCTATCTGTCATGTCTACTCCAACAAAGATCTGTTCTCTTTTTATATTGCTGCTAAAGAGAACGTATCAATAGCTAATCATTCTGTAGTTCCTGTTCTTGAAATTAGGACTGTGGTGCTGACTCTCTCTTCAGGGAAGACTCTCACATTGAAGGATGTGAAACATGTTTCCTAAATTGCCAAAAACTTAGTCTCTAGAAGCCTGTTGTGTGATATAGTTATGAGGCAGGATTTCCAAGGAGGAAAGGCTATGTTATCTTTTAAGAAAATATATTTTGGTAATGCATATCGTATTGATGGCATGTATAAGATTAATACTATTGTACACAACTCAATTATAAATAAAATATCCTCTTCTGCTTACTCCTCTGTGTTATGGCACAATAGGCTGGGACATGTAAGTTATAGAAAACTACTTAGCATGGAGAAGTTAGGATTACTTTCAAAATATGGAGGTAACAAACCTGAGAAGTGTGAAGTCTGCACGCAAGCAAAGCTGAGAAGGAAGCTCTTTCTAAGTGTCACAAGGAGCATCAACCTGTTGGATCTGATTTATTCAGATACTTGTGACTTCAAGAACTTCGTCACTCGAGGAGGCATGAAGTACTTCATCACCTTCATTGATGACCATTATCGCTTCTGCCACGTCTACCTGCTAAAATCTAAAGATGAAGCCTTCAGTAAGTTTGTCGAGTTTCGGACTCGTGTGGAGAAGCAACTTGGACTTCAGGTGAAAAGACTCAAGAGTGATAAAGGAGGAGAGTACCGATCTAAGGAGTCAAAAGCATATTTCAAGGAGCATGAAATCATTGATGAAACTACCGCTCTGTATTCTCCGTAATATAATAGGATTACAGAAAGAAAGAATCACACATTGACCGAGATGGTAAATTTGATGTTAATCATATCTGGTCTACCTACCTGCTATTAGGAAGAGGCTTTGTTGATGGCAAATTGAATTCTGAACAGAGTACCCTATTCCAAAACTAACAGTACTCCTCATCAGTTATGATTGGGATATCCAGATCCTTTGGATAGTCTCAAAGTGTAAAACCCCGAAATTTTATAATGAAATGGTGTGATTAATAGTAATAAATCTTTCTATGGTGATAAATAACCATATATATATATATATATAAGATGTATATATTTTTACCAGGGTTTAGGAACCCAGCAGGTGTATACAAGTGAGAGAAATCGAGTGGTATATGGCCAGCAGGTGAAATGCCTACAGAAGGCATTTCTGTGCTGAGCGGTCGACCGACGCGGTCGACCGTGGCGGTCGACCGGTGCGGTCGACCGACCAGCGCACAGAGAGTTTCAGGCTTCATTTTCTTTTATGGTTTTGTTTCGGGTCTTTGGGTTTCGGGTCGGGTTTGTAAGTGGGTATATATATGCTACTGTTTACGAGAGAGCCTCCCCTCAGAATTGAAACCAAAACCCTAGCCCCCTTCCTCTCCCCTCTCCAAAAACCCTAATTAGACCTGGTGATCTTTGAGGAGTTCGGAGGAGTTGCAGTGGGAGTTTGTAGGTCAGATCGAAAGAGAACCATCTCCAGAGCAGTTGCCAACACCCAAGGCGAGTAACTTCTCGCCCAACCCCCACCCCTTTCGTTTTCATGTCAAGAACTGAGTTTTATTGGGTTTTATTGAGCCAAATTCGTATTTTTGAATAGCTAATAGAACATTATGACATAAAGTATGAAATTAATGTATTCTTTGCTCTTAAAACTCACCAATGGTTCATGTCTAAAAGATCTAGTAAAGTATGAAATTAATGTATTCTTTGCTCTTAAAACTCACCAATGGTTCATGTCTAAAAGATCTAGATCTGAATCTAGCTTAAAATAAAACTCACCAATGGTTCATGTCTAAAAGATCTAGATCTGAATCTAGCTTAAAAGAAGTAAAAACTTTACTTTTATTGTTAACAATGGGTAGATCATGTTTATATATATATGGGATCTTGTTGACCAATTTTTAAAGGTTTAAATTTGTGTTTTACTGCTGCATAACATTTCCATAAAGATGGGTATTCGTTTTTAAAATTTTTGTTTCAGGTTTCGAGCTGACAGAAACCCAGATTTGGGTTTCTGTCCGCTCGGCGGTCGATCGGTGCGGTCGACCGCTGAGCTCGTGTAGAGGCTTCGGTCGACCGCGATTTATTTTCGGTCAACCGCGACGTTCTTCCGGTCGACCGCAATTTATTTCGGTCGATCACGATTTATTTCCGGTCGACCGCGAAGTTTTTCCGGTCGACCACCAGTCGCATACCAGAGTGCGGTTGACCGGTGCGGTCGACCGCCGCACTATCTATTGTGATTTTCTGTTCTGGATATTTTTGGGTATATTACTTATGTTCGGGGGTTTGCCTGAACTATCTGACCTTGACATTTAGTCTCACTATGTAATCCATGCATGATAGATGACCTGAGGGTATGATTTGGAGACTTATACACTGTTTGAATGTAGATTGACATAAGTAGACTTCATTATATACATCACAGTGATATTTCCTCTATGCCACAGTCCTCGTGTTGGACTATAATCCATAGAAGTCCTTGTGTTGGACTATAATCCATTTCAGTCCTCGTGTTGGACTATAATCCATTTCAGTCCTCGTGTAGGATATTTGCCACTTATTCTATGAGTTGGAAACTACCTTACAAAGTTCCTGTTTCGAACATAGTTCTCAACCCTGCATATGACCTTCTTACAGAAGTTCACGACATGATTTTGACATGACATTCATGTAGACTATGATATGGTACTGCGCTTGTGTTTCTGAGATTTGTTGTATTTCATTTATTATTGTTCCTGTATTAGAACCTCGGGTTTGGTGATTAGGAGTTTACAAATTTGAGATATAAGGTATATACATGAGGGTTTCCTTGTCTAGATTATTTCGCTCGACGTACCTATTCTCGTGTTGTAAACTTCTAACTACTAAAACCCTCTTTAGCAAGACCAATGATTTTAGATCTATTATATATTAATTGTATTTTCTTATACAACAAGCCCTTTCCCTTGGGGTTGGTTGTGATGTTGCTCGCTAGCGCTTTGACGCTCGTTGTCCCTCCCCCTTTCAGGTCACGAGCCAGGAGCACGGAGAGTCGCAGGTTGATAGTGGACTACTTTAGTGTTCAGCTTTACATTTTAGCTATGTAATAATTTCTTTGGGCTCCACTGTAGTTGGTATTATACATTTGAGGACTACGCTATAGATGTTGTAAAGGCTGTACGCCTTATATCCCTCATTCAGACTTGTTGTATTTGAGGCTTGTTGAGAACCTCAGTATATTCATTTCAGACATTATTTTTGTATTATCTGCATGTTGAATGATGAAATAGCATTTTGATCCCTATTATTCCATCAGTTATCTCTTGTATTATCTTTTACTTGCTTTTTGTACCTACACCGGTTATTGACTTTACTAGAGTGATAGAATTGTGATGGTGAAACATGTTATTGCACGGTGTGGTGCATAGCAAGTTTGACATTCTTGGTTTCACCAAGGACTGCAGCCTTGTGTGAACCCAGGGGCGTCACACAAAGTGTGGGACTGTCTCGCATATGTTTGAGTTTTAGATATCAGAAGGCCTGAACTTGGACCAAAGACAAACAAGTGTGTATTTCTTGGTTTTGCTGAAGATAGCGATGCTTTGCAGGTTCCTGGGCCTTGGAACCAACTCCGTCATTGAAGCTCGGAATGCAGAATTCTTTGAGGATAAGTTTATCAAAGATAAAAGTTTATTGCTCAAAGATATACCAGAGAATGTTGGTATGTCAGATGCAGCTCGGGATGCAGAATTCTTGCTCAAAGATATATCATAGAATGCTAGTACGTCAGATGCACCAGAAGAGCCAGTTTCACGAGAAACTAAAAGCGTTAATGATGAAGGAGTTATTGAACCACCTCTTCCAAGCGTGTCAGGAGACAGAAAGATTTTAAAGATGACTTCATTACCTATAAAGTGGATGGAGATCCACAAACTTTTTAAAAAGTAATACAGTCAACAGACGTTCTTCTGTGAAAAGAAGCTATAGATGATGAGATGGATTCATTGATCCAAAATCATAAATGGGAGCTGGTGGATGCACCTGAAGATGCGAGACCTATTAGTTGCAAGTGGATCTTTAAGAAGAAGCTTCGTCCTGATGGTACTATTGAGAAGTACAAAGCAAGATTGGTGGCGAAAAGATTTTCTCAGAGAGAATGAATAGATTTCTTTGATATCTGTGTACCAGTTTACAGGATCACTACCATCAGAGTGCTTATCGCATGGGCGGCGATAAAAATGTTTGTCATACATCAGATAGATGTGAAGACTATCTTTCTCAATGAAGATCTCATAGAAGAGATCTACACGAAAAAACCATAAAGACTTGATACTCCAGCTGGTAAAGTTTATAAACTTATTAAGTCTCTATATGGACATAAGCAGACACCGAAACTCTGACATGAGAAGTTCAATGGGGTTGTTCGCAACAATAGGTATCAAGTCAGTGAATTCGACAAGTGCCTATATATCAAGGTCCCTGAAGAAAAGATGGTGGTTATCTACCTCTTTGTAGATGATATGCTAATAATCGGGAGTGATTTGGAGATAATAATATCTACTAAGAAATTTCTCTCAACACAATTTAGCATGAAGGACATTGGAACTACGGACGTGATTCTCAGAATAAAAATCATATACTTTGAAGATGGTATTGGATTGTCCCAATCTCATTATGTCGAGAGCATGTTAAGAAAGTATGGATACTACGATCTGTTAGAACTGTCAGTGCCGTATGATTACAACAAGAAGCTTCGACCGAATACTGGAAGACCAGTGGAGAAGCTAATGTACTCAAAGATCATTAGGACTCTTATGTACGTGATAAGCTGCACAAGGCCAGACATAGTATTCACTGTAGGAATGCTTAGTAGGTTCACAAGTAATCCTAAAAAGCTTCATTGGGATGTTGTCTAGAGATTGATCAGATACCTAAAAGGAACTACAGGTCTGGGCCTATTCTACACTAGATATCCGGCTGTAATTGAAGGCTATTCAGATGCAAGCTGGTTCTAAGAACCAGATGAGTGCAGATCTACTAAAGGTTTTATCTTCACCATGGGTGGAGCTGCCGTCTCGTGAAAGTCTAAGAAGCAGACTATGATTACACAATCATTAATAGAATCTGAGTTCTTCGCACTCTGTGCTATAGGAGATGAAGCTGAGTGGCTTAACTATTTTCTCCGATACCTTCCAATGACAGAATTGCAAGGCGCATTTACTATCTATTGTGATAATCAGGCGGTGAGTGTTGTGCCAACGAACTCGATGTTCAATGGAAAGAAGCAGACCATTTGTCTGAAGCATGGCTATTTGAGAGAACTCATTTGCCAAGGAGCCATCTTTGTGATTGACGTCCGTTCTTCAGAGAATGTGGTTGATCCTTTGACTAAGGATCTGAAAAAGGATATAGTCGAAAGGACGTCTACTAGAATGAGTCTCAAAGTTTGGTGAGTCTTACAAATACTTACCATGTATATCAAGTTATTAGTTTAAAATTTACGCTACTAGTGATAAGATGATTGGTTCAAAAGTCAAGTAAAATTGTAAGTGAAATCCTATCATGGTATAGATGATGGTTGTTACGCCTTAATGATTCGGATGTGGGCTGTTGGATAGGTAACATGCCTAAAAGACTCACCGATAATCCTATCATGTAAAGGGGATGGCTATTAAGCCTTAATGAGTCCAAAGCATTTCGGATGCAGGGTGTTAGAAGGAAACACGCCTAAAGGACTCACATAGAATCCTATCATGAGAGAGGATGACTCTTACGTCTTAATGAGTTCAAAGCATCTCGGATGAAGAATGTTTAATAGGAAACATGCCTAAAGAACTCACCTATGTCTGGGTGGAGATTTGGCCATCTTTTATGATGTCTTGTGGAAAGATACCTAGAGCCCAAGCAGAAATCAGGACATGCATAAGGTCATAAATGTGCAAGGCTAAGGTAAAGGCAAAGGCAAGTGTGGTTCAATCTTGTGTGATCGCTGGATTTTTAGACATGTGCTGGTTTAAGTCTCTGTGATACCATGCATCTATCTTTTATTCATTTAGTCTAAGGGGGATTCAAGTCCTTGCAACATCTACCTTATGCATAATGATTGAAACAACGGTACCATTACATGATACTAGTTTAAAAACTTGTAGGGGATTGTTGAATTTTTTGGTCAAAACTATTTTCCAAAAATAAGTTTTCAAAGTATATATTTATTAACTACTGGTACTTTTCAAAAATCCTTAGTAGCATAGTGGAAAGTTAAAGTTTTGGTATTTCAAAAGTTCTCAGTTCGAGGCTTGCCAACGGCAAGCCAAAAATTATTTTTGTTCAAATAAATCAATTAATTCCTCATAAGTACTAGTGAGTCGTGGGTTGTTGGCCATAGGCCGTGGGCCAATGGGCCGGGGATCGGGACTAATCAGACTGAGGCGCTAAGTGGTGCTTTGTAAGGGGATCAGGGCTAATTGGGGATCGGGGCTAACGCAAGCTGCCTCGCAGACTGTTTCACAGCAAGGCAACGCGACCCTCGCGTTTGCACGAGGAGCGACCCTCACATTTGCGAAAGGGAACGCGACCCTCGCGTTTGCACGAGGAGCGACCCTCACATTTGCGAAAGGGAACGCGACCCTCGCGTTCGCGCTAAGGTGCGACCCTCGCGTTCGCGTGAGGGTGTGACTTTTCGTTCGCGAGAGGAAACGCAACCCTCGCGTTCACAAGAGGAAACGTGACCCTTGCGTTCGCGAGGCTCGATGCGACCCTCGCGTTGCGTAGAGACGTGACCTTCGCGTTGCATAGAGACACAACCCTCACGTTGCTTAGAAACGCGACCCTTGCGTTCAGGCGTATCTACATGCAGCAATTAAGACTGTATGCAACAATTACATCAATTAAGTCATTTGTTGTTACAATCATAATTGTCATTATGATTTATAATAGTCATATTGACTATTGGTGACCCTTGAGCTGGCCTTAGAGGCCTATAAATAGTGCCCCTTGGGGCAGCCCTTGAAGACACGAAAAACACACTGAAGTGTTACATTTGTTGAGCTGTTGTACTGCAACTGCAGAGTTTAAAAGCGTGCAAACTTTAGTCTGTGCCCGAAGGAACATAGCCCTGAACCGAAAGGTTTTTACAGATGAAAAGATCATTTTCTGAACCGAAAGGTTTTTACAGATCGAAAGATCTTTACCTAAACCGAAAGGTTTTGAATCGAAAGGTTTTAACAGATCGAGGAGATCGTTGCCTTGACCGAAAGGTCTTACAGATCTTTTTGAGTAACGCTCGTGCACCCCTCTTGTCAGAACGCAATAAGTCCTTCCTTCCTCAATGGTGACCTGTGGTTCTCATTTACCTTGAGTAACGCTCGTGCAATTAATGCCCAGAGAAATCACCTAAGCCTGACTGGAGAGCCCGCCGCCATGAGCTTTAACAAACACATCACAGGTGCTCTCATATCCTAGTGTCGCCGAGGGAGTCTTCATGCATTGTATGTAGCCTTAAAGGACCTCCTCGCCTATATTCCTGTATGATGAAGCATTAATGCGTATGCACAAACGTCACGTTTCCCAATATACAGGCAACCAGGGCGTATTTGGCGCTAACCATAGTCAGTGTCCACCCATTACTACAAATATTAGCATATACTCACTTATCACCCATATTTATGTTAGATTAACTGTTTAGCAGTCTGGCGACGGCTGCCGCCGACAATTTCTAGATTTAGAGGGGGTTGTTTGAAATATTTGTAAAATCTCAGAACTTCTGCCAAGGGGCCCAAACATTCAGTCTTTTTAAGTATCCTCTCCCTCTCTCTCCCCAGTTACACAGACTTCATGACGGGACGAAAGGGCTAGGGTTTTGAAGAGCAAAAGAGGTTTTGGGAGATCGATGGCGCTGACCAACTTCATCCTAACGGTGGCTGC
>NC_033800.1:129726862-129737610 GCF_001876935.1 Asparagus officinalis
GAGGAGGAATCCAAGTCCGCTGCCAAGTAAATCCCATTTTCATCCCCAAGATTTATGTTCTCCCCCCCTTTTGGCAAAATTATTGCTTGGTCGTGAATTAATCGGGTTCTAATTGAAATGGGTTTAGCTTAGTTTTTGCGTTTGAGGTGCATATTTAGTGCCATTGGGTCCAGGAGCGCTTGGTCATGTAATCTCGAGAGAGGTATAGATTCTTGGCATCTGTATAATATTTTGTGCTTTGTAGTTATGAATCAGAGTGAGAATTATATGAATTAAAGAGGGCCGGAAACAGGATTTTGATGGTCAGGTTGTAGTCAATAAGGTATAAAAATGGTAAAACATTAACAAAAAAAATTACAAGTTCATTTAATACATTTGATGAAAAATGTTTTCCTCGACTATTCAGAGAAAAAAGTCATTTGATATTGATGATTCCTGTAGAGGAAAGGAACCAGGGTGAAACATTGTTCATATTCGAGCAGATTCCAGAATACCGACATGCAAGTTGATACAAGTCTGATTGAAGATCACACAAGAAATTTACGGGGGAGAAAAATCAGAAACAACTCAAATAATGTGAAAAGAGGGAGGGAGACAAACCTTTAAAGTTCACTGAACATGTGACTGCAGTTCGAGCTCTTGGTTGCGAAACCTTATAAATTATTTTTTTGAAGAAAATGTTGAGATAGTTGAATTCTATCCTAAACTCTTTCATTTGATTGGCCTTTTTAAAGAATCTTTTTCTTAGGCCACTCTAGAAAAATGGTTACACTGATTTACTTTTCATTAATGAAATCTCTTATTATACGGTTGGTAAACTGAACGTGGATTCTTATTTTCGGTGAGTGCAGACTTGATATTAGGGTTTTGTGATGTTTACAAACTACCTATGCAATTCTTTCCTTTGCTGAAATCTGTTCTATATGAAATTCTGGCATAATAATCAAGCTTATGGCATGTTATATACTTGCTTAAGCTAGGCTAATAGAACAAGCCAGAACAACTTGTAGAATGTCAAGGATAGAGAGAATTTACCTACAGTGACGATCGGTTTGGATACAAACTACCTAGGAGAGAGTAGGGGAGTGATTGAGGTAAATCCAAGTGGAGGGAGTGGAAAGTGAAGGGATGTGATGTTCTTAATTGTGTTTGTATAGACAACAAAGGGATGGGATGGTCCATTGTAATATGTGATTGTTTAGAGTAGAGGATGGAAAGGGAAGGGAAACTACTTGGCCAATATCCTTTTAAAGAAATAATAGATAACTTTATTAATTATGAGGTTGGTTAGACTGGGAAACTTGGGATGCCGAAGATCAAACGAACTGAGGCTGCTATCTAACACATAGATAATGAAGGAATCTTATGAAGCAATTTTGCGAAGTATTGACCCCAAAAAAATATGCATAAAATTCACATTTTCATGAACAACACTAGCTCATATGTCTAACTAATTATATGAAGATTAGTTCGAATCATATAATTAGTTCGAATTGATCGGCACAAGCAAAAGTTTTACTTGTTGCTTTACAATTAAACTTCACAGAATCATAATTCAGATAAAGGGAGTACCGACCATTCTTTGTGAAGAGTACCCCAATGACATACGTATTGGTAGGAGCATTTCCTTGCAATATCGTAGATCAATAAAATGAGCATCTCTACTCTGTAACAAGCAAAACCTCCCTAGTATATATCAAACTTTTCTTCAAAAACCTGTACAGGTAAAGATCCCAAACAAAACTAGACCAAAAACGAAAGAGAAACAGACTCATAAAGGAGTAAAAATAAAGTTGAATCCCCTTCATTCAGCCAGAGCTCGAAGGCAATTCACATTAAACTCAAGTATTTGTTCTTTCTTTGCTGCTCGACCTAGATATAAACTCCACCCATCCAATCATGGTTTTTAGTAAACTAAAGCATATACACACAAGCCACAGTAGCATCCATCACAAGCATGAACCACAGCCACTGTTCAACTATAAACATATATAAAGAAAATAACATAAGTCATGCAAATGACATAAGTCACGATAAAAGAGTTGTCATCTAGAAGTTCTAAAGCAAATAACATAAGTGAAGATAAAAGAGTTGCCATCTAGAAGCTCTAATGCAAATAACAAAAGTGATGCTTAGCAAAGATTATCACACATATGTTCTATGCAGACAGCGCATCCATCACCAAGCCCTTGCGCACTTCACGTGGGACGCCAAAGAATGCACCCTTCATCTCTGAATTTTGGACTAAATAAAGATATGTTTTGCCCCGTATTTCTTTTTCAACTCCAATCGCTATTAGTTCCTCATGAATATCTGAAAGTAAGTGACTTGATTGAGCATACAGAGCATTCCGCTCCTTAATTGCTTCAACCACATTGTTTACTGCTTCTGTAATCAATATAACTTCTTTATCTACTTCCTTTCCAGCACGAGCCTTCTTGTCTTTCTTTTTTTAGCCTTCAAAGATTATGTTGTAGAAAATTCTGGTGCAAGAGGTCTATATGGGTTTTTTTTATTATCAGGAAAACAGATGAAAGAGAACGCCTTTTTGTTTCTCACAGGGCAATCTTAGAATTTTAAGAAAATTTCTCGCCAGATCCCTCCCAATCCCTTCACCTTAGGAGGGTTAAGAAAGTGGATGGATTTTCTAATTTTTAGCCATCCTTTCCCCTTGCTAACTAAAAGGTGTAAACAAACACAAATTTAGGAGGGTTACCATTGTAATCCATCCGTCCTACAACCTCCCTTTCTAAAAATCTCTATCCAAACTCAGTGTAATAGATGATACCTAGCCCTTTGACCTTTCAACTCTTACTATTTAATTGAAGTTTAGGACATTTGAGAGAGGTTCATTAAGTTCCCAATATTTAATTAAGGTCTTGGTGATTTAATAAGCTCATTAAATTTCCAGTAATTAATTTAAGTGGTTGGAGATTTTATTGGCTCGTAAAGTTAGTAGCCTCTTGCCATTCCGCTCTTACTTTCCATTGAAGTGTAGAGATTGGGCTTCTAAATATCCCACGGTGTTCTCCAGATTTGGTTTCAAATTTCAAAGAAGAGACGGTCGACCAGTGTATATAGTTAAAGGTCCATAGGGTAAGTTTATCATTTTAGTTTATATGTAGATGATATACTTCTCGCTAGTAGTGATTTTGGCATATTACATGAGATGAAAGCCTTTCTATCAAGAAATTTTGCGTGAAAGGTCTTGGTGAGGCTTCTTGCATGATTGACATTTAGATTCATTGAGATAAATCTTGTCGAATGTTAGCTTATCTCAAAGGAGTTTCTCAAAAGGTTGAATATGCAATATTGCTCTCTTAGTATTGCATCTGTTGTTAAAGGCGACAATTTTTGCTTGTTAAAAATTCCTAAGACCCAATTGGGCATGATCAGATAGAGAAAAATTCTTATGAGTGAGCTTTGGCAGTCTTATGTATGCACAAGTCTGCACTAGGCTAGATACAACGTATGTAGTCAGCGTGCTAGTTTGTTACTAGAAATGGATCTCTGGAAGGCTGACAAGAAGGTCAATTGCTACTTACAAGGTACCAAGTATTTCATGCTTGTCTACAGAAAGAGGGATTGCCATGACCTTGTTAGATATTCTGATTTAGATTATGTCGGGTGCACTGGCATTAAGAAGTCTACATCAGGATGTGTTTTTATGTTGTCTAGATGATCTGTTTCATGGAAAAGCACTTAACAGCCAATAAGGACTTCATCAGCCATGGGACAGAGTTTATAGGATATCATAACGCGACATGTCATGCTATATAAATGAGGAACTTCATAACATGGCTTCAAGTGGTTGACCTCATCTGTATACTGTTGAAGTTATATTTTGACAATCAGGTTGATGTATTCTTTTCTAGTAACAAGTTAAGCTGTGCATCTTAACATATTGATCTAAAATACTTATTGTAAAGGAAAGAGTTTGGAATCATACCGTGTCTCTATTGCCTTTATATTCCTGATACATGCTAATACATTTGCCTAACTATACTTGAAACCAGCAAAAACTACAAAACACTGGAAACAAATGATATCTTGTTCGCATTAGCATGTTGAACACTCACTGTTACTTTTATAAAGGTAACTTAATGCTCCAGAAAAATCACCAATAAGCTACAACAAAGACAATGAATACTTCAATTAAGATGCGCGTTACTCCTGAAGGTTCCGTCACTGAATGATATGCCATCTAAATTTAAATACCTATTCACCTAAATATAATTGGAGAGTTCCTTTTCTCTCCTCTACTCCGGACACTATAACTCTTCCATTTGCCTTGTGCTGAACACCGTTTCCCCTGGTCCCAATTGTTGCCCCTCTTCGTTATTTCCTCCTTTTTTTTTATTCCAGCTGAGGCTACAAATTTGCTATAGTTTGTGAGAAAATCATGATCAATGAACTGTCATGTGATTTTCACTTGATAACATCTATTTATCAAGGTAGCCTAAGATGCACCTTGATCTCACAGGCGTTCTTTCTCTTAACTTGCATGGTTTGCTTACTTTATCATTGGGAATGCAATGCCATGTTATATTAGTCGATATTTTGTAATAAAGCTAACATTTTGATGTTTGGAACATACCATTCGAGCAACTGACAAGTCCATTTAGATGTGCTCATTGTTTTACCATTGAAAACAGGCTTTTGACTTGAAGTAGGCTTCATCTGATATTTTGGGTCCATTAACTGTAGTTTGCATGATCTAGTCAAACATACATAATTTAAATCTGCTCAGTGTCTTGTTATGTAAACCAATTCACGCTTTACGGTGTTATTTATTGTCGAGTATTTGCCTTTTCAATTTGCTCGTTTAGTCATGCATTATGATTTATGACACCCTTCTTTGATAACTGTTGAGGTTAGCACTTTTGAAAATTGATCACAACATTGGATTCTTCTGTTTAGGTCTGCGGATGGAACCGCACCAAAGGAGCTGGATTCAAAAGTTGTAAAGAAAGATGTTCCAAAGGATGATAAGCCCTAGAGCAGATTTTTGTTTCTTTTATCTTTTCTACTTCCTCGCAGGCAGCTGAGAAAATTTTCAATGTCTTGTTCTAATTGTGACGGAGAGAGCTGAATCTTTTCAGTATCAACTTTTCTGTTCATTTCATTTCCTTGAGATGGGTATTGGTAAAGGATATCACAAGTTTTAGAGGAAATGAAGTTTAGATTGATGATAGTGAAAATCTATATTTTCGGTCAACATTTTATTTGTCATGCTTTTGGGGCGTGAGATCGGCAGCAGTTAACAATTGAAACATTATCAATTCTTTTTCCAATGTTGCGCTCAACCACTCTCTTGTATAAGCACAAATTAGTTTTTTCTTGGATCCCAGGAACTTTACAATTTTACTGATTTATTTGGTGAGTTGCATTACACTATAATTAGTTTGCATGATTATGTGGTTATTCTACAAGAGGGGAAGATAAAGATTATCTCAAACTTGAACCTGAACTCCAAATCATATTATTGTGATGTTTGAACCGGTTCATTATACCAATAGATTTTGAATCTTAGTTTGAAAATGAATCCACTAAAATTCTACGAGATTGATGTATGTAATAGATTGACTTAAGATTCTATTTTCCTTTTTATATTTACTTTGCAATATGGATTACACCAATAATAATTTTCATTATGGCTTTTTCGTATAAGAAGAAAAAAATTAATGTGAATCTACCGCCTTCTCGTAAGAAAAAGGTATTTATCTCCAAGGATTACGCATATGGTGTTTACCTCCGAGGACTACGTATAGCGATTTGGCTGAAAATTTCCTAATAAAATTTGTTTTAAAATAAAATACTATTCCATTGCCGGGATTTGAACCCGGGTCGCCTGGGTGAAAGCCAGGTATCCTAACCGGACTAGACGACAATGGATTTGTGTCAACTGGGAACTAGTTTAACTAATTGAGTAAGTCCCATAATTGTAGATCGAATAACACTCCCATCTAAGTACTTGGTTGTAAACCTTATGAGCGAACAAGCAATCGAATAAAGCTACGCAACTAGGGGTGCATAAAAATATTCATATATGAGGAAATATGTGTATTCGTTTACGTTAGGATATGGATATAATTACTACAATATATAACCGATAGGATAAGGTAACAAATATGGTTATGTAGTCAAACATTTGGATCCTTATCCGAAATAACCAAATATATATTGGTCATACTGTTCTTATAGTATTTGTCCTTAGAATAATGGATTTGAGGTTAATTTTGATGATCAAGATATCTAATATTAGCTTTTCAAATGTAACGAACATATGAATAAACTCTCTTGTATCATAGGAACTATATATTTTTTCAATACTATTTATTTTTCTTATATCCTTTTTTTGTATCCGCATGTATATCTGTTTATATGTCTGCATTCATATCTGTATCCATATTCGATTTTAGTGGATATGGATATGAATTTTTTCCGCTAAGATATATCTGTATCCATGATTGGTAAGTAAATACGGATATGATAGATATCATATCTGAGCTGTTGATATTAGTTGGCCCAAAGGCCTGTTGATGGCATGTTACCTAAAGGCCCAGTTCCCCTTCCATATTTGCCCTAGCCTTCTGTTGGCCTCTTTGTTTTGATGATGTTTAACAAAAAATTTACTACTAATGTTGTTTGTCTAGTGTTTGTACATTCTTATATATTAGACAAACAACGTTGTTGGAGGATGGATGGAATAGCGCTTCAACGACGATATCAAATGGAGGTTGGCGGAATTGTGGAGTGAAGCATCGTACAATTCAAGTTAAAGATCAAGTTCAAGCTTCATCCGTAAGTGTACCAAGATAGAGCTTCGTTGAAGATCAAGATTGCTTGGGTAATTTAGTTTAGGAGTTTATTATGTGTGTTGGTACTTTAAGCTCAATATCATACACACACACACACATTTATTGGTTTCCATGTATATATATAGTTATATATATACATATATGTTTTGGTTTGATAGTTTTCAAGTTTCACTATGAAACAATTGAATACAATTGGAAAATATATTTTTGTTTCATACTTAATACATTTATATGATTTCATCAATATCAATTTTATTTAGTTCCATGAAATCATATTTTAGTGTATTATATGTGTATTTTGATAAAATACTATATTCATTATTTATAGACTTCATAACAATAGTTTACATCTTCTATTAAGTCTATAAAATTATTTTGTATTGTTTCAAAACATGGTTTAGCCAAAATGTCAAAACTCATGTGTTTATATTTTCGTGTTTTGGACCTCCTTGTAAAATGATGATATTTTACATTTGGGAAGTCCTTTCTGATAACCAGTCACTGTAGCATGTTTATTATCATGTCTACAATCATTCCCCAAAGTTTTACATTTTTTGGAAACTGGGCGACAGAGAGTCTGTCGGTCGACCGGTCCGGTCGACCGATGAAAATTTTCGGTCGACCGACGAATTTTTCGGTCGACCGACGAGTGTTCCTTCAGTTTGCAACGGCTAGTTTTTTGACCGTTGCCTTGGGGTTGTGTTTTGTCTTTTGCTCAGGTTTTTGGCTGAGTTGAGAGAGGGTATAAGTACCCCATTGCCTTCAACTCTCAAACTAACCAAGAGGGTTTTTAATCAAGTTTAATAAAGTTTTTAACAAGGGTTTTAGTTTGGTTTAAGTGTGTTTAAAAAGCTTTTAAGCAAATTGAGAGTTTGTTTTTGTGATTCAATTCTACAAGAGCTTGAGGAGATCATCTATTGGTGTTTGGGCATCCAACTCTTCTCCCTCCACTCTTGATATATTGAGAAGTTTTCTAAACTCTATTTCTAGCTTTTTTATATATTTGATTATCATTGTTATTAAGCTAGAACTACATTGAGTTTAGTTTTGATTTATATCTCTTTGTTCACACACAACCTTTTGAGCTTATTGTATTTACATTCATAGTATAATTTGGGGTTGTGGGTTTGTGACTAAGAGTTGTGCTTAATTGAGTTCTCACCTTGTTTTGAGAACAATCATTTGTCATATTTGTGCTTATTGTGAGAATCACTTTGTAATACACTTGTACACCGAGTGAGGAGTGTGTGGTGAGAGTCGGGGATCGTCCCAAGAGGAGTGGCGTCGGTTGACGTGCCTAGGGAGAGGTTGTAACCGAGCACTTGAGGGAGACACGGCTAGGTCCAACACTTAGTGGGTGTAGAGTGTGATTGCAAGAGTGTGAGTTGTAGAGTTTTCGGTTAGCTAGAAAACCGAGTGTGTAGAAGAAGTTCCGGCTTCCAAACCAGATTGTGTTAGTGGATTTCTCCCCGGGAGTGGGGAGCGGAGACGTAGGACGGAAGGTCCGAACTCCGTGATCATATTGCTTGTTTGAGTTTGTCTTTGGCGTATTTGTTTTCGCATTCATCTTATACCGCCAATTGTACATTGCTCATTTATTTCATCCACTATCTTATTTAGTTTATTTACCCTTGTGTTGTTTATATATCCTTGCATATATTTCTATCATATAGGATATATCTCATTGTTCATGTTGCTTATCCTAGCTTATATTCTTGTTGTATTTCATACTTGCTAGGATAACTTATTAATTAATTTTAATTGGTATTTAATCGGATTAGATTAGCATAAGACCCTAATCACCCCCCCTCTAGGGTCTAACACCTTCTCTATTCCTCTCTCCTATCCGATGGTACTCAACCCTTTTCCCACCTCTGTGATTTGATGACCACCGCTTGGAGTCCCATCTCCCATCCCTGTAGGTCGGCTCCTACCATTCGAAACCCTAGTCTCTCTCCCGTGTCGGCTGCCCCCTTCTCTATATCTTTCGAAGGGTTTGGTAGTAGCTCGGGGTGGAAAGAGAAAGCTGAGCTTGAGCTCCTCTGCTATGTGTGATCCTCTCCTCTCCCCTGTGAGCTTTGTGCTCTCACCCCCTTTGTACGATCCCCTTTCCTCTTTGTGAGTGACTAAATGAGAAAATCAGCAAGCTCTCTCTTTGTGTTCTTGGTGGTGCACTGCTAAGAAGAACAGTGACTGATTGAGCAGGCTTCTGAGCCAAACATCAACGACGATGATTCATAACAGTGGTATCAGAGCTCGGTGAGTCGTCGCCCTTCCAAAACAACTGATCGCCGCCGCAGGAGTTGTCATCGCCACAGATCTGCGACTCCAGAATGCCGGACCACCGTAGGACCCCGTCGGACCGCCGAAGGACCGCTGTCGGACCATCGCGTGGGCGTGGGTAAGGTCGAAACCCTCTCCTAGGGTTTCGCTCAGGTGAATTGACTACGAGAGCCTATAAATAGGCCAAGGGGTTCTTCATTTCAAAGGGTTGGAAATTTTGGAGGCGAAGCTCTGTCGGATTCAAGACTCGAAACTTAAAAAAGATTGGAGCTTTGGGACTTCGGGGACTCACTCTTCCAGATCTGGTGCTCAGCGATCGTCAACGCCAAAAAAGGCAGGTGTTCGAGAGGACCGGATCTCAGATCTACGCAGACGTACTCCGGATCTAAGCTTGGTCTTAGATCCCGAGACTTGGACGATTGTTTCCTTGGTGAATCAATCCTCCCCGGCTATTATTTCCTTTGTGGAATAATACCCGTCGTACTGCTTAGATCTGATCGGATCTAGATATCGCGGTGGTCCACGGATAAACCCCGGCGCAGGCAAAGAACCCACACAAAGCAAGAGACCGCAAAACAGGATCTTGCGATTCGTTCGACAAATAAGGAGAAAGTTGTAATTTTCTTTATTTCTTGTGTTATTTGATTTTCGTTGTAACCGGATCTAAAAAAAGACCGGATCTTTGTAATCGATAAACTATTACAAGAATTTGCAATGGAATCAATGATGAAGAAAACAACGATTTTTCCCCCGAACACACCCACATGGCAGAACATTCTGAAGATCTTTCAAAGAGGGTTGCTGAGCAAGACGCCATGCTCAAATCACAGCAGAAGACCCTCAATGAACTCCTAGACCTATTGACTCAAATCGTCGCAGACAAGGCCAAATCTTAGAAGACAGATTCACCACCTAGGTAATAATCTTCCTGGAGAGAAAAAGCGTCTTCATCCCGACTTCACACAAGCAAAGGGAAGGGAAAAGTGGTTGATGATGCTACTTCTGATCAAGAAGCCCACAACTTGGAATCTTCCTCTGATGAAGGAAGAGAGATCGAGAATGAGCAGAATCCTTAATCGGTCAAAATGGAAGAATTGGAAGCCCGCCTCAATGTCATTGTTTACAGAAGTGAGCTCCAAGACGAGGGAGTTGCTAGGCCCTATCCTGCCGAATGGGATTTTGCCACTTATCCTCCAAAGTTCGAAGTCCCGATGCTACAAACTTTTAATGGCATGGGTGTAGGCATATAAAATTGCTTATAGGTCCCTTAATACAGCTCGGCACAAACCGACGAACCAACGAGGCGACGAGATCGACGAATCGCACGCGAGCAACGGAATATATCCATTCGCGTTCGGAATCAAGCCAAGTGTTGAAGAGTCAACGAGTCATCCAACCAAGGACAAACTCGGACGAATCACGATCGAATCAAGATCAGTTTCGGACTCAAACTCAGAAGCGGGTTTACTGCCAAATCAGGAATCAGATGTACTGCCAAATCAGATCAACACATCAGAGTCCGAATCAACCACAGAACCGAATCACGGACAAAACGGATACAGCGCAAGAAGACGGAAAACAACAACACCCGGAGGGGCTCGGCTCAAACCGAGCCACCTCAAGGTGGCTCGGCCCATGCCGAGC
>NC_033800.1:129738610-129762601 GCF_001876935.1 Asparagus officinalis
TACATATTTTTCTCTATATCGCGTTTTCGCTGCATTAGCGGTTTCGACGTTAAATTCCCAACACATTCCATTCTCATATTAATTCCATTAAATTTCTTTTTCCATTCCATTCTCACTTGGCTCGATTCCTGCATAGAAAATGAGGCCTATGGGTATTATCAATAAATTTTATCTTATTATATTTTCTTCGGGGATTCGAAGATTATTTTTTTGTGGATTTAAAAAGCAACCATTGATAGATTTCGAGGTTTATCACCTCCGCGTTGCGTTAATTAGAATCTTGCTCAATTTCTTAAAGTTCTGATAAAGTTCTTAGCAGTGTTGCATGGTCGTACTGTCAGTGAACCTCGCGTCGCTGTGAGCTTCAGTGACCCTTCACCAACTTTCAAAGGGCTCAAAACTAGGTTATTGTTTGGTCATTGCTCATAGCATCCTCTGCTCTCCGCCGCTTTTCCAAACTCGCGCCATGAACTTGGGTTTGAGATTTATCTCATCTTTTTGCCTTCTTCACTTGATTTTGATCTCATGTTGGGCATTATAGTTGGTTATCTAGCTCAGTCATAGCCTCTAAAGCTTGACTTCAGCTTATTATTGAGATTTTTCACTAATTTTTTAGGGAAACCCCTCTAAGACGAATTTTTAGCTCTTGAAAAAGAGTTAGATTTTGCAAAAACAGCTTCTATTCACCAATAGTTACAACAACAACAAGTGAGTGTTCGTATGATCTGTCAATGGGACTAAAGATAAGATCACATCGCTACATATCCCAGAACTCTTCAAAAGTGTCGACTTGATGACTGCTTCAAGCCGGTCATTTTTCGTGGAAAGCACCCTTAACATGTCAGAATGTGAGAATTAAACCCCGATTCCGAGGGAATGGATACGCTTAATAATAAATTAAAGGGAGGAAGGAAATATCGGTAAAATAATTGGCGTGGTTAATAATAACATAGGACTCCTAAAACAGTGCACTCCTTTTTTTGTATTTTTTATTTTTATTCTTTTTAATTTTTGGTTTCGAAACAAACTATGGAAAGTTGGCAGAACTCGTAGCATTCTAATGTTCTGTTAGTGTTCCGATCAGATGACATAGGTAGTGTTCTCTATAACCTTTGCCGTTAAATAACCATATTCTGCTGAAGTGTCCTGAGGGAGCTGTTTGCTTTTCTTATTAAGGCTTTAAGCTATATAGAGAATTAATCTTGGACAACGATACTCTCTTTTTGATGTTAGCATATTGACAATTATGAGTGCTCATCCTATTTTGAAGTGTTTACGTAATAACTAAATGGATATCATGGGGAAAATCAAAGATAAGCAACGCTAGCGACACTTGCGGTTTAGCGAATGTCGCGTGACGCAACGCGGGGTAGTAGCCTCAGAATCCACTAAGGACCATCTTCGAATCCATGAAGAGCTTCGAATCCACGAAGTAAATATTGAAGAAAAAATAAAAAATTATTAATTAAAAGTTATGCCTCTAGAACTTACAAGACTTTACTTAAATAGAAAAAGAAACAAGACTTCTACAATGACTCAAACTCCTACAATGACTCAAACTTTACCAAAAATATAAAAAGAATTCCTAAAACATTAAAACTCCTAAAAAGACTCCTAATGACTAGGAATGTCCACCAGTCAAATCTAAGATCAAATCGAATTTTTTTTCCCTAATCAATACAGACTCCTTAAACATTACTAAAAATAGTAAAAAACGGATAAAAATACAGAAAACTCTCAAACCGTAAGGAATTCGGCGAAATGGAGGAAGCAAACCGAACTCTTAAGGGTTGGTTTGGATGGCTTTGTCTCGTCGAGATAGTCGATTTTTATATATAATTCGTCCAATTCCGACGTACGGTTTGAATGTTATGGTCGTTTCTTCATAGCAAGTTATTTTCCTCGACCGGGCCCGCGTTTGAGCTTGCAACTGTCCCACTTTGATATAAACATATCTGTTGTGTGTTCTACATCAGTCCCCCTACTTGAAAAGAGCTCGATCCCGAGCTTACACTTGCATGAACAGTTGTTTCTTCTGGTAGGTAATACTCAAACAAATCTGCAACATTGAAACTAGGAGAGATACTCAAATCTATATGAAGGTCAACCACATAAGCATTGTCGCTAATCTTCTTCAGTATTTTTCATGGACCATATTTCTTATTCTTCAGCTTGTTGTAGGTGCCCACGGGAAAACGTTCTTTTCGCAGAAACACCATCACCATATATCCCTCTTCAAACACCTTCTTCCTCTTGTGCCGATCAGCATCAGTCTTATATTTAGCATTAGACTGCTCTATCTTCTCCTTTACTTCCTGTTGGATAGCCCGTATCTTTTCAACCATATGATCTGCAGGAACACTACTGTCCGGGAAGCGTAGGTAGTGGAGCAAGGTCAAGATAATGATTCGGAAGCCTTCCATGCACAATCACAAAGGGAGCATTGCCTGTAGTTCGATTCTCCATACAGTTATAAATAAACTCAGCATGTGCCAGAGCAAGATCCCACTGCTTCGGATGATCGCCAGAGATGGATCTAAGAAGGTTACCGAGAGTACGATTTACCACTTCAGTTTGGTCATTTGTTTGAGGGTGGTAAGCAGTACTGAACTTAAGAGAAATATTGAATCGCTGCCACAAAGTCCTCCAAAAGTGAGATAAGACTTTGGAATCACGATCGGACGTGATGGATTTTGGCACTCCATGAAGGCAGACTATCTTCTGAAAGAAAAGATTGGCAATGTTGCTAGCATCTGTCGTCTTTTTGCATGGAATAAAGTGCGCCATCTTCGAAAACCTATCAACCACAACAAATATAGAATACATACCTCGTTGGGTTCTAGGCAGTCTCAACACAAAGTTCATAGAGATATCATGCCATGGCACATTAGGAATAGGTAAAAGTGTACACAATCTCGTATTGTGACACTGTCCCTTAGCAACTTGACAAACTAGACAATGCCACACATATTTTTTTGCTCCCTTCTTCAGTTGAGGCCAGTAATATCGCTCTTCAATAGAAGCAATCGTCTTGTCTCGTCCCAAGTTTCCTCCTAGCCCGCCAGCATGAAGGTCTTGAATTATTTATTCTCTTAGTGAACTCTGGGGTATGCACAACCGATCTCCATGAAATAAATAACCATACTGAATATGAAAGTCTTTGACTGATTTATTTTGTTGGCAGTCGTCCCAAATCTCCTTAAAATCTTCATCCTCTGCATACAGCTCCTTTAGATACTCAAATCCAATCACTTTTGCCTCCAAAGTTACCAGCAAACCAGCTCTCTGACTGAGTGCATTTGCAACCTTATTCTGCTGTCCGGATTTGTGCTTCAAAACAAAGGTAAAATGCTGTAGATACGCGATCCAACGAGCATGCATACGGTTGATGGTAGTCTAACTATTTATGACGCCCCTGGGTTCACACAAGGCTGCAGTCCAAGGTAAAACCAAGAATGTCAAACCTGCTGCACCACACCGTGCAATAACATGTTTCACCATCACAATTAACATCTATCTAGTAGAGTCAACAACTGGTGTAGGTACAAAACAGGTAAAAGATAATACAAGGAATACTGATGAAATGATAATAGTCATATAAATATCTCATCATCCAACAATCCAGAAATACATAGTCAAGATCTGAGTAGATAAACTGAAATACTCAATAAGTCTCAAATACAAATGTCTGACGATAAGGAGATAAGGCTCACAGCCTTTACAACTTCTAGAATAATACCCTCAAATGTCTAACCACACTACTGTGGAGCTCAAAGAAAATAATACATAGCTAGAAAGTAAAGCTGAACACTAATGTGGTCCGCTATCAACCTACGGCTCTCTGTGCTCCTGGCTCGTGACCTGAAAGGGGGAGGGACAACGAGCGTCAAAGCGCTAGCGAGTAACATCACAACCAACCCCAAGGGAAAAGGGCTCGTTGTATAAGAAAATACAGTGAGTATATAATAGATCTAAAATCATTTATCTTACTAAAGAGGGTTTTAGTATTTAGAAATTTACAACACGAGCATAGGTACGTCGAGCGAAATAATCCAAACAAGGAAACCCTCATGTATATACCTTGTATCTCAAATTGTAAATCTCTAAACACCAGACCCGAGGTTCTAGTACAGAAAACAATAATAAAAGAAATACAGCTAATCTCAGAGCAAAAATACAGTGCCATACCATAGCTAACATGAATATCATGTTATTACTTACATGAATATCATATCGAGATTTACATAAGTGTTATGACATAAACTCACATGAGTGACATGTCAGAAAACGATTAAGTGTCCAAAACATAAACTATATAAATTAAACGTCCAACTCATGGATTGCGTGAAGTAAACGTCCAACTCATGAACTGGATTTAACCGTTGTCCAACGCATGGACCGGATGTGACCGTTGTCCAACGCATGGATCGGGTGTGACCATTGTCCAACGCATGGACCGGGTGGTAATACATATCCACACGAGGATAAAAATAGCTATGCATGTCCAACACGAGGACTAAGAGGTAATACTTGTCCAACACAAGGACTGTGGATTTTAGTCCAACACGAGGACTGTAAAAAGGTGAAAATATCGCTGAGGTACATAGTGAAATCTACCTATATCAATTCACAGTCAAATCAGTGAATATACCCATAATTGGTACTCTCAGGTCATCTATCGTGCCTGGGTACATAGTAAGACTAAATACCAATGTCAGATAGTCCAGTCAAACTCTCAAACATGAGTGAAATATTCAAAATACACAAAACAGGACATGTACAAACAGATAACACGGCGGTCGACCGCACCGGTCGACCGCACTCTGATATGCAACTGGCGGTCGACCGGAAGAACGTCGCGGTCGACCGAAATAATTGGCGGTCGACCGAAATAACGTCGCGGTCGACCGAAAAATGTCGCGGTCGACCGAAATAAAGTCGCGGTCGACCGAAGCCTCAAAACGAGCTCAGCGGTCGACCGCGTGGGTCGACCGCCGAGCGGACAGAAACCCAAATCTGGGTTTCTGTCAGCTCGAAACCTGAAACAAAAATTTTGACATTCTTTGATAATAAGAGTTTTAATGATTCAAAAATCATACTGAAGATAAAAAACTAAACCCAAGCTTGAAATCTACATTTTCAATGTTCTAAATACATGAGAAACAAATTGAAAATCTTTTAATAACAATAAAACGTGGTTTAACTCTTTTTTTTAGAAAAACCCAGATCTAGATCTTTACTGAACAGAAAAAATTGTAAACTTTTATACTGAAACCCTTGATTCTTGTTAACCATATTATAGAGAGTTTATTGTTATACAAAAATACCATTTTGGCTCGTTAAAACTCATAAAAATCCAACAGAAAAAGGTCCAGCTAGGGTTTTGAGAAAAGAGGAATGGGGCTAGGGTTTTACGTTTGGGCTGAAGAGGGAGGCTCTCCTGGGTTGAAATAGAATATATACTAAAACCCTAACCCGACCCGAAACCCAATAGGACCAAAACAAAACCGTGAACAAAACAGCCTGGAAAACTCTCTGTACGCTGATCGGTCGACCGCACCGGTCGACCGCCACGGTGGACCGCGTCGGTCGACCGTTCAGCACAAAAATGCTTCTGATAGGCATTTCACATGATGATCTTATACCACTCGATTTCTCTCACTTGAATACACCTGCTGGGTTCCCAAACACTGATAAATATATATATCTCATATATATATATACAATTATTCCTCATAAGAGAATTATTCACTATATTATAAAAATTTTGGGGTTTTACATTCTTCCCCCCTTAAAAGAATTTCGTCCTCGAAATTCGGAAATTATACGAATCTCAAAATATGAACTACTAGATAACATATGGAGATATTTACACTTAATGATCAAAAATGATAATATTCTCGCGTAAATCCTAATCTAGTGGAACTAGTACATAGGGCAAAAAATCCAAACAAGGAACCCCCCATAATATACCATGTGTTCCAAAAGATTAAGAATTAAGCGTGCATATCCCCATCTTAGTGTTAAATATAAACATAACCAAAAAAAATATAACATAAAGTAACATATATAACATAATAAGAATTAATTTACCTGCTCAACCAAGTGTGGGTAGTCGCGACGCATGTTCTCTTCACGCTCCCAAGAAATCTCCTCAATGCCTACTCGGTTCCACTGAACTTTCACCAAGGGAATTACCTTGTTTCTAAGCCTCTTGTCCTCTCTGGCAAGAATATGAACCGGAATCTTAATAGTAGTCAAATCATCCTGAAGCTCGATCTCCGGTGCATCCAATACTCGCTGCTGCTCCTCATCATGCAAGTGCTTCTTAAGCATAGAAATATGAAATACATTGTGTATACTAGACATCGATGCTGGAAGATCTAGTCTGTATGACACAGCTCCAATGCACTCTAAAATCTGAAATGGTCCAATGAATCTCGGCGCAAGCTTCCCCCGTCGTCCGAAACGTTGTACGCCCTTCATAGGCGATACCTTCAGCATGACTGAGTCTCCAACCTGAAACTCCAAGGGTCTTCGTCTCTTATCGGCATAGCTCTTTTGTTGGGAACACGGTTGATGTTACAATATCTCTTGTATTTTGATGATAACAAATCATTATTTATCTAACATATTTTACTGCAGATTCAAGATACACATCTCAAAGCAACAATCAAATTATCAAGGCTATTTCAAAGATCAAAAGAGAAGTTCAAAAGATGTAAATTTTATTTTTTATTTTTAGAATTTTTGTACAAGCCTTGATCACACACACAACACACACTATTTACTTAGAAAATCATAAAAAATATTCTAAGTATAATCCTAATTTTAATCAACATATGAATAAGTTATTAAACTATTGAAAATATCAAAAATATGGTTTCTGGCCGACCAAAGATAGGTCTGGTCGACTAGATTGATGAGCCAGAAACAGAGATTCAGAAAAATCTCTGTCTGGTCGACCAGATATGGACCTAGTCGACCAGAGGCTCCAGACTCGGACAGACATTTTCCAAAAAGTCTGTCTGGTCGACCAGGCCTCAATCTGGTCGACCAGACAGTGCTTCCAACAGCTATATTTTTCAAATGAATATGAACGTTTTGTGAACGTTTATGGCAGTTATTTTTGAATATTTTTGAAAGAAAATTATACCTATAAATAGATGTTAAGTTCTGAAATTTTATATTAGAATTCCTTTCTATAAACTTGAGTTTTTCTTGACTTCTTAAGATCATTTCTGAAGAGAAAAACTGAGTGAAATTTTCAGTTTTGTTCTTGATAAAAGTTCCATTACTCTAGAACAAAAACCATCCCTATAGCCTATTGTAAGTCACTCACATCTACACATCAAGGCTTATAGGAAGAGAAAAAGTTGTACCATTTTGTTTCAGTTTGATAATCTCTTGAAAGAAGAGATTGTTGTGGCATTGGCAATTGAAGATTGCCAATGTTGTATTGTTTGCTTGCGGGTTGCAAGTGCTTGCGGTTTTGCAAGTGGAAATAGTGGAGAAATCTCAAGCGATGCTTGGGGACTGGATGTAGGTCTGGAGGACCAAACCAGTATAAATCCTTGTGTTTGCGTATGCAATTTTCTATGATTGTCTACACATTGGTTTGATCTTTCTTACTCTTTGTGATATTATTTTCCCCCTTTCTAGTGTTTGAGTGCCATTGCAGCGATCCTTCAATTGGTATCAGAGCAGGTTGATCAAGAATAACAATGGCTACATCATCTACATCACAGTTCAAGGAAGGACATTCTACTCAAAGACCACCACTTTTCGTTGGTTCAAACTACAACTACTGGAAGTGTAGGATGAAGATCTACCTTCAATCGTTAGGATTCGATCTCTGGAGCATAGTGGAGTCTGATTACAACAAGCCTACTACTCCATATTCTGAATGGACATTGGTGGAAAGGACAAATGCGAATCTTGACGCCAAGGCAATGAATGCATTGTTTTGCGCAATGGATAAGAATGAATTCAACCGCGTGTCTACTTCCAACACTGCACATCAAATCTGGCACACACTTGAGGTAACCCACGAAGGAACTTCTAAGGTTAAAGACTCAAAAATTTCTGTTTTAGTGCACAGGTTTGAAATGTTCAAGATGAAAGACAACGAGACAATTGGTGAAATGTTCACAAGGTTCACCGACATCATCAACTCCCTAATTGCGTTAGGAAAGGACTATACACAAGTGGAGATGGTTAGGAAAATCCTCCGGGCTCTTACTTCGGATTGGGAAAAGAAGACTACCGCAATAGAGGAAGCCAACGACCTATCCACATTGACAGTAGAAAATTTGATAGGGAATTTGATGGCATACGAGGTGCAACTTGAAGATCGGAAAAAGGATAATGAAGATAAGAACAAGAAGGTTCTTGCTTTCCAAGCATCTACTGATGATGAGGATTCCGATGACGAAGAAGAGTTTGAAATAATCACACGCAAATTCAGAAAATTCTTGAAGAAAGGTAAGTTCTCTTCTAGTAAATTCAAAGATACTAACAAAGTCACTTGTTTTGGTTGTAATAAGCCAGGACACTACAAGAAAGATTGTCCCCTACAACAAAAGTTAAAGTCGAAGTCTTCTAACAATTTCAACGGGTTCACAAAGAACAAGAATGAACAAGTGAAGAACAAAAAGAAGAAGGCTTTGTCGATAACATGGGATGATAGTGACCAGTCATCTTCAGATGAAGAAGAGGAAAAAGAAGATCATCAAGCGAATATGTGCTTTATGGCAAATGAATCTGATGATGATCAAGTAAGTAATCATGATGAGTTACTTGACGCATTTAACGAATTATTTTTGAAATACAAGCAACTAAATTCTTCTTTTAAAATATTAAAAAATGAAAATGAAAATTTGAATAACACTTTAGTCTCTCCTTATGCTTCACAAATAGAAGATCTTAAAGAGAAGAATAAAGAGTTATTTTCTGAAAATTACAAGTTATCTAGTCACAATCAACTTCTTAAAAAAGAATGTGATTTCTTTAAAGTTCGTATTTCAAATTTGGATGATAATGTTAAAAGTCTTAAAACCAAATATGAAACTATATTAATGAATGTAGGTAAATTTAACAAAGGAAAAGAGAATCTAGATAATCTACTTTCTTATCAATTACCTGCTAAGAGTAAACAAGGATTAGGATATGTTTCTAACTCCAGTAATGAGAAAACATACTCTTCTATGCAAAAGAAAAATTATGCTTATTTATATTCTAAATTTGTGAAAAGTAATTATCATGCACATAGTGATACATCTATGCATGCTAGTTCTAAGGTATTTTCACATAATGATAGAAAAATGCATATGAAGAAAGTTGCATGTAAGAATATTTTAAAATCCAACTACATTTGGGTTCCTAAAAATGCATGTTTAAGTGATAGAAAGATATACTTATCAAATTACAAAAAGGATATTTGTGATTCTAAAAACTATCTTTCATACAATGTAGGTAAACCAAATTCTTATTGGGTTTGGTTTCCTAAATGCTAATCTCATGGACCCAAAAGTTAAAGGGTACCAAAACATATTTCTTTTATTTTGCAGGTACCTAATAAAAGGGAAACATGGATTTTAGATAGTGGCTGTTCCAAGCACATGACCGGGAACAAGGACTTATTTTCTTCCATACAATTTAAAGATGGAGGAACTGTTACCTTCGGTGACAACAACAAGGGTCAAGTGGTAGGAATTGGAACGGTCGGTATGAACTCTAAAACTCTTATTAATAATATGTTTGATATGTTTGCTTTTGCTAGTTATTAATGAACAAGTATGTTTGCTTTTGCTTAATGAATTTTATTTTTAGCAAATATTCTTGTTATTTATCTTGGTTAACATAAGAGAAATGTTTCATAAATTTTTGAACTCATATTTTAGTTCTTCTAACCAATTCTTAAATAACTACTTGATGGTTAGTCTCTAATAACTACTTCCATGGTTATAAATAGAGAAATATTTCTTCTTAAACAACATAATACATTCAATATGACTCCCATAGAAAACTTAATTTTCATTGCAAGCTTATGTCTTCCTATTTGGATGGGAGATGTAATGGACTATGTGCATAATCTTGAAGATTTATTTGAAGTTTTAGGCCATGTTGAAGAAATATTAGGTTGTATTGAAGAAATGTATTAATTGTTTCATTATTTATTATTATCTCCCTTTCTATTCTTCTTTTTGTTAATGACAAAGGGGGAGATATATTAGAATATTGAAATATTGACAACTATTGCAATATTGAAATATTGACATGTATGCATTGTTATACAATATTAGGATTACTAATAAGTGCTATCTTTTTGTGTGTTAAATTAACATGTATGCATTGTTGCAGGGGGAGTAAGTATGTTTAATTAAAGTTTTTCAATATTATTTGTCATCATCAAAAAGGGGGAGATTGTTGGGAACATGGTTGATGTTACAATATCTCTTGTATTTTGATGATAACAAATCATTGTTTATCTAACATATTTTACTGCAGATTCAAGATATACATCTCAAAGCAACAATCAAGATATTAAGGCTATATCAAAGACAAGATTTCAAAGATCAAAAAGATGAAGTTAATCAAGTCACTTCGCGCTTCAAGAAGAAAATATACTTTACAAGAGTGATGTAATTTTGTCTTTTCTTTTAGAATCTTTGTACAAGCCTTGATCACACACACAACACACACTACTCACTTAGAAGATCATAGAAAATATTCTAAGTATAATCCTAAGTCTAATCAACGAATGAATAACATTTTAAACTATTGAAAATATGTATAACATAGTTTCTGGCCGACCAAAGAAATGTCTGGTCGACCAGATATAACAACCAGAAACAGAGAGTCTGAAAAATCTCTGTCTGGTCGACCAGATATGGACCTGGTCGACCAGAGGCTACAGACTTGGACAGAAAATTCCAAAATTTCTCTGTCTGGTCGACCAGGCCTCAATATGGTCGACCAGACAGTGCTTCCAACAGCTATATTTTTCAAATATCATGAACGTTTTGTGAACGTTTTTGGCAGTTATTTTTGAATATTTTTGAACGAAAATTATACCTATAAATAGGTGTTAAGTTCTGAAAATTGATCTATCAATTCATATATATAAACTTGAGTTTTTCTTGACTTCTAAAGATCATTTTGAAGAGAAAAACTGCATGAAAATTTCAGTTTTGTTCTTGATAAAAGTTCCATTACTCTAGAACAAAAACCATCCCTATAGCCTATTGTAAGTCACTCACATCTACACATCAAGGCTTATAGGAAGAGAAAGAGTTGTACCATTTTGTTTCAGTTTGATAATCTCTTGAAAGAAGAGATTGTTGTGGCATTGGCAATTGAAGATTGTCAAGGTTGTACGGTTTGCTTGCGGGTTGCAAGTGCTTGCGGTTTTGCAAGTGGAAATAGTGGAGAAATCTCAAGCGAGGCTTGGGGACTGGATGTAGGTCTGGAGGACCGAACCAGTATAAATCCTTGTGCTCCTCCAAAAATGTGAAGTGAAAACCGATCCTCGATCCGATACGATCGTGTCCGGAACTCCGTGAAGTCGAACTATCTCACGAATGAAGATCCTCGCATAAGCCTCGGCTGTATAAGTAGTCCTCACTGGGATAAAATGTGCTGACTTCGTCAACCGATCTACTATCACCCAAACAGAATCATTCCCCTTCTTCGACTTCGGCAACCCCACAATAAAATCCATAGAAATATCTGCCCACTTCTACTCTGGAATGGGTAAAGGCTGAAGTGTCCCTGCCGGTCTCTGATGCTCTGCCTTCACCTGCTGGCAGGTAAAACATCTAGCCACATAGTCTGCAATCTCTCTACGTATACCGCTCCACCAGAAATGTCTCTTCAAGTCCTTGTACATCTTGGTGGTTCCTAGATGCACTGTGTACCGAGTACGGTGTGCCTCATCAAATAACTCCCTCTTCAGCTCTGTGCTGGCTGGCATAACCAATCTACCCTTCATCCGTAGACCTCCATCAGCTCCGATGGTCCAATCAGTCTTAGGCTCTTTGGAGATCTCCTCCTTACGGATTTGAATCCAACTGAGCTCTGACAACTCTGTCGCTCCAAGATGGCTGCACTGAGATAGCTCCCAAGAATGCACTGGTCCCTCCAATCTCGGGCCTAAAATCAAACTGGCTAAGAGTGACGAGATCCCGATGTAGTGAACACCTCACAGCCGAAATCTGATGTCGACGCTTCCTGCTTAACGCATCTGCTACGACGTTCGCCTTCCCCGGATGATACTGGATCGCGAACTCGTAGTCCTTAATGAACTCAATCCATCTCCTCTGTCTCTAGTTGAGTTCCTTCTGGGAAAAGAGGTACTTCAGTCTTTGATGGTCTGTGAATAACTCAAACTGCACTCCATACAAGTAGTGCCTCCATGACTTCAGTGCAAACACCACTGCTGCTAACTCCAAGTCATGAGTGGGGTAGTTCTGCTCATGCACCCTCAACTGTCGTGAGATATAGGCCACTACCCTCTGAGTCTGCATCAATACGCCTCCTAAGCCTGCCAATGATGCATCTGTATACACAACAAATATCATGTCGCTGCTCGGAATAGTCAAAACCGGCGCTATAGTCAACTTAGTCTTCAGAATATCAAAGGCCTTCTGGCACTCCATGCTCCATATGAACTGTACACCCTTCTTCGTAAGGTGTGTAATAGGTATCGAAATCTTCGAAAAGTCCTGAATGAACATCCTATAATATCCAGCTAAGCCCAAAAAGCTGCGAATCTCTGTCACCGTCTTCAGTGGCTCCCAATCAAGGACTGTCGTGACCTTAGCCAGGTCCACTGCTATACCCTCTCGACTGATGATATGGCCAAGAAATCTGACTTCTGAAAGCCAAAACTCGCACTTGCTGAACTTAGCATACAGCTGATGCTCCTGAAGAGTCCTCAATGCTATCCGTAGATGCTCCTCATGATCCGCCTCCGACCTCGAGTAAATGAGAATATCATCGATGAAAACGATCACAAACTGATCTAAGAAGGGACGGAACACCCGGTTCATCAAGTCCATGAATACCGCGGGTGCATTGGTCAACCCAAATGGCATGACCAAGAACTCGAAAGAACCATATCGAGTAAGAAAGGCGGTCTTGGGAATATCCATCTCCCGAACCCGCAACTGATGATAGCCAGAACGAAGATAAATCTTCGAGAAATACTGCGCACTCTGCAACTGGTCAAACAAGTCATCAATCCTAGGTAGTGGGTACCTATTCCGGATAGTGACCTTGTTCAACTCTCGATAATCTATGCATAATCTCATACTACCATCCTTCTTCTTCACGAAGAGGACCGGCGCGCCCCACGGAGAATGACTCCGGCGAATAAAACCCTGAGCTAATAACTCTTCCAACTGGGTCTGAAGCTCTCTCATCTCAGCTGGTGCCATGCGATAGGGTGCGCGGGATATCGGGGCTGTGCCTGGCTGCAACTCAATACAAAACTCCACCTCTCTCACCGGAGGTAATCCAGGTATGTCCTGAAAGACATCCTGATACTCTGAGACAACTCTAGTCTCCAATAAACCGACACCCTGATCCCGTCGCATCACCTCCTCGATGTATGCCAGAAATGACTCCGCAAATCGGTTGCCCTGAGAGGTGGCTACAATCATCTCGGACCCGTCGGACGCTCGCAACTTGACTGTCTTCATAAAGCAGTCAATACTAATATGGTAGGAAGACAACCAATCCATACCAAGGATGACATCGAACTCGGACATATGCAACACTATCAAATCCACTATGAACTCCGACTCGTCTAGACTGACGGTACACCTCCTACAAACGCTCTCCAGAAGCGATACCTCACCTAAAGGGGTGGAGACAGATAGAGGGGTGTCTAGAGGCTGAGCTACGAGCTGGAGTCTAGTCATAAATGCATGCAAGATGAATGAATGTGAAGCTCCCGAATCGAAAAGAATACGGGCGGGAAGAAAGTTCACAAAGAATGTACCCTCCACTACAGCTCCGCTGGCGCCATGATCACGAGGAACCACTGCATATACCCTGCCCGTGGCTGAGGACTGCTCTGCTGATGGTGCTGGAGAATATGGGATAATCTGTCCCTGGGAAACATCCTGAACTGCCCGAATCTGTCCCTCAGTCCTCTGAGCTGCTGGCGGTGCCTCAAGCCTATTCTGCTGGCCCTGACCTCTGCCCTGCTGGCGCTGCTGCTGCTGCTGGTTCGGACCCTTGCCATGCTGGGCTCCTGCTAGTGCACTACGACACTCCGATGCCTTGTGCCCGACTTTGTGACAGTTAAAACAAGATCCCTGAAACTTGCGCTGCTGATGCGCTCTCTGATCCTGCTGGGGTCCCTTTTTATAAGGGCCCTGATGCTGCTGTTGATGTCCAGAAAAACCTCTCTTGTTCTTGCCCTTGTCCCCACTCTGTCCGGTCTTGGTCTTCCCTTCCTTGTCTTTCTGGAACATAGAGGTCTCAATCTCCTGAGAAGTGGCAGCCTCAGCTACCTCCCTGACTGAATAAAATCTCCTCGACACGAGATACCGTCGGAGGTTAGGGCGAAGCCTAGCCAAGAACATCTGAGCCTGGCGCTCTCCTGTCTACCACATGCCTGTGAAATGTAACAGCTCCATGAACCGGCTCTCAAAATCAGCCACTGACATGTCCCCCTGCCAGTCCGTGCTGCAGAAGAAATGTACTGTCCGTCGAAGAAATATATGAAGTCCTCCCACGTGAGGGTCAGCCTCTGCTCTGGAGTGAACTGGAGTCGGTACCACCTCCCGGCATCACCCTTCAGGCTGTAGGATGCCAATCTCTGCTTCTGAACTGAGTCCACACTGAGTATGTCGAGAATGTTGCTCACATCCTCCTTCCACTTATGGGCTGCAAGAGGGTCTGGTGACCCCTGAAACTCCGGTGCCCTCATCTTCTGATACCTCTCCATCATACGGAGCCAAGCCTCCTGCTCCGTGGCTCTATCTGGGACTACTAAAGGAATGGCTGCCGGTGTGACCTCTGGGGGTCTCTCTCTGACCGGAACGGCAGGTATCCCCTGCTGCTGAGCTACTGGTGGTGGTGGTGTCCGTGGTGCTATATGAGTCGTCACCAAGTCCTCAATGGCCGCAGCTCGGGTGGAGCCTGCTGAGGCTCGGATTGAGCTGGCTGCTGTTCTGATGGAGTCTGCTGTGACTCTGCCTGGGTAGCTCTCCTGGTACGAGGTCTACCACGTCCTGCCATCTCTCTTCTCGAAAGAAAATAAGAGTTTATGAGTCAAAATAGACTTCTATAAATAGCGTATCACAATACAATTTTCACAACATATAGTATTTGCACAAATACTTTAAACTTATACAAAAATAGTTGTCATAAAAAAAAATTCTCAAATTTTGAGATATACGCATAAATCGTCCTCACTCACACTAGGAAATCCTTACGGACTCTATACATGAATCCTAGGAAACTCTATCATAGCTCCACAACTCGACACAGGATGATCCTAAGAATACTGGAACTAGACCTCTGATACCTACTGTGACGCCCCTGGGTTCCCATAAGGCTGCAGTCCAAGGTGAAACCAAGAATGTCAAACCTGCTATGCACCACACCGTGCAATAACATGTTTCACCATCACAATTAACATCTATCTAGTAGAGTCAACAACTGGTGTAGGTACAAAACAGGTAAAAGATAATACAAGGAATACTGATGAAATGATAATAGTCACATAAATATCTCATCATCCAACAATCCAGAAATACATAGTCAATATCTGAGTAGATAAACTAAAATACTCAACAAGTCTCAAATACAAATGTCTGACGATAAGGAGATAAGGCTCACAGCCTTTACAACTTCTAGAATAATACCCTCAAATGTCTAACATCACTATAGTGGAGCCCAAAGAAAAATAATACATAGCTAGAAAGTAAAGCTGAACACTAATGTGGTCCGCTATCAACCTGTGGCTCTTCGTGCTCCTGGCTCGTGACCTGAAAGGGGGAGGGACAACGAGCGTCAAAGCGCTAGCGAGTAACATCACAACCAACCCCAAGGGAACAGGGCTCGTTGTATAAGAAAATACTGTTAATATATAATAAATATAAAATTATTGATCTTACTAAAGAGGGTTTTAGTATTTAGAAATTTACAACACGAGCATAGGTACGTCGAGCGAAATAATCCAAACAAGGAAACCCTCATGTATATACCTTGTATCTCAAATTGTAAATCTCTAAACACCAGACCCGAGGTTCTAGTACAGAAAACAATAATAAAAGAAATACATCTAATCTCAGAGCAAAAATACAGTGCCATACCATAGCTAACATGAATATCATGTTATTACTTACATGAATATCATATCGAGATTTACATAAGTGTTATGACATAAACTCACATGAGTGACATGTCAGAAAACGATTAAGTGTCCAAAACATAAACTATATAAATTAAACGTCCAACTCATGGATTGCGTGAAGTAAACGTCCTACTCATGAACTGAATTTAACCGTTGTCCAACGCATGGACCGGATGTGACCGTTGTCCAACGCATGGACCGGATGTGACCGTTGTCCAACGCATGGACCGGGTGGTAATACATATCCATCACGAGGATAAAAATAGCTATGCATGTCCAACACGAGGACTAAGAGGTAATACTTGTCCAACACAAGGACTGTGGATTTTAGTCCAACACGAGGACAGTGAAATGGTGAAAACATCGCTGAGGTACATAGTGAAATCTACCTATATCAATTCACAGTCAAATCAGTGAATATATCCATAATTGGTACCCTCGGGTCATCTATCGTGCCTGGGTACATAGTAAGACTAAATACCAATGTCAGATAGTCCAGTCAAACTCTCAAACATGAGTGAAATATTCAAAATACACAAAACAGGACATGTACAAACAGATAACACGACAGTCGACCGCACCGGTCGACCGCACTCTGATATGCAACTGGCGGTCGACCGGAAGAACGTCGCGGTCTACCGAAATAATTGGCGGTCGACCGAAATAACGTCGCGGCCGACCGAAATAACGTCGCGGTCGACCGAAGCCTCAAAACGAGCTCAGCGGTCGACCGCGTCGGTCGACCGCCGAGCGGACAGAAACCCAAATCTGGGTTTCTGTCAGCTCGAAACCTGAAACAAAAATTTTGACATTCTTTGATAATAAGAGTTTTAATGATTCAAAAATCATACTGAAGATAAACAACTAAACCCAAGCTTGAAATCTACATTTTCAATGTTCTAAATACATGAGAAACAAATTGAAAATCTTTTAATAACAATAAAACATGGTTTAACTCTTTTTTTTTTTAGAAAACCCCAGATCTAGATCTTTACTGAACAGAAAAATTTGTAAACTTTTATACTGAAACCCTTGATTCTTGTTAACCATATCATAGAGAGTTTATTGTTATACAAAAATACCATTTTGGCTCGTTAAAACTCATAAAAATCCAACAGAAAATCATAGAAAACAGGGGTGAGGGATTGGGCGAGATGATACTCGCCTTAGATGCTGACAACTGCTCTGGAGATGATCCTCCTTTGCTCAAATCCGCGAAAAATCCCCTGGAACTCCTCCAAACTCCCCAAATCACCAGGTCCAGCTAGGGTTTTGAGAAAAGAGGAATGGGGCTAGGGTTTTACGTTTGGGCTGAAGAGGGAGGCTCTCCTGGGTTGAAATAGAATATATACTAAAACCCTAACCCGACCCGAAACCCAATAGGACCAAAACAAAACCGTAAACAAAACAGCCTGGAAAACTCTCTGTACGCTGGTCGGTCGACCGCACCGGTCGACCGCCACGGTCGACCGCCACGGTCGACCGCGTCGGTCAACCGCTCAGCACAAAAATACTTCTGATAGGCATTTCACATGATGATCTTATACCACTCGATTTCTCTCACTTGAATACACCTGCTAGGTTCCCAAACACTGATAAATATATACATCTGATATATATATATACATGATTATTCCTCATAAGAGAATTATTCACTATTAATAATTCACATATATTTATTATAAAATTTTCGGGGTTTTACACTATTAAGGGACTTCAGGGCCTGATGATCAGTATAAAGCAGAAACTCTCGCGAGATCAAATAGTGCTCCCAATGCTTCAAAGACTGAACTATGGCATATAACTCTAGCTCATATGTGGTCCACTTCTGCCGAGCTTCGCTGAGTTTCTCACTGTAGAAAGCAATTGGACGTCCTTCTTGAGATAGCATACCACCAATTCCTACGATGGACACATCACAATCAACTTCAAACATTTTTTGAAAGTCTGGAAGTACAAGCACTGGTGCGGTGGATAACTTCTCCTTGATCAGTGCAAAGCTACGATCTGCATCCTCCCCCAATTGAATTTGCCTTTCTTCATGCATTCAGTGATAGGTGCTACGATGCTGCTAAAATTTCTAACAAATCTCCTGTAGAACGTTGCTAGGCCGTGAAAACTACGAACTTCGTTGATAGTCCTCGGTGTAGGCCAATCTCGAATAGCACGCACCTTCTCTTCATCAACATGGATGCCCTCTGCACTAACGATAAAGCCTAGGAATACAAGGCTACTGGTCATAAAGTTGCACTTCTTCAGATTGATGTACAACTTGTTCTCCTGCAAAACTGTTAGTACCTCCCTCAAGTGGTCCAAATGTGCAGTCTCGCTCTGGCTATAAATCAAGATATCATCAAAGTAAACTACAATGAACTTGTCGATAAAGGATCTTAATACTTGATTCATCAAACGCATGAAAATGCTAGGAGCATTAGAAAGGCCAAAAGCCATGACTAACCATTCATACCAGCCTTCTTTTGTCTTGAAAGTAGTCTTCCACTCATCTCCTTCTCTAATCCAAATCTGATGACATCCTATCTTGAGATCTATCTTGGAAAACACTTTTGATCCAGACAACATATCTAACATGTCTTCCAGTTGTGGGATAGGAAATCGATACTTCACGGTAATCTTGTTGATAGCCCTACTGTCCACACACATGAGCCACTCTCCGTTCTTCTTTGGGACTAGTAACGCTAGCACAGCACACTGACTCATGCTAGGTCGTATAAGGCCTTTCTGGACGAGGTCATCCACATGCTTCTGCAAAATCTCTCCTTTCTTTGGCTCATCCGATAGTGTGGCAAATTTGGTAGCCGAGATCCCGGAATGAGGTCGATCTGATGTTGAACATCTCGAAGCATTGGTAATTCAGAAGGAAGATCGTCCGGCATAACTGCATCAAATTCTTGCAATAAGGTCTGTACTTTAGGTGGAATTTTGACAGTGGCAGAATCATCTTTTCCCGAGACAACAAGAGCATAAACCTCATGGGATTGTTTCACATATTTCATAATATCTTCATTGTCGACGACCAAGAAAGTCTTCTTGTCAGCAACAATTGTTTTGGTTGGCCCCTTCTCGGTTAGAGGCTTGAGCATAATTCGGCAACCATCCTTCTTAAAGATATAAACCTTATCCTTCCCTCTATGTGTGGCATCAACATCAAACTGTCATGGTCTGCCTAGCAGCATATGACAAGCATCCATCTCAACTACATTGCACAATGTCTCATCCACATAAGTTCGGCCAATGGAAAAAGATACCCGACATACTTCATCAACCTGTATGTCATTACTCTTACGAATCCAACCAATCTTGTAAGGAGCGGGATGCTTCTCCGTCTTCAAACCCAACTTCTCCACCATGCGCCGAGAGACAATATTCTCGTTGCTCCCACTATCAATGATGACATCACAGATCTTCAGTTTCACAGTGCATCTCGTACGAAAGATGTTATGCCTCTGTGGTGGTTCTTCTGTCTTTGGAGCCAACAATAGTAGCCGCACAGCACACAAGAGTTGATCCCCAACATCATCGGGATCCAACCAATCACCATCATAGTCTTCAGCATCGTCTTCTACCTCCTCATCTTCGTGATCCACCATATTCACAATACTTCTTTTAGGGCATTGATTAGATCGATGATCAGGCTGTCCACATCTGTAACACTTGATTGGGTCAGGTTTGGCATTTGGGTTCGGTGGTGTAGCCTTCTTTGCGGTTGTCGTCACCGGACCCTTGGGCTTCTCAGTTGTAGTATCTTGATCAGAAACAGTTTGTGACTGTTTATTCCCACAACGATTAAAGTTTGTGTGTGACCCGTCGGAAGCCGCCCACGATCCTTTATTGTTCCGTCCAAGTTATCGCTCCACCTTTTCGACTAGGCTAACCGTGTCTGCTAAGGTATATGTCTGCTGTAAAGATACACGATCCTGAATTGCTATCCTCAATCCCCTGGTATATCGAGACATCTGTTGGGCCTCGCTCTCGTTTAGGTTGTTGCGGGATGACAGTCGATAGAATTCCTATGTGTACTCATCCACGGTTCTTCCACCTTAATCACAATTTTGGTATTGCCAGAATAAGACTTGTTCATAATCACTCGGCAAGAAACGAGATTTCAGTAGTTTCTTCATCTTTTCTCACCTATTGACTTTCGTCTTTCCTTGACGAGATCGATTCATACAAACTGATTGTCACCAAACTAAAGCTCCACATTTACCAAATTTACCTTGCACTCTTTTGGGATCTCCATACTTTCAAAGAACCTCTCTACTTCTGTAATCCAGTCAAGGAATTCTTCGATATGAAGTTGGCCATTGAAAGATGGCAGATCCATCTTCATCTTGAACCCTCCAGCATCATATGATCCCAGTGTCAACGATCTCTGTGATAAACACCACGGCGTAGGGCTGCATAGTTATCTTCATCGTTGTCAAATTCATCATGTGGAGTCGGATCACGTCGTTGGCGACCATCAACGCGATTTTGAACTCCTGCCGTGTTCAGACGCTCTACTACTATTGCGAGTCACTTTATGGCAGTCTTCATCTAGTTAACATCGTTCTTCACCCACGTCAAACTCTGTTCGAGAGAAAGGAGCTTCACCACCTACCATCGGATCGGAGGAACCTGCTCTGATACCAATTGACGCAGCGCGGGGGTAGTAGCCTCGGAATCCACCAATAACAATCTTCGAATCCACGAAGTAAATATTACAGAAAAAAACAAAATTTTATTAATTAAAAGTTGTCTCTAGGTCTTACAAGACTCTACTTAAATACAAAAAGAAACAAGACTTCTACAATGACTCAAACTCCTTCAAGGACTCAAACTTTACCAAAAATAATAAAAAGATTCTTAAAACATTAAAACTCCTAAAAAGACTCCTTATGACTAGGAAAATCCACCGGTCAAATCTAAGATCAAATCGAATTTGTTTCCTAATCAATACAGACTCCTAAAACACTATTAAAAATAGTAAAAAACGAACAAAAATACAAAAATCTCTCAAACCGTAAGGAATTTGGTGAAACGGGTGAAGCAAACTGAACCCTTAAGGGTCGATTTGAATAGCTCCGTCTCGTCGAGATAATCGATTTTTATATAATTAATCTAATTCCGACGTACGGCTTGAAAGTTATAACCGTTTCTTCGTAGCAAGTTATTTTCCTCGACTGGGCCGTGTTTGAGCTGACGACTGTCCCACTTTGACATAAACATATCTGTTGTGTGTTCTACATCATCACGTTACTCGCGAACATGTGTTCTCAAAGTTAGCCACAACTCTAGAAGCCCCAAACCCTATATCCAACCCTACACCCTAACCAAACCCTAACCAATCACAACACGAGTGTCTTAACACTCGCAATCCTTGACTTTCCCGATCAAAGTTAGAAGACAGACATAACCGAATTTCTGGATAAATAGAAGAAAATTATGAGAGAACTTTCCCTTCTAAGAAGAACTTTCCCTTCCGAGAAGTAAGAACACATCGTCGATGCTTAGCCTCTTTCATGTCGAAGACACAACAGTATTACCAGGGTGAAGTCGGCTACATACTCAATAATACACATAGCAGCAGCGCAGATCGATTTAAAATTTACAGACATGACAGGCTGAAACATTAAACATCTAATCAATAATACAATATTTATAGAAAATCAAAGATAACAAAAAACAGCATGATCCCATTCATATGATGAAGCTTCCATGCCTGGGATCTCAGAATATTTCTTGATAGTTCTAAATGAATTCAGGTATTGCTTGCATAAGCAAAAGAACTCTCAGGAGCATGATGATGGTAGATAGTTGTTCATAAGTTGAATCCCCTCTTCGCTCATCTGCTGTACTTCAGAAAGCGATAAGATCCTGATGCACCGGACACAATTGACAAAATCCCTGCATTTTGGCAAAGTGTAAGGGCTCTTTTGTAGGAAGTATCAGTTGAATGTCACCATATGAGGAGAGTGAAGGGGAAAAGAAGATTTAAGCTGAGATAATATGAGAATAATATGTGGCGCAATTGCAGGTTGGATACTTTATGAAAAGAATTCCTAGTGGAAAAAATTCGGGATTTTGCAGAAAAGGCATTTAGAACAAGTTAAGAAAAAACAAAAAACTGTGTCACATGAGGAATCCATGCCTAATTTTCTAATCTAATGATGAAGCATCCATGATATATCATAAGTAGTTTGTGAAAAAGTGATCCCTTGATAGATTTTTGAGTGAGGAAACCTGTAAGATATACCATAGTAAACTGTCAGAGCAGACAATTTAGAGTAATGTAAATATGGCTTTACTAGCGTGTAGGGAATACATTTGCAGAATCAGCTTGTTCGCTATTAATTCCATTTAAAGCATAGTATAACTTGTTAAATTGTGAAATCTTTCTACAGTTATGATTTTTATTTCGAGTAACCATTTTAGTCTGGTCTCAAACTGAGGATTTTTAATCATCCAATCCACTGCTTTACCACTGAACCAGGCCTTGGTAGCTTTCTCGAGCAACATTTAGTGGTAGATGTATATATTTTTCTAGCACATGAGACTATTCAAATTAAAAATTATTAGAGAACTTGAGTAAAAAGAAAGAACTGCAAACTGTCCATGTGGCTAGGCTAGAATTCTCAGCCATTAATTCCTTGTATCGAGACAGCCCATCATACCATCCTTCTTCAATAACATGCTCGAGATAAAGCACATAGAAGCAGTGGTGGAGCCGCGGAGCCAGAAATTTTATCTTTGGAGGGCCAAGAATCCAAGACACATAAAAATTAGTTTCTCCTAGTTCGCACTTATATACCTTCACTTATTTTTTGCAGCACTTATACACCGTAAAGTTTTCAAAGTATGCACTTTAATACCCTCTGTTGTGCAAACATGAGAATATTCCCTTTAAAATTTACATGTGACACTCACATACTAATCTTAGTACATTTTAACTCTTAGTATGAGTTAAATTACTATTAAAACTATCAAGGTCTTATTTTAAAATAGAATTCGAGTAGATTTAAAATAGAATTATGAAAGGTTCAACAGTAAAATCAACAAAAATTAAGGGCAAAAGTTCTTAAAGTAGCATGTGAGTATCACATGATAATTTTTAGAGGAAATAATCATGTTTGCATAACTTAGGGTATTGAAATATAAATTAAAGAGCTTTAGGGTTTATAAGTTCTGCCAAAAACAAATGAAGGTATATAGGTGCAAAGTTGGGAGATTACAGAGTACTTAAGTGCCATTGAACCATATTCCCAAGAAGACCAACCAATTATTCCATGTATAAATATATAAATTGCAATAGACAATTACTATATATATACATGTAAATTTCAAAAGTTTGGGGGTTGTATCTAGCTCCACCCGTGCATAGAAGAGTTATAAATTCTTGGTTAGCATCTCTTCTTTAAATTATACACTCAAGTGTACAGGATAATGAAGTACATATAAATAGACAAGAAAACCATCTTGAGCAAATCAGCAAAAAGAAAACTAAGCTGCTGTAGAAAACTAACAGGGCAAAAGTCTTGACTTATATGAATGCAAGTATTCACATATAGGATGTATTTGTATGTGTTGTTTATCAACATGGCGACTGTGAGTGTTCTGCACCA
>NC_033800.1:129762611-129812645 GCF_001876935.1 Asparagus officinalis
CCAATAGGAGGCAAAAGGAGGCAAAAATAAATGAATCTCTATGCATAAGTACACATCATGTGAAATTGAAAAGAAGAAGATTTTTATATTATCGAAGGATCAGGTCATTGTGAACTTGTAATTAAGCTCATCTAGATACTAACACCTACATATCTTCTTCTGTTAGAAAGAAAATAAAAGGAAATAATAAACTTACTCCCATGGATCATCTCCAACAAGAAGAACATCATTTTCATAGTCAACGTAAACTAGTTTCCATTCTGAACCTTTATGATCATCCAGCTGCCCATCAAGCCCAAACATGCATGCTATTGCAGACCTTAGTTCATGGTAATCTTTAAAGCGCGTCACATCAATTGACCTCCCAACAGATCCTGATTTTTGTACCTATATAAGGAAAAAATTATACTCCATATCATTGCAAGTTCAAAACAAAATTTATAACACAAATCAGATAAATGAGAAATCAAAGTTTATACCTTTGTATATGTTCGTAAAGGTTGTAGAGCCATTTGTTTCATTGAACATCTATTAAGGAAGTTTCTTTCATTAACATCCATTCTGGCAGATGAAGTACCCCCTGATCCCTCAGGAATTTCTTGTGGAGGTAGAAATTGAGAGTCTGCTAGATTCGATGAAGTAACTTGAGACTGCAATTCTTGATTGCAGGTGAAGCTACTAAACAAATCTTCTGAAGAAACACAAAAACCAGAATCTCTTACCGCACTGAATCCTTCTAATATTGTACTTGAGACACATGACCTCCCTATCATATTTCCATTGCTAGCTTCAAACAGTAGGTTGCTGAAAGTTTCGCTTTGGTTAAAACTCTCATCAGACAAGTCCCTCATTCCACATGAATTAGTTACTTTTTCCAAGTCATTCTCCCGTTCATCAGCTGCCCGGTTACCTGGGTTATTTATTACTTGGGCACTGAAAAATTCTGGTACGTACGAAGGTAGACGGTTGGGGGTACGGGGTTCTGAAAAGCAAGAGAATTGAAATGACTCAAAGGGAATAAGTGCTTCTGAATCCACTATGGAAGATATATCAGCTGAAGGACTGGTAGAAATATCTGACGCTAATAAAAACAAGGAATCTTGGATGCCAAGGCTAGATAACAATTCAGGTTCATTTGAAGGGACAGAAAAAGATTGGCAGCACGAATTTTGTTTATCAAATGAATATACTGATGCTAAATCTGGTAATTGAGCAGAAGTTGGGTCAGGATTGCAAAGATGTACTTTTTCTTGGTCCTTTGGCTCTAGTTCTTGATCAATAGTTTTTGGAGATTCACGGTCCTTTGTCTGTAGTTCTTGTTCAGTCACAACATTCTTTGCTCCGTCAGAATTCTCAGCCACTTCTTGCAACAATGATCTATCACAATTTCTCTCTAAGTTCCTGCTCCTATACTCCTTACCTTTCTCTAAAGAAGCTTTCTCTAATAAAGTAGTTACCATTGGTTGATGTTCTTGCTTCCCAACATTAGTCTCAGGTGCACTTTCTATATGAACTACAGGCTGCTCCACGCTACAGAGAATCTGTTGCTGTACAAGAGGGAGCTGTTCCTGATGCAATGGACTTCTTAGTGCACTAATTGTTGGTGATGAGGACAAGGGTTTAGAAATGCCATTCCCTCCAATTTTCTGTAAAATGCTTGCATAAATTGATTGATGGCATCTCAACTGATTATCCGGACTTGGACTTTGAGATGAATGAAGCATCTTCAAGAGTTGGTCCGAACCAACACCAGAAAGCATTGAATGGATGTTCCCAGTTCCACTTTCTAAAGCCCGTGGTAAGGTTTTCACATTTCCAGATCCAGTTTCCAACCCAGGAACTGTGAAGTTTGGCAGAAGAAGGATCGACTTTTAGATTACTATATCAGAAATCAAGAAAGATCACATACATCGATGCACATGTTCAAAATTGATTTGAGCAATGGATATAAGTGGGTGCTTATTATAATTTTGAAAGGAAAAGAATGCAGAGCATATAGAAATGAAACATTAGCAAATAAACAAATCTCATATTATGGCAATATACTAGTCCTGAATTTTTGGATTGGCCCGTTACATCCAATAAGAACCATTTATTGATTTACGCGAGAGTATTTAGTATTTTGTACAAAGATCAAAAGACAGATACTTCTAGTTTCCCTAGTCGTGCAGCGAAAAGCCAGTAGTGGGCTGAACTTCACAGATTTCAGAATTAAATTTCCTATCATTTAATTAAATAGAATTGTCCCCTATTATTCTTTGTGAAATATTTACTACTCTTTAAATTTGTAGGCGCAGATCTGTTGACTCGTACATACACAACACAAGCATCAACCATGCCACTAAGTTGATGCTTTAAAATGCAAAATGACTTGTTAAATCTAGTTGATCCTAACTTGCACCCACCTACGACCCATCTTGACTCCAGTTATCTCTACTTCGCGTATGAATACAGGTTTGGTTTATTTTGACATCAGAACAATCTAATTACAGTTCTCTTTTTTCAGACAGAACATGATTTGCATAGTAACTATCTGCTTGTCCAAAATTACCATTTCGATCTAACTAGATAAGGAATAAATGAGTAGAAAAACAATTAGTAGATACAATAACTACATGAAAAACTAAAATACCTTGTTAACTGGTAAGTGAAAGTGCAGTTACAAGACTTACCTCCAAATCCAGGCAGACATTGTCGCTTCAAACTTGGTGTAGGCACTGTAGGGTAAACAAAAAAATTTTCAGGAGTCTCAATTTCCCATAGGCTTACCCTTCCTGGTTTCTCACCATAACCTTGTTCATCCCATTCTACCTAATAAAGACATAAATAAGACTTAGCCTTCAAAGATTCCGCTGGTCCTTGATACTAGCAGAAACGCTTCATTCAACCAAATGTAGATATGAATTCACCTGTAAATTCCGCCAATTTGAGTTCGGCCATCTTAATGGATCAAAATCGCTAATACCTGCAATTGTGCCCATATATCTGCAGCAGAAATAAATCAGAAGAAAAGGTTAGTTACATGTCCAACGACAAATATATGTACAAAATCAGTATTCGTTTGACAGCAGTTCTAAAATAGTTTGTTGACAATAATACTAATACAAATTAACAAAAAAGAACGTTTAGGAAACAAAAAAAAAAAGTGCAAAAGCAATATTCATTGGTTCTTCGACTAAGATCTCAATTCATTGATAATAATACAAATCAGCAAAAATTTAAATTTCTAAACAAAGAATTCGTTTCAGTGTGCAAAGACATAATTATAAAACATGGTATTTTGTTAAAATTTGGAAACTCTCCATATAAGCAAATCACAAAATGGTACATATAATACTACAACTTACCTTCGTTTTGTTGATTCCTCTGTTTCAAACATCATCCCAAATCTCATTCCAATTGACAGTTGAGAATATACAACTTTATGGTACTTGGCCAAAGGAATGATGAATTCTGAAGGACATGCTCTGAGAATACACAGCTTAAAAAAAATAAACAAGAATGCACAATGAAGGTCATATATAAGCAACAAACTACCTTGGATTATAGTAAATAGTAAATGGGCTCTGACTAGCTGCAGCATGAGCTGCAGCAGCAAGAACACCGATATGCATACTATCGGTAGACAGCACAGATGATGACAATGCAGTTTGCTGACGATTCGAACGTCTAATACCCAAACGCAATTGTGACTTCTTGTCCCTGCATACATCACCATAAACAATTTTAATGATTATGACCATCATAAATTCAACTATAGCTGGATAAAACAAGATATATCTGCAGCTTTTCTGTTTTGCTTAAAAATGACATATTCATGGCTCCTAACCGGTTTTATCATAAATTTTTGCAACTTTTACCACAATAACCCATTAGCACATTGGTTTGTTGACGTTATCATCTGAAGTGATAAAACTATATGGATAACTGTAATAGAAGAGGAACTACAACTTTTCTTCAGAAAAAAAACTTTTTTTTTCTTACTTTCAATGCCCAAAGTCTAGGACTACAATTATATATTATGATATCACTTTAAGTTGATTAAAGAACAGGACATTAACTATGCGGATGCATAACTTCGGAATTACCTAACGAACAAAACAGAATCACCAGCTTTAAGCCGTTTGGTGCCCACAAACAAACTCCAACCAGTTGTCAAAAGATGTCGCTTTGGCTGTCCTGCAAAGAACAGAAAGATTCAGAACTCAATCAGCAGGGAAAATTTTTTAATGAAGTGAGTTTGGTGCCCAAACCAGAGCTTAAAATCTCATAGTAAGAGAATGATGTATATAATTCAAGATAGATCCCTTTTATGTGACAAATGTACCCACCACGGTATATATGACGAAATGTCCACATGTTATCATGTAAATCTCTAACTATGAGCTCTTGATTTGGAGATTGCATTGAATAATCCTGTAAGAGGTGAGTATGAAATTACATGCAGAAATAAAAGTAAATCAGGTTTCTTGTTCTAGTTCACCCAAATGTCCTCACCAATTGAGGAAATAGCTTTTCTGCAGCCCTTCTAGGCACGGAAAAACCGCCATGAGTACTTGTATCACTTGCGGTTAAATTCTTACAAAAGAACTCATTTGGCTGCTTGCTCATTGCATGTCCGAAATTTGGAATTGGAAAGACACCACCTTCCTGAATAAAATAGGACTGTTAGATTTATTTACTATTCTCTTAGTTTATGTCCTTTGTACTACTTACTCCAACATAAACCATCATAGGGATTTTGGAATTAAAAAACAAAACAATAACCATCATAGGGATTCCAAATTTTTGAACAAATTATACAAAGAATTATTTTGTATCAAAGAACTCCAGAGATCAAGTTCCAATATTCAGTCATATGAACGAACTGATCTCTGGATGACATCACACTCCAAGTTGTTACAATTACAAGGTACCAGTGCATATTACACACTAATAATAAGATATCTTGAAAGGAACCAAAAACCACTGAATAATTAAGAAAACACAAACATTTGTCGTTAATTTTTTTTAAGAAAACTAGGCATGACCACAACATGTTTTTTATAGAAATTTAATCTCGGGCAATTCTTCCAAGAATACGATGAAATACTGTGCCCCAAAGATGTCAACTAAAAATGTATTATGTATTTGCTTAAGTGTTTAAGATGCAATTGAGAAGAAGCAAGAAACTTACTGAATTCACCGGTTGGAGGGTCATTTGAGCGTAGATATCGTCAGTATCTCTATCAGCCTGGAAGTATTTCAGAAGAAGTAAATAACAAGCATTACATAGATACTAAAAGGAGACTATACAAAACTAGGAAGTCAGCCAGTTACACTCACATGTAACGTAACATTATGAACCTGACACAGCAACTGAGACGGGAGTGTTGGATAGTTAGGGATGTGTGAATTTGAAATATTTTTAGTCGAAGTTGTCACCTGTAGTAAAGAAACAGATCAAATTAAAGTCGAGAAAATAGATCCACAGCTCTCAGTGCACAATTTGCTCATGGAAGGCCTCAAGAACATTGTATATAACTCTATTGAGAAAAAAAATCGTGAAGTCAATGCAGAAAAAGCGGGGGGAAACTATCTAAAGAGGTCATCAAATATTGCGAACCCTTCCTGCATAATCTAACTAATACAGCTCATTCAAAAAACTCAACGCAGGAAACCTCATGATATACAGGAACCAATTCCAATCAATTCAAGCATATGTACCAACAAAACCTCATTCAGAATAATACTCACCATGCATGTTCGCATAGCCATTATACAATTTCACAAGAGTAATTAACCTTAAGTCAATAAAGGTCAGTAATGAGGAACTGTAAGAGGGTAATCATGACATTCTCCATCTAAAAATGCTTGACATTATCATCTCTAATATAATACGGCAGAGTAAACCAATGTTAAAAAATTGTTGTGAAGATGCAAAGGATCCAGTTATCCTACGCAAGAAAAGAAGGTATAAAAGCATCAAAAGATAAAAACCTGCTCACTGTGCCCTTGAGGGAAATAATACACAAGGGTCCCGGGTTGCGGCAACGATACGAGAGGGCCAGCGCAGGCATGCCACAGCTCAGAGTTAAGCGCCTTTCTTGAACCTAATATCCAAAATTTACACATTTTGATAGAACTATTAGTACTAGAAAAAAAAAGGACAGAAGCTCAAACTACCAACGAGCTAAAGAGTAATAAATCAAACCCAAACATCGCTAACCTGAATCGCTCTGGACCTCTTCCAAGAGCCTCATTTCATCTAGAATTGCTGATGACTTACCTGCAGAAGTCATCTTATCTTCACCTAGCCAGCTCTCAAGAGTTCTTCCTACACTTAATTCAAATCGAAGCAAGGCCAAAGAGAAACAGGAGTCACTTCCATTCTAAGAAAAACACTAAAATGGCGTGCAACTCAAAAGACCCACATCCAAAAACACATCAAGCTCTCATTTTGCAAAGAGAAGACAGCATGCCAGCATCCAATCTCAAGAACCCACCATCAAAAACCCAACTTTATCTTAAAGAAATAGTCCCCACATGCCAAAAACATGCAGAGAGGCCAATCAAGGCGCGAGCACGCGAGAGAATAGTAACATTTGCAATGAGTGGGTTGAATATGGCTTCTTGTTGTCTTCACTCTGCTTTATTCTCTTTATTTTTTAGCGTCACAAAGATACCGATCTTTCAACGGAGGCCATGATTTTGGGGTTGTATCCCTTTTTCGCTTTCTGCTCGGAGTTGGGAAAGAGAGGAGAGCGGCTTTCTCTCTCTAAACTCTCTCCGTTTTCTTTTCTTTTTTGTTTTCGCCGTAGCTGGGATTATCGATTTCCACAATGGCAGCTTTAGTGGACTGCGAGCAGAAGGAGAGAGAGAGAGAGAGAGAGAGAGAGAGAGAGAACAGGGAAAGATGAGCTCTGCACGAAAGCGGGGACTGTAGCAGGCGAAAACAGAGGGAGAGAAAAGGCAGGGGGAGTTTTAAATTATTTGAAGGGTTTTTTTCTTCCATTTGCATCCTCTTGAAAAAAAAAACTTTTGAAAATTTGTGACTATTATGATTTTAATTTTTTGCAAGAACGTCCCTTCAACTAAAGTACATTCACATTGTCGTCTCTACTGTAGGTGAATATCCAGTTAAAGAGATTTCATTATAATGATGTCAAGGTAGAGACTTGTCAAAAGGTGAATGAATGATGATATTTTTAGATAAGCATATGAGAAGAAAAAGAAAAACTTAGTGCTTTATCCGTGTCACAATTATTTTTTTTAATAAACTTCTGCGACATTTACCATCGAAAAATTAAAACCTTTAGGGAGTTTTGAATTTTGAAGAAGGGGAGCAGTATAATAAGAAAATGTGTTACATAAGCCTCCACCAAAATATTTGCCAAAAATACTTTGGTCTCAAACTTTTCAAGTAGTAAAACAACTAAATACCTATTTATATTTGAAAAGTTGTGCAACATATTGTTCTTATGTTTGAAAACTATGTTCACACTAACTAGCAAGCTAGATTTAGTACAAATAAAATTTGGGTGACTAAATGTTAGGAAATTCAGGTTGCTGAATAAATGTTTGCCCCGGTTTTATTTCTCAAGAGCTCCATTTGAATGTACTAGCTATTTCTAGTCAAATGAAGTTATTGCATTTTCCATAAAAAAAAATTGGATGATTAAATTAAGTGCTAATAACATGTATTTTCTTTCTCGTTTTGAATTGAGTCCTCAAATATTTATCAATACAACATTCAAGAAGCTTGTAAAATTATTTTGCAGATATGGAATAAAAACATCTCTTCTTATACATTTAGGGGTTGTTTGGTTCGTTTTCTAGATATAGGAAAATGCATTTCCGGTACAAAAACACAAGTTTTGAGTTTTTCAAACTTTTCTAAGAAATAGATTGTTTCGCTTTGGTTCGCACAAAAAAAATGGTGGGAAACCAATGTATTTCTTTTTCTTGTGTTTGATTCACATGGAAAAAAAAAGGGAAAACTTTTGTTTATAGGGGCTATTTGGTTCGTTTTCTAGATATAGGAAAATGCATTTCCATGTACAAAAACACAAGTTTTGAGTTTTCCAAACTTTTTCAAGAAATAGATTGTTTCATTTTGGTTCGCACAAAAAAATTGTGGGAAACTAATGTATTTATTTTTCTTGTGTTTGGTTCGCATGGAAAAAAAGGAAAAACTTTTGTTTATATGGCAAAAAGCCGACGTGGCTGTAGTTTTCATCGATTTCACAAGGTTGAGGAAGGAATTGGGGGAGAGAAAAATTCTGATGTGGCGGCGATTTTCACCGAGTTTCTCTTCTTCAACCCTAGCGAACCAAAGATGGGAAAAAAACCGACGGAAAGCTTATATCCTACGTGGCCACGAAAAATCTGATGTGGAGGCAGTGTAAAACTTTTCCACCGAGTTAAAAAACGAACCAAACAACCCCATATGACAAAAAGCTGACGTGACTGCAGTTTTCGTCGATTTCACGAGGTTGAGGAAGAAATTGGAGGAGAGAAAAAATTCTGATGTGGCGGCGATTTTCACCGAGTTTTCCTTCTTCAACCCTAGCGAACCAAAGATGGAAAAAAAACCGACGGAAAACTTATATCTTACGTGGCCACGGAAATTTTGATGTGAAGACGGTGTAAACCTTTTCCACCGAGTTAAAAAACGAATCAAACAGCCCCTTAAAACAATGGTATGAAAACTCCTTCCATCTTTCAAGCATAAGTGATTGACCTGTGACTCATATCATAGCCCATAAACAAAGAATAAATGTTTATTTAAATATTGATATCACCACTCATTCAGCTTGCTCAATAGGTGGCACTAGGGGCACACCCTCAACCACACCTCCAACCACACCCCCTCTCTCATTTGCTACAATGCACCAGGCCCCACATGAGATTTTAAATTTTTAAAATCTCATGTGGGGCCCGATGTACTGTAGCAAATGAGAGAGGGGGGTGTGGTTGGAAGTGTGGTTGGGAGTGTGCCCCTATCATTTTCCTTGCTCAATATCTAACATTCCGTCATTTCCTCATTAAGACCTTACATGATGTTGAGGCATGTTCACGAGGTTCAAGTCATGAACATATGATGGAAACAAAAAAAAACTATGCTGAAATTATAATAATTTCTAAGCAAAAAAGAAAGATCCTTTGCTCTTCCAATCCTATGAATAGTGCAAATTATGATTTTGTGTGGGAAAATATGATAAAGGAGTCAAACCTAAAAGTACAGGAGTCTTGGTTGCGTCTTTGGTATAAACTCAGTACTGGTGATCGAGAATTTGACCGTTCGAGATCAATAATCTGATCAGGGAGTCCTATGCTTGGTGCCACGTGACCCACCACCACGTGTCTATTTCATAAGGACTCGACTCGACTAGTGAATTAAATCTGCTAAAAAAAGTAGCTAATTTAACTTTGGGTAAATTTCGAAAATGTTCGAATATTTTGGGGCGTTCCCCATATGGCTCTTCCTATTCTCTTTAAGATTTTTTATGATTTCAAACTATATTCCCTAATTATGTTGAACTTTGTAAATGATATTTCAGAACACAAAGATCATGTGTATTTTTTTATTTATAGATTAAACGGTGTTGACGCAAGGAAAAATCTAATACCTTGAGTCCACAAGATTGGACTCGATGTTGAGGGTTTCGTGATTCCCTTAGGTATCTGATGATAATCTTTGGTGGAGGCTGCCTGAGATACACATTAAAAAACGTCGAGTTGACAATGGTGGGATGTCCAGCAACACCCCTCTAATGCCTAAGTAAGACTTTTCATGTGAAAGTCAAAGCAATAAGAATTTAGATTAGATTTTTTAGAGATGGTTTTCATAGGCCAAGGTTAGTGGTTCCAAGGTGAGATCAAGATGATGGATCCCCTTATATGAGTATAGAGTGGAATAATTATACTGGTTGTCTGGCAGAGCACGGGCTACACATATCACCATCCTGACGACCAAGATAGTTATGATAGTTATTTGGCTTGCAATTAAATCCTTGTAGTAAGACCTCATTGGCGTCGGATGGTGCAGTCGACGTATTATGTAGATCAGGTTAGCTATGAAAGTTGACAATTAAAGACATTGTATGTTGAAGATATGATATGTTTCGTATCAATCATTTCTAATTAGGCAAAGCGTCATAGAACCATCCCTGGTTGAAATTAGGCATGATAACCAAATTGAGGTGAGATGTTGATGATATGTCATGGACCTTTTATCACGGTATCTGTGTTTTTTTAGGTCAGGCCCACGAATCATCACCATGTAATGAGCTTAATGTGGATGTAAAAAGACTAATCTCTAAAGATGATACAAGCCTTTTCTCAATATAAATCTCCATGGTCCTACAAGTGAGGCCGCAAGTATACCTCTCCATTTGAAAGGTGTAAGCTAATTGTTTTTAGAAAATTCTATTTGTAATGGAAAATACAGTTAATCCATCTATAGATGGCTTTACTAAAGTAAGTGACATTTAGAAATGGTTAGTGAGTTTGTCAAGAAGGTATGATATAGTAATAAAAATGATTTGGAGTTAAATGTAAACACCTAGTTGAATGACTAACGAAAATATGTAATATCAAATGGAGTTATTGTCCAAAGAATGATTTTTGCCACAATAAATCCAAAGGTTAGCTTGAAAATGTAATACACAGTGACATCTTAGAAAGTTCCCAAATTATCCTTGCCTTTTCGAATTTTCCTAGACTTCAGTAAACCCACAGTAAGTGCAAAAATTCTTAAGTATGGGGAAATAGTCTCAATACTATTCAAAAATTAAAATTAAAACCTGAGGAAGAAAAACACATACTCCCTTTTGACGGGTGAGATTTATATACTTATTTATTTATTTTTTTAGAACCCAGTTTGAAATTGAATCGAAGGCAGAGCTATATTGAAACTTTTAACCTTCCGGATCACTCATGGTGGGTGAGATTGTTTTTCTCTTAACTAGACATTTATCCTCCTAAATAAGTAGGTAATGGTGTGATCCCATAAGCATGCACATCCAAACTAGAACACGAGTTTATTGCATTTGAAAATTCACTCAAAAGGTTCTGAATATTAAAAACATTAAATTAAATGTAGAACACTCCCCACCCCCGAAATAACACCCCCACCCCCTTAACTGTTGGATTAGGAAGTGTGAAGACCGAAACCTGAAGAAGAAATCATCAAAGAAGCAGAAAAGCCCTGATCGGTCGACCGACAGGCTTGGACCGATCGACCGAAAACCCTGTAGGGATCGAGCCCAGGAAGTTCGCTCTGGTCGGTCGACCGACACAAGCTCATCGGTCGACCGACGCGAACTCAAGAAACTTACAGGAGTTTCGGGTCGGTCGATCGATGGTACTGAGCCGGTCGACCGACAACATGCACGAGCAGAATGTAAGAAACAGACGTTCTGGCCAGTCGACCGACGCCATTGCACCGATCGACTGACGTCGAGATTTCCAGTTTCCTAATTGATTTGTGAAACTGTTTTCGGCTGGGATACTATATATACCTTGATATGTTTTTAGGGTTAGTAGAACACGAAAAAGGGGGTTTTGACAGCATTTTGAGATCAGAGATCTTAGAGAGAGAGAGAGAGGCTTATTGCGAGTATTGTAATCTTCTTCAATTAATCAAAGTTTTTTTGGTGTGGCTCCCAAGAACGTAGGCACGTTTGCTGAACCTCGTTAAATTTGGTGTTCTCTGTTTGATTATTCTTTCCTGCAAGTTTTTCTTTTATTTGCTGTGATTTCATGCTTTCTTACTTTCGACACAAAATCCGGAAGGGCACGAGTTGTGTGTTCAACCCCAACAACTAGTATCAGAGCTTCGTTCAGAAGATTTGTGCGAGAGCCATGGAAGAGGAAAGCAAATCAAAGATTGAAAAGTTTGACGGGTTAGACTTCGCCTATTAGAAGTTGCAGATGGAGGATTATCTGTACCAGAATGATATTTACCGTCCGTTGATGGGCAAGACTAAGGGAAAGAAGAAGGAGGAACCAGACGAGGACTGATAAATATTGGATCGGAAGGCTCTATGGTCGATCTGATTGTCATTCGCCAAATCAATCACCCACAATATATTGAAGGAGAAGACGACGGTGAGACTTATGGAAGAGCTCGTGAAAATGTACGAACAACCGTCAGCCACAAACAAGGTGCATCTTGTCGGATATTACTTCACGTTGCATCTCAGCAAGTTCAATATAATTGTTGATCAACTTATCTCGGTGGACATCACGTTTGATGACGAAGTGCATGCCCTATTGATTCTATCACAGTTGGCGGATAGTTGGACAGATTGCGTGACCACAATTAGCAACTCGGCGGGGAAGGGAAAGTTGAAGCTGAGTGAGGTTGTTAGCATGATTCTATTGTTTGTGTCAAAAATTGATTTATTTGTTGAATCCATTACAACGTTTATCGTCTTACAGATTCAAATGAGTTTTAGCCTTTTGATAAGACTTCTCTTTTTCAAATAAATTATCAAAACAATCTCCTAGAAATACACGCAGATGACGTTTATCACCCGCTGCTTGTGTGAGATTTTTACCTGTGCTGGAGACGCGTTAGTCCGTGGACCGCCAAAAATCAGATCCGGGTTGATCGGAACGAAGGCTCGCTATTCTTGTTTCACGAAGGAAACAAGAACTGAAGTAAATATCCGAACGACAAGAGATAAATACTCTTTTAAGATCAAAACGAAGTCTGATCTTAAGGAACCGATGCAGGGTGTCAAAAGGCTACAGATCTGCTGAACTCCTTCTCTTTATGCTGAAGAACTCACCAAGATCTCCTCATCCTCTTTGAAATTCATGGCTTAGCTCTCTCAGGGTCAGTACCTTACCTCCAAGCTCAAAATTTTAGATTAGCACATCGTCGGTTGCCATTCAGCCCCCTTCACAAATGACGAAGGGGGGGTATTTATAGGGCTTCAGACGCCGTCTTCGTGGATAAGAGTGTATCTTCAGTTAATAGCCACTCTCCCACATTTAAGGATAGCCTCAAATCAGTTGGAGAAGCTTTATAATGAACAAAATCCGCAAATCTATTGAGAAATGCATCGTCGGGAGGCTGAACGGGCGAAATAGCCTTACCAGGGGTGAAACACCATGTGTGTTTCGCCCATTTGGGCGAAACAGTTTGGATAGTCTCGGGTATTTTGGCTTTAATTCTCTCGTCCGACCTCAGAATAAGGTGATTCAAGATGCGTTGGAAAGATGGTGAAAAGACCTACAACTTTTGTCTTTTGAGCTTCTTTAGAATCGAATCTCATCATGGCCGAAATGTGTGAGACACTATTGGTATCTCGCAGGTGCGAAACAGTCTGGACTATCTCGGGTATTTTGGCTCTAACTCTCTCATCCGATCTCGAAATGAGGTGATTCAAGATGCATTAGAAATCTGGTGAAGAGACCTACAACTTCCCATGGGTGGGACACACATAGTGTAGGCGAGACACACATGGTGTTTCGCCCCTTGTGGGCGAAACACAGCTCATGGCTGAGTTGTTTCTTTTTTTTTTTACCGTTTCGTGTGTTACGTTGACTTGAACACTTCATCGACTCACTTCATGCACTTGTTAGTTTCTCTATAGCATTGGATAATTCTCTTTGACTTGGTGTAGACGGTAAAAATTACCTTTGCAGACAAAACACGAAATCCGCCTGCATATTCAAGCCGCCCGCACAGCTTAGAAATTGGGCTCACCCAAGGGCTTGGCCCGCTTGCACGAGCCAAGGCCACGCAAGCACCAAATTCACCTACATCGGGTGACCACAGACTCACTTGCTGACTTGACTCACCTGCACGAGTCAAGAGTCGAATTCGCCTACAAACGGTAAGCTCGCCAAACTCACCAGAGTACTTGGCAGCCACTATACCACGTATAGGGATGGGCCTTCCTACTTCCTGCGACGTGAAAGGAAGGAGCACAGTACTCCAAGTCCGTCAAGTGGCCACTCACATTACTAGTGGCTAGTCAAATCCTTGAAGTTGTTGGACACCGCTGCTGTACTTAACTCGCCTGCATGAGTCAAGTTCGATCAAGCAGCCAAGGCTCGCCTGAACGACCAAACAAAGCGCCAAGCAATCGACGAACTTGCCCAACTCACTCGAGTATTAGGCAGCCGCAGTATCACGTATAGGAGTGGACCTTCCTATGTCCCACAATGTGAAGGGGGAAAGTACAATGCTCTGAGCCCCTCAAACGGCCGCTCATAGCACAAGTGAGGAGCATGGTATCTCCCAACAGTACATGGTCATATCCCATGATTCAATGAGTGGCCGCGCCGTCTCTCCTCTATTTAAGAACTTCTTCCGGTCATGTAGAAGGGGTTCAGCAAGTTAGTTAGCTCATAGTTAATTGATTAATTCAATCAGTTAGCTGAACCATAGCTCTCAACTCTCGACGGAGTTGACGACAAGCTCTTTGCATGACCTTTGCACTGTAGCATCCTCTCCTAGCTTCGGGCCCTGATTGCCATCGAACTCGGGAACTCAAATTCGACTAGCACGAGCTTCTACCATGTACTAAAGTTCACCAGCAACCTCGTTCGAATCGTCCAAGGGAAGCAGACTCGGTGCGAGAACCGAGCGAGACGTCCTATAGCTACCAAAGTCCCCACGTTAAACAAGGAGGGCCTTCTTTCCGCTTCTATTATAACTTCGATTTATTAGTTTGTAATAAGTTATTCTTATAAATACAAACAAAATCCCTATTTCGAGAGATAAAAATTTACACCTACACTCGGATAATGACGTTCATCATCTTTTTTTCATCTCGAGTTGCGTGTAGGGACCTAAAGGTAATTTTTGACGCCTACAGATACCCCATCTAAAGTATTTCAATCTCGTTCTTTTATAGAAGAGCCTAGAATACTTTGGATATAATTGGCCTAACCTTCAACCTCTTCAGTATTTTGTCGAAGAGATTGTGTAGAAAAACCTATAAATAGCTTTGATTCTTAACTTCTTCAGCTTTCAGTCTATTCAGTATTTTGTCGAATAGCTAAAATTCTTCTGGTGCTGCGTTTATCATCTGATCATTATCGAAACTTTGAACTGAAGCTGGTGTATTGGTTTCTAAATTTAGCTCGTTTCGTTGAATCAACGTTGAACTTGATCATCTTCGTCGGGAATTCATATCTGAATCGCGATTGAACTTCCGGGGGTAATCCTGAGCCTTATTTCAGTGAAATTATCGATGCGTTGACTAGCGTCGACCTTTGTTGCAACGTATTATCCGACGTTGACTTTCATTTGCAATGTGTTGACTGGCGTTGACTTTTATTTGTAACGCGTTATCTGGCGTTAAGGCGTGGCAGACCCAAGTGTAGAGGCTAGAGGACCAACTGTTAGGCTGGTTCATCTGTAGGTACGGATCTTATCCTGACGTCCTATTATTCATTTGTCAGCTTTTTCTTAACCACATGGGAGTTTTGATTATAGGGAGCTGGTGCGTCAGTGACTTTTGTACCTTATTAAGACTACTCATTATGTTTAGAATAAATAACCATAATACTTATAGGATTTTTTGCATACTCTCAACCATCATTGGTTTTGATGAACCTTTACCGACTATCGTTTGAATCGGACTAGCATGTGAATTGTCTAAGTCTGTTCTAACGTTATGCTAAAAGAGTTAACTTTCTTAGTGCTATGATATTGAATACGTAGACTACGTCTTTCTTACGGGAATAGACTACCCGGTAACGTGTGTTAGACGTAGACTTATCTCTAATTACGGATCGAGATAAAGTCCCCTAGACATGGATTCTGGTATCCTTTTCATGACAAAAGACTAACCGGTAACGCGTATTAGGCGTAGACTTATCTCTAATTAGGGATCAAGATAAAGTGCCCCAGACATGGATTCTAGTGTCCTTTTCACAGCGAATGACTAACCGATAATACGTGTTAGGCATAAACTTATTTCTATTCAGGGATCAAGATAAAGTCCCCCAGATATGGGTTTTGGTGTCTTTTTCGTAGCGAATGACTAACCGGTAACGTGTGTTAGGCGTAGACTTATCTCTATTCAGGGATTAAGATAAATTCTCCCAGACATGGATTCTGGTGTCCTTTTTACTGCGAAAGACTAACCGGCAATACGTATTAGGTGTAGACTTATCTTTATTTAGGAGTCGAGATAAAGTTCCCCATGTGTGGAACACATGGATTTTGGTGCTGAAGAGCTGTGTTGTGTCTTCTCTTGGAGCAAAGATGAACCCAATTTTGTCTTCTCTTAGGGCAAAGACAAACTCTGTGCTGGAGAGAAAGAATTTTATATTCTATCTCCAGGTATAAAAGAAACTCAAAGAGGGATCTCCACTTCGAGAATCTGAAAGATGAAACTAAGAGTGAGATCTCCACTCCGAGAATCGAAAAGATTTAGATAACCCTAATTATTTAAAGGTTTAGTTATCTAATCTGAAAATGAATTTCTCGTTTATCAAGATGAAATTCTAACTTTAGCCCTAACTGTTTAAAGGTTTGACCAAAGGGGAGATTGAGACGATCCTAACTGTTTAAAAGTTTGATCGCTCGATGTGGGTAGAAGCCTCTCGTTTATCGAAAGGAGATTCCGGTTTTGGTCCTAACTATTTAAAGGTTTGACCGAAGGAGAGTTTGGAACGATTCTAACTATTTAAAGGTTTAATCAACCAAAAAAATTAGTGGACCTCTCGTTCATGGTAGGAATCGAAAGGGGGATTTTGGCTGCGGTCTTAACTGTTTAAAGTTTTGACCAAGATGGATTTTGAGATGACCCTAACTGTTTAAAGGTTTGATCATTTAATTTTTTGGTGGACCTCTCATTTGTGGAAGGAATCGAGAGGGAATTTTGGCTCTAGTCCTAACTATTTAAAGGTTTGACCAAGATACAGCGGGAGTGGAGGTACAAATAACAATGGGAGTGTTGACTTGTACAGATCACTAAGCGGAGGTTTTGCGAAGGAAGATTGATCCAGCAAAGTGATCAATTCTCATCTCGGCAATAGAGTGCTTTGGAAGTCACTGTGGGAGTTGGTGAAGTTGATCCCAGCAATAGGATGTGCTTTATCTTTGGAAATATTCAGAGACCAAGTGGGGGTTTCTTGTTCATTACCCTTTTCGTAATGATCGAGATATGATCACTCAGACGTTTTGTTGTCATTAGGAGTAATAAGCTGATTTCGAGTTATCCTTAAGAATACTAGGCATAGTAGTCTTCCAGAAACTTCCCGTCAAGTAGGTTATCCTAAATATACGAGGGATAGTACTTTTTTTAGGAACTTTCCGTTTGTGGGAAATGTTGTTGTTCTTGATACAGAATTAGGTCTTGGTTCCTGACTTTGTATTTCTCTCGAACTTCATATTAACCCCTAGCTCTTTGGTGAAACTGAGTCTAATGGGGGCGCACTATTTTTAGCCACGTCGTTGGGTTATCCTTAAGAATATTATGTGTAATATTCTCTAGGAACTTTCCATGTTGGGTTATCCTTAAGAATATTATGTGTAATATTCTCCAGAAACTTCCTGTCAAAGGTAGGGAACAATTTAGCCTCATATACCAGTCGGAGGTTTGGGAAACAATTTATACTCGTATACCCTTTGGAGTGAATGGAGAAGCGATTTATACTCGTATACTCTTTGGAGTTTCGGGCGTCCTCATTTGGTGTGTTTTGCCGTTATGATGCCGGTGTCGATTAAGGCCTGGATTTTGTTTTTGAGACCGAAGTAAGCCTTGGTGGGATGAAGAACCCTCCTATGATATGCACAGTATTTTGGATCCGTAATCCTCTTAGCTCCCTCTTGAACTTTAATAGGTGGCAGATCGATTCTATTGTTGTTTAGGAGGTACTTGAAGATGGCTGGAACCTCACCATCCTTGAAGGAGTACTCTTTTTGGAGTTTAGGATCCAGAGTCATTCGCTGTTGTTGAGGTTGCTATTGTAATGTCTGATTAACATCAATAGCTACTGCAGGTACCTTTCCCTTATCACGAGAAGCAAAATTTGAGTTCGGGGGGTTAGTCGTCGGTTGGCCTCTTTCAAACTTTTTTCTTTTGAGAAAACGCTCGGCTTGTTCTCCGTGCATCTTCAACTCCTTCTAATTTTTGGATGACGAGACTCCCAGGGCTTCCAACACATCAAGGGAGAGATTGTTGTGGCAGGACCGGAGTATAAACTCCTCTGTGACCGGATCTCGACAATTAACTGACTTGTTCTGAAAGTGTTTGATGAAGTTGTTGACCGTCTCTCCGTCTTTTTGCTTCTCATCGAATAGTGTTCTGATCGACACCTCAGTGTCATTATCGAAAAAGTTGGTGAGAAACATGCCTTTCATATCATCCCAGCTGTTGATGCTTACCGGCTTTAGACGACAGTACTAATCAAAGGCAGCTCCGCGAAGGGTGCCAACGAATGACCGAACCATCAAGGGTTCATTAACAGAAATCACACCTATGTGGGACTTGAAGTATATTAAATGTTGAGTGGGTGAACCTCTCCTGTCGAATGGTGTAAAGTTGATCATATTAAACTTCACTGGATATAGGATCGCCTCCCACTCTCTTGGATAGGGACATGGAATACCAGTCTTTTTCACCTCTTGAGTAGTCATTAAGGCATTGATTTTGCTCTTGAAGTCTTTTATCTTCTCATCCTCACATGTATTCTTCTTCGGCTGATTCTGGGGAAGAACAATGGGACCACTCCTAGCATTGTTATTCTTGGTGGGACCACCCCTAGCATTCTGATCAAAGGGGGGTATCGACGTTGAGATTTTCATCCACATCCGAATCACTATCTGTCTTATTGGCATTCTTGCAGCAACTGAATTCACCAAGCTTATCGGATAAGGTCTGAATCTGTTGGTCATGCACTTCCCCCATCCGTTGCATGGTCAGCTCCATTTCAACTTTGAATTATTCCTTCTGCTTGTTTAAAGCTTCTTGGAGCAGTTGAGCCATTTGTTCAATAGTGACCATGAACGCCTCCTGAGCTTGTCCCATGCTAGACATTGTATCGTTAGAGGCGATTGCAGAGTTGACATCTGATGTTTTATCATCTGAGGAGTGTCTTCTACTCGACCTGGGTCTTCTAGTTCCCGATCGTAACCAAGCGATGTGCTAAGATGCCTCCGTGAAAGAGTTAGGGCTGAAACGCCTTGTCGATTTTCCTTTATTGGCCATGTTAATGGTAACTTTTGAGAGTTTATCATCCTTAACGACCGACCTTCTTCTACGGAAGTGTCTTGATCTAGGCTTCGATGCTTTAGTGGAAAGTCTCTCAAATACCAACACCCTCTGTCGAGTAGTCTTGGGGCAGCTACATTCTGATAAAACCGCTCTGATTAAATTTTTACAGAGACAACAAGAGTCCGTTTCCAGGATACTTTTCTTTCGAGATCTATTCGTACCCTTGGTTTGATAGTACAACTCATCGGTGTTATGGCCAGAGCAACCTATTAGATGTCGGTGTGAATCTTCAGGTATAATGTTGTCATCTGACGAACACATTTCTTTCTGGGAATATAACGCCCTGTTGGTATTCTTAGGAGTCACTTGTTTAGAAGCACACCTTCGTGAGGGTGGGGCTTCAATGGGCTCCTAGACTTGTACACGTAATCCCTAACGGGCGGTTACAGGAGTTGGTTTGTTGGGAGGACGTGTACGACCCCCAGCCTGATGAATCGCTCGAGATTTGTCCACCGGTCCCAAGCGCTCTTTAACTGGAACTTTGCCTCGATCTACCTGCAAAGGACCAAGGTGATCTGTGATCTTCATCTTGGATTTTGATAGATCCATACTATCATTAGGCTTCATCGGAAGTACGGGATCAGACGGAGCGGGATCGGAGGTTGTCAGAGGCTGAGAAACAGCCTCGAGGCAAGAACCAGGGACGAAACATGTGTTGTGTTTCGCCCTAGGTGTGAAACACACATTGTGCTTTGCCCTAGGTGAGAAACACATGTTGTGTTTCGCCCTAGGGGCGAGACACTTAGTGTGTTTCGCCTTAGGGGCAGAACACTCAATGTGTTTTGCCCTAGGGGCGAAACACAGAGCCTGTTTCGTGCCAGGTAGAGGTGTTTCAGTTATTTTCAATGCTATTTTTGGCACTGTTTTGGCCTTTGGCAACCAGACTTGTTTGGACTTCGGTGGTTCTTTGACCACCTCTTCCTTCTATAGTTCTTGAACCTTCTACACGAGAATCCGTTCATGCGCAAGAAGTACATAGCGTTTTCTAGATGCGCTCCTCAAGAGTTGAATGAGTTTGTTTAACACTAATCAAATAGTACTATGGTGGTTGCTCGTGGTAACAAAATAGGAACTCTCTACATCATTTCACATGTGAGTGACACCCTCGCAGTTGTAGCTGGTAAGGAGAGTGTAGATCTATGGCACAATAGGCTGGGACACATGAGTGAGAAGTATATGAAGATTCTACACTCACAGGAAAAGCTAACTGATATCGATTCAGATGAAGTTGGTGTTTGAGAGGATTGCATCTACGGGAAGCAAAAGAGGGTCAGCTTTCAGAAAAGTGGAAGATTGCCTAAAGCTCAAAAGTTAGAGTTTGTCCATACGGATATTTAGGATCCAGCTAGTGTGTCTTCTCTTAGCAGTTCGATGTACTATGTCACCTTTATCAATGATCACTCGAGGAAGGTGTGGGTATATTTCATGAAGCACAAGGCAGAGGTGTTCGAGATCTTCAAGAAATGGAAAGTCATGGTGCAGAACGAGACATATCTGAAGGTGAAGTGTCTGAGATCCGACAATGATGGAGAATACAAGCTGGAGGAGTTTAAGAGGTTTTGTGCTTTAAATAGGATTTGTTTGGAGAGGACTACTCCAGGGATATCGCAATATAACGGTGTTGCAGAGAGGATGAATAGGACATTAACAGAGCGTACGAGGAGCATGTCTTTACATGCAGGTCTACCTAAGATATTTTGGGAGGATGTGGTGCATACGGCATCTTACTTGATCAATCATGGGCCATTAGTTCTATTGGATTTTAGGATTCTAGAAGAGGTTTGGAGTGGCAATGAGGTAAATATCTCACATTTACGAGTATTTAGTTGCATGGAATATGTTCATATCAGTGACCATGTCAGGGACAAGCTAAAATCTAAGTCACAGAAGTGTACATTCATTGGATACGGCATTAATGAAGTTGGGTATCGTCTTTAGGATGAGAAGAATAGGAAAATCATTAGGAGCAGAAATGTGATATTCAATGAGAAGGTAATGTACAAGGACAGGGACAAGCCAAGGATAACCAAAGCAGTGGGAGTAGCACTAAGGATGCATGTGGATCCGAGTACATGGATTTGGAGGAACTTCCAGATATGGGAGACAGTGTTAGTTCTGATCGAAGATCGGAGGAGACTCCACGTACAGAGACTACTATTCAGGGCGTGGAGCTTAGGAGGTCATCTAGGGTACCCAAACCGAATCCCAGATATCTTTTGTCACTAGATTATTTGCTCTTGACAGATGGCGAAGAACCAGAGTGCTATGAGGAGACTATGCAAGTTAGTGAATCTCAACAGTGGGAGCATGTGATGCAAGAAGAGATGAATTATCTCCACTCAAACGAGACATGAGAGTTATCTCAGCTACCTGCACAGAAGAAAAATACATAACAAATAAGTCTACCGGCTCAAGCAGGAGAGTGATGGAAGCAAGAGGTAATATACCAGATTAGTTGTGAAAGGGTTCCAACTGCGGGAAGGAGTGGATTATACGGAGATATTTTTCCCTCGTCGAGAAGCTTACAACCATCAGAGTGGTGTTAAGCTTAGTAGCTGCTGAAAATCACTACCTTGAGTAGTTAGATGTGAAGACTGCTTTTCTTCATGGTGACTTGGATGAAGAAATCTACATGAAGCAACCTGTTGGCTTCATTGAGAAAAGAAAGGAAGATTGTGTGTAGGCTCAAGAAGAGCTTATATGGTTTGAAACAGGCTCCGAGACAATGGTACAAGAAGTTTGATAACTTCATGCAGAGCAATGGCTATGAAGATGCAATTCAGATCATTGTTGCTGCTTCAAGAGGTTTGAAATAGGCTCCGAGATAAATAAATTAAAGAAGTAGTTAGCGAAGGAGTTTGCCATAAAGGATATGGGTGCAACAAAGCAAATTTTTAGGATACGAATTAGTTAAGATGAAGCTGAAGGGATGTTAAAGTTGATTCAAGCTGAATACATCGAGAAGGTACTTCAGAGATTCAATATGAAGAATGTTAAGCCCGTCGGCACCCTTAGAAGTCAATTCAATCTATCTGAGGAGAAATCACCCAAGATAGATGCAGAAAAGGAGCACATGAGCAAGGTGTCATACTCATCAGCCATTGGTAGTCTTATGTACGCGATGGTTTGCATAAGACCAGATATCGCCCATGCAGTGGGAGTTGTAAGTAGGTTTACAAGCAATCTAGGGAAGCAGCATTGGGAGGCCGTGAAGTGGATATTGTATTACTTGAGAGGGACTACAAATATGCCATTGTGTTTCAGGAGGAAAGAATTAGTACTGCGGGGATACATGATGCAGATTTTACTGGTGATCATGATACTAGGCGAAGTACCATAGGGTATGTTTATACATTAGCATCGACAGTAGTGAGCTAGGTCTCACATTTGCAGAAGATAGTAATATTATCCATGACTGAGGCAGAGTATGTCGTGGTGACCGGGCACCTGGAAGAGGTGGGTTTGAAGCAGGGGAATGACGTTCTTTATTGTGATAGCCAGAGTGCTATACACCTTGCCAAGAATCCAGTATATTATGCCAGAATGAAGCACATAGACGTATGTTACCACTTTATACGCTCGCTGATAGAGGATGGCAAGTTATAACTGGAGAAAATTTTGGGTAGAAAAATCTTACGGATATGTTAACGAAAGCAATGACCATCGACAAACTAGAGTTGTATGTAACTTTAGTTGGCCTTCACGTGTAGGAGATAAAGGCGGAGCTATACTAGGAGGATAGGCGGGATCGCCAAGGTAATGATGATTGAAGAATGGATTTTTCTGGGTAGGAGAAGATGTTTGCGAAGAAGGCGGGAGTTCGGGAGAGCTCACTGATGGTGGTTTCATCTCCAAATGGGAGATTGTTAGTTTTGGAATTGTGAAGACCGAAATCTAAAGAAAAAAATCATCAAAGAAGCAGAAAAGCCCCGATCGGTCGATCGACAGGCTTGGATCGGTCAATCGAAAAGTCTGTAGGAATCGAGGCAAGGAAGTTCGCTCTAGTCAGTCGACCGACACAAGCTCATCGGTCTACCGATGCGAACTCAAGAAACTTTCAGGAATTTCGGGTTGTTCGATCGATGGTACTGAACTAGACGACCGACAACATGCACGAGCAGACTGTAAGAAACAGACATTATGGTCGGTCGACCGACGCCATTGCACCGGTCGACCGACGTCGGGATTTCTAGTTTTAAATTGATTTAGGAAACTATTTTGGGCTGGGATACTATATATACCTTGATATGTTTTTAGGGTTAGTAAAACATGAAAAAGGGGGGTTTTAATGGTACTTTGAGATCAGAGATCTTAGAGAGAGAGAGAGAGAGGCCTACTACGAGCATTGTAATCTTCTTCAATTAATCAAAGTTTTTTTTGTGTGGCTCCTGAGGACGTAGACACGTTTGCTAAACCTCGTTAAATTTGATGTTCTCTGTTTGATTATTCTTTCCTATAAGTTTTTCTTTTATTTGCTGTGATTTGCTGCTTGCTTACTTTCGACACAAGTTCCGAAAGGGCACGGGTTATGTGTTCAACCCCAATATTAACCATGGCGTAGTTGCACTGAACACCCTTCAACTTAATTACTAGCACTTAAGCTCCTTTGAAGCCTCAATTCATGAGGAATGCTTGCAATCTATCTTCTAAAACTAGCTTAATGTACCTGCTTTGTACGTGGACATATTTGTTTTTGTATTTAATATTGTGTTATTTAATAAATTATGAGTAAGTATTTGTAGGCGTAATTTTTGACTTCTCGAAACAGGGATTTCGTTTGTATTGATAAGAATAGCTTATTACAAACTAATGAATCAAAATTATAACAAAAGCAGAGGGAGTGTCCTCCTTGTTTAACGTGGGGACTTTGGTAGTGATAAGACGTCTTGCTCGGTTCTCGCACCGAGTCTGCTTCCCTTGGACGATCCGATCGAAGTTACGGGCAAGCTCCAGTACGTAGTAGAAGCTTGTGCTGATCGAGTTTGACTATACCCGAGGCCAAACGGGGGTTTGTGCTTGTCGGCTAACTACTTGGAGAGAGCTACCACACAAGAGCTTCCAAAGAGCCTAAGAGCCTCAAGTCTGAGAGTTCAGACGAGTCTCTTCCAATGAGGGAACCTTTAGCAAATGAGCCAAGGTTCAACCTTTGGAAGATTATCCAGCCAAGCATGCAGCAGCTAATCAACCTCTTTCACGTTGGCTGAAAGTGGCTTTAAATAGGCAAAGGATGGTATGGGTCATCCCTTGATTTGTGGGATTTGACCACTAGTAGGGGTGAGGGAGCTAGCCGCCCTAGCTGTGGGATGTGACCACTTAGGGGGTCCTGTCAGCCGCCCTATTCTTGCTAGGTGAGGAGCGCCATGCTTTCTCCCTTGATTCATGGGATTTGACCACTGATGTGACTGTTCTCATACTCAAAGTGGGAAGCTGACAATGCTAGAGGGTTTCTAGTTTTTAGGCGAGCTTAGTCTGCGCAGGCGAGGTGCAGGCTGTCAGGTGAGCTTGGCCTTCAGACGAGCTTGAACCTTCGTGCTGGCGAGTCGGCCAAACAAGCAAGCTTCGAGCTATCGGGCGAGCTAGGCCTTCAAGCAAGCCTGGGTCAAGCAGGCAAGCTTCAAGCCTTCAGGCAAGCTTCAAGCCTTCAGGCGATCTTGGTTCAATGTGCAGGCGAGGCTGTATAGGCGAAGCTGTGTAGGCGAGGCTGTGCAGGCGAAGCTGTGCAGGCGAGGCTGTGTAGGCAAAGCTGTGCAGTCGAGGCTGTGCAGGCGAATCTCATTCAGGCGAGCTTCAATGATGTTAGGCAATCTCTATCCTTGCAGACGGACTTCCTTGCAGGCGAGCTTCAGCCTTTACAGGCGAGCTTCAGCCTTTAGGCGAGCTACTGAACATGTTTCGAAGAATAGTTCATAACTTTCAAACCGTAAGTCAGAATTTAACGAATTATATATGAAAATCGACTATCTCGACGAGACGGAGCCAACCAAACCACCAAAGGGGATTTGCCGCCTCCGTTTTTCCAAATTCCTTACGGTTTGAGAGATATCAGCGTTTTCCCCCTTTTTGTTCTTTCGGATGAGGTTTTAGCAGTCTTGTTCTGAACTTCTCTGACAGGGATAAAAGTAATTTTTATTGCCTACAATATTCTATAAGTTATTTTATCACATTATTATTAAAAGAATTTAAGTTATAATATTATTAACTAATTCATTTAATGGTTATTTAAATTAGCTTATTAATTTTTTTGATAGGACAAATCAGCTTATTATTATGTTATTAAACAATTCATTTAAGAGTATAATTCTAAAATAATAATATAATTGTTAGATTAAGCAACATTATTGAAATAATTAAATAGTTTATATTATTAAATAATTATTCGATGTAGATATTTTATATTACTAAGTAATTATTCTATTTTCTTATAATGTTTATTACATGATGGCAATAATTTGCAGTATTATATGTCTTTTTTTATACTATTATTAATAATTATAATTTATTAATAATTTATTAAATACTTACTTATTGTAATTAACTTTTTTAAAAATAAATTTTAATATAATTTCTAAATTTTATTATTATTATAAATTATTAATATATTCTAGTGAATGACCAAATATTTTGAGAAAATAAAGAGGTGCATAGTTAATGAGAGGTTATGAATAATTAGATAAAATTTAATTATAAATATTGGTATAATTATGAATGGTAAAAAATTATGAGGATAAAAAAGGAAATCAAAAGTTTTGACCTGGGTATTCTTTTTTATAAGAAGTATTGATAGATGTAAATATAGATATAGATTGACAATCCCAGAATGTTAATGCTATGCTTAGGAGTTTATTAATGGAGGGAAAATGAAAGAAGCAAAGCAGAAACAAGGCAAAAGAAAGGAAAAGGAGGGGAAAGGAAACATAATAATCATGTTTGGAAGTTTAGCAAAGGAAACAGAGGGGAAATCATTTCTTAGCTATTAGATTTATATCACAATGGTCCCAACTATTTTGCTTCCTCTACACCTCTTTTCATTCAGGGGAAGGTGACTTACCTTCTTATTAGAATCAAGGCATTCAATCTTCACTTATAGACATCCAATGGCCTTATTTCCATTCGTTAACTACTTCTAACGAGCAAGTTAGTAGCCTACCTCGGCTGAATGTTGGGACAAACAGCAATAATCGTCATCTAATAAAGAAACTAAACCTTAACTAAGAAACCCACTACTAACGGATATAAACTTTGTTACTTAGTTTCCATCCATTTTCTTGACAAAAATCCCAGGAAAGTGAATCTATTTACCTTCCTTCCCCACCCCTCATTCACCCCCAAATTGGTGTTTAGTGCAACTGAAAGTAGGCTAATGGCCATTTTAGTCCCTGTACTAGGCCCTCATTCTCCAACAATTCCTTGCACTTATTTTTTTCTCAACTTAGTCATTGTAATTTTCTTCAGTTATAAACTAGGTCGTTGTTTAGCATCTGTTAAAAATTGAGTGTTAATTTTTTTGTTTATGATGGCATTACTCTCAATTTAATCTAATGTTAGAGAACACCTTAATTTTTATATTTCTCTTAAAAACTGCTCCTTTATAATTTGAACCTAATCTTTTACTTTTCAATATTATTCTACTTTGTTAATGAAATAAACAAAATGATTGGTTTGTCCATATACTACTAAACAATTAATGACTTAACATATTAGAAGATTTAGGCAATAGGTTAGCTTACAAAATGCTATGATAAAGTAGATAGAAAATAGGTTTCTAATCTTTCACATAATTTCCTTCTTGTTTTCTAATTTTAACTCTAACTTAAAATTTGATTAATCAATTAATCATCTAAGCATCTCATGATCATGAGGGTAAATTTTTCAAAAGCCCCCTTATTGCTACTTTGTGAGTTAACTCACCTAAAGTATTTTAATTTCACAAACCCTCCAAACTTTGATGGGTTTTGTGTTGGGGATTTTATGGAGATTAATCTACGGAATTAAACACTAAACGAATAACGGAACCAATGAAAATACCACAAACAAGCAAACACCAAGATTTAACGTGGTACGACAAATCGTACCTATGTCTACGGGGCAATCCAGAGAGAAATATTTCACTATGAATCAAGAGTACAATCCCTCCAAGTTACACATGAACTTGAGGATTAAATCACAAGAGAAAGATACAGTGTTACCTCTAGGGCACCAAAATCCTAAAACCTGTCTCACCAAAATTCTCCAACTCCCATGGAGAAATCAGCACCGTACCCTCAACGGCGTCGTCGTTCTAAAGATAATGACTTTTGAATCACTGCAATCGGATACCCGAGCTATCCGTAATATGAACTTTTCTCTCTCCTCACGACACTGTAGCAACCCGCGATTACTGTAGCACCAAAGTATTATTCACCCGAAAAACGGTTCATATAAATATTAATCTCAGGGCTCTCTTATATAGAATTCTCCAAACCTATTCCTATTTCAAGTAGATCCTCCAAATCCTCTTCTACATAGAATCCTAATTCATGTAGACTTATTATAGATAGAATTCTAATTCACGTAGACCTCCTCATATAGGCCTTATCATAGGCTCGACCCACAACAATCTCCCCCTCCAGCCCAACAAGGGGGTAGGCCAATCTGTAACTCCTCAACGGGAGTTCATGTCGGCCAATCACCGACACAACTCGGTCTTCTCTCTGAAAACGGTCTTCGTTAAAAAATCTGCTGGATTTTCAACTATGTAAATCTTCTGTAACTTCAGCTCCTCTTTCTCATTAGCTTCTCTAAGCTAATGATATCTCACATCAATGTGTTTCGTCCTGGAATGGAATGTAGAATTCTTGCTCAAATCAAGAGCACTTTGACTATCAATGAAGATTTAATAATTGTCCTGCTGTAAGCCAAACTCCTGTAGAAATCTTCTCAACCAAATTATCTCTTTATCGGCTTCTGTAGCTGTAATATATTTCACCTCTGTTGTAGATAAAGCAACACACTTCTACAACCTAGACTGCTAAGATACTGCCCCCCCTACAAAAGTGAAAAACCAACCTGAGGTAGATTTCCTGTGATCAAGATCACCTGTCATATCCGCATCTACAAAATCATGTAATACTGCCTTCGAACCTCCAAAACTCGAGAACAATCTGAAATTGCCTTTTAAATATTTTAAGATTCACTTTACACCTTCCCAATGAACTTTTCCAGGATTAGAAAGAAACCTGCTTACAACGCCAACTGCATGAGCTATATCTGGCCAAGTGCAAACCATGACATACATCCCCCTATAGCTGAAGAGTAAGGAATATTCTCCATCTCACTCTTTTCCTCATATGTAGTCGGGCAAAATTTCTTGCTAAGCTTCAAATGACCTGCAAGAGGAGTACTGACTGACTTAGAATCTTTCATGTTGAATCTATTAAGTAACCGTTCAACATATTTCTCTTGTGATAACCACAATTTCCTGGCTTTTCTATCACGAGCAATATCCATACCAAGAATCCGCTATGCCGAGCCCAAATCCTTCATGTTAAAAGATTTAAACAACTCCTTCTTCAGCCCACCGATTATTTGACTATCCTGACCAACAATCAACATATCATCCACATAAAATAAAAGGATAGTGAAACTAGAATCTAAAATTCTCCTGAAATATACACACGAATCTGCAACTGTCCTCTGGTAGCAATGACTTAACATAAAAGAATCAAATTTCTTATACCACTGCTTGGGTGTCTGCTTCAAACCATAGAGGTTCTTTTTCAACCTGCAAACCATATGCTCTTTTTCCTTCACTTCAAAAACCTCTGGCTGCTCAATATAGATCTCCTTCTCCAAATAATCATGAAGGAATGCAGTCTTCACATCTAGCTGCTCAATCTTGAGGTCTAAACTAGATGCTAACCCCAAGATAACTCTAATAGACGTCATCTTCACAACCGGTGAAAAATTTTCATCAAAATCAATGCCCTTTTTCTGACCAAAGCCTTCCACCACTAATCTGGGTTTGTATTTCTGAATCTCTTTATAGCCATCCTTCATTAACTTGAACACTCACTTATTCTTCAAAGCTTTTCTATCCTTCAACAAATCCACCAACTCATAAGTATCGCTCTTCTCAAGAGACTTCATCTCTTCCTTCATAGCCTGGAACCATTTGTCCTTGTCTTTATGAGTATATGCCTCCTGAAAGCTTTCTGGCTCCCCCTCTTCTGTCAGCAAAGAATACTCTGAAAAAGGATATCTCGTGGATGGTCAATGCTCTCCAGCTGATCTCCTAAGTTATGGCTCTGTAAACTCCTGCTGCTGGTGATGCTCCCCCTGCTGAGGAGCCTCTTGCTCATGATCCTGACCACCGTCTTCCTGCTATGGTGTCTGACCATCATCATTAATATCATCATTATGCACCTGCTCTATATCTGTAGGATGCAACTGTACTGGAGACGAAATGGGTGTCATACTTGGAATCTCACTAGCAGCACTCTCTGACTGCTCTACTCTCCCGAGATCTATAATAGTCTGATCCTCTTGAAAAATCACATCTGCTCGTCTAATAATTTATCTCTTTTATGGATCCCATAGTTTGTAGCCAAACTCATCTTCTCCATAACTAAGAAAGATGTAAGGAACCACTCTATCACCAAGCTTCTGTCTCTTCTCCTTCGGAATGTGTGCAAACGCCTTACAACCAAACACCTTCAAATGTGAATAGGAAATATCTTTTCCAGACCAAAATCTCTCTGGAATATCAAAACCCAAAAGAACTGAATGAGACCTATTGATTATGTAGCATGCATTATGAACAGCTTCAACCCAAAAACTCTTAGATAACTTTGTCATCTTCAACATGCATCTGACTTTCTCCATAATAGTTTTGTTGTACCTCTCTGCAACTTCATTATGTTGCGGTGTGCCTGGCTCTATCCTCTGATGTCGAATACCATGCTTGGAGGAATAATCTCTAAACTCAATGGAAATGTACTCTCCTCCATTATCGGTGTGCAAAACACTTTAAATTCTTTCATGTCTGCCCCTCCACCATGGCATGAAATTGCTAGAAGACTGAAAACACTTGATCCTTTGTCCTCAACAAGAAGATCCACATCTTCCGCAATGCATCATCAATAAATGTGACAAAATACTTATTGTCACCCAAGGACTCCACCTCAATAGGACCAAAAATATCAGAATAAATCAAATCTAGAATATTATCTTTTTTTTAGAAGGCTTACTAAAAGAAACTCTATGTTTTTTGCCAAATAAGCAATAATCACAAGGAATGAGTGACGAACCTTTGGCAAAGGGAATGAGAAACTTCTTTGCCAATATCTGCAACCTCTTCTCACTTATGTGCCCGATCCTCCTATGCCACAAACTGAGAGTGTCACCGTCTTGAGCCACGCTCAAAGAATCATATGAAGCCTTCACTTGAGTCTTATATAAATTGCAACATACACTTCCTCTAGCCACCACAAGAGAACCTTTGGTAATTTTATATTTTTCTCCACCAAATTGAATTTCATACCCCATTCAGTCCAAAGCAAGACCCAAAATTAAGTTGAGCTACAAATTGAGAATATGCCGCATATTCTTTAAGATCAATGTGCATCCAGTATCTGTCTGCAAGTGTATATCACCAAGTCCCGTAATCTTCGAGTAGCTGGTATTTCCCGTCTTCACATTGCCAAAGTCACCTGCTTTATACGTTGTGAAAAGGTCTTGATTGGAGGTAGCATGACATGTAGATCTTGTATCCACTATCCACTTGGAATTCTGACTTGCAACATGCATACAGTCTTCTTCCCTACAAATGAGAATAATATCAGTCTCAGACAAAGTAGTTGTAGTGTCACTGTCAGCTTTTTTCTTCTCATCTTTTTTTTCATCTTTGTTCCTAGCTTGCTCTTTTTTCAATGCCCAACAATTCTTCTTGATATGACCTCGCTTCCCACAATAAAAACAACCTCTCCCTTTAGATTTTGATCTGCCATTGGATGTGCCATGACCTCTGGACTGGTCCCTACACCTGCTCCTGCCCATATTCTCTGTGACAAGTGTCTGTGAGTTATCTGTGCTGGTAGACTTCCTCCGAGTCTTTTAATTGAATAAACTACTAGTAACCGATACATGATGAAACACACTAATGTCGATCCATATCCGAATATAACTGATCGTCTTCCTGTGTTGTTTCTCTCATTCTTTATCAGTTATCTTTTCGGGCTTGGCTTCATCTCCCTTAATAGGATCATGTAAATCTTTACAATACAGAATATCTTCCATCTTGGACTTTCATACTTGCCAATTGGAACCATCCAATTTTATCATTGTGTCAAAACTCTCCATCTTTTCCATCCCAAAGCACGCCTCGAACCAGAGCTCTGATACCAGTTGTTGGAGATTTTATAGAGATTAATCTGCGGAATTACACACTAAACGAATAACTACACAAATGAAAATACCACAAGTACGCAAACATCAAGATTTAACGTGGTTTGGCAAATTGTGCCTATGTCCATAGGGCAATCTAGAGAGAAATATTTCACTATAAATCAAAAGTACAATCCCTCCAAGTTACACCTGAACTTGAGGATTAAAACACAAGAGAAAGATATAGTGTTACCTCTAGGGTACCAAAACCCTAAAACCTATCTCACCAAAAATCTCCAACTTCCATGGAAAAATCAACACCATACCCTTGATGGCGTCATCGTTCTGAAGATAACAGTTTTTGAATCACTGCAATCGGACACCCGAGCTATCCGCAATCTGAACTTTTCTCTCTCATCGTGGCACTGTAGCAAACCTGTGGTTACTGTAGCACTGAAGTACTATTCACCCAAAAAACTGTTCATATAAATATTGATATCAGGGCTCTCTTATATAGAATTCTCTAAACATATTCCTATTTCAAATAGATCCTCCAAGTCCTCTTCTACATAGAATCCTAATTCATGTAGACTTCTTATAGATAGAATTCTAATTCATGTAGACCTCCTCATGTATGCCTTATCTTAGGCTGGACCCATAACAATCTCCCCCTCCAGCCCAACGAGGGGGTACGCCAATCTGTAACTCCTCAACGGGAGTTCATGTCGACCAATCACCGACACAACTCAGTTTTCTCTCTGGAAACGGTCTTCGTTAAAAAATCTGCTGGATTTTTATCTGTGTGAATCTTCTGTAACTTCAGCTCTTCTTTATCAACAGCTTCTCTAAGCCAATGATATCTCACATCAATGTGTTTCATCCTGGAATGGAATGTAGAATTCTTGCTCAAATTAAGAGCACTTTGACTATCAATGAAGATTTGATAATTGTCCTGCTGTAAGCCTAACTCTTGCAGAAATCTTCTTAACCAAATTATCCACAGTGACCCTCACCGGCGCCTACAATAATCTTCATCCACGTCTTCTAATCTTCGTCCACGTCTTTAGCGAACTTCACTAAGCTCGTGAAGTTCGCAAAATAGCTATTTTGAGAGCTTTTTTCAGGGGAATAACTGCTCTCCATTATTTCCTACTTTAATAACCAGTTAATCCATAATTAAAGGCTATTAACTCTCTCTTTTAGCCTATAAAGAAGAGAAGATCATCCATTTTACAAGTACGGAAGCCTTAGCCAAGAATACACATGCATAAAGAGATTATAATCGCACTTGTAATTTTTTTTATTGAGAGAAGTTGCTGAGAGAAGACTGAGTTATCTTCTAAGCAATCCACCTTTTATAAACTGCAAATGACCTTTCCTCTTAGGTAGTGCATCAATTGGCACACAGAAAAGAAGCCTCCCTAGGAAATATAATTTTTTCTTTGCTTCACTCTTATTCTTTTTATTGTAAGCTGAGTTAATTATAATGTTAAAAAGACCTAGAATAGGATGACAACTCTGCTAGGGATTACCTTCTTCTCCGATGAGAAAGTTGTATCGCATACTGTCATTAAGACCCTCGGGTCTTTTGCTGAAACGTCGGTCATTGAATTTGACCAAGCAAAGTTTGAGGAATCTATTTTCACAAACAAAATCTCTTCAACGACAACTATACACAGTTGTCGTAGAATTCACTACAATTCAAATCTCGGGTTTAAAATGACCTCCCGCGTGTAAAAAGGCTACCTTTGCTGAAGGTAGTTTGAGCTTCGCTAGAAGCCAAACGAACTTCGCCAAGAGCAAAGGAAATTTGATTCTTGTCTCGAGCGAATATCAAGATGTTGATTTCGGGCTTCAGTCTTTGACTCCTTTAGCAGTTTGATTTAAAGTGTCTCATGATACTCTCTATGCTTCCCCGATAGAAGCTAAGAATAGGATAAACTACTCATCAAATTCCCTCAAAGGAATAATATCATCATTGATGATTCCACTAGACAAAAATCTAGCCAGTGTTGTTGTAAGCAACGTTCACATTCCAAGGCCAAGACCAGCAAAGTTGGCACCAATATTGATCTAAGAGAATTCATAACTCCGAATAGAGCTTGCTAATATCAGCATTGTGTGACCCTCAGAGAAGTGGTCTAGGTAGTTCAAAAGAGTTGCCAATACAAAGGATCAGTCTTCAACCGTCTCAGTCATGCTTTTGAGCCTTCAGAGGTTCGGACTAAATGACGATGACGTTCTTGAAGGGGTAAAACACAAGTACTCACTGTCAACATGACAAGTGTAACTTCTAGAGATGATGAGGAAAGTATAGATAGCTTGCCCAATCCAATGTTCTCTCCTTACATTGAATCTATACTACCAAAAGCTGATGGTGTGTATTGCAACATTAGGCTAAGAAGAAAAGCAGTGATTCCTTTTGACTACTATTCCATCCCAACACGGACATCACATTCTTCATCTCAGCTAAATTGACCCACTTCTAGTGACGCCAACTCTACCATAACATCAAATGTAACCCTTAGTTTAAGTCAAGAACGAAGGTGGGAGGTAGATACGACAGTCCGAGAAGATATTCTCACTCAAATGGAAACTCAAAAGAAGGACCCAGATGAACGAATCGAATTTCTGGAAGAGATGATTAAACAACTCTTGTTGACATCTCAACCTCAGCCAAGTTCTTCAAAAGTGAAAAGACCAATCGGCAAAAATCCCTCTTGTGAAGATCAAGAACACCAAGATGATGCAAATTCTAAACATGCAAGATTAGAAGTAATGCTACCTTTAAAGCGAAGTAAGGAAGCAAATGCCTTGGAGGACATTCAAAAGTAGCTTAATGTCCTTTCTCAATGAACAGAGCTCAAGAAGGTTGTAATCATCCGACCTTATCCAATCGAGTGGGATATAGTTCCTTACCCAATAAATTTTAAGCCACCTATGTTACATGCATTTGATGGCAAAGGTTCTCCAAACTAGCATATCTACTACTTCCATCAAGAAACTAGAAACGTATTGGATAACAATACCATTTAAACACATATGTTCATTGCCACCCTCCAGGGGTAGCCTTTAATTGGTTCCAAAATTTGCTTGAAGATTCAACCAAATCTTGGTCAGATTTAGAATCAAAGTTCCTCTTAAAATTCTACAAGGAGCAGTTTGACGTTACTGTGGCCAAACTCATTTCTAAGAAGCAAGCGAAAGTGAGATTGTTAGAGAATACGTTGAGAGATACTAAAATCTAACATTACGATGTCGAGACGTGCCTCTACCGATGCTGCTTCAAACTTGTCGCCACAATTTCGTGGCACAAATTGAAGCTCCTATAGGCATCATTATTGTCCACACTTGGAAGGATTTGATGGAACATGCTGTGATAGCATAAAAATCGCATTTCAACAAGTTCAAGCCTCGCACCAACTTCAAGGGCAAGAAAGGCAAATAAGGGCAGATGTCACAACCGATAGCCAAGGAGGCTTTCACAATTGGAGTCCATAATTCTAACAAAAACCAGCAAAGAGAGCCAAGGAAGAACTTTCTATGCAGTTATTCATTCAAGAACGAACATACATTCGCTACCTTCTGTTGACCCTATAGTTTTGATGATGATTTGTCAAATAATTTATCGCTAATATATTCTCTAGTTTTTTGTTTATGTTTCTCTTTATAGGTATTTCAATACACGATAATCAAGCGTTAAAGATTCAAGTTCATATGTGTGGATTTACCTAGGTATAATTTTAGTTTACTTACATATATTGTATGTTAATATCTAAGCTCAATATATGTACACTTAACACGATTTTTGACGTTTTCTATCATATAAATGATTTTTCATCAAACGTTGTTACAATATCTTTTATTTTATGTTTACAGCTCTTTCATACTTCATTATATACATATAATATATGCATAATATATATATACATATTTACAAGCCTTAAGTCAATTTTCATGTTCACGAAAAACAGGTTTTCTAAACACTTTTCAAAAATAGGGAGTTTTCACAAACAAAAATTTATTTTTCAAAAATTCCTTTTCAAACATGTTTATTTCATAATTTAGAAACTTTCCCCAAAGTTTAACTATTTTTGGAATTGATTTGATATTTTTAATGAATTTTCAAAACAACCCAAAAACCTGTCAATATGCAATGTATCAGATTCCGGTCGACCGCCGCGGTCGACCGTCGCGGGCGACCGCCAGTTGTAATTTTTCTGAGCTTGCCTTTTTTGTGCTCGCGGTCGACCATGAAAACATCCGGAGACTTTCGCGGTCGACCGTCGCGGTCGACCGCCAGCTTTATATTTTCAAAACTGTGTTTTTTGAGCTTCGCGGTCGACCGCACCGGTCGACCGTCGAACTGTCAGATCATTTCCAATGGCTAGTTTTTACAGCTGTTTTTAAATGGGTTTTTTGGTCTTTTACTTGTGTTTTTACTGATGTATTGGGTTGCTATATATACCCCATTACTGCTCTCCTTCTATGTACCAAAGAAATCCAAGTTTTGTGTTTAACAAAATATTTAGTGTGTTTCAAAGAGCTGTTTAAAGCTGATTTCATCAATCTGTTTCAAGAAAAGTCTTCCTACAACAAGAAGTGGCTTTCAAATCCTATTGGGATCATCATCTACTGTTCTTCTTGTTTGAGAAGTTTTCTAAACTCTTATATAGCTTGTTATTTCATTTTCATTTTAATTAGCTATATTTATTGAGTTTCATTCACTGTTATCACATACACATATTGAGCTTAATATCTTCATACCATATAGTGTGGATTGTGGAGTGTGATTTAGTGAGTGTGAGCTTCATTGTGTTCTCACTTGTTATTTGAGAACAAACCACTGTATTTAATCTTCTTTTGTGAGAATCACTTGTAATACATTTGTACACCGAGAGAAGTGTGAGGCGAGAGACGGGGTCAAATCCAATAGGAGTGGCGTCGGTTGACGAACCTAGGGAGAGGTTGTAACCGAGTACTTGAGGAGGAGGACACGGGCTAGGTTCCTACACTTAGTGTATAAAATATGATTGATTAGTGATTGTGTAGTGTGAGAGTTTTCGGTGAACTTGTAACCGAGTGTGTAGAAGTTCCGGCTTCCAAACCGGATTGTGATAGAGGATATCTCCTCGAGGTGAGGAGCGAGGACATAGGTCGTGGTGACCGAACATCGTAAACATATCGTGTGTTTGTGTTTTGCTTGGCTTATATTTTATTTGTGCATATTCTTATTGTTCTTATTCATATCTATCTCTTGCAAGAATATATTGATCAACATAATTTTAATTAGTAATTAATCGGGATTAGATCAGCATAAGACCCTAATCACCCCCCCCTCTAGGGTCTAACAATTGGTATCAGAGCTTGGTACTCTTTGATCAATATATGGAGTTTTGTCGAAAAAGAGTTCATAAGGAGTTTTTTTGAAATTATGTCTAATCAAAACACGATTTAAAACATGGCAAGCCATATTGACGGCTTCGACTTTGGATATTTTCCCTATGCTCAATGGCGTGTTAGATTCAAATTTTTCGTTCAATCTAAACAATTCGATTTATGGGAAATTATTGATGATGCCTATATTGTTCCCATTTTGGAAAAATCCAAATGGTGTGAAAATGATAAAAGATTGTTTAATACGAATAAGCTTTTGTTAGAATATTTGATTAATGCTTTTCACTCGTCGTTTTCTAACAAATTTGCTAATTTTGATAGTGCTTACGCCTTATGGAAATCTATTGAAGCACATGAAGGGGAATTGGAGGCTATTCAACAAGCGTTGGAAAATCCCGCTTTGAGTTCTAAAGAAGTCTCATCTCCATGTACAATACCACTAGGTGATAACCCTAGTGAGGTATGCGATAATGATGATATTATTACTTTTGATGAACTTGCTCTTGAGTTTGAAAAATTACACAATTGCTATATTGATGTAAAGAGTAAGTATGTTAATATGAAATCCACTCATGAAACACTAGCCACTAAGTTTAAGTTTATTGAAAATGAAAATATAATTCATAAAGAATGCAATAAAAATTTGAGAATTGAAAATGCTAGTTTGCTTCATGAAAAACGTGATGCTATGTTAGAAGTAGATAAGTTGAAATCTATGATGAGTAATCTTGTTTATCCTACTTCTAGTAGCAATGCTTGTATGCACAATGATGAGTTGAATCAAATGAGAAAACGAATATCTACCTTAGATTCAACACTTAACACTTGTATTGCTAATAATAAAAAGCTTATGGACTTATGTGCAAAGTTCAATGTTAATTCCTCTAAGAAACCTATTCACTATGCACATATGTATGAAAAAATTCACAAATGTTCTATTTACGGTCTTAAAGGCCATTTAGCTCAATTTTGTCATAATGCACCAAAAATTAAAAAGCCTATTCATGATTGTGCATCCCATCAAGCTTCTTCATCACAAACACATGTACACACACATAGTATAAATCATAAACATGCTCATGTATATAAATGTGATTATTGTGGTCGTTTTGGTCATTTGGTCATGTTTTGTTTCGATTTGAAAAGAAATTCTCGTTTGCAAAATAATTACAAAGAAAAATCTATTTTTGCAAATGAACCACGTGCATTTCATTTCGGTCAACGTAAACCAATCAAACCTCTACATTGCACAAATTGCAATCGTATGGGTCATGTTTATAATTTTTGCTTTGATCGTATCGGTGCACAAAATACGCCCAAGCGGGTTCATAACCCTAGGTCCTTGGATTTAAATGATAGAGGTCATGTCCCAAGTTTTAGTGGTACCAAAATGATTTGGGTACCAAAATAATTTGTATATTATTTTTTGTTGTTTTGTTTGTTTTTGTTTTTGCTTTTAAAAATTGGTTTTTGAATATAAATCTTCCTTCTTATTTAGCTAAAATAAATTATTTGTATGTTTTTATAGCTAAAAACTTTTATATATATTTTATAAAACATTTGGTATCTTATAAAACAATTTCTTAAAGGTCTAAATTGAAAACTTTTTCAAAATCCAGAGTTTACAATGACTATGCTTTCATTTTTCTCGCGGTCGACCGCTACAGTCGACCGACGAAGTTTCTGTAAGTTGTTTCGGTCGACCGCCACGGTCGACCGCAAGAGATTTTTTTCAGCTTCGATTCAAAAACAAACCCAAAACGTGTCAATATGCAATGTGATCAGATTCGGTCGACCGCGCGCGTCAGACGCCCCCGGTCGACCCCCATGTTGTAATTTTTCTGAGCTTGCCTTTTGTTGTCGGTGCCCGTGCGGTCGACGCTGAAAACATCCAGGCAGACTTTCTGCGCCGACGACGACCGCCAGCTTTATATTTTTCAAAAACTGTTCTTTTTTGAGCTCTTAGCGGATCCTGACCGAACGACCGGTCGACCGTCGACACTGTCAGATTCATTTCCATCGCGCTGGTTTTTATAGCTGTTTTCAAATGGTTTTTAGTCTTTTACTGTGTGTTTTTACTGATGTTTATTGGGTTGCTATAATATACCCCATGCTGCCTCTCCTTCTATGTACACAGCAAATCCAAGTTTTGTGCTTAACAAAATATTTAGGTGTGTTTCAAAGAGCTGTTTAAAGCCTGATTTTCATCATCTGCTTTCGAGAGAAGTCTTCCTATAACAAGAAGTGGCCTTTCAAATTCCTATTGGGATCATCATCTATTGCTTCTTCTTGTTGAGAAGTTTCTAAACTCTTATATAAGCTTGTTAACCCTATAGTTTTGATGATGATTTGTCAAACAATTTATCGCTAATATATTCTCTAGTTTTGTGTTTATGTTTCTCTTTACAGGTATTTCAACACACGACAATCAAGCATTAAAGATTCAAGTTCATATGTGTGGATTTACCTAGGTATAAGTTTAGTTTACTTACATATATTGTATGTTAATATCTATGCTCAATATATGTACACTTAACACGATTTTTGACGTTTTCTATCATATAAATGATTTTTCATCAAACGTTGTTACAATATCTTTTATTTCATGTTTACAGCTCTTTCATACTTCATTATATACATATAATATATGCATAATATATATATACATATTTACAAGCCTTATGTCAATTTTCATGTTCACGAAAAACAGGTTTTCTAAACACTTTTCAAAAACAGGGAGTTTTCACAAACGAAAATTGATTTTCCAAAAATTCCTTTTCAAACATGTTTATTTCATCATTTAGAAACTTTCCCCAAAGTTTCACTATTTTTGGAATTGATTTGATATTTTTAATGAATTTTCAAAACAGCCCAAAAACCTGTCAATATGCAATGTATCAGATTCCGGTCGACCGTCGCGGTCGACCGCCAGTTGCAATTTTTCTGAGCTTGCCTTTTTTGTGCTCGTGGTCGACCGTGACGGTCGACCGTGAAAACATCCAGAGACTTTCGCGGTCGACCGCCAGCTTTATATTTTCAAAATTGTGTTTTTTGAGCTTCGCGGTCGACCGCACCGGTCGAACTGTCAGATCATTTCCAACGGTTAGTTTTTACAGCTGTTTTCAAATTGAGTTTTTTGGTCTTTTACTTGTGTTTTTACTGATGTATTGGGTTGCTATATATACCCTATTGCTGCTCTCCTTCTATGTACCAAAGAAATCCAAGTTTTGTGTTTAACAAAATATTTAGTGTGTTTCAAAGAGCTGTTTAAAGCTGATTTCATCAATCTGTTTCAAGAGAAGTCTTCCTATAACAAGAAGTGGCTTTCAAATTCTATTGGGATCATCATCTATTGTTCTTCTTGTTTGAGAAGTTTCTAAACTCTTATATAGCTTGTTATTTCATTTTCATTTCAATTAGCTATATTTATTGAGTTTCATTCACTATTATCACATACACATATTGAGCTTAATATCTTCATACCATATAGTGTGGATTGTGGAGTGTGATTTAGTGAGTGTGAGCTTCATTATGTTCTCACTTGTTATTTGAGAATAAACCATTGTATTTAATCTTCTTTTGTGAGAATCACTTGTAATACACTTGTACACCGAGAGAAGTGTGAGGCGAGAGACGGGGTCGAATCTAATAGGAGTGGCGTCGGTTGACGAACCTAGGGAGAGGTTGTAACCGAGCACTTGAGGAGGAGGACACGGGCTAGGTTCCTACACTTAATGTATAAAGTGTGATTGATTAGTGATTGTGTAGTGTGAGAGTTTTCGGTGAACTTGTAACCGAGTGTGTAGAAGTTCCGGCTTCCAAACCGGATTGTGATAGTGGATATCTCCTCGAGATGAGGAGCGGGGACGTAGGTCGTGGTAACCGAACCTCGTAAACATATCGTGTGTTTGTGTTTTGCTTGGCTTATATTTTATTTGTGCATATTCTTATTGTTCTTATTCATATCTATCTCTTGCAAGAACATATTAATCAACATAATTTTAATTGGTAATTAATCGGGATTAGATCAGCATAAGACCCTAATCACCCCCCTAGGGTCTAACACCTTCCATGTACTTAATGAAGGGAACCGTTTGAAGCTCTCAAAAGCTCGACGCCCTGAAGAGGTCAGAAAGACCGATGACCTCAACTACTACATTTATCATAGAATGTTAAGGCACTCGATGAAGAACTACTACATCCTCAAGGAAGATCAGATATTCATCGAATCAGGGATCCTTAAGCTCAAATCAGAGCAAAAGAAAGTCACTGCTAATATGATGACTCTCCAATTTGGCTCCATGCCAGAAATTCAATCTCAAAATAGCATTGTCCCCATTCTAACTGTAAGAATGGAGGTGATAAATTATGATCACCAGAATCAGCAAAGCCAAGTCTTGATCCCTCTTACCATAGTGAGAGACGAAATAATATGGGTGTATCCTAACCTTTTTCAAGATGAGGGTTGGACTCTTGAAAAGTCTAAGAACAAACGTAAGATGAAGACTTGCAACGCTACCTCCACAGTCATCAAAGAAGAATCTCTACATGTCATTTCACTCACTAACTCAGAGGGAGAGAAAGTAACCATGACAGGAGCCAGATCTGGCAAAGATTACCTAAGGGATTACAATCAGCCAGGAATGTCCAAACAACCTGAATCGGCCAAGCAAAAGGAGACTCGGTTCGATAAAGCCTTACAGCATCTTCTAAATGACCCTAAGGCCCCATTCAAATACGACATCATAGATCAACTGGCCAACATTCCTACTCGTATAACCTTATTTGAATTTTTATGTTTGTCTAAGGACACGAGAGAAGTTTTGAAAGTTGTCCCGAATGACAGTGAGGCTTTCCTCTCCCACATGATTGAACCTCCTCAAGATGAAATACATGAGCAATGCTATCAATACCGACAATAGACACCTTACATCACCTTCACTCTAGAGGATATGCTTGTTAAAAATCATCATCACAACCGACTTACTATACTGGGTATTGTAGGCTATCTAAAAATTCTAACAGATACATGATCCCCATCAAGCACTGATAATAGAAGTTACAATTCGATAACTTCCAGAAGGTTATAAATTAAAGAACTTCATAATGACCGACGAAGGTTACAATTCAACAACATTCACAATAACCAATGAAAGTTCTGATTCGACGACCTTCACAATCATCAACAGGAGTTATAGTTGACGACTGTCACATTTCAAGGAGCCGAGATGAAGATCACAATCTTTGCAACGCTCTAACTAAAGAGACTACAAAACAATGGTCTCTTCAACTCAAAATGTGGAGCTAGTTGCCACGTTCCATGAACAAAACGCAGAGCTCACCTCTGCGTTCCAAGAACAGAATCCAGGGTTCACTACCACGTTCTCAGCTTAACACGCAGAGCTCAACTCTGCATCTTAAGTTCAAGACGCAGAGTTCATGCCCAGAATGCGAAATTCACGTTTGACTCGTTCAAACATGAGATAAACGGTTCTAAACTCATTTCCCACGATTTGAGGTGGATTACACCCCACTTAGGAGTGATTTAAGGGGTTAGTTACACCCCTAAAACCCCTATAAATAGCTAGAAACTCAGTTGAGTTCGAGAGATCTTTTTTTTTTGGGGGGGAGCATTTTCGGATATTTTTGGCATCTTTGGATCGGATATCTTTTGATCAGGCTATCCTTGGGCAGATCATCTTTGGAGGATCGGATCTTGGAGAGTTTTGAGCATTCTTTGGAGCTGTTCACGGAGCTTTCTTCTCCTTAGCTGTAAACTAATTTCGGTTAGATCAAGTCAACTCTTCCATAGAGTTTTAAACTCGTTAAGAGTTCTTTAACTCGTTAAGAGTTTCAAACTTGCCTCGCAAGTTCTCCTCAATATCAAATCAAGAGGAATAGATCATGTTCCACGAGTCAAAGCGTTTGGATCATTACCAGGATACAAGAATCAAGCTCCTATCGATGCCAAGAAGAACCCAGTTTTAAACAAAGAGAAGGATCTTTGTCGATTCCTTCCTTCTTTTGTAATTCGGGATACCGATAGCGAAGAGTTATAATTTCTTTTTTTTAAAGTCAGTTAGAGAGAGATTGCTAAAAGAGATTGTATTTATTCTTTTTCTAAGTCAGTTAGAGAGATAAATATAGAATTTTATTCTCATTTCTTCTTCAATTTCCCAAAAATAGGTATATAAGGTTATCAAAGGTTGAGAGAATTCACAGCGATCCAGGCTCCACGTTGAACATAATTTCGTGGTGGCTCTTAAGCTTTTTGGGAATCTCCCTTCATAAGCTCTCAAAGACTTCTGCATTCATACTCGGCTTCAAGTCTAGTAGTAGATGATCCTTTGAAAAGATTCAACTTAAGTGTTAGATCAGGAATTTAAAGGCCAAAGTAACTTGTTATGTCATCGACGTTGAGACACCATACTACATTCTCCTCGGACGACCTTGGATCCATTCCAACATGCTCGTTCCTTCAACACTTTATCAGTGTTTTAAATACATTGATGGACAGGGGTCCAATAAAGAGTCGAGGCTTAAAAGCATCAGTGGAGAATTACTTTACCAACTCTCTCTTGTATGATGAAAATCATATGATTGAGATTGTCCTCCCCAATAATGAGTATATCGGTAATGAAGTAGATGTCAAGCTAGATCTTATTAATGATTTAATCTGGGAGATAGATTCACTTGTAATCATCCTAGAAGATCTCTGTATTTGTTTGCATCAAAAATCAATTTCATTTGGGAATCCATTACAACTCGTTTATCGAATTACAAGATTCAAAAGAATGAGCCTTTTTATAAGACTTCTCTACACAAAAGAAATAAATAGAAATCTCCTAGAAACACACGCAGAATCGTTTATCGATCGCTGCTTGCATGAGATATTTACTTGTGCTAGGGACTCTTTGATCTGTGGACCGCCGAGTTCAGACCCGGTTGATCTCGTTTCATAGAGGAAACAAGAATTGAAGTAAATTCTCAACAATGTGAGATAAGTACTCTTCTTAAGATCACAACGACAATATGCTCTTAAGGAAACTGAGGCAGGGGTTATAGATCTATTGAATTCCTCCTCTTTATGCTGAAGAACTTGCCAAGATTTTGCCTTTAGATCTAAAATTCATGGCTCTCCTCTCACAGGGTCAACAACCTGTCTCAAAGCTCGAAATTCCCGCCCACATGTATAAGGGCCCTAGAGGTGTATTTACAGGCTTCAGGTGCCTTGTTTTCGAATAAGAATTCATGATTTAGTCTTATCTTCAGTAAATAACAGCTCTCCCATGTTTAAGGATAGCCTCAAGGCAGTTTGGGAGGCTCCGGAATGAACAAATCATGAGATCTTATCGAAATACGCGTCGCAGGAGGTTGTCCGGGTGAAACACCCTTTAGTGTTTTGCATGTGTGCGAAACACCAATGTGTGTTTCACACACATGGTGCGAAACACCAATAGGTGTTTCGCACACATGGTGTGAAACACCATTATGTGTTTCATACACATGGTGTGAAACACCATTGGGTGTTTTGCACACATGGTGCGAAACACATTTCCGTTGATTCGTCGTCTCACTGTTTCGTTGATTCGTCGTTGCATTGTTTCATCAATTTGCCGTTGTGTATTCCTTTGCTTCTCTACAACATCATATGATCCTCTTTGACTTGAATAATGACATTCATTGTCTTATCTTCGTCTCGAGCTACTTGCGGGAACCTATAGGTATTTTTTAACGCCTACAGATACCCCCTTCAAAGTATTTTAGTCTTATTATTTTATAGAGGAGCCTGGAATACTTTGGATATGAAACGCTCAGCCTTCAATTCTTTGACTTCTTTAGTTTTTAGTCTATTCAGTATTTTATCGAATAGCTAAAATTCTTCCGGTGCTGTGTTTATTGTCTGACCGTTGTCAAAATCTTGAACTAAAACTGGTGTGTTGATATTTGAATTAGCTCGTGTCATTGAATCGACATTGAACTGGTTCATCTTCATCGGGAGTTTGTATCCGAATCATGATTGAACTCCCATGAATTATCCTTTGATCTAGAATTTTTCTTGAGCCATATTTCGACGAAATTACCGATGCGTTGGCCGACATCGACCTTCGTTTCGATGTGAATGTAATTGAACCTTATTTTGGTGAAAATATCAACGCGTGGACCGGCGTTGACCTTCATTATAATGCATTAACCAACGTGAATATAGCTTATACTCATACGTTAACTGGAGTCTACACAGTTTAAGTTCTTAAGGCGTTAGAGCGTGAAGGAGCAGTTTATACTCGTATACTTCTCGGAGTTTGGGCAAAACAAGCTGAGAATGCATCAGACACTCGCCAAGTTGAGCTCTTTGTGCGAGATTTGATTGTAGGACCAGTCGTTAGTTCTAATACAACTACTATCTCTGAAGCTACCCAGGTGTTCAAGTTACGAGACTAACTGATGAAACTGGTATGCAAATGACTATTAAAGCAATGTTATGGAGGAGGAGGTTACCAAGGCTTTGACTACCACTACAGACTCCATACAAATTGAGAGCGAATCTGTCATCGCAATCTGCTTGTTATAGGATTTTTGGCAAACCTTTAGCCATTAACGAATTTGATGAGCCTTTATCGACTACTGTTTGAGTTGGGCTAGCATGTAGATTGTCTAAGTCCGTTCTACATGTAATGTTGTGCTAAAAGAATGAACTTCTATAGACTTAATGCCACAATATTGAATATGTAGGCTACATGTGTTAGATGTAGGCTTATCTCTAATAAGGGATCGAGATAAAGTCCCCCATGCATAAAAGGCGTGGATTCAGATATCATTAATTTAATAATAATCACTGGCTACGACATCGCATACATAGGCTTTGTCATTTTTACGAGAACGGACCACCTGACAACATGTGTTAGATGTAGACTTATCTCTAATAAGGGACCGAGATAAAGTCCCCTATGCGTGAAAGACATGGATTCAGTGGTTATTAATTTAATAACGATCACTCGCTATGATATTGAATATGTAGACTTTATCATTTTTACGGGAACGGACCAACCGACAATGTGTGTGAGAAGTAGACTTATCTCTAATAAAGGATCAGGATAAAGACCCTCATACGTGAAAGACATGGATTCTGATGCTACGATGTTGAATACGTAGGCTTTGTCATTTTTACGGGAACGAACCACCTGGCAACGTGTGTGAGACGTAGACTTATCTCTAATAAGGGATCGAGATCAAGTCACCCATGCATAAAAAGGCATGGATTTTGGTGTTGCAAAAATTGTGTCTTCTCTTTGGGCAAAAACAAACCTTGTTTTTTCTTCTCTTCGGGCAAAGACGAACCCTATTTTGTCTTCTCTTAGGGCAAAGACGAACCATGTTTTGTCTTCTCTTTGGAGCAAAGACGAACCCCGTATTGGAGAGGAAGAATTTTATATTCTATCTCCTGCTGTAAAAAAACTCAAAGTGGGATCTTCACTTCGAGAATTAAAAAAAGATTCGGATAACCCTAACTGTCGAAAGGTTTAATTATCCAATCTGAATGTGGATTTCTCATTTACCGAGAGGGAATTCTAATTTTGACCCTAACTGTAGGGATGTTTGACCAAGTGGGAGGTTTGAGACGACCCTAATTATAGGAAGGTTTGATCGCTTGATTTGAAAGTGGACCTCTCGTTCATGGAAGGAATTGAGATGGGATTTTGGATTTGATCCTAACTGTAGGAATGTTTGACCAAGAAATAGTGGGAGTGGAGGTACAAATAACAGTGGGAATGTTGACATGTACAAATCACTTAGTGGGAGTTTTCTGTATCAAGTGGCAAGATCTTGACACGAAGGGGGTTCAATAATCGCCATAGATCAGCAGATTAAAATTTTGGGTCTCGTGTCAGGACTTCAACAGTGAGAGTGTTAAATGCTAGACATAGTGGGAGTTTGAAGGTTTTCAATCATGAATAATTTTGGTGGACCCACCCACCGTCAGTTAATTTGATCAGTGAGAGGTTTTGTGGTGGAGGACCATAAATCATTAAGCACTCCATAGTTATACCGTAGGAGTTTCATGAGGGAAGATTGACCCAATGAAGTTATTGAATCTCATCTTAATGAATGAGTGCTCGGAAAGTCATAGTGGGAGAGTTTTAATCATCTTGGTGTTCGCTGGGAAAATTGCCTTCATTGAATTCATTGTTATCTCAAGTAATTGCTTTTTGGTTACAAAAGATCCGGTCTTTTTTAGATCCGGTTACAACGAAATCAAAGAAAAAGAAAAAGATTACAACTTTCCTTCCGAACGAATCGCGAGCTCCTGTTTTGCGGTCGCTCGCTTGTGTGGGTTCTTTGCCAACGTCGGGGTTAATCCGTGGACCACCGCGCGATCTAGATCTGGTCGGATCTACACGATTTGACGGGTATTATTTCGCGAAGGAAATAATAGCCGGGGGGGATTAATTCACCAAGGAAATAATCGCCCTTAGTTCTCGGGATCAAAGGCCAAGCTTTGATCCGGAGTATGATCTCGTGTAGATCTCAGATTTGATCTTTCTCTCTCTCGAACTCCTACCTTTTGTGACGTGGATGCTCGCCGAGAACCAGATCTGAATGTTCAAGTCCTTAAGTCTTCAAAACTCCAAGCTCGATCTTCAATTCGGCAGAGTTTTGGCTCTCAAAGTTCCAACCTCTGAAAAATGAACCAAGGGGTCCTATTTATAGGCTCTCTAAACTGTGCCCGCGCACAGATCTGGGTCGGCCACCTATAGGTGGTCGGCACTGGGCCGAGCCACCTATGGGTGGCTCGGCTTTGGCCGAGCCCCCCCCCTAGGGGTTGGGTTTCGTCGTTTTGCGTTTTCGGTTCAGTCCGTGATTCGGTTGACTTAGACTCTGATTTGTTGACCTGATTTGGCAGTAAATCCGATTCCTGATTTGGCAGTAAATCCACTTCTGAGTTCGAGTCCGAAACTGATCTTGATTCGATCGTGATCCATCCGAGTCTGCCCTTGGTTGGATGACTCGTTGACTCTTCAAACCCTTGGCTTGATTCTACACGCGAATGGATGTATTCCGTTGCTTGCGTGCGATTCGTTAACCTCGTCGCCTCGTTGGTTCGTCGGTTTGTGCCGAGCTGTACTAAGGGACCTATAAGCAATTTTATACGCCTAAGATACCCCCTCCAAAGCATTTCAACCTCGTTCTTTTATAGAAGAGTCTGGAATACTTTGGATATGATTGTCCCAACCTTCAGTCGGTGTAACGGGACCTTGGAATGGCTTCTGTTCTTGATTCCTTCAATCCTCCAGGCTATTCGGTGCTTTGTCGAATGTCTGTAAGAGTTCCGGTGCTGCATTTATTGTCTGACCGTTGTCGGAATTTTAAACTTGAAGTCGATTCCTGATTTTCTAATCTTTAGCTCGTGTTTGTTGGTTCAACATAGAACTGACCATCGATTGTTGACGTTGAGCCTTTGTTTGCGACGCGTTGTCCGACGTAGTGTTGTTGAGTTATCCTTAAGAATATTTATAAAAATATTCTCCAGGAACTTCTCAACCAAAAATAGGGAATAGTTTATACTCATATACCTTATTGGAGTAATTTCAAGCAGTTTATTGAACCGGCTTGATAATGAGCCAAAAAAGGCAGTAATTAGGCTCAAAAAATTTTCTGATCCTTCCGAATATGTGGGAGAGGCAAGAATAAACCAAGGACTGAACCCTCAGTCGATTTGAAGTTGTTTCGATGCTCGATCCAGCTTCAATTTGAATTCTGGTTCAAACCAAGTCTGGTTCGGTTCAACTTGGTTTGGTCCGGTTCAACTAAGCTTGGTTCAACATTATAAAAAGAGGTCTTTTTCTCCTCATTAGGGCCGGCCCCCCTCTCTCCCTTATTTTTGGATTTCTCTTCCCTCGAGCATCCGTTCTCCCTCAAAACTTCATAGTTTTGATCTTTGACTGAGAAATCCCTCAAAATTTCCATATTTAGAATTTCTCTCAGGCCCCTCGAGCGCGTGGTCCGAGCCTCTTTCAAGATCTGATTTTTATTGGATCCACGAGCTTTTCCTCAGGTAAATCCTCAACCATTTTAGCATATTTTATGCTTAATTCAATTTATGAATTTGTGGGGTCGCATGCGAGTGTTAGGATTAAGATTTGGCGCCTCGAGCTCACCTTTCAGGGGGGGAGAATTGCAAAAAAGAGGAACTTTTTCTGGATCTGATTCCTTAATTTATTTTGCAGGTCTCTATGTCTCGTATTGCGAGGGGTCAATCCTCTATCGCGTCGGCTGATGGCGTGCCTCCTTCTTATGCTGGTGAGCTATTTTTTGGAAATTTACAAATTAGTCCATTTTATCCCCATTTTGTTCTCCTTGGTACAAATTGGTCCTTTTTATCCCCATTTTGTTCTCCTTGGTGAGGCAATCGGGAAGAGCCTTGATTCTCCTTGGTGAGGATCGACGCTTTAAAGATATGTTTTGCTTGGTCAAAGCCATATCTCAAAATAAAGGGGGCGTTTTGACGCTGCATTGTGCCTTATAAGGCAGGGATATGTTTTTTGATATATCCTACCTTATAAGTGCATAATGTGGCCAAATCGTCTCACCCTTTATAAGGCAGTGACTCTATCTTACCCATTCGTAGGATGAGTTCAACTTCCTTTTATAATTGAGACTAACAAATGTTTAAATGTTTGCTTCCAGTGGAATATCCTTCTGGAGCGTTCTCATCTCACGCAGTGTACGGGCGTCGTGGCGAGTACTATTCGACTTCCGACGATTTCTCCCCTATCCCAGTCACTCCTCGGTTTGCTTCGGGCACGTCGACAGAGGTTGCCCAAGTGGTGAAGGAAGGTGGACATCGAGCTCTTCGCCAGTTGATTACAGATGCGCCCCTCGTGAAGGATGCAAGTTCGATTCAGCCTCTCAGGAAGACCGACTTTTTATTTGGCGACTCTGCCAGAGATCCGGATGCAGTGTTTATTGACGCCGAGCAGTGGCTTCATAAGACTGGCAATGGCTTCTTCTATTTACCGAAGATTCCTCGGCACCGTTCCTTGAC
>NC_033800.1:129816547-129855180 GCF_001876935.1 Asparagus officinalis
GAGTGAGTCCCCGAAGTCCCAAAGCTCCAATCTTTTCTAAGTTTCGAGTCTTGAATCCGGCAGAGCTTCGCCTCCAAAATTTCCAACCAAAATTCCCCCCTTGAGCCTTCAACCTCTCAAAAGTCCAACCTCCAAAACAATGAGCCTAGGGGGCTATTTATAGGCTCTTCAAACCAGATCTGGGCTCAGATCTGGGCCCAGATCTGGGTGGCTCGGCCTAGGTGGCTCGGCCAGGCCGAGACACTTGTGAGTATCTCGGGTATTTTGATCATAACTTTCTCATATGATCTCCAAATGACCTGATCTAAGATGCATTGGAAAGCTGACAAAGCTATCTACAACTTTCATATTTTGAGTTTCTTCAGGTGCAAATCGAATCATGGTTGAAATATCAGTTCTTTGTGTGAGCCACCAAATGGTGGCTCGGCACTGTGCAAGCCAGTTCGTACGTCCTCGGGTATTTTGGCTCAACTCTCTTCTCGGAATGAGATGATTCAAGATGCGTTAGAAAGCTGACGAAGAGACTTACAACTTTCAATGGCTGAGCCACTCATGGTGTGGGCTTACAATGGCTGAGCCACTCATTGTGTGGGCGAGGCACAACTCCTGGCTGAGTTGTTTTGCCTTCGTACGTCCTCGGGTATTTTGGCTCTAACTCTCTCGTCCGATCTCGGAATGAGATGATTAAAGATGCGTTAGAAAGCTGATGAAGAGACTTACAACTTTGAATAGCTTAGCCACTTATGGTGTGGGCTTACAATGGCCGAGCCACTCATTGTGTGGGCGAGACACAACTCCTGGCTGAGTTGTTTTGCCTTCGTACGTCCTCGGGTATTTTGGCTCTAACTCTCTCGTCCGATATCGGAATGAGATGATTCAAGATGCGTTAGAAATCTGACGAAGAGACTTACAACTTTCAATGGCCAAGCCACTCATGGTGTGGGCTTACAATGGCTGAGCCACTCATTGTGTGGGCGAGGCACAACTCCTGGCTGAGTTGTTTTGCCTTCGTACGTCCTCGGGTATTTTGGCTCTAACTCTCTCGTCCGATCTCGGAATGAGATGATTCAAGATGCGTTAGAAAGCTGACGAAGAGAATTAAAACTTTCAATGGCCAAGCCACTCATGGTGTGGGCTTACAATGGCCGAGCCACTCATTGTGTGGGCGAGACACAACTCCTGGCTGAGTTGTTTTGCCTTCGTACGTCCTCGGGTATTTTGGCTCCACCTCTCTCGTCCGATATCGGAATGAGATGATTCAAGATGCGTTAGAAAGCTCACAAAGAGACTTACAACTTTCAATGGCAGAGCCACTCATGGTGTGGGCTTACAATGGCCGAGCCACTCATTGTGTGGGCGAGACACAACTCCTGGCTGAGTTGTTTTGCCTTCGTACGTCCTCGGGTATTTTGGCTCTAACTCTCTCGTCCGATCTCGGAATGAGATGATTCAAGATGCGTTAGAAAGCTCACAAAGAGACTTACAACTTTCAATCAAGCCACTCATGGTGTGGGCTTACAATGGCCGAGCCACTCATTGTGTGGGCGAGACACAACTCCTGGCTGAGTTGTTTTGCCTTCGTACGTCCTCGGGTATTTTGGCTCTAACTCTCTCGTCCGATCTCGGAATAAGATGATTCAAGATGCGTTAGAAAGCTGACAAATAGACTTACAACTTTCAATGGCCGAACCACTCATGGTGTGGGCTTACAATGGCCGAGCCACTCATTGTGTGGGCGAGACACAACTCCTGGCTGAGTCTTTTTGCCCAACTTCAATTTTGAACTTGTCCCAAAACCTGATGAAGGCGTTGCTTATGAACTGTGGACCGTTGTCATGAATGATCCGTCTTGGCACGCCGTGTCGGTATATGACGTGATGCTTAATGAAATTGATGACGTTGTTCGTCTTTACTTCTCTAAGCGGAATCGCTTCAGCCCACTTTGAGAAGTAATCTGTGATTGCGAGGATGAATCGATCGCCTTTGACTGAAGGGGGAAAAATAGGACCGACAATGTCCATACCCCATGTCTCGAACGGCCAAGATGCCAAGACGTGGTTGACGTGTGTAACTGCTCCGGTGGTTGATGCATTTAATTTGCATGTATTTGACAAGCATGACACTCTCGGGCGTATTCGATTGCGTCACGAACCATCGTTGGCCAGAAATACCCCATTCTTCTGATGCGATCATACAGTTTGGGACCAGGCTGATGCGCACCATATTCTCCTTTGTGTGCTTCCTTGAGAACTTTTTCTGCTTCTTTGTTCGAAAGTCATCGGAGTAATAAACCATCGTACCCTCTACGGTATAACGTATGGGTCTCGGTATTATAGAAGAATCTTGGTGCTCTTCGGCGGATTGATTCCCTTTCTTTTACATCCTTTGGCAAAATACCATATTGGACGTAGTCAATGATAGGAAAACGCCAATCTCGGGACTCAGACCCAATTTGAGTTGAATTCACCTCCTTGGCGTTAATGTTTCCATCGTCTTCCTCTTCCATATCCATATCGTATATGGGTATGCAGAGTTGATGCGTCCTTACTGTGACTAATAGTTCAGTTTCGGGAGGCTGCGCAAGTGAAACCGCTAGTGCTGCCAGTGCATCTGCATAAGCGTTCTGGAGACGGGGGATATAGTCAATGAAGAATTCTTCAAAAGATTCTGCCATTTTAATGGCTTCCTGGTGGTATGGGATCAGGTCTTGGTTCCTGACTTCATACTCTCCACGGACTTGGTTGACTATCAATTGAGAATCCTCAAAAGCTTCGAGATATTCGACCCCCAGCTCCTTGGCGAAACTGAGTCCAATGAGAAGCGCGTTGTACTCGGCTACGTTATTGGAGCACGGATTAGTCAGCGAATAAGCTCGAGGCATCACATGCTTTCCCGGGGAGATTAAGACAACTCCAACCCCGGAGGAAACTGTGGAACCTCCTGGGGTTATTACCCTATTAACTGCTCTCGAAGCACCATCAAAATATAATTGCCATACTTGTTGGTGCGACGTAGTGTTAACCTCGTGGGTTTCATCCGGCAAGTCATCATATACTTCTGCCGTATCTGTGGTCGGGTTTGCCGCCAAAAGATCGCAAATCGCTTGTCCTTTGATCGACTTCTGTTGCTTGAAGTGCAAATCATATTGGGACAAGAGAAGGGCCCATTTCGCTAACCGCCAATTCATAGAGGTCGGTTGCGTCATAAACACCCGTACTGGATTAACATTGGAAATGACGTAAATCGTCTGTCTAACCAAGTAATGCCGCATCTTTTGCATCGTGAATACCAATGCGAGGCATTCTTTCTCGATCATCGGATATTGAGACTCGGCGCCTATCAAGGTCCGACTTAGGTAATAAACTGCCTGTTCGTGACCGTTATCGTCGTCTTGTGCTAGTAAAGCACTTATCGAGTGGTTCATCGCCTTGATGTAAATCAAGAATGGTTTACCCGATTTCGGTGCAACAAGAACAGGAGGATTCGTCAGATACGTTTTGATATCTTCGAATGCTTTTTGGCAGGCATCGTCCCAGATAAATGACACCCCTTTCTTGTTTAGCTTAGAGAATGGTTGGCACTTCCCAGAAAGGTTTGAGATGAACCGCCGGATGTAAGCTAGCCGCCCTTGCAATCCTCTGAGCTCTCTCAGATTTCTAGGAGGTTGCAGTTCGTGTATCGCCTTCACTTTGTCAGGATCGATATGTATACCCTTAGTGGTGACGACGAATCCAAGGAATTTTCCGCTGGACATTCCAAGGAAGGATTTGGTGGGGTTCATCTTCAATTGATGACCCCTCATGAGATCGAACATCGTCTTCAAGTCCTTGATGTGATCTTCTTTGTTGCGGCTTTTTACAACCAAATCATCAACGTAGCACTCAATTGTTTTCCTGAGATGTTCTTGGAAAATCTTAGTCATTGCTCGCTAATATGTGGCGCCTGCGTTCTTTAGACTGAATGACATCACCGTGTAGCAGAATACACCGAGGGGCGTTCTGAATGCTGTATGCTTCTCGTCATCTGAGTGCATCTTGATTTGGTTATATCCTGAAAACCCATCCATGAAAGACATTCTCTCAAATCCACATGTATTGTCGATAATGACATCCGTGATCGGGAGAGGAAAGTCGTCTTTTGGACATGCCGTATTCAGGTCCCTGAAGTTAATGCAAATCCTGATTTTACCGTTCTTCTTCATGACTGGAACGATATTGGCTAGCCAGTCTGGATGTTGCTCCTCTCGGATAAATCCTGATTCGATTAATTTCTTAACCTCTGCCTCGATGTCTTCCATTATCTGCGGACGAAACCGTCTTTGCTGTTGCTTGACAGGTTTGGCATCCGGCTTGATATCGAGGCGGTGCATTGCCACATTGGGGTCGAGCCCTGGCATATCCTCGTAGTTCCACGCGAAGACGTCAATATACTCCCTGATGAGAGCAATTAACTCCTCCTTCTCATTTGAGGGAAGACTATCGCTGATGAATATCGGCTTTGGGTTGGCCTCGTCGCCCATGTTAACTTGGATTATTTTATCCTCAGTGGGGGGTTCTCTCTGTTCGAACCTGTCACCATACTGCATATTCAGATGATGAACCCACGGGTCTTCCCATGTTGGCATTTGATCAACGTCGTTCATTATAGACGGATCAGCTGTAGCCATGTTTACCATTAGGGCTTTGAATGCCTTCCCTAGACTTGTGTCGGAATTCCCAGCTGAAGAATCAGAAGAGTATCCGTTCGTAGTTTTGTTAGCAATTTGATCGATGATTTGCCAACCGCATTCATCATCGGACGAGGAAACATAGCCTAAGCCTCGCCCGTATTTATAATAATCCTCGGGTTTCCCTTTTGGTACATATACCGCTTTGGCTGGAGTACGAGGACCTCGATCGAAGTATAGACCTTCTCCGAGTGTGAAATCGTACCCCTGCTTTTCCATGAGCTTGCGCGCTTCAAGAAATGATCTGGTAATGGGGAGTTTTTTCCTTTACCGTAAATCACTGCTTTTGCACCTCTTAATTTGTTCGGGACGACCATGGTTGTTCCGAAAGAATGCTGGAGGCATTCCTTCGTTATATAGGACGATTGAAGCGGCATATACAAATCAGGATTATTGTACAATTCTTTTATCACATCATCAAGAGACAGGGAGTACTCTAAATCGTTATTTATTTCATTATCGGCAAGTTGCCAGTTACAACTGCCCAATCGTTATTTATTTCATTATCGGTAAGTTGCCAGTTACAACTGCCCTCTGACGTTTGATCATCGTCGAGGTTGATTACAAAGGGTACAATGTCGTTTAAAATATAACCTCCATTGTAATCAAATCCGGCTTCGGTATCAGCTTCTTCACCGCTGTCCGTGCCATGGGCCGATGATTCAGTATCGGATTCGTTACCATAAAGGAGAGAATCAGTGAAATAATTCTCATACCCTTTAAATGGTTGCTTATCCGTGACCACCGTTCTAACCCTATTATCAGCGTCGACATATTTCAAACACTGATGGAGAGTTGAGGGGATTATAACGTTACTATGGATCCAAGGCCGACCCAATAGTAAGTTATATGAAGTTTCAGCATCAATCACATAACATGTGACTTCTGTCTTCAAATCTCCCATTTGACACTTTATCCGGATTTTACCTAAAGGTCTTGACCCGCTGGTATTGAACCCGTAGATAACAGTGCCTGTGGACGCCAACTTGCTAACTGGAATACCAAGGAAATGCATCAAGCGAAGCGGCATAGTACTCACAGCAGAACCCGGATCCACTTGGATTCGGTTGACTTTGCTGGAGCCGATGTACCCGATGAAGTATAGCGGTCGATCGTGGTTCGAATTCTTCGTCTGCATGTCCTCTTTGGTGAAAGTAATGCAGAGAAGGTTCTTTGTCGCTATATTGCATTGTTGACTCAGCGGTTCTGGATTTTCAGGTACCGGTTTGACTTGAGTCAGAAACACCTCTGAATTGGCCAAAGCTTCTTGCAAGGCCTCCCTGGTTTCCTTGGACAACCGCAGCAACTCATACAGCATTATCCGTGCTGGAATGTTGGCTAGTTGAGCCATTATATCGAAGACTTGCGGAGTCTTCGAGCTTTCCGGTTTGTCTTTTCCAATCGGGCGACTGAAACGAGACTGCTTCGGATTCTGAACCTCATGGGGATTCTTCTCTTTCGGTTTATTCACCGGCTATCGTCGAGCCTCTTCGCCCGGTGTAGGACTTGTAATCACCCCCATCTCCGTGAGAGTTTTGGCTGGTCCCCGTTTATTCACCCCCTGCTCACTAGGTGGTGGATAGTTGTAGTGATACTCATTTCCGCTTCGGGTCGCAAAAACTTCTTGTTCTTCTTCAGAGAGAGGGAAAGCTAAGATTCTTTCGTCATCTTCTCCTGGGATAGCAGAGACTCCGCAGCAAGACTTTCCTTTCCCTTTGGACTTCTTCTTGGATGACGACCCGGCCCATTGTTCATCTTCAATCAGGTCGGGGTGAACCCAGAGGATTTCGCCGTTTGGAGCTGTATGTGGCACAAGTCCTTTTTGATGTTGTGGGCACCGATCCAAAGCTGATCGACACTGCATTTGCTCCGACATTTTTGGCAGGCTTCGGGGTTATGACGCCCACATCAATTAATGCCTGGATCTTATCCTTGAGGTGGAAGCATGACTTCGTAGGGTGGTGGACCGCTCTATGGTATGCGCAATACTTCGGATCCGTCACTTTGCTAGCCCCTTCTTGATCCACGATCGCTGGCAGCTGGATTTTGTTATTCTCCAATAGGTACTTAAAGATGCCGGGAACTTCGTCATCTTTGAAGGAGTACACTTTGGGAAATCTTGGCTCTGAAGACTTCTGCTTCTGAGGCCGTTGTTGCCATTATGACTGCGATTGTTGTGGCGCTCGTTGCTGCTGCTGCTGTTATTGTTGCTGAGGTTGCAATTGAAAGGTTTGATTAGCATCAACTGCATTAGCATGTGCCTTACCTTTCCCCCGTGGGACGAAATTCTGTTGCGGAGCATTATTCTCCTGTTGGCCTCTCTCCGCCTTCTTTCTTCTGATGAATCGCTCGGCCTGCTCTCCTCGGACCTTTAGATCCTTCCATGTCTTGGACGGTGCTGTCCCCATTGCTTCCAACACGTCCAGTGCGAGGTTGTTGTGGCAAGTCTGGAGGATGAATTCCTCGGTGATCGGGTCCCGGCAATTCATCGCCTTGTTCCGGAACCTTTTGACGAAGGTGTCGACTAACTCCCCGTCCTTTTGTTTCTCGTCGAGCAACGATCCGATAGATATCTCGGTGTCGTCGTCGAAGAAATTGGTGAGGAACATAGTCTCCATATCGTCCCAGCTGTTTACGCTACCTGGCTTGAGGCGGCGATACCAATCGAAGGCGGCTCCGCGAAGAGTGCCGACGAATGACCGCACCATCAGAGGCTCATTGCCGGAGATTACCCCCAAGTGTGATTTGAAGTAAATCAAATGTTGAGTGGGCGAACCCATCCCATTAAACGGTGAAGTTAATTAGGTTGAACTTCTCCGGATATGGGATTGATTCCCACTCTCTTGGGTATGGACAAGGAATGCCTGTTTTCTTCGTTTCTTGAGCGGAAATCAACGTGTTGATTTTGCTCTCGAGATTTTTAATCTTCAAGTTTTCACCTGTGTTTTCGCTAGCATTCTCGTTACCACCCCCTGCATTGACGGGAGGATTATTAGTATTACGAGCTTCATTCGTATCCTCGTCCTCCTGATGAACTTGGTTGCGACGACTTGGTTCGTCTTGCTGGTTCGTCAATGCTTGGATTTGTTGGTCATGCATTTCTCTCATGTTTTGCATGGCCATCTGCATTTCGAACCTGAAGGTTTCCTGTTGCTTAGCTAAGGCGTCTTCAAGCATTTTGGCCACTTGCTCCGTACTTATCATAAGTGCCTCGCGGGGTTGTCCCTCGCTGGACACCGTATTATCTGATGCAACCGCGGAGCTAGCATCAGATTCTTCATCTTCTGAAGGGAGTCTTGTCCGAACCCTACCATAGGTTGCTCGCTTGATGGTTCCGGACTGCAGACGGGTTCTAGGCCGGGATGTTTTCAGAATTGACTCGAGATTATTTCGCGCCGATGTCCCTCTGTTGGTCATGTTGGTGGTGACCCTTGGAAATTCTCCCTCTTCAACCACCGTTCTTCTTCGTCGGAAACGCCTAGGCCTTGGTTTTTGCGTTTCGGTACTAAGTCTTTCGAAAACCGAAACTCTTTTGGGGACCGCCTTAATGCAGTCGCACTCAGACAATACTGCCCGAATGAGTTTGGAACAGGGGCACTGAGTTTCCTGTTCTCTGGGACTCCTTTTCCTGGTCTTGTTTGTACTCCCAGCACGATAGTACAACTCGTCTGCCTGACTATCGGAGTAACCTATCGTGTGTTGGCACAACTTCTCAGGTATAACGCTATCGTCATCAGACGATAACGTTTCCTTCTGAGGGGGAATTGCTTTCTTAGGGCTTTTGAAAGTCACGCGCCTCGTAACATGCCTTTTTGGGCGTGAGTTCTCGGCGGGCTCCTGGACTTCAATGCGCAAGTTGGTGCGCGTAGCTGCCCTGATTTCTTTGTCACGTTGGAGGTGACGGCGACCCCCAGCGTGTTGAGTCGTTCTGGGCTTCTTCATCGGGCCCAAACGCTCTTGAATTGGAGCCTTGCCTCTCTCGTCGGGAATCGGACCGAGGTGCTCCAAGACTGGCTTCTTCTTTCGGGATGATTCTGCATGATCTCCCGGAGAAGCTATTGGAATTACCGGCGACTTGGGTTGATTCGCCGGTGGTTGAACTTTTGTTGGGTTTCGGCCTCCACACTTGGCGGGTTGATGGCGGCTTTTTGGCCACTCTTTCTTTCTTCAATTCTTCGGCCTTCTGCACAAGGATTTTTGCTTGTGCAAGCAGTGCGCGGCGTTTGTGAATCCGCTCTTCAAGTGTCGAACGGTTCCGTTTGACCTAGATCCATTCGTTCGTTGGCAGCTTGGAGGAACCGCCATTCTTCAGTTGTTGAGGCTGTTTGCCTCTCCTATTCTTCAGATCCGCGTTGTAGCGGACTCCGTCTGTAGACTCCATCGCCTTAGCGAGTTGCCGCGCAAGGCGTTGACGTCGCCTCTGGTGGGCTCTCTTTGAGAGAGTCACAACGCCCTTAACAGTAGAGGTGTCAGCTGGAATAGGTTTGACCTCGTTGGAGGTCGGTGGAACTTCACCCGACGCAACTTTGGCGTCAGCTTCAAACCAACGAACTTTTCTCCTGGAGGAGAACTTCTTGGACTTGTGGGGGGAGGTAGATCCGGACGAGGATGAGAGATACTCCTCGAACTTGGCCTGGTCGAATTCATACTCGACCTCCTCGACCGGGATTGAGATCCGCGGTTGCGACGTGACGATCTCGGCAGCGAGATCGGTGGCTCCCACTGTGGTCGTCAGATTGTTCGCTGGGAAAATTACCTTCATTGAATTCATTGTTATCTCAAGTAACTGCTTTTTGGTTACAAAAGATCCGATCTTTTTTAGATCCGGTTACAACGAAATCAAAGAAAAAGAAAAAGATTACAACTTTCCTTCCGAACGAATCGCGAGCTCCTGTTTTGCGGTCTCTCGCTTGTGTGGGTTCTTTGCCAACGCCGGGGTTAATCCATGGACCACCGCGCGATCTAGATCTGGTCGGATCTACACGATTTGACGGGTATTATTTCGCGAAGGAAATAATAGCCGGGGGGGATTAATTCACCAAGGAAATAATCGCCCTTAGTTCTCGGGATCAAAGGCCAAGCTTTGATCCGGAGTATGATCTCGTGTAGATCTCAGAGCCGGCCTTGGCCGAGCCCCCCCTTAGGCGTTGGATTTTGTCGTTTTGCGTTTTCGGTTCAGTCCGTGATTCGGTTGACTTAGACTCTGATTTGTTGATCTGATTTGGTAGTAAATCCGATTCCTGATTTGGCAGTAAATCCACTTCTGAGTTCGAGTCCGAAACTGATCTTGATTCGATCGTGATCCGTCCGAGTCTGCCCTTGGTTGGATGACTCGTTGACTCTTCGAACCCTTGGCTTGATTCTACACGCGAATGGATGTATTCCGTTGCTTGCGTGCGATTCGTTAACCTCGTCGCCTCGTTGGTTCGTCGGTTTGTGCCGAGCTGTACTAAGGGACCTATAAGCAATTTTATACGCCTACACTTGGAAATGATTAAATAGCCATAGTAGGAGGTTCTTAATCATTTTTTATCATGATTAATAATAAATATTCAGATGTCTGGTCTTCAACTTGAATAATCACCTGATCTCGGGTAATCCTTAAGAATATCATGCATAGTATCTTCCAGGAACTTCCCATATAAGGTTATCCTTAAAAACACTATGTGTAATATTCTCTAGGAACTTTTCATTGATGGATAACGTTGCCACAGAATCATGTCTCGATTCCTGAATTTGTATTCTCCTCGAACTTCATATCAACCCCCAGCTTTTTTGGCGAAACTGAGTCCAATGAGGAGCACATTATTATCAGCCACATTGTTGGGTTATCCTTAAGAACACCATGTGTAGTATTCTCTAGGAACTTCCTATTGTTTGAAATAAGAGAAGCAGTTTAACCTCATATACCTATCGAAGGAACATGGAGAAGCAGTTTATACTCTTATACTTATCGGAGTGTTCGGGAATTAGTTTAACCTCATATACCCGTTGAAGGTTTAAGGAGATGCAGTTTATACTCATTACAGTTTTTGGGAATTAGTTTAACCTCATATACCTATTGGAGGTTCAAGGGGATGTAGTTTATACTCGTATACTTATCAGAGTTTTTGTCATTCTTATTTGGCTTGTTTTGCCGTTATGATACCAACATCAACCAAGATTTGAATGTTATCTTTGAGAACAAAACATGCCTTAGTGGGATGATGGACCCTCCTGTGATATGCACGGTACTTGGGGTCCGAAGTTTTGCTAGCTTCCTCCTGATTCGTGGTAGGTGGCAGCTTGATTTTGTTGTTGGCGAGGAGGTACTTAAAGATGGATGGAACTTCATCATCTTTGAAAGAATACTCCTTCTAGGACCTCGGATTGGGAGTCCTCTATTATGACATTTGATTGGCATTCATAGCAGTTGCAGGTGCCTTTCCTTTACTTTGATGAGTGAAATTCACCGTTGGTTGGCTTCTCTCAATCTTCTTTCTTTTGAGAAAATGCTCGGCTTGTTATCCACGCATCTTTAACTCTTTCCAGGTCTTGGATGGGCTAATCCCTATGGCTTCTAGAACGTCGAGGAAGAGGTTGTTATGACAAGTTTGAAGAATGAACTCCTTCATGACCGGGTCTCGACAGTTCATCGCATTGTTTCAGAAGTGCTTGACGAAATTATCGATTGACTCCCCGTCTTCCTGCTTCTCGTCCAATAGAGTTTCGATCAACACCTTAGTATCATCATCGAAAAAGTTTCTAAGAAACAGGCTTTCCATATCGTCCCAGATGTTGATGCTCCCTGGCTTGAGATGTTAATACCAATCGAAGGCGGTCCCATGAAGGGTGCCTACGAATGACTGAATCATCAATGGCTCATTACCAGAGATCATACCTAAGTGAGATTTAAAGTAGATCAAGTGTTGGGTTGGTGAGCCTCTCCTATCAAATGGCGTAAAGTTAATTATGTTTAACTTCACCGGATAAGGAATCAACTCCCACTCCCTCGAGTATGGACACAGTATACCGGTCTTCTTCACCTCTTGAGCTGATATTAAGGTGTTGACCTTGTTCTCAAGCTCTTCTATCATTTTATTTTCTCCATCCTCATTTTTTGGGGGGCGTTGAGGAGGATCAACTAGACTACCCCCAGTGTTATTGCTGTTGGGAGGAGTATCAGCAAAAATGTATTCATCCACATCTGTGTTGCTATCATTTGCGTCGTTTTGAGCACGACGACTAGATTCAGCCCGCTGACTTAGCTCCGGTTGTTGATGAGACTGAGTCTGTAACTCCCTTATTTGCTGCATGGTTAACTCCCTCTCCATCTTCATTTCATCTCTAAGCTCTTCTTTTTGCTTGGCCAGAGCTTCTTGGATTATTCAGGTCAATTGGTCTAGCGTGATGGTTGAACGCCTCCTGAGCTCGCCTAATGTTAGACACCGTGTCATTCGAAGCGACTGCGGAGCAAGTATCCGATGCTTCATCATCTGAAGACAGACCTTCGTGCATTCTCTGATAGTCCCTATGTCTGGTGGCTCTCAATTGGAGTCGAGACATTTATTGGAATATTCTTGGATTGACTCTTCCTCCTGGGCTAAAGCCAGGATCAGAATCATTTGAATGCTATTTTGACTTTCCTTTATCATCCATGTTGATGGTGACTTCAGGGAGTTCGTCACCTTGGACACCTAATCTTCTCTCGCAGAAGCGTCTTGATTTGGGCTTTGACACTTTGGTAGAAATCCTTTGGAATACCGAGACCCTTTGTAGAGTGATCTTGGGGCAGCTACATTCTGATAATACTGCCCTGATAACCCTCTCACAAGGATAGCACAACTAATCGGCATGATGACCGGAGCAACCTATCGTGTGTTAGCGTGACTTCCCAGGTGTAACGTCGTCGTCTGACAGACACACTTTCTTCTGAGAATATGACACCTTATTGGAATCCTCATGAGTTGTATGTTTGAAACCACGCCTTAACGAGGGTAGAACCTTAATGGCCTCCTAATCTTCGACACGCACCCCCTAGCAGGCGGTTACATGAATTGACTTTTTGTGAGGACGTGTATGACCCTCAACCTGAAGAGTTGCTCGGGATTTGTTCATCAGACCCAAGCATTCTTTAACTAGAGATTTGCCTCTACCCTTGTTTAAAGGACCAAGGCGATCCGCCATCGTTATTTTGAATTTGGATAAATCCACTTTAGGCGTCAAAAATTACCTATAGGTTCCCGCACGTAGTTTGAAACGGGGAGAAGGTGACGAACGCTATTATTCGAGTCAGAGAGGATTATCCAAGTCAAAGAGAATCATCTGATGCTATAAAAAAGTGAAGGAACGCACGTGAAACGTCAAAACATGTGAAACGACGAAGCAAATACAATCAGGAGGACTCTAGAGTAACCCACACGAAGAAGTAAAATTTTGACCATGATAAGATTTATATCCAAAAAATCTCAAAAGATAAAAGTTGCATCTCTCTTCATCATCTTTCCAACACATCTTAAATTACTTCATTCTAAGGCCGGACGAGAAAATTAAAGCCAAAATACCAAAGATAGTACAAACTGTCTCGGAGAATCCGAGTCACCTCAAAGTGACTCGAAAATTCCGAGTCACTTCGAAGTGACTAGCACCCAGGTCAGCTCCCGATATGCTTTCTAATAAGATTGGTTTCTAGAACTCCTTGGGGTCATCCATAAACATGTGGGGTTATCCTTAAACGTGTGGAAGCTGTTACACAACCGAAAACCCACCTAAACGGATAATAACGGTTGTTCTTCGATCCTATCCACAAACACGGCATTTAAAATCTATAAATACACCCCTATCACCCTCATGAAGCCAGATCTGAAGGGAGCCACAAATTTCAGAGGAGCTAGGGTGAGGTTCTGACGAATTTGAGAGAGGCTAGTGAGATCTTGGTGAACTCCAGCATAAAGAGGGAGCTATTCGAAGGATCCGAAACCCGTTTCGTCATTCTTTGAGATCAGACTTTATTTTGATCTCGAAAAGAGTAGTAATCTCACTTTGTTGAGATTATTTACTTCTGTGATTATTTCCTTTGTGAAGCAAGAGCATTGATCTTTTATTCTGATCAACTGGATCTAATCCACGATGGTCCACGGATAAACCCCGACACATATAAAGATCCCACGCAAGCAGCGGGTGGTAAACGTCCTCTACATATGTTTAAAGAGAGTTGTAACCTTTTTATTTTCATTGTGTAAGAAAGTCTTATAAAAAGACTAATTTTACTTTTTGAACTTATTGTAAATGACTGAAGTTGTAATGAGTTCCGCAATGAATAAACCAACTTTCAATGAAACACGCTGGCAACCACAGTAGGAGCCAACAGTCTCATTGTTGAGATTGTCGTATCACAACCGAAGATCAAGATCCCAGTTGATTCAGCGGTCAAGTACGAGTTCGACAAAGCCAAGTTCGAGGAATATTTCTTCTCGTCTTCATCAAAATCCTCCTCTCCCTACAAATGTGGAAAGATATTCTCTTTGAAGGAGGCGTACTCACTGATGAAGGCTACAAGTGACTCCTCTCCAATTAATGAATTATCCAATCAAAGTATGACAACTCTGACCAAGAGAGCTCGTCTGAGACGACACCAACGCCAAGCTCGTCAAATCGCCAAGGCATTAGAACAAGTCGACAGGGTTCAATATTACGCAAACTTGGAGTCTAGGAGGCGTTAAGCAATCGAATCACTTCAACAGTGTGTGGCTGACAAATCCTCCAAGCCATCAACAAAAGAATGGATCCTTGTCAAAAGGAATCGTTCAACCCGGAAGGAGCATATCCAAAGGTGTCGTGCACGTGCCGCACATGCTCACACCCTTTTGCAAAAGGCACAAGGCATGAAGAAGTAAGAGGTGGCCAAAAAACCACCAAGACCACGCCAAGTTTGGAGGCCAAAGTCCAAAACGACATCAAAAACAACTCTGACAGTGGCCCAAAAGATCAGATGTCCCGAGCCACTTCAAGGTGACTCACGCTAATCCCGAGTCACCTCAAGGTGTCCCGTGCCTAATTTGCCTCCTGTAGCCGTTTCTCCACTTTCGTCAAGCCTCGTTCCTGTTCTAGTTGATCACGTACCTCCGAAAAGTCTCACGGCCGTGTTAACCTTTCGAAATTCAAGGTTACGACGACGGACTGTCCTAGTCCTTTGCACAAAGATCAAGGAAAAGCTTCGATGAACAAAATCTGAGTAGTTTCTCAGGATGGAGGTTGTACAAACACTCCCGTCAAGCCAAAGGCCACTCAAAGGTGTCCCGCCGCCTCTAAACAAACCGGGACACCTTATTGTACATGTTCGTGCGCCGTGCACAAGAGGACTCCTGGCATCGATTGTCTGGGAGTTCGTATTGAAACCCAAGATCCCGTTAAGGTTCCACGCTCACAAGGGGGTGGTCCTAAACATGACTCGTGATGTGACCTTGGATCATTTAAAGGCGACAACAAATCATCCCGAGAATATCAACAAGGTTCTTCATCCCCAAAAGAAGACGTGCCCGTCAAAAGACAATGTTATACTTGGGGCATCATATCAACAAGCGATGGATTACTCCAATGAGCTACACCATCAGGCTAGGGGTGTGAACAAATCCCAAAAGAAGGGTGTTCGAGAAACCAGCTCTCACTGTCCATGTGGGAGATCTATCAGGACAGTATTATCAAAATGTAGCTGCCCCAGGACCATTTCACAAAGGGTCTTGGTATTCGAGAAACTTGCCACCGAAGCATTGAAGCCCAAGCCAAGACATTTCCATGAGAGAAAATACACCATCTAGGTTGATGAATTCCTAAAAGTCACCATCAAGATGGTTGACAAAGGAAAGTCTACGATTGCTTCAAACAGCTCTAATCCTAACTTTTCTCCTGGAAGAAAATTCAATTCAGGGATAGCCTAATGAATATCTCGGCTCTAGCTAGAAGCCATCGGACATAAAAATTACTCGAGGATGCACGAAGGACTATCTTCGGAAGACGAACTATCGGATACTTGCTCAGCAATCACCTCCAACGATACAATATCCAGCATGGGGAAGCAAGGGAGTCGTTCACAATTACTCTCGACCTTGTGGCTCAAATGCTTCAAAAGGCTTTAGCTCAACAGTGAGAGGAACTCAGAGCTGAAATGAAAATGGAGATGGAGTTGACCATGCAGCAGATGAGAGAGTTACAGGCTCAACGACTTCAGCCACTACCTGAGTCCAGTCAGTAGGCTGAATCTAGTCGCCGCACTCAGAACATCGCAGTTGACAGCGATCTAGAAGTAGACGAAGTCATCATGACTGATGTACCCCTCAAAACTACTAGGGGTGGCCCAATCGCATCCCTCAGTAACACTAGGGGTGGTTCAATTGCACCCCTTAATATTGCTAGGGTGGTTCAGTTAATCTTTCTCGACATCCTCCAAAGAAAGATGCAGGCAAGGACAACAAGATGATGCAGGAGCTGGAAGATAAGGTCAACACCTTGCTATCAGCTCAAGAAGTGAAGAGGACCAGCATTTCGTGTCCATAACCAAAATAGTGGGATTCAATTACGTACCAGGTGAAAGTCAATCTAATTAACTTCACGCCGTTTGACGAGAAATGTTCACCCACTCAGCACCTAATTTATTTCAAGTCCCATCTAGGAGTGATCTCTGGAATGAACCCCTGATGATTCAGTCATTCGTGGGCACCCTTCACGGGGTGGCCTTCGATTGGTATCGATGTCTCAAGCTGGGGAGAATCAACTGCTAGGACGACATGGAAAGCTTGTTCCTCAACAATTTCTTCAACAATGACACCGAAGTGTTGATAGGAGCTCTTCTGGATGAGAAGCAGAAGGACGATGAATCAGTTGATAGTTTTGTCAAACGCTTCCGTAACAAGACAATGAATTGTAGGGATCCTGTCACAGAGGAGTTCATCTTGTAGACATGCCACAATAATCTTTCAATCGATATCCTGTTAGCCTTGGGGATCGTACCATCCAAAACTTGGAAAGAGTTAAAACTGTGTAATGAATAGGCCGAACGCTTTCTTAAAAGAAAGAAAACCGAAAGAGGCCAACCGACGGCTAAAGCACCTGCAACTGCTATCAACATTCATCAACAACAACCTTGGAGGCAACAATGGACTCATTATCTGAAGTTCCAGGAGGAGTATTCTTTCAAAGATAATGAAGTTCCAGCCATCTTCAAGTATCTCCTTGCTAACAATAAAATCAAGCTACCACCGATTACAAATCAGGAGGAAGCAAATAAGATTTCGGATCTGAAGTAATGTGCATATCACAGAAGGGTTCATCACCCTACCAATGCTTGTATTACTCTAAAAAATATCATTCAAGCCTTAGTTGACGCTGGTATCATGATGGCAAAATAAGCCAAATGAGAATGAAATCCTCCAATAGGTAGATGAGGTTAAACTGCTCTCATACTCCAACGGGTATACGAGTATAAACTGTTTCCCTAACCTCCAACGGGTATATGAGGATAAACTGCTTCCATTATTTCCAACGTAAAGTTCCTGAAGAATATTACACATAATATTCTTAAGGATAACTCAAGATCGAAGGATTGTTCAAGTCTACGTCTAACACGCGTTGTCGGGTAGCCTATTCCAGTAACAATGGTGAAGTCTATGTATTCAATATCATAGCACTAAGTCTAAGAGAGTTAACTCTTTTAGCATAACGTTATATGCGGAACGGACTTTAACAATCTGCATACTAGCTCGACTCAAACGGTAGTCGGTAGAGGCTTATCAAATCCATTGATGGCTGAGGGTTTGCCAAAAATCCTATAAGTACGATAGTCACTGACGCACTAGCTTAATCAGTTGGTCTCGTGACTTAAGCACCCGGGACAACATCAATTCTAGCCGAAGCCTCCATGAGGAACCTTTAAAGCATTTACAATGATAGTCGTATCAGCTCCAATAGCTGATCCTACAACCAAAACTCCCCTATGGTTAAGCAAATAACTAGTGTAACGTAAGGGTAAGATCAGTATCTACTAATGAACTAGCATCAATGGTTGGTCCTGCAACCTCTATACTTGGGCCTGCCACGCGTTACAACGCTGGTCGAGCTTAAACTATATAGACTCTAGTAAATGTATGAGTATAAACTGTGTTAACGCCGAACAACATGCTACAATGAAGGTCAATGCCGATCAACGCAGCGATAGATTCGACGAAATAAGACTCAGAAAAATTCCAGGTCAAAGGATAATCCCCAAGAGTTCAATCGTGATTCAGATACGAATTCTTAATGAAGATGATCAGTTTAACATTGATCCAATGATACAAGCTAATTCAGAAACCAACACTCCAATTCCAATTTAAGATTTCGACAGCGGTCAGACGATAAATATAACAACGAAAGAATTTTAGCTATTTGATAAAATACTGAATAGACTAAAAGATGAAGAAGTCTAAGAATTGAAGGTTGGGCCTAACATATCCAAAGTATTCTAGGCTCCTAGGCTCCTCTATAAAAGAATAAGCCTGAAACACTTTGGAGGGGATATCTGTAAGCGTCAAAAATTGTCTATAGGTTCCCGTACGTAGTTTGAAATGGAGAGAAGGTGATGAACGCTATTATCCGAGTCAGAAATGATTATCCAAGTCAAATAGGATCATCCGATGCTGTAAAAAGATGCGAAGGAACGCACGTGAAACGTCAAAACGTGTGAAACGATGAAGCAAATACAATCAAGAGGACTCTAGAGTGACTTGCACAAAGAAGTGAAATTTTGACCATGATGAGATTTGAATCTGAAAAATCTCAGACAAAAATGATAGCCATTTTTGTTAGCTTTCCAACACATCTTTAATCACTTCATTCCAAGGTCAGATGAGAGAATTAAAGCTAAAATACCGAAGACAGTACAAACTGTCTCAGAGAATCCGAGTCACTTCAAAGTGACTAGCGCCCAGATCAGCTCCCAACATGTTTTCTGATAAGATTGGCTTCTAGAATTCCTTGGGGTCATCCATAAACATGTTGGGTTATCCTTAAATATGTAGAAGTTGTTACACAATCGAAAACCCACCTAAATGGATAATAACAGTTGTTCTTCGATCCTATCCACAAACACGGTATTTAAAATCTATAAATACACCCCTAGCACCCTCATAAAGGCAGATCTGAAGAGAATTTTAGAGGAGCTAGGGCGAGGTTCTGACGAATTTGAGATAGGCTAGCGAGATCTTGGTGAACTCCAGCATAAAGAGGGACCTATTCGAAGGATCCGAGGCCCGTTTCATCATTCATTGAGATCAAACTTTGTTTTGATCTCGAGAAGAGTAGTAATCTCACTTTGTTGAGATTATTTACTTCTGTAATTTTTTTCTATGTAAAGCAAGAGCATTGATCTTTTATTCTGATCAACCAGATTTGATCAACGGTGGTCCACGGATAAACCCCGGCACATGCAAAGATCTCACGCAAGCAGCGGGTGAAAAACACCCTCTACGTGTGTTTGAAGAGAGGTGTAACCTTTTTATTTTCGTTGTGTAAGAAAGTCTTATAAAAAGACTAATTTTACTTTTTGAACTTATTATAAACGACAGAAGTTGTAATAAGTTCTGTAATGAATAAACCAACTTTCGACGTAGACATCCACACTGCCGTAAGGCTTCTCTGGAGGTACGGGAGCGAATGGAGCAGGAACAGAGGTCGACGGAAGCTGAGAAACGGCTGCAAAACACCCTCTACGTGTGTTTGAAGAGAGGTGTAACCTTTTTATTTTCGTTGTGTAAGAAAGTCTTATAAAAAGACTAATTTTACTTTTTGAACTTATTATAAACGACAGAAGTTGTAATAAGTTCTGTAATGAATAAACCAACTTTCGACGTAGACATCCACACTGCCGTAAGGCTTCTCTGGAGGTACGGGAGCGAATGGAGCAGGAACAGAGGTCGACGGAAGCTGAGAAACGGCTGCGGAGGGGTCTCTTTGGGTGAGATAGGCTTGCTTGCCTCGGCCATGGGCGAGACAGTCTCAACTGTCTCGACCACATGTTTGGGCGAGACAGTTGTAACTGTCTCGACCACATGTTTGGGCGAGATAGTTGTAACTGTCTCGACCACATGTTCGGGCGAGACAGTTGTAACTGTCTTGGCCACATGTTTGGTCTTTGGCCTTCGAATCCCGCTTTCACGCATCTCTGGGCTTTAGAACCCAGATCTTGTGGGGTTTTGACGGTATTTGGCCATCTGTTTCTTTTGTAATTCATGTGCCTTCTGCACAAGAATTTGTACATACACAAGTAGTGCGCGACGCTTCTGGATGCACTCCTCGAGAGTTGAGTGAGTTCTTTTGACTCAGACCCACTTGTTGGTTGATGGTTTGGAGGAGGAATCAATTACTTGCTATTGTGGCGGTTTAGTCACTTGACGCCTCCTAAACTCCATATCCGCATGATAAAGGATCCCGTCAACAAGTTCCTATGCTTTGGCGAGTTGACGCGTAAGGTGTTGACGCTACCTCTGACAAGCCCTCTTCGTCAGAATTGGTGCGCCCTAAACACATAACTCCTTGACCGAGGAGAAGTTGTTGCATGTAGCAGATCTAGCTTCATTAGATGCTAGAGGGGCATTGAGAGAGGAGTCTTCAACAACTGGGCGGGAGTCATTGCCTCAGGTCTTCAGATCTAAAGACTAGCGAACCTTCTTCAAAGAAGAGATCTTCCTACACTTGCAAGAGGAGGAGGATCTGGAGGAGAAGGATGAGACGTACTCCTCAAACTTCTGTTGGTCGAATTCGTACTCGACCGCTGCATCAACCTGGATCTTGATCCTTGGTTGCGATACGAAAACCTTGGCAGAGAGGCTGTTGGATCCTATTGTGGTCGTCAGCGTGTTTGTGTTAAAAATCGATTTCATTTGGGAATCCATTACAACTCGTTTATCGAATTACAAGATTAAAAAAAGTGAGCCTTTTTATAAGACTTCTCTACACAAAAGAAATAAACAGAAATCTCCTAGAAACACATGCAAAATCATTTATTGATCGCTGCTTGCATGGGATCTTTGTCTGTGCTGAGGACTTTTTGATCCGTGGACCACCGAGTATCAAGTCCGGTTAATCTTGTTTCATAGAGGAAACAATAATTGAAATAAATCCTCAATGATGTGAGATAAGTACTCTTCTTAATATCACAATGATAGTATGATCTTAAGGAAAGTGATGCAGGGGCTGTAGATCTATCGAACTCCTCCTCTTTATGCTGAAGAACTCACCAAGATCTCACCTTTAGATCTAAAATTCGTGGCTCTCCTCTCACAAGGTCAAAACTCATCTCAAAACTTGAAATTCCTGCCCACGTGTATAAGGGCCCTAGGGGCGTATTTATAGGCTTCAGGTGCCTTGTTTTCAGATAAGAATTTATGATTTAGTCTTATCTTTAGTTAATAACAGCTCTCCCATGTTTAAGGATAGCCTCAAGGTAGTTAGGGAGGCACCGGAATAAACGAATCTTAAGATCTTATCGAAATACACGTCGTGGGAGGCTGTCCGGGCAAAACGCCCTTTAGTTTTTCGCATGTGTGCGAAAAACCAATGTGTGTTTCACACATATGGTGTGAAATACCAATAGGTGTTTCACACACATGGTGCGAAACACATTTTTGTTGATTCATCGTCTCGTCGTTTCGTTGATTCGTCGTTGCATTGTTTCATCGATTTGTCATTGTGTATTCCTTTGCTTCTCTATGGCATCAGATGATCCTCTTTGACTCGGATAATAACGTTCATTGTATTATCTTCATCTCGAGCTATGTGTAGGAACCTATAGGTAATTTTTAACGCCTACAGTATTGACAAATCCACCGAAGATCAGGGTGATTAGAACTTTAATGAAGAAGAGTTTGCTTACGACTACTCTTTAGACTCTGAGTCTGAAAACTCAAGAGTTGAAAATCTGATGGCCAGGCTAGCTTCGAAATCAACATTACATGTGGGTTGATAAGCGTGTCGTACTCCACTCACAAGCAACTAGACAACTAGGAGGATGCCACTTTCATGGTTCTATCAAAAGAAAACACTTCGAATCCAATCATCTTCAGAAAAATTGAGACACAACTTTACTTATCAAACTCTAATGAAGAAGCTAAAGGAGCATCGGAATTCTCCCGATACAGCCAATAGTCTCAGCAGATTATGGAAAGAATGGGATACAATCTCACTACAAAATAAGGGTTGAACTTCAATAGAGAACTAAGAGTCTCTTTGATCCCCTTTACACTAGAAGGTGAAATTTTCAATTATTGCAATCAAACTAAATGAGGGCTCGGTTACATTTCACCCAAAGTCGAGCCACAAATAGGACTAGCATCTGATGACTTTCTAAGTAGTTCTTCAGACACGTCCATTTGGGATTCTGACATTAGCCTTGGAGTCTTACGCAGTAAATTCATAGCCAATATGGTCTCATACAATCTAACCATGGATCTCAATGCATCCAATGTATTCGAAGATCCTAAAGATTATTCATGGGCAAAGCAACTTGAGAAGCAATGAGAGTTATGTTTTGAAGCCAGAAAACCACCCACCGAAGATAAAGTGGTTCAAATCAACATAGGCGACGAAATCAACGCCAAGACCATCTTCATTTGTGAAAGTCTATTATCCACTAAAAAAGAAGAATTCATATTTCTCCTTCAAGAATACATTAGTGTCTTCACCTGGAGCTACAAAGACTGAAAACACCCTAGAGGGGGGTGAATAGGGTCAAAGCTAATCTAATTTCGATTTTATGCCAATTAAAACTTTCTTGAAAAAATAATTCTTGCAAAAGATATACGAATGAGTTATGAGCAAGAATGTAAATTACAAGTACAAAATAAGTATACACAAAGCAAACTCAAACACAAGATATGATCACGGAGTTCGATCAACCCTTAACCTACGTCTCCGCTCCTCATCTCGAGGAGATCTCCACTATATCGATACACCCGGTTTGGAAGCCGAAACTTCTCTACACACTCGGTTTTCTAGTTCACCGAAAACTCTACAAGACACTCACAATTACATACACAAACTACAACCTCAAGTGTTGGTCCTCACGTATCACCTCCCCTAAGTGCTCGGCTTTATTACCTCTCACTAGACTTTACTACCGATGTTACTCCTCTTGGTATCGACTACATCCTCACCACACACTCCTCTTGGTGTAAATGTGTATTACAAAGTGATACTCACAAATAAAGCTCAATTATAATGATTTGTTCTCCAACAATGAATGAGAACACTATGAAGCTCACTCTCACTAAATCACTCACCACTACCCAATAATACATTGTATACATAATATTAAAAGCTCAATTAAGGTGTGAGTGATAAATGAGAACAATAAAATTCTAACTCAAATAAAACTAGCTAACATATAAATATGAAAATCAAATAATAAACAAGCTAGATAAAAGAGTTAGAAATCTTCTTTATAAACACAAGGAGCTGTAAATATGATGATGATGATAAACTCCTTAGTTGAAATCAAAAGCTTCCTCCTTGTGAAAAACTCCTCTTTTGAAACAAAACTTAAAACAATGCTTAAACACAAACTAAACTCTTTCAAAACCTGATTAAACAATTTTCTTAAAATCCCCTCAGAAGTTAGAGGGTATAAGGTATATATAGGCTCATGAAACAAACCCCAAAACCAAGAAGAAACCTAAGAAAAAGACAAAAAAAACGAAAACCTAAAAATCTGTAAAACTATCCGTTAGAAAGCTTATCAGTCGACTGACGGGTTTCATCAGTCGACTGATGAGCTGACCGTTATAGGCAATTTCCAGCTCATCAGTCGACTGATTAGATCATCAGTTGACTGATTAGATCATCAATCAACTGATGAGGTCATCAGTCGACTAGGCAGTCGACCAAATAAAAAACAGAAACTTTTTGCAATTCTGGCAGGTTTCATCAGTCGACTGATCTCATGCATCAGTCGACTGATAGCAGTTTTTTAGCCAGTTTTGAAATTGAAAATGAATTTCAAAGACCTGTTAAAAATAGTAAATAAATTCCAAAAATTATGAAACTTTGAAAACAGTTTATAAACATGAATATGAACATGTTACAAAAAGAAATTTTGGAATTACACTCACCATTTGTAAAATATCATCATTTTTGCAAAGTGTATATAATACATATTTTTGATGAATCTTGAAAATAAAGTTTGACATGTGAGAACATGTGGAAAATTTATGAAATGTTTTTATAAACGTTATAAAACATGAATGTAATATAAAACATGAATGTAATGTAAACAAGATTAATAAACCAATATTGCATTGTTTTCTCAAATAAACTCAGTTGCGCACACAACTTGATCTTGAATATTTAACTCTGATATGAATGACTTTTCATCATAGATGGATATCCTGTAAAAAGAAACAAGCCACAACCACTAGGAAACAAATTAACTATAAATTGTTTGGCAAATCATCATCAAGACAAAAGAGCCAACAATCTCCCCCTTTTTGATGATGACAAACAATTTATAAAAAGTATATAAAATCTAAACATGAATGAAATATGAAACCATCATAAACCAATAAACAAATCATTTCTCCCCCTTTGACAATATCAAAAAGGGGAAAATAAAAGAATAAGAGAGCGAAAGCTCCCCCTATCAACAAGCACGGATGAGAAAAAAATAATAGATGGAATAGGGAAAAGCTCCCCCTATCAAAAGGCCATAAAGAATATATGCAATAAAGATCATGGCAAACATGTGAACAAGCATAAATGTAAAATATGCTAAACACAACTCACATACAAAGATAGACTAAGTGAATATATATATACATGTATCATTAAGAATAGAGTTACAAGAGTCTAAAACATAAATATATATATCCATAGGATATATATCAAAAATAAAAAATCCTAAAAATAAAAATCAAAGGTTTAAAAATTAAAAATCAAGAATCAAATGATTTGTCAATAAATCCAAGAGAAAATTCATAAGTTATCAAACCATAAATTATGATTAATTGAGAACATATATAAATACATTATTATGAGAATGATGTCTCAATACATAGAAACAAAGTATTAAGTTCATGAAAACTTATAAAAACTAAAATCTTGCTCATGAAAATTTATGAATCCAAGAAAGGCAATAAAAATGATACCAAAAGAGAGTCCAAAAGAGAGTTCATGGAAAAGCATAAAGTATCATTTTAATAAAAAATGATTAAGCAAATGCATGATTCAAATGACAAACATGCTCAAATCAAAAAAAATTCTAAGCAAAAAACTTAGGCAAAGATGTCCATTAAAAAGGATATTTTGTATCAATGTAAATAATGAACACATCTTTTCTATATACATGATCACAAAGAAAATTTGTTGAAATATTTATAAGTTTTATCCATAAAGATCAAAGATTAGTATGCTTTAGATAAATACATAAAAGATCAATATACTCATTTTCGATAAAAACAAGAAAAAAATTATGGTTGTTCAATAAAGAGAACTTTCTTTGTGAAATTTGATCAAATCACATATGGAATTCATTATAAAGCACAAATAGATGATCCATAAGCACAAACACATAAATATCATCATATAAGTGATTTATAATAAACCCATAAACATAAACACATTGTTCAAACTTAAAAAAATAAAAGCAAAGTATAATAATAAAAATGATGTTTTAACATAGAAAAATCATCTTGATAAAAATTGTATTAATTCATAAAGGATGAAAACATGAAACTCTATAAAAGAGAATCATGAAAAAAATATGAATGATGACTTTTCAAATCAAATACCAAGCATAAAATTGTTTTCAATTTTGTTTATAAAATTTAAATAAAAATCGTCTTTAAGAACATGAAAAACTAAAAAGCAAAAAAAAAATTGTTCTTAAAGAATTAAACATGTTTTGGTACCCAATTATTCTTGGTACCTAAGAGTCTAGGAACATGACACCTATCATTAAAGTTCAAAGCCCTAGGGTTATGAACCCATTTGGGCATATTTTGTGCATGGATACGGTCAAAATAAAAATTGTAAACATAACCCTAATGACTGCAATTTGTACAATGTAGGGGTTAAAATGATTTGTGTTGACCAAAATGTTGTGCACGTGACTCATTTGCAAAAAAAGATTTTTCTTTAAAATTGTTTTGCAAACGAGAAGTTCTTCTCAAATTGAAACAACACTTGGTCAAATGACTAAAATGACCACAAAATTCACACTTGTACACATGAGCATGTTTATAATGTGCAATATGTGCATCTATATGTGTATGAGATGAAGTAGCTTGATGGGATGCGCAATGATCAATATTTTTAGGCATAGTGGATTTTTATGCATCATAACATAATTTAGCAATATGGCCTTTTTGGCAACAAATAGAGCATTTGTAAATTTTGTTATACATGTGTGCAAAGTGAATAGGTTTTTTAGAATTTTTTATGGGACTTTGCACACACGTCCATAAGTTTTTTATTATTGGCAATGCATGTATTTAATGTTGAATTTAAGGATGATATGTGTTTCTTTATTTGATTCAACTCATCATTTGAAATATGTACATTGTCACAAGAAGTAGAACAAACAAGAGTATCTAATTTATTTTTATTAGCCTCTACTTCTAACATGACATTGTCACAAGAAGTAGAACAAACAAGAGTATCTAATTTATTTTTATTAGCCTCTACTTCTAACATGGCATTCTATTTGTCATGAGTCAAACTTGCAATATCCAATCTTAATTTCTCATTGCATTCTTTAAGATTAACATTTTCACTTGCAATGAGATCAAACTTAGATACAAGGGACTCATGAACGGATTTCAATTGAACATGCTTGCTTTTTAATTCTTTAAAGTTATGTTTTAATTTCTTATGGTCATGCAAAAAAAATTCATATTCATGTGCGAGCTCATCAAAAGTAAAATCATTATCGTTGTCGGACTCACGTACCTCACTAGGGCTATCGCCTAGTGGTCGTATGTATAAAGATGAGACTCCTTTTGAACTTGAAGTCGAATCCTCCAAATGTTGTTGGATTGCCTCCAAGTCCCCTTGATGTGCTTCTATTAATTTCCACAACGTATAAGCACTATCAAAAGAATCAAGTTTGTTAGCAAAAGATAAGCCAAAGGCATCAATTAGAAATTCTAACAAGGACTTGTTCATAGCAAATAATCTATTATCATTATTACTCCACTTGGATTTCTCCGTAGTGGGTACAATATAAGCGCCTTCAATAATTTCCCATATATCGATATTTATAGATCTAGCAAAAATGTTAAATCTAGCATACCATTGTTCATAAGGGAAATTATTAATTCTAGGAGCAATGTTAATAGCATAACCAAGACTAGGTGCATCGTGCATGTCCATGATATGTGCAAGCAAGAAATAAATAAAATCAAAACTAGATTAGCACAAAAAAATAAGAACAATGGATCTTTAACTCAATGCAGTTAAACCTTAAATCAAAGAGCACCAAGCTCTGATACCAATTGAAAACACCCTAGGGGGGTGAATAGGGTCAAAGCTAATCTAATTCTGATTTTATACTAATTAAAACTTTCTTGAAAATTTAATTCTTGCAAAAGATATATGAATGAGTTATGAGCAAGAATGTAAATTACAAGTACAAAATAAGTATACACAAAGTAAACTCAAACACAAGATATGATCACAGTGTTTGGTCAACCCTTGACCTATGTCTCCGCTCCTCACCTCAAGGAGATCTCCAATATATCGACACACCCGGTTTGGAAGCCGGAACTTCTCTACACACTTAGTTTTTTAGTTCACCGAAAACTCTACAAGACACTCACAATGTACATACACAAACTATAACCTCAAGTGTTGGTCCTCACGTATTGCCTCACTCAAGTGCTCGGCTTTACTACCTCTCACTAGGCTTTACTACCGACACCGTACGTCCTCACCACACACTCCTCTTGGTGTAAATGTGTATTACAAAGTGATACTCACAAATAAAGCTCAATTACAATGATTTGTTCTCTAACAATAAATGAGAACACTAAGAAGCTCACTCTCACTAAATCACTCATCACTACCCAACAATATATTGTATGAATAATATTAAAAGCTCAATTGAGGTGTGAGTGATAAATGAGAATAATAAAATTCTAACTCAAATAAAACTAGCTAACATATGAATATGAAAATCAAATAATAAACAAGCTAGATAAAAGAGTTAGAAATCTTTTTTATAAACACAAGGAGCTATAAATATGATGATGAGGATGAACTCCTTAGTTGAAATCAAAAGCTTCCTCCTTGAGAAAAACTCTTTTGAAACAAAACTTAAAACAATGCTTAAACACAAACTAAACTCTTTCAAAACTTGATTAACTAATTTTCTTAATATCCCCTCAGAAGTTAGAGGGTATGGGGTGTATATAGGCTCATGAAACAAACCCCAAAACCAAGAAGAAACCCAAGAAAAAGACAAAAAAATGAAAACCTAAAAATCTTGAAAACTAGCCGTTGGAAAGCTTATCAGTCGACTGACGGGTTTCATCAGTCGACTGATGAGTTGACAGTTACAAGAAATTTCCAGCTCATCGGTCGACTGGCTAGATCATCAGTCGACTGATGAGATCATTAGTCGACTGGTCAGTCGACCAAATAAGAAACATAAACTTTTGCAATTCTGGCATGTTTCATCAGTCGACTGGTCTCATGCATCAGTCGACTGATAACAGTTTTTCAGCCAGTTTTGTAATTAAAAATGAATTTCAAAGACCTTTTAAAAATAGTAAATAAATTCCAAAAATTATGAATCTTTGGGAAAAGTTTATAAACATGAATATGAACATGTTACAAAAAGAAATTTTGGAATTACACTTACCATTTGTAAAATATCATCATTTTTGCAAAGTGTATATAATACATGTTTTTGATGAATCTTGAAAATGAAGTTTGACATGTGAGAACATGTGGAAACTTTATAAAAACATATAAAACATGAATGTAATGTAAACAAGATTAATAAAGTAATATTGCATTGTTTTCTCAAATAAACTCATTTTGTAATAAAAGTCAAAATTATGTGTGTGTGTGTGTGTGTGTATTGAGCTTGAAATATATTCACATAATATATGTTACAAAACTACTAATATACCTAAGTGATTGCACACATAGCTTGATCTTGAATCTTTAACTCTGATATGAATGACTTTTCATCATAGATGGATATCCTATAAAAATAAACAAGCCACAACCACTAGGAAACAAATTAGCTATAAATTGTTTGGCAAATCTTCATCAAAACAAAAGGGCCAACAAAGACATGCCGGGTCTAGACCCTAACGTGCATGTGCATCGCTTTGACATTAACCCTAGTGTTAACCTGGTCAAGTAATAGCAATGACGCTTCTATCCCGAGTTGATGGAACAGATCAAGAAGGAAATCTGCAAACTCATTGAATGCAGGTTCATTCGTGAAGAACAACATTCCGGTTGGCTAGCCAACATCACAGTGGTGATAAAGAAGAGTGGCAAGATTTAAATCTGTATTGATTTCCGGGATCTCAACCTTGCTTGTTCGAAAGAAGAATTTTCTCTCTCTATCACTGATGTCATGGTTGACAATATGTGCGGGTTTGAGAGGATGTCATTCATGGATGAGTCTTCTGGATATGATCAAATCAAAATACATCCAGACGATCAAAAGCACATAGCCTTCAGAATGCTCTTGGGAGTATTTTACTATACAATAATACCCTTCGGTCTGAGAATATTGGAGCTACTTATCAACGTGCTATGAACATGATTTTTTGTGAACATTTGCGCAAAATAGTAGAGTGCTATGTCTACGACCTCACAATCAAAAGTCGACACAAACAAGATCATGTTGGTGATTTGAGAATGATATTCGAAATTATGCGAAAGCATCATCTCAAGATGAACCAACCAAGTTTTTCCTAAGGGTATCATCAAGCAAATTTCTAGGATTTATTATAACATCCAAAAGAATACATGTCGACCCTAAAAAAGTAAAAGCCATCCAAGAGATGCGACCTCCAAGGAATCTCAAAGAACTTAGAGGTCTACAAGGACGATTAGCCTATATCTGAAGGTTTATTGACAACCTGATTGAGAAATGCCAACCATTTTAGAGACTCATGAAGAAAGGTGATTTGTTTGTCTGGGATGACACCTGTCAAGAAGCTTTCAACGAGATCAAGGGTTATCTCACGAAGCCCTCGGTTCTAGCCGCGCCAATACGAGGTAAAACATTTCTGATCTATGTCAGAGCAATGGACCACTCTCTTAGAGCACTTCTTGTTCAGAAGAATGACAATGACCACGAGCAAGCCATTTATTACCTTAGCCAGACTATGATTAGTTCCAAGCATCGCTACAATCCAATTAAAAAAGAATGTTTAGCATTAGTCTTCACAATTTAAAAGATGCAATACTATCTCACCGGCCAATCCATTCATGTCATTTCAAGAGTTCATCCTCTATGGATACTCTTGATGAAACTTGGATCACTAAATTCCAGGATAGCAAAATAGATGATGCTGCTCTCTCATATGATATGACGTTCGTGCTACAGAAAGTAGTCAAGGGTCAATCAATAGTCGACTTTATGGTGGAGCATCGCATCCCTGAGTCTTCTAAACTCTATGAAGACATCCCAGATGATGTCTTTGGGTTGAATACTACTATAGACCATTAGATATGGCAACTATACTTCAACGGTGTATCACGACACAACCATAAAGGAGCAATTATCGTAGGAGTAGGGGTAGTGCTGATTGATCCCCACGAACATGTTCTTCCTTGGGCCTACTCATTGATCGAGCCATGCTCCAATAGCGTAGCTGAGTATAATGTCATTGTAATGGGCCTATAACTCACTTAGGACATGGGTGTCAAATATCTAATCGTGAATCAGATCAAAGGAGAATATGAGGTTTGCGATAATGATCTCATACCTTACCACAAAGCGGCAACAAAGGTTGCTTAATCCTTCGAAGGTTTCTACATCAACTATGTAGCTCACCTTGAGAACACTCATGTGGACGCTTTGGCATCCCTTGCAGCCACACTTGCCTTGGCGCCCAAATCAACTAAGCGCATCATAGTGGCTATCCATCAATTATACTCCCCAGAATAAATTCTTGAAGCAAACAAAGTGTGTGTCATGCTAACTCACTTCGAAGATAATGATTAGCTGTTCCCAATCATCGACAACATCTTGCACGGGATAGTAACTGATAGTCCAAAGCGAGTAGTCTCTATTCAAAGAAGGGCTCCATGCTTCTTCTATGATTCTGCCATGCAGACATTATATTGACGGTCTTTTGACGATATGTTGATCCGATACTTATTACCAAGTGAAGCTCGAGAAGCATTAAAGCAAGCCCACGATGGTGCATGTGTAGTTCATCAACCAAGTTCCAAACTTCAGGACTGACCTCGTCATCTAGCTTACTACTGGCTGACAATGATAGCAAATATGGTAGCATATGCTAAACAATGTCATGAGTGTCAAGTACATGATAATTCCTACATTAATCTACAAAGGGGTTACATCTGATCGTTACCTCATGCCCATTCGAAGCATGGGGCATGGACATCATCAGGCCGATCAGCCCGTCGTCTGCTAAAAACCATTGATTCGTTTTGGCCATTACAGATTACTTCTCCAAATAGGTCGAAGTTGTTCCCCTCAAAGAAGTTAAGACATCTCAAGTGGTCAAATTCTTGAGACATCATGTGATCTNTCCCCAATTTATCAGTCAGTCATTTTTTAAATTCTACAATAAGTTTATAATTCAAGATGTGGCTTCCACATCATACAACCCAGCTGCTAATGGTCTAGTTGAAGCTTTCAATAAAATCATCATTAAACTTCTAAAGATGTTCATCTCCTTTAACAAATGATATTATGATGAGAAACTCAGAGAGTTCTTATGGGCATATCGAACAACAATCCACACTCCCACTAGTACGATGACATTTTCCTTGGTCTACAAATGTGAAGTCATGATCTCTCTAAAAATTCAGATACCATCATTATGAATCGCCATTGTCGAGAAGATGACAACCCAAAACATCATCAAAAGTGTCTCCAAGAACTAGAAGTGCTAGATAAGCTAAGACTTTAAGCCCAGCAAAGAATTGAGATCTATCAATCATGAATTTCGAGAGCCTTCAACAGGAAAATCAAAGAACAATCCTTCAAAGAAGGCGACTTGGTCTTAGTCGTTTGTCGACTCATGGTCATGACGCATGAGACTAAAGGCAAATTCTAACTCAAATGGGAAGGTCCATTTATAGTAAAGACAATCTACTCAAATAGAGCATATCGTCTAATTGACCAAAATTGCAATAGGCTCATGACGCCAATTAACAGGAAGATTTTTAAGAAATATTACCCTTGATTTTGGTCAAAATTATCTCTCCATAGATATCCTAGTCATATTTAAGTTTCCACCTCTGACCAGAGATGTTGATCTTTTGATCTAAAATCCAAACTCTAACGAGTCATCAAGTTAACATCACACCTCTGCTTGACCTAAAATATCCTTATACTGTCATGTTAACATTACACCTCTGAAAAATACACCTCTGAATAATGTCAACTTGATTAAACTGTCATGTTAACATTACACCTCTGAACGGTTTCTCATTGCAAATAATATGACTAGTTAACATTATACCTCTTTCAGACCATTTTGTTGACCGGTTTACATTACACCTCTGTCAACCTATCTAGCAAATTTGACCAGTTAATACTACACCTTTGTCAATTCGCTCTTGTCAAAAATCGATCAATTAACATTACACTTCTATCGATTTCCTATCGTTAAGTTAACACTATGCTTCTAAATGGTAGTCGACCTTTGGACTTCTTTGAACTGACCGGTTAACATTATACCTCTGTCGGTCATTCTATTTTACTGGTTAGTATTACACCCCTGTCAAATATTCATATAATCTCATGTTAACATTACACCTCTGAACAGTGTCGGCTTGATCAAACTGTTATGTTAACACTACACCTTTGCCAGTTTGATCCCAACATCACTCTTCCCAGCAAAGATGTCATTACGATATGTTAATATTACACCTCTATCATACACACATTTGAGGAGACAAAAGTTCTTTTATTATCGAAAAAGCTAAAACGGGTACAAAAAGGTTCTTACAAGGAAAACAGATAAAAAGTGTGTATTTGTGCATCATACTCGGCCATTCTGGAATCCCTAACCTCATGAGCATCTCCGATCTAGGTGATGATGGGTTAGACATGGAGAGAAAGAAGAAGATGAAGATGAAGGCGGTGAGAATGAAAGGGGATGACTACTATTTATAGCCTCTTTTCAAATCCTAACTCCTAAGAAAATCACATCTTTTGATATTTGATTGGACCGATCAAAGAGACTAAGTCATAGCCTAAAACTTGGTTAAATGCACATCAGATCTCGCTAGATCTTCAATCAAGAGGTCTCAGACATAAATCATGGTGCGAATCTAGAGGCGAATCTCAACAAACTTTACCAACCAGCGAACGTCGCCAATCAATGAGCTTCGCCAATACAGCTCAAAGAAAATTGAGTCTTTCCAACTAGCAAATGTTGTTGATCGATGAACTTCACCCAACAGCCTAAAATTGAGCGACTTTCGCTCGTACCTAGAACCAGTCAAACTTCATTGAATTCCTATAATCACCTCAATAACAGAAAAGGTGAACTTCGTTCCAAACATGGATTTGGATGAGTACAAGCATCATCGAGCCTTTGATACAAGTCTAAAACCAGGGATGTTGCATTCAATAGTACACATCTTGCAACCAATTAAGCGAATGAAGACAAGTTTTAACCTAAACAAGACAACCCAAGCCACGCCATTAGCGAACTTCACTAAGGCAGTGAAGTTCACCAAATAGCCATTTTGAGATATATTTTTAGGTAAATAACTGCTCCCCAGTATCTTCTACTTTAATGGCCACTTAATCCAAAACTAAAGGCCATTAACTCTTTCTTTTAGCATATAAAAGGAAAGAAGATCATCCATTTTACAAGTTCGGAAGCCTTAGCAAAAAATACACACGCATAAAGAGATTATAATCGCACTTGTGATTCTTTTTATTAAGAGAAGATGCTGAGAGAGGATTGAGTTATCTTTCAAGTAATCCACCTCTTATAAATAGCAAAAGGCCATTCGTCTTAGTCTGTGTACTAATGGAGTACAAAATCGTTGCTCCATAGGCACACAAAAAAGGACCCTCCCCGGGAAATATAATTTTTTTTGTTTCACTATTATTTTTTTATTGTAATCTAAGTTCATTACAATATTAAAAAGACCCAAAACAATATTGATGCCCTATCTATACAGCGGAGACATATAATGATGGTTTCTAAAACACTACAAGTTCCATATAAAAAGGAAGAAGACTCGCTATTCAATATAGAGCATGACTTGAATCTAGTCTTAATAAATTATAAATTCATCCCTAAAAATCACTTAACTTTGCCTAGATTATAAAAGTTATATCTTAATGCATGTGACGAAAATATAAGAATAAATAGAGAAGACATAAAGGAAATGACCCAAGTAATGAAAATAGAAGGAAATGAAATTGTATTAGATCCATATCTTTTGCCAGAATATACATTAAAGCAAAACCAAATAGCCTTCAAACTCACCAGACAATGCAATATCAGCTTCCTCCATTACAAAATATTTTGATACGTGTCATCCTATCTAAACCATCCATCTAATAATTAAAATCTAAAAATAATCTCATTAATTAATTTAAAATCTTGATATTAAGTAAAATCCAGTATTTCTCTAATCACCGTATATTTTACATCAAATTATAAAAAATCCCAAATATTAAAAAAAAACCAAGTTCCTCGTCCATGAGCTGCTATTGTTATAGTACTTCAATTATTGAGTAATAATCTCCATTCATAAGTAGACTAGTGTCCCACATTAACTTCCTAATTAAATCGGTTCACCAGTTCGAGATAACCAAAGTCCCCAGCTCGGACAACTCGAAGGGTTAACATCTCGCACAGCTGGCTCAAAGGGCGGTATGTGTCAACCTCGTCTTTAGGTCGACTCCCTAAGCGACCTATATGGCCGCCTATTTGGCCGACGTCTCATGGAGCCAGCTTGAAAAGCAGTACTTCTCGACCCTCTACCCGACGAGCAGAATGGAGACGGCATACCTTGAGCCCCCCGCTAACAGCTGATCGCCCTCACATTAAATGCATGATCAAAATCATTATTTCTCAGTCCCTGAAGATCTTTATAACACATCAAATCACGTTGGCACCACGTGCATCCTGTCACTTCACATTAAACACTAAAGTGACTCCTGTCACTATGCAGCCGACACCTGTAAAGCAAATGCTGGCTCAGCCACCAGCCCATATTCGGTCAAAGTTACCAGACCACCCCTCTGCTATGACTATAAATAGGAGGACTATTCTCAGCACCAAGGTAAACAATTTTCCTGCTCCCTAAGCTAAAGAACTTCTACAATTTATTTTTTTCTCCACTCAAGCAATTTACTGACTTGATCCTTGGATGAACAATCGGAGAACCCAACTCTGCCCTCTTACGATCTCTTACATGCGCAGGGAAGAGCAGCTTGCTCCGGAACTAGACATTTGGAGGAGTTAGAGGACTCCCGACAAGCTAACCCCCCTCTTAATTAGTTGTTTGATTATTAACATCAACAGTTTGACATCCACCGTGGGTCCTTCTTTCTTCTCTAAACAATCATGTCTAGCTCTAAGCATAGGCCTGATCAATCTATTCTGGGAGGACCATACTCGGGCTATGTCACTCAAGCCCAACTTGAAGAGTCCACTCAACAGATCACCTAATCTTTCTAGCAGTAGTTTATGGCTTTCACCAACGAACTCCTCAATCGATTTCCTCCTTTGCAACATGTCTACTCTGTTGCTCCACCATCCTCGGAAAGCCAACCTTCGACAACTTATCCTTCACCTAAACTCCAGCCTATAGTCCCTCCTATGACTCTGCATGCCGTAGCCAGGCAATGGAAAGACCACGTCGGGTACGTGTCTCTCCCACCACACCAGCCGACTCGCCTTGTGGACTCCCGTCAGTGTCACCTTTAATATGCGGAAGCAATCGACAAGAGCCCTAGCCCTAGTCGTGATAAGGAGCATGTCGCAGGAGGATTGCCACGAGGCCCTCAGCATCATCATATCGCTCTAGGACCCTCGGCTACTAATGTAGCATCTAGCTATTATCGTACTTACCGACCCGTCATTGAATCCATTGGAGGGAACACTCCCCTCATTGAGGACATCATGAATGCCCCTACAAAAAATTCAAGATGCCTCATGTTGACAAATACAAGGGCTAGGGAGGCCCTATGGATCACGACCAGAACTACTATGACATTATGAGTATGTTGCAGGTGCCCGAGGCCATCATTTGTCATGCTTTCCCATCACCCTATTAGTAAATGCCAAGTTTGTTGGAACACTCTAGAGAAGAAGTCCATTAGCAGCTTCAAGTAGCTCAGGCAAAAGTTTGTACACCACTTCTTGGCTGACACCAAGCAAAAGTTGCCTCCTCATGTACTAATCCAGATGAGACGGGAGCCTAGAGAGAGCCTGCAGGCCTATTTCAAGAGATTCCAGGTGAAGAGACTGGAGGTTAATGACCCTGGGAGTTCAGTCGCCATGTCGACCCTTGTGGCCGGTTTACTGAGCAAAGAGCTGGCCGACTCACTTGCTAAGAAGCCGATCACCAGTTATGAACAGTTAATTGCCAAAGCTTATGGGTACACGGACATGGAGGATGCCCGAGCCATAACGGCGGTGCAGGCAGCAAAAGCCAGTCCAGCTTCAGCCGTACACCAGCCACTTCTAACAACAATATACGCCAGAGGCCCGACCGCCTTAGCACAACCGGTTGATGTAGCTACCCCGATGGTGGAGTCAGCACCATAATCGACTAGGGATGCCTCGCCAAGGCAGGAGTTGGCAAGGGACCCTCTCAGATTTGACTCCTACTCAAACCAATCTGACAGGAGGGACCGAAGGAGGGAACTAGTTCTGAGACTATTTGTCACAGCTCTTAATACTTCTCTTACTGAGGCCTTCTATATGGTCCCGAAGGAGGGATATCTCAACTCTACTCCCCAAGATGAGGTCGGACCCTTAGAATCAAGATACTCGAAAATATTATTGATATTATCGAGATCATGGTCATCTCACCAGTGATTGTTTGATCCTCCAGAGAGACATCAAGGACTTGATCCAGAGAGGATATTTGAAAGGGCTTGTCTCTTAGAGGGGCAGGAGGGAAGCCACCCCTGGAGCAGCAGATAGGAGGTCCTATTCTCGGTCGCCTCACCCTAGCCACAGCCTGATAGTCAACCCCCTGAGCCTAACCATAGGGCATGTAGGCATCAAAAATTGCCTATAAAGCCCCAAACTTAGATCAAGATGGAGAGAAGACAAAGAAGATCATCATCTAAGTCAGAGAGGGCTAGCCGAAGCAAAAGGAAGCAAAGAAGCACGTAAAACAGCAAATTGACGAGAATCAAAACTATCTCACAATTGGTGAGACAATATTCACTATCTCGGAATCTGAGATAGTGTTTACTGTCTCAGCTTCCGAGACAGTGTAAGCCGTCTCGCCAATTGCGAGACGGTTACCATTATTTTCTGACGGTTTTGAGATAATTCGTGCAATCCACGTGACTCCATAACTACTTGGAAACATCCATAAACACGGAGAGGTTGTTACAAACTAAAACTATGCTCAAAATCCCTGAGAATCATGTCATTTAATAGAATCGACGTCGGTTACAAAACTACCTGGAACAATCCCTTCATCCGAGACAGTAAACATTGTCTCGAAAATGGGAGTTGTCGGGTGAGGTTTGTTTCATGTTCTTATCTTTAGAAACGACTTCCAAAGGCTATAAATACCTCCCCTACACCCATATGCACGAGGGGGACCTAATTGACGGCAGAGACTTGAGCTTTTGGCGAATTCTGAGAGCAAGAGAGAGAGAGAGTCCTTCATATTTTCGAGAGATCTCAAAGGCCTTTGGTGTTTCCCTCGATTTCAAACATTGATTTGATATCAGAGTGTTTATCTTACATTGCTGAGATATCCACTTATGTTCTTATTTCTAAAATGAAACATTAACACAAAGCCTTCTTCACGATCAACCCAGATCGTTGAATCGATGATCCACGGATCAAAGCGCCCCCAGCACAGTCAAAGATCTCACGCAAGCAACGACTAATAAATAGTTTTTGTATGTATTTCTAGGGAATACCCCTTTTTGTTTTCTTTGAAAAGAGAAGTTTTATAAAAAAAAGCTCACTCTTTTGTTTCTGTTGTAAATGATAAACGTTGTAAATGGAAGCTGCAATGAAACTTATTCCCGACGCAAATAGGGCAGTCATCAACACTATCAGTGGTGGTCGCACAGCTAGAGGATCGTCTAACAACGCTTGGAGGAGATATGCTAAGTAACTGTCGCGAGTAGATATATGTGACAAGAAACCCAGAATGGGAGAGCTCATTTCCTTCAGCGATGAGGACTTGAAAGGTATTGAGATGCCTCATGACAATCCTATTGTTATCATGCCCAGAATTGATGGCTTCCAAGTAAAAAAGATTTTGGTTGACACAGGGAGCTCAGTTGACGTCATGTATATGGATGCTTTCAACAAGATGGGCATTAACAAATCCTAATTAGAGCCTCGATGAGGCCCACTCATCGGGTTCACAGGGCATTCACTCCTACCGGAGGGGATGATCATATCCCCCTAACGGTCAGCAAATACCCTCAGCAATCCATAGTTTGGGTCTAGTTTTTGGTGATGACCCTCAAGTCGGCCCATAATGTCATCTTGGGTAGAACTTCTCG
>NC_033800.1:129855190-129911928 GCF_001876935.1 Asparagus officinalis
AGGAGTCAGTATTGCTAGGAGCAACTAGCGAGAAACCAACTCCTGCTATCTACTCTCAACAAAGGGAAAAGGAGTGCAAGAGACTCTATCCATCAAAAAGACGTGCCTCCAATTGGAGAAGGCACTAGAGCAGGATAGGACGACTCCTGTCAAAGAGCTTCAGGAGACACCGATCAACCAAGAAGGAGTGAAGAAGATCAAGATCGGATCAAGTCTCATTGAGCCCTAGCGAGGAGATATGGTGGCATTTCTATTAGCAAAGATTGATGTGTTTGCCTGGGGGCCAGAAAAAATGCCGGGGATTCCCCCAGAAGTGGCGAGCCATGAACCTACAATCGACCAACACACTAAGCCAGTTAAACAAAATAAGAGACATCTCGGCCCACAGAGATGGAAAGAGGCTACAGATAAGATCGACAGACTCCTTCGAGCTGGTTTCATTCGAGAGGTTCAGTACTCGGAGTGGCTATCCAGTGTGGTGTTGGTAAAAAAGGCTCTCAACAAGTGGAGGGTGTGTGTGGACTTCATCAACCTCAACAAAGCTTGTCCTAATGATAGTTATCCCCTCACAAGGATCGACCAGCTAGTTAATGAGAGCGCAGGACATGAGCTACTTAGCTTCATGGACGCCTTCTCTGACTACAATCAGATCCTCATGGCGGAGCATGACCAAGAGAAGACCTCATTCATTACTAACCAAAAAACCTATTGTTATAAGGTGATGTCCGTAGGTCTCAAGAATGCAGGTGCCACATATCAGAGGATGGTTAATAAGATTTTCAATCCCTAGACTGGCTATAACATGGAAGCCTATGTGGACGATATCTTAGTAAAATTGAAGCAGGCGTCGACCCATATATATGATCTTGATGAGACCTTCTCTGTCCTCCGGTGCTACCATATGAAGCTCAATCCAGTCAAGTACACTTTCGGGTGCAGATAGGCAAATTCCTCATGTTCACGATCACCCAGAGAGGCATTGAAATCAACCCAGAGAAAATAGCCGCCATAGAGTAGCTACCTGAGCTGCACACCATGAAGGATGTCCAGAGACCGAATGAGAAGATAGCGGCACTGGGTCATTTCCTCTCCAAATCTACTGAGAGGAGCCTCCTATTTTTCAATACCTTGAGAGGGACCAAGGAGCTGAAGGAAAGCAAGAGTTGGACAGCCCAATGTAGCGCGGCCTTCAAAGACCTCAACACATACTTGAGCACTAAGCCGTTGTCGAGCTAACTATTTGCGTCGGAAATCAATTTCATTGTTGAATCCATTACAACTTTTATCATTTGCACAGATTTAAAGGAGTTAATCTTTTTATAAGATTTCTTACTAAAACATAGAAACACACGTAAATATCGTTTATCGGTCGCTGCTTGCGTGGGATCTTTGCTTGTGCCAGGGACGCGTTAGCCTGTGGACCATCGATTCATAAATCCGGATTGATCATGAAGAAGGCTCGGTGTTCTTTGTTTCAATGAGGAAACTTAGAACAAAAGTAAATAATCTCAACAATGTGAGATTACTACTCTTCTTAAGATTAAATCAAGGTTTGATCTCAAGGGAAGGGTGAAAGGCCTGTAGATCTTTCGAAATCTTCCTCTTTATGCTGAAGTTCGCCAAGATCTCTCCTTTCTCTCTCTAAAATTCATGACTCTCTACCCTGGAATTCGTCAGCACTTCGCCAAAAGATCAGATCTCCCCATCACACGTCCCTTCCCTTTCACAAATGCATGAATGGGGTATTTATAGGCCTCGAATACTGTGTTTGTGGATAACATCTCGTGATTTGAATGTATCTTCAGTATATAATGGCTTTCTCGTGTTTAAGGATACTCCCAAAATAGTTAGGAAGCCAGTAGACCGCATGAATCCCGAGAAATCCATCAGAAAACGCGTCAAGACATACTATTGTGCCTCGCACTTTGAGTGCGAGACACACTATTGTGTCTCGCACTTTGAGACACTTCAAGTGTCTTACTTCTTTTTTTCGTCATTTTGCTCGCTTCGTCGTTTCATCGTTCCGTATTTTCGCGTGTTCCTTTGCATCCTTTTGGCATCGGATAATCTTCTTTGACTCAGATGATTATGTTAATCGTATACTCTTCATCTTGAGTTGTATCTCGGAACTTATAGGCAATTTTTGATGCACACAGATGCCCCCTCTAAAGTTTTCAGTCTCCTCAGACTTTTATCGAGGAGTCTGAAATACTTGGGATCAGATATGCCTTGTCTTTAATTCTTGACTTCTTTAGCTTTTCAGTCTATTTAGTATTTTGTTGAATAATCTAAAATTCTTACAGTGCTACGTTTATCGTCTGACCATTGTTGAAATCTTTAACTAAAACTGGTGCATTGATACATGAATTAGCTCTCGTCATTGAGTCGACGCTGATCTGATTATCTTAGTCGAGAGTTTATATCTAAATTACGATTGAACTCCCCAGAATAATTCTTTGACCTAAAAATTATCTTGAGCCTTGTTGTGGAGAAATTGTTAACGCATTGACTGGCGTTGACCTTTGTTATAGCGTGAACATAGTTTATACTCATACGTGTACCGGAATCTACATAGTTTAAGCTCTTAAGGTATTGGAGCATGAAGGAGTAGTTTATACTCATATAATTCTCGAAGTTTAGGAAAAACAAGCTGAGAACGCATTGGACACTCGCTAGGTTGAGCTCTTTGTGTGAGATTTGATTGTAGGACTAGTCGTTGGTGCTGATACAGCTACTATATCTGAAGCTACCCCAGGTGCTAGAGTCATGAGATCAATTGATGAAGCTAGTGTGTTAGTGAATATTAAAGCAATGTTATGGAGGAGGAGGTTACCAAGGCATTGACTACCGCCGCAGACTCCATACAAGTTAAGAGTGAATATGTAGTCACGAGCTGCTTATTATAGGATTTTTAGCAAACCTCAGTCATCAACGGATTTGATAAGCCTTTACCGACTACCATTTGAGTCAGACTAACATGTAGATTATCTAAGTCCATTCTACATGTAATTTTGTGCTAAAAGAATGAACTCTTTTAGACTTAGTGTTACAATACTGAATACGTAGACTTCATCATTTTTACGGGAATGTACCACCCGGTAATGCTTGTTAGGTATAGGCTTATCGCTAATTAGGGATCGAGATAAGGTCCTCCATGCGTGAAAGGCATGGATTTTGGTCGTTACGATGTTGAATACATAGACTTCGCCATTTTTACGGGAACGGACCATCCGGCAGCATGTGTTAGATGTAGGCTTATCTCTAATGAGGGATCGAGATAAAGTCCCCTATGCAAGAGAGACATAGATTCAGTTGTTATTAAGTTGATAATAACAACTGGCTATACATGTGGATTGGCTACACGTATAGACTTTTGGAATTTGGCCTTCTCATGGGGCAAAGACGAACCTATTTTGTCTTCTCTTGGGACAACGATGAACCAATTTTGTCTTCTCTTGGGGCAAAGACGACCCTGTTTTGTCTTCTCTTGGGGCAAAGACGAACCCATTTTGTCTTCTCTTGGCGCAAGATAAAGACGAACCCTATTTTGTCTTCTCTTGGGGCAAAAACGAACTCGTTTTGTCTTCTTTTGGGGCAAAGGCGAACCCATTTTGTCTTCTCTTGGGGCAAAGACGAACCCTATGCTGGAGAGGAAAATTTTTATATTATATCTCATGTTGTCTTCTCTTGGGGCAAAGATGAACCCAGTGTCAAAGAGGAAGAATTTTATATTCTATCTCCTGCTGTCTTCTCTTGGGGCAAAGACGAACCCAGTGCTGGAGAGGAAGAATTTTATATTCTATCTCCGGCTTCAAAAGAAACTTAAAGTGGGATCTCCACTTCGAGAATCTAGAAATGTGAAATTAAGAGTGAGATCTCTATTCTGAGAATCAAAAAGATTTGGAGAACCCTAACTGCTGGAAGGTTTGATTACCCAATCTAAAGATGGATTTCTCATTTATCGGGAAGGAATTTCGATTTTAGCCCTAACTGTAGGAAAGTTTGAGCAAGTGGGAGTTTGAGGTGACCCCAACTGTAGGAATGTTTGATCACTCGATTTGGATGGAAACTTTTGATTTATCGAAAGGGGATTTTGATTTTGGTCCTAACTGTAGGAAGGTTTGACCAAATGGGTGGTTTGAGATGACTCTAATTGTAGGAAGGTTTAATCGCTCGATTTGAAACCGGACCTTTCATTCATAGAAGGAATCAAGAGGAGATTTTGGTTTTGGTCCCAGTAGGAAAGTTTGACCAAGAAACAGTGGGAGTGGAAGTACAAATAACAGTGGGAATATTGACTTGTATAAATCACTTAGTGGGGATTTTTTGGTGTCAGATTTACAGGGACTTGACACAAAGGGGGTTTGACAATCACCATGGATCAGCAGATGGTAATTTTGAGTGCCATGACAGGACTTCAACAGTGAGAGGTTTAAAGGCTTAGACATAGTGGAAGTTTGAAGGGTTTTAACCATAAATAATTTTGGTGGACCCACCGTTAGTTAATTTGATCAATGATGGATTTTGTGATAGAGGACAGTGAATCACCAAGCACCCCACAATGATGTCGTGGAAGTTTTGTGAGGGAAGATTGACCCGATGAAGTCATTGAATCTCATATCGACGAAAGATTGCTCTGAAAATCACAGTGGGAGTTGGTGGAATTGACCCTAGCGATTGAAACTAACCAAGGACTAAAAATGAAGGAAATAAGATATTTTATTATCTTTCTCTTCGCAAGAGAATCCTAGTTATCAGGAAGATGCCGATGACCAAATTTTTTTTGGCAATTTGTTCCTAAATGGATCGAAGCAAATGGGATGTGCTTCCTCCTTGAAGGAATTTAGAGTCACAGTGGGGAAGTTTTAATCATCCTGATAATGATTAAGTAACCACAGTGGGGGATTCTTAATGAGTTATTCAGATGTTCGACTTTCATCTGCAATAATCAGCTCATTTCGGGTTATCCTTAAGAGTACCATGTGTAGTATTCTTTAGGAACTTCTCGTATCGGGCTATCCTTAAGAATACTATGTGTAATATTCTCTAGGAACTTCCCATGTCAGGTTATCCTTAAGAATACTATGCGTAATATTCTCCATGAACTTCCTATTGGTGGGTAACGCTGCTACGGAATCAGGTCTTGGTTCCTAACTTTGTATTCTCCTCAAACTTCGTATCGACCCCCAGCTTTTTTTAGCGAAATTGAGTCTAATGAGGAGCGCATTATTTTCAGCCATGTTGTTGGGTTATCCTTAAGAACATCATGTGTAGTATTCTCCAGGAACTTCCCGTTATTGGAAATAAGGAAAGCAGTTTAACCTCGTATACCCATCGGAGGAACATGGAGAAGCAGTTTATACTCGTGTACTCATTGGAGTCTATGAGAAGTAATTTATACTCGTATACTCATCAGAGTCTTCAGGAATTAGTTTAAACTCATATACACATTGGAGGTTCAAGGAGATGCAGTTTATACTCGTATGCTCATCGGAGTTTTCGAGAAGCAGCTTATACTCGTATACTCATCGGAGTTTGGGAAAAGCAGTTTATACTCATATACTCATTGGAGTTTTCGTCATTCTCATTTGGCTTGTTTTGCCGTTATGATATCAGCGTCAACCAAGATTTGAATACTATCTTTAAGGGCAAAACCGTTTTTGGGTCTGAAGTCTTGCTAGCTTCCTCCTGATTTGCAATAGATGGCAGCTTGATTTTGTTGTTAACGAGGAGGTACTTAAAGATGGATGGAACTTCTTCATCTTTGAAAGAATACTCCTTCTAGAACCTTGGATCAAGAGTCCTTCATTGCCTTCGGGGTTGCTGTTGTGACGTTTGATTGGCGTTCACAGTAGTTGCAGGTGCTGTCAGTTTTCTTTCTTTTGAGAAAGTGTTCAACTTGTTCTCCGTGTACCTTTAGTTCCTTCCAAGTCTTGGATGGGATAATCCCCATGGCTTTCAGAATGTTGAGGGAGAGATTATTGTGGCACATCTGTAGTATGAACTCTTCCGTAACTAGATCCCGACAATTTATTGCTTTATTGCAGAAGCGTTTGACGAAGGTGTCGACTAACTCTACGTTCTTCTACTTCTCGTCTAGAAGAGTTCTAATTGATACCACAGTATTATTATCGAAGAAGTTGCTAAGGAAGAGACTTTCCATGTTATCCCAACTATTAATGCTCTTTGGCTTGAGGTGTCGGTACCAATCGAAGGCGGCCCGTGAAGGGTGCCTATGAATGACCGTACCAGCTAGGACTCATTACCAAAAATCATACCGAAGTGAGACTTGAAGTAGATCAAGTGCTGAGTAGGAGAGCCTTTCCCATCGAATAGCATGAAATTAATCAAACTGAACTTTGACGGGTATGGAATTGACTCCCACTCCCTCGGATATGGGCAAGGAATGTCGGTCTTCTTCACCTCTTGAGCAGACCATCAAGGCGTTGACCTTGTTCTCAAGCTCTTCCATCATTTCGTTATCTCCATTCTCATTTTTCTTTAGGGATGTTGAGGAGGATCAACCGGACCACCCCCAGTGTTATGGCTATTGGGAGGAGGATCAGCAAAAATGTGTTCAGTCACATCTGTGTCGCTATCATCTACATCGTTTCGAGCACGACGGCTAGATTCAGCTTACTGACTTAGCTCAGGTTGTTGATACTGAGTCTGCAACTCCCTCATCTGTTGCATGACTAATTCCATCTCCATCTTCATTTCAGCTCGAATTTCTTCTCACTGCTTAGCCAGAGCTTCTTGAAGCATTTGAGCTAGCTGATCAGGAGTGATGATGAATACCTCGTGGGTTAGTCCCATGCTAGACATTGTTTCATCTAAAGCGATTGCAGAGCAAGCGTCTGATACTTCATCATATGAGGATATTCCTTTATGCATCCTCTGATAATCTCTACGTATGATCATTCCTATTTGGATCCAAGTTATACACTGGGATATCCCCGGATAAGAGTCAGGACTAGACTTGGTCAAACGCCATTTTGACTTTCCTTTATCAGCCATATTGATGGTGACTTATGGAAATTCGGCTGATCTTTTCTCGCCAAAGTGTCTTGATTTGGGCTTTGACGCTTCGGTGGAAAGCCTTTGGAGTACTGAGACCCTCTGTGGAGCAGTCTTGGAGTAGCTACACTCTGATAATACTGCGCTGATAAGGCTCTCACATGAACAATAAGAGTTTGTCTCTCGAATAGTCTTCTTCCGAGATTTCTTCACACCCCCAGCCTGATAGTACAACTCATTAGCATGATGACTAAAGCAACCTATCACTGGTTGGTGTGACTTCCCAAGTATAACATTGTCTTTTGATAAACATGTCTTCTTCTGGAGATGTAAAACATTGTTGTCATTCTCAAGAGTCGCACATTTAGAGCCAGCCCCTTGCGAGCGTGGAGTCTTAACGGGCTCCTAGGCTTCAACACGAACCCCCAGTCGGGTGGTGATGGGAATTCTCTTACGCACGGCGCATGAAAAAGTACACTGAGGTGTCCTAATTTGTTTGGAGGTGGTGGGACACTCTTACGTAGCAGTTGGCTTGATGTGAGACCGTGCACAACCCCCAGTCTAATGGGCTACTTGGGTTAAGTTCTTTCTCATCAGTGCTTTGCCTCGATCTTTGTGCTAAGGACCAAGGCAATCTGCAACTATGATTTTGACCTTGGAGAGGTCAGGATTGATCCAATGCTTCACTGGAGGCAAGGTGAAAGCAACCGTGGAGACTAGACCTGGAACGGACATCGACGGAGGTGAAGAAGCGGTAGCGGGAGCTCCTGTTTAGGCGAGACAGGGGGAAGTGTCTCAGAATTTGGTGAGACAAACTAGGGTGTCTCGGGTACACCATTGGTTGTCTCAGGTTGCGAGACAGCTGGTGGTGTCTCGACTACAGGAAACACTTTCAAGTGTTCGCAAACTCGGTTTTCGCGTAGTTCTGGACTTTGGCATCCAAACCTTGTGGGATTTTGGTGGTTCTTTGACCACCTCTTCCGTCTTCATAAGAGCGTGAGTGTGTGCGGCATGTGCACGCCATTTTTTGATGTGCTCTTCCCTCGTCGAACGAGTCCTCTTAACGAGAACTCACTCTTCAATTGATGGCTTGGAGGATGCGTCGACAACTTGACGTTGAAACGGTTAAATCTCTAGGGCAGCTCAGCTCCTCATCATCCCGACCCCAATCCCTCCTCCTCCGCCTCCTCCTCCGCCTCCTCCTCCACCGCCTCAACCACCTCTTGAAGCCAGAGAACCGCCTCTCGAACCCAGAGCCTCCGACGCCGCCTCCGCCCCGGCATCACCTCTTCCGCTAAAATCACCGCCGAAGTCGCCGTCACTTCATGCGATAATAGTCTTTTCCTTAGGTGAATTCCAATCTCACATCTTTTGATAAAATTCAGTCAAAATTTTCTATCTAAATTCTAAATGCAGATATCGTAATCTCGGATCTAGGTTTTCCCCTAAAATTTTGACCGTTCCTTTGATGTGAAATTTTCTGTGTTCATCTATGCATAAGATTTTTTTGTGTTTTTTAAATATATTTGTTCTTTTGTTTCTTAATTTACTACAATATAGTGTATGCTTCTTTTGGACTGTTTTTGTGTAATTAGCTATATTCAAATATGCTTATATATAAGATTATTTTTTTTCAAAATTTAGGTAATAAAAAGGGTAGAGTGATCAGTTAATTCATCAATGAAAAAACAAATTTTAGAAGTTTTACATTAGTTAATTACCTACAAATTGAGCAAGATCATAAAAAATTGAGATAATTCAATGGATTTAAATCACCGTAACTCATGCCAAACTTGAATTGGATGTTTATAGAGAACTATGAGAGGATGTGTTTTTTTACTAGGATTGTTATGTACTTTAGGAAGTTTTGCCAATTACTTTATGTATTTTCTTTTTGTATATTGTGTAAAGTGCATATTAATTATTATGATATTTGTGTAGGGCTCTTTCCAGTAGCAATATGCTTATTTGATAATATTACATCAGTTGTGCACTCAATTATTTTCTTTTTGTTGGAGATGCTAAGATGCTTTACTTCAAGAGCATCAGGTTACATTAGTGAGATCTTATATCATTTGTTCTCAACCAATTTTTGTATACCCAAATTCATTAAATAGCTAATCTTTATGTTTGTAGGAATTTGTATGTTTATCGTCTATCATAAATTATTAATTTGTGATCAAAGTGCATGGATCTACCTTAGAATTGGATGTTAATATCCTTCGAACATTATTCTACTCATTTACTACCTTAGTAAATGTCTGTTTTCAGTAACAAATTGGCCAAAATGTCTACCAAAGGTTCATGGTTATTATTTGTCATATGTTTTGTGCCACTTTTATTTTGCTTGGTTAAAATTTAAAAGTTTTTTATTATGTGTTTGCTACCAAAAATTGGTGTGCTATTAAATTATTTTTTTCAGCTATCATATCTTTAAATGATCAATTTAGCATCCATGATAATAGTAGGGATGATGATGAGTACTTCTAAATGTAAAAGAAGACAAACATCAAAAATTTGGGATCACTTTACAAAGTTACATACCAATAATGATGAGAAAACTAAAGTTCAATGTAATATGTGTAATCATATTTATGTTGGTAGTCACGGCACTAAGACAATGTTGAGGCATATGGATTCTTGCCCAAAAAGGAACTTAGATGAGGCTGATTCTTCAAGGAAAAATATGTCACTAAATCAAGAAAAATATAGAGAAATGCTTGCTAGAGTAATTGCATTGTATGGTTATCCATTCACTTTTGTCGAACATCGAGGAAACCGTGAGTTGCATATTATTTTAAATTCTAAAGTCAAGCTTATTACCAGGAACACTGCTAAAACAAATTTGGTCAAGTTGTACAAGAAAGAGAAAGAAAATCTTAAACAAACTTTAAAGCTAGTTCCTAGTAGAATTTGTCTAACCACGAATTTATGGACCTCTTTCACCTCCGACTACTATATGTCTCTCATCGTACATTATGTTGATGACTGTTAGATGTTGCAGAATAAGATATTAGCTCTATCTCATGTCCCACCCTCATATAGTGGAGCAATTCTAGTAGAGAAGCTATTTCATTTGTTGAAGGATTGGGGTATTTAAAAAAAAAAATTACTTTACTTTGAGTTTAAGATTGATTTCAGATAGGATCCAGTTTAAAATTAAATAGGGGATAAATTTTTGGGTTTATACACAAAAAAACTCCATATTTTTTACTTGCCAAAAAATAATAATATTAGTTGTTAACTCGTAGATATTTTGCAGGTCACTACCATGATTCCATGTTCATATCTTCATTTTTAAGAAGTCCACTTTCCTTTTGGATATAAGCAAGAAATTTCTTCACATGATTCCATTCTATAGTATTGCAAACAGCCAATTAATTTATTAAGAAGTGAATTTGCATTTGGTTGGAAGCTTATCTTCATTTATTATTCAATTCGAACTGACACTTGAAAAATAGTTCAAATTTAAGTAGAGCTATAGTATTTTCTACATCTTATTTAAGCTTCAATTATAAAAACTTAGTTAAAATGACACCTTATCTATCTCGTAGTTAACCTCAGAAAATTGGGTTTAGAAATAATTTCTCAAAAACTATGCAGAATACTCACTATTTAACAATTTATTCTTAAGATTGCCTATTTACAAAATATATAAAATGACATCCATGACATGTTTGGTAGAGTGGTGATTCGATCGCCTATAAATCTATATAAATAAATATCCATACAAATCGTTTATTTTTTTTTGGGGTTTGGGTGGAGTGGGGGAGTTAAAAAAGAATTATATATAACATGCCAAAATCGCATCAAGGAAAACGCGAACATGATAGATTTTATAATAAAAATATATTAATAAAATATGCTGACTATAGGGACACAACATTTAGGTTAGTATTAATATAGTATTTTAATTGTGTTGATATTAATAGCAATGATATTTTACATTGACCAGTCAGGATATCCCCTATTTAATTTTATCCCAAAAACTTTTGCATTTTTCTAAATCTATTTTCAATCGCCCTGTCATAATACTGAATTCGACTTACAGGCATTGTGGTTAACAGGATTATGTTTCATATTGTTAATAAGAATCTAGGTGATGATAAATGCTAATAAAAGAGTTGATAGGTGACAAGTCATAACACCCTTTGATCCACTTCTTGTTGTGTTAACTTCTTCACTTCTTGCAAGCGAGGATTGAGTAATTTTCTTTTCTTAGTAACCTTTTTTCTTCTTGTTGGCCAATGACATATTGTTGCCTTGTTGTTAGTTTAGAATTTTTTTTTTTCAAAGTAATTCTATCAGACTCATGATGTCCTTGCGAATTTTGCCTACCGGCAAAATATAAATAGTGGGCATGACCCACTTGTGCACTAGAATCTTTTTCCATTTTGAAGCTATGCAATTTGACTTAAAATCCTAACTAAGGAGGCTTAACGATAGCGGTAATAGCAATGATGTCATCCAAAGATACCTCACAAAGGTGAAAATTTTGGAATGAAAATCTGATTCTTTCGTCAAATGAGTATTGACTTTTTTCATCGAATAAAAATATGGACAGTAGACTTGATGGCAAAACACTGTAATCTCCACAGATTTTTGTATAAACTTTAGTCTAATCTTATCTTAAACTTTACATACCTGCATTATATAGGTCTGCGTTATTATGATTCATGATTATTTACATATGGCTAAGGGAGAAATTTTACTTTGTCTTGCAAGAGAATGGAGTGCTTGACCGTGAAGGAAGTTGTTTTATTTCTTTTGGACTTGAATATTACGTCTATGTCGGTTTAACTTTTTCAGTGTTGGTTTTATGAAATGTTTGTTTTCAATATGGTAATGGTAGTCTGGATGTGCATTACTTTTTACAGTTCTTGGTGTTCTTCAAGCCCGGATAAGGCTATCTTGTTTCAAGATGTACGCTTTATTACTGTTTACTTGTAGCTTTTTCATTGCATATGAGGGAACTGGATCATGATGCATGATGTGTATACTCTTTTTAGTTACCTTTCATGTATAAATGATTGCATACGAGGGAACTTGCTCATGATCGTGATGCATGATTATCTTTTTTTTACAAGGTGACTTTGTGGAAGCTACTGAGCAGTGTATCGCAATCTATTATACACACACACACACACACACACACACACATGTGTGTGTGTGTGTGTGTGTGTGTGTCTATATGTGTGTGTGTGTGTGTATCTATATATATATTTGTGTGTGTGTGTGTGTATATGTGTGTGTGTGTGTGTGTGTGTGTGTGTGTGTGTATACACACACATACATATATAGATATATGTGTGTGTGTGTGTGTATATAGCTATTGTAGTTAAATGGGCAAATGAGTGGCCCGTTTATTAAATGGGTGGGCAAAAACCCGCCCATTTAGTAAATATTAAATGGGCCATAAATGGGTAAATGGGCAAAACATGCCCATCTTTTATGGCCCGCCCATTTAATACCTAAACCCATCTATTTAACACCCCTAATCCGAGGCCTTCAGGTCCTTGATCATCTTCTCCTTAACCTCCATCTCTCGATGCCAGTTGACCAGTTCACTTTCCTTGGCCAATAGTTCTTTAAGAGTTTTTTTCTCTACGTCAGCCCCTACGTCGGCCTTTCGAGCTTCCAACTCCCCTTGAAGCTTGAGACAGTAAGTTTAGACTCTCTTTATCAGACCGAATATCTCTGATTCCACAAGAGCCCCACGAACCAAGTAGCTCCAGAGGCTTAGATGGAGGTCAACATTGGGGACTTCCCCCAAAATCTCTTCGTCAAGAGGAAGCCAGAACTACTCCACTGCTCTTGATTGAGCAACACGAGACTCAAAAACTAACCTCCTCACGTCGAGATGGTAGGCAGGCTAATGACGATACTCAGGGCCTGGCTCCTGATTATACTGAGGGCTGACAACGAAAGACCCTATCAGCAACATCATCATCCTCTCCCAAATCCCTCACTAGATCTCGTCAACACGATGGGGATACGGATACTCTAGACCTTCAAAAGGAGCCACCTCCTCTTTGACCAGCTCCTTCCCCTGGCTACAAGTCGACTTGGTGAACGTGTCAGGAGCCCTCTTTGCCCCCTCACGGGCCTCATTTCTGACCTTAACACCTGCTGATTGGTTTCTTCCTCTTCTCGAGTAAAGGACCCCTCATCCACATGGATGATTTCAGTCTCGGCCTCATGGCTACCAAACTTTCGCAACCTCTTTTTTCCTCTTGCTTGAATAGCCAGAACGCTAGACCGTCAGCTAGGCCACTACGATAGCCTCTGAGAGCAAGCCGCACAAACCCTCCTTAGGGGCCGAGTCCTGATGAGGACGCTTTACCAGCCTTGCGACAACCCTTCTTAGGGGTCTACAAGTGGATCTAACGGCACCCTAGCCGCTTCATTAGGACCAATGGTTAGCCTAGTCGCCTTCTCTTGGTCCCTGGCTATAGGAGTCTCAGCTGAGATACTAACTATTCGCAAGACGGAACTATCAATCATATGTTCCATCTTGTGAGAACCAGCGTACACCCTAATCTAGTCAAAAGTATCCCTTTCAATGCTCGACAACTCCCCCACTATTAGAGCCTCCCTCATTATTTCGGGCCAATCTGAGTAGCCTAAATCCGAATCGTCCCCAAAAATTCAGATGAACTTTTCCTTCCAGTCCTTGTTACCTGCCCATCACCTGGAAATAGTAATGGGGTTCTTTCTGGTGCACTTTAACACCAATTAGATAACCCGGTACACTTAGGGACGATAGGATCACTAGTTAATGGCTAATCACCACGAACCCTACTAGGGTCGCGATAGCATTCGGCTTCATTTGCGTCAGCAATACCCCCAAAGTTGTGAAAACATGACGGAGGAAAGGATGTAAAGACAAGCACAGGCTGAAATCCACATGTTTCAGATATAGAAAAGCTCGGCTTGCATCATGGTCGTAGACTGCCTCCGATCTCATCGGTGTCGTTACCTTGTAGCAGCGGGGGATATCAAATATCCCATGAAGTGATCTCGGTTGTGGCATTGTCACCTTTGAATGGTTCTCCGCCAATAGTTCTTTCTAGCATTGAGAACAGGCACCCCCGTCGGAATATCCTTAGAAGATCATCGGGGGAAAACGAACAGAATTCTCCTTCAGTTAGGGTTTAAAAATTTCTCAGAGTTAGTAAACCTCTCTCCTTTTACGACGGTAGTACTTATAGCCAGCTGGACCAGCAGTTGTCAGAATCCCAGCGGTCGGATTTGTATTTAACCAACGACTAAGATTAATTTTGAAATTCAAAACGGCCTCTCCGGGATCAAGGCACAACACACCTACCTTGAATAGCCTACAATCTAGCACGATAAGTGAAGCAGCGACAAGTAAAAGATGTTCGTTGACATCAGCTATGTCGCATCTGTAGAACTTTTCAGTTCCCCCTATTAATGCGCATCAAAACTCAAGTAGTCTGCAATCTCATTTCATTCGGACCCAGCCTAGGCCGACTCCAAGTGAAAGAATGTAAACTATTATAGTGCTTCAATTATTGAATAATAATCTCCATTCAATAGTAGACAAGTGTCCGACATTAACTTGCTAATTAAATCGGTTCACCACTTCGAGATAACCAAAGTCTATAGCTCGGACAACTCGAAGGGTTGACATCTCACGTAGCTAGCTTAAAGGGCAGTACATGTCGGCCTCCTCGTTAGGTCGACTCCCTGAGCGACCTACACGACTGCCTATTGTCCGACATCTCATGGATCCGACTCAAAAAGCGGTACTTCTTGACCCCCTACATGATAAGTAGAAAGGCGACGACATACCTTGAGCCCTCCTCTGATAACTGGTCACCCTCACATTAAATGCATGACCAAAATCATTATTTCTCTATCCCTGAAGATCTTTATAACACATCAGACCACGTCGGCACCATGTGCCTCTTATCACTTCACATTAAATACCGAAGTGACTCCCACCGCTATGTAGCTGATATATGTAAAGCAAATGCTGATTCAGCTAACAACCCATAATTGACCGAAGTTATCAAATCACTCCTCTGCTATTACAATAAATAGGGGGACTATTCTCAGCACAATTGTAAGCAATTTTCCTGCTCCATAAGCTAAAGAACTTCTACATTTCATTTTCCTCTCCACTCAAGCAATTTACTGACTTGATAGTCGGAGGAACAACCGGAGAATCCAACTCCGCCCTCTTACGAGCTCTTACATATGCAGGGAAGAAGAACTCACTCAAGAACTAGACATTTGGAGGAGTTAGAGGACTCCTGACAACCTAACCCCCCCCCTCCTAATTACATGTTTGATTATTAACATCAACAACTACCACTTGGTGAAAAAAAATTGATTTTTTACAAAAAACAATTCTACAACCCACATCGAGAATTTTAAGCATTGCTATTGGATAATCAAGATCAGAAAATGCTCTCCATTTGATTGACTACAAGTTTAATTTTTGTATGATACCCTATAAATATTTTATCGTGATAAATATTTTTATATTAAAAAGATCTTATTATTCATATTTAGATTAAAAATTTCAGATCTGATTCATCGAATATCAGATTAAAAGATATTTTTGAACCTATTAAATTCATTTTCCCCAAAATATCTAAATTTTTTATATTTAAAAATTCTAATTTTAGTCATATTTTTAAATTTTGATCCTGTTCCCATTTTTGAAAATTATGAATTTATATTTTTCTAAAATAATAAAATTTTAAACTTTGAATTTTTCTTAGAACATTAGAAATTTAGATATTTTTTAAATCCTAATTTTAATCAAGTTAAAATATATATTTAAACCAACTAATTTCATTTTTTTCTCAAAATATTTAAATCCTGATATTTTTAAAATTCTAATTTTAGTCAAAATTTCAAATATCTATCACGTTCCTATTTTTTACATTTTTTTGAAATAATAATTTTTTTTAATTTTAGATTTTCTTATAATATTAGAAATTTATATATTTTTAAACTTATAATTTTAATCAAAATTTAAATTTCTATCATGCTCCTAATTTTGAAATTATTAATTTACACTTCACCAAAATATTAAATTTCTAAATTTTAGATTTTGTTTCTCAAAATATCTAAAATTCTAATGTTTCTAAAAATCTAAATTTTTGTCCAATTTTCAAATTAGGGTCATGTACATAATTTTGAAAAATAGTAATTTATATTTTTTAAATAGTGAATTTCTAAATTTCAATTTTTTATTTGCACGGAATATTTGTAATTTTGAAATTTTTAAAAATCTAATTTTAGTCAAATTTTAAAATTACGATCATGTTCCTAATTTTGAAAATTAGTAATTTACTTTTTTCTATAATATTAAACTTTTTTATTTTTAGATTTGTTCAGTTATTTTTGAAAATCTAATTTTATTCAAAATAATTTATTTTCTAATTTTCTAAAAATAGGTAATTACTTAAAATTGCTATTGAGTGACAAATTACCAAGTCCAATATCTGATTCTTATGCAAATAAGTACCTTCCTAATTTTTCATTACCAAAGTTCATAGATGTTTTTTATGGTTGTGCTACTGTCGATTATGTTAATCCTCTTCTGTGTCTTCTTTTGAGTAATCTGTAAAACACATCCATTTTGTTCTCGATTTCACATAGGCAACCTTAACATTTTATATTTTTTTTCTTCTCATGTATAGCTATTTATGAGATTTGATGTCATACTGCTTTTGCGATTATGAGATGCGGTGTTAAAGTTATTAGACGTTCATCTATTTTCATCTAAAAGCTCAAAAATATTTATTTTTTATTTTATTTCTTTACTCATTCAATGCATTTTAGTTACATGCGAATATCATTTATTGATATGATTAACATATTATAATACAAACCTCAGTTCTTTGTTTTTTTAAATTATTGACCATATATTTTTTTTTTCAAATTTATTCTTTCATATTGAAAATATTAAATTTTGCCCTCCAAATAAAATAATATTCAAAATTTGTTATTAATTGAAATATACTTCTAAGATATTATCTAATTCAAAATATATTTATTTCTAGTTGCTCAAAATATTTTTATAATATATTGCCTAATATTTGAGATCTGTCTATATTTATAATATCAGTCATATTAGAAAACATAAATTGGAATATATTTTATAAAAGTGAAGATAAATTGATAAAATTCTTTATATTTTTATTTACATTCTAAAAAATTTACTAAATAATAAAATATCTTACTAAATCCTTAGGGGTGTCTATATATATATATCATACTCTCTTTAAAAGTACAAGTTTGGAAAAATCTTTTCATGGTCAATATTACCCTTAACGTTTTTGAATATTACATTGTTATCCTAATCTATTCTCATTATTCTTTCTTCTATGAATTGGTAACTAAATAATTTATCCTATTCATAATAAGAGTTAACATGTCATTGGATAAAAAAGATATCTTTCATATAATTCAATTCATTTACTTATTTCAGTTCACAGAGAAATCTAAAAACATATACTACCTAGCACTTAAAAGTTTTTGGGCTTTGTAAAAAATATTCTCTAAGTTTTTTAAATTACAAAAATACCCCTACAGATTCAAATTATTATTAAAGGATCTTGAACATTATAAATTTTACTTATTTTAATTCAGTGAAAAATTTGAAAAATATATGCTAGCTAGAAACTAAAAGTTTTTTAATTTTGGAGAAAATATTTTATAAGTTTAAAAAATTACAAAAACACCCCAAAATTTAAAATTTATTAAAAACACCTTGAAAATTTCAAACCAATAACACACTAAAAACCTACAAATAACACAAACAACCCCTAAATATTTATGAAACTTGCAATAAATACTCTAATTTTTTTTATAAATTACAAAATAAAACCCTTATTATTGTAAAATTTATAAAAAAATCCTAATAATTTCCAACCTAATAGTATATTGAAAATATAGAAATTATAAATATCCCCTACATAATTTATAATTTATAGAAAACACCCTTAATGTTTTAAAAATTACAAACAAACCCTTAAAATTCAAAATTTATAAAAAATACCCTGAGAATTTCAAACTCATTAGTAAATTTAAAGCATAGAAATTATAAATAGTCTATAAACAATTTACAATTTGTAGAAAAGATCTATAAGTCCCATAAAATTCATAATTTATAAAAAAACCATGAGAATTTCTAAGCTATAGACACTAAAATGAATATGCAAATTTACTAACAACCCCCATGAAATTAAAAATTTTGCAAAAAATATCATACACCCTTTAAAAGAATAGGTTTAGTGAAAACATTTCATGGTCAATATTATCCTTTATTTTTTGAAAAGAACATAACTAATTGAAAATCTATTAAATTTAAAATTTACAAAAAATTCTCTTAAAGTTTAGTATGTTGCAAATTACCCCTCCAAAGTTTGAATTTTTTAATGATTCTTTATAATTTCTAGATTTCAATGTAATGTTTAATAGTTCCGAGTATTTGTAAATTACAAAATTTTAGGGTATTTTTTACAAAATTTAAAACTTTTGAAGATGTTTATTTTGTAGTTTTCTAAATTTTTATTGTGCTTTAAGTGTAATGGATAGATACGTCAATTAATGATGATATTAAAGAGTAAGTCGTTTTTAATATTATTAGGCCATAGTTAAGTGTGCACATCACTATTCTTAGGCAATATAGTTTATATATGCAAAAAGAATTTAGGCAATCCATATAGTGGTTAAAAAGATATTAGTTAATTAAAGAAAATATGCAAAAGAGAACCGACATCAGAAAAACGTAAATAATAAGATAAAGAGGAAAAATAATGATCTTGCCAGCAGTACTACAAATAGCAAACTACAATGTAAAATTAATTTATTTTGTGAAGCCCAACTATTAACTATAAATCATCGCGCCATATTATATATTTATACTATACATATATATATTATATATATTAATATATTATTATATATAATATAGTAGGTATTATATAAATATAATATATATATTATATATAAATATATATAATATATTATATATATTATATATGTATATATGTATATATATATATATATATGTATATATATATATTTATATATATTATGTATATATATATATATAATATATTTATATGTATATATATATATATATATATATATATATCTTATATAGAGAAAGAGAGAGAGAGGAGGAGAGAGAGAGAAATATGATGTATAAGGAGACACTTTAGATTGAATCTAAGGATGCACCTTCAAAATTAGATTATATGCAATCAATTTACTTGATCCACTCCGTTCATTTTGATCTATATGATTCAGATAACATGAAAACCAAGAATTAGACATATTGGGTTGTACTTACTAATGCATCAAGTGATAGTAAAATTAATGGCTTTATAATAATGGCTTTATAACAACACAACCAAAGAGACAATGAAAAATATGTGTTAAAAATATTTAAATGTCATGATTTTTACTTTGTAGATATTTTAAGACATCTAGATCATGATCAATGAAGCGGATCGTCCATTGAAATAGCCCAATCCATATATTGGGAAGGTGCATACTTAGATTCAACCTAATGTGGCTCCTTAGAATCATATTTTTCTATATGGGAAATATGATTCAATGAGCCACATTAGGTTGAATCTAAGGATGCACCTTCAAAATTACGTTATATGCAATCAATTTATTTGATCCACTCCATTCATTTTGATCTATATGTTTTGGATGGTGTATAAATAAAAAATTAGGTATATTGGGTTGTATTTACTCATGCATCAAGTGATTGTAAATTTAACGACTTTATAACAACACAACCAAAGAGACAATGGAAAATATGTGTTGAAAATATTTAAATGTTATGTTTTTTATTTTGTGGATATTTTAAGACATATAGATCATGATGAATGAAGTGGATCGTCCATTAAAATAGCTCAATCTATGTATCGAGAGGTGCATCCTTAGATTTAATCTAAGGTGGCTCATTAGAATCATATTTCTAACTACTCATTGGAATCTATTTCCCACATAGTTGTCACACTTTTTGGGGCTGAACAACTTGTCACACTTTTTGGGGCTGAACCACATAGAAAAAAAGTAAATGAACAGTAGCACATGAAGATGTTGCTTTTGGGGCATTGATACAATTTACCCTAAAATTAAGGCCCCGTTTGGATACCATAATATTTTACTTGTTTCCATGGTGTTTTTGCCAAAAATAAAACACTATGCGTTTGGAAACAATGGTGTTTTTTGTGATAAATCATCTTCAAACAAAAAACACAACACTTATTTCAAAAATATCTATTAAGTGTTTTAAGTTTTTTTTTGTTTTGAGTTTGATGAGATATTAATATGATATCTAACATAATATATTAAATGTAATTAATATATAGTTATTATCAACGTACTTATTATATTGTACTATACTATATTATAGTTAATCCAATATATTAGTAATATTTATTAAATAATATAAATATATAATAATGAAAATATCTTATATAATAATATAATAATGTAAAAATAATATATTTATAATATAATAATATTGATTTATATCATAAATTATTAAAGTATTTTAAATAAAAAATAACAAATTGTAATACCAAAATAATTAAATATATAATTATTTGAAAATAATATGCAATAATTATAATATAATAACAATTATAAAATAATATAACTCAATCATGTACAATATAATATTATAATACATTATACAATATTATATTATATTATATTTAATACTTATAATACTACAATAATGTAAACTAAATATTATAACATTTTATTTATAATATATTATATTATAATTAATGTATAATATATTAATAATATGTTTAATACTAATGTTGTAATATGTTAAACTAATGTTGAACAAAAACACTCATCATGGTGTTTTAAAAATACTTTAAGGCTGCGTTTGGGAACTTTAATTTGGATTTGGGAAGTTTATTTAAAATCAAGGGATTTTAAATTTAGGATTTGAAATCCATGATTTAAAAAATCTTTTGTTTGGATATCTTTATTAAATGAAAGTATTTGAAATCTTTGATTTCAAAATCTAGTGTTTGGGTACTTTATTATAAGTGAATTTGAATTTAAAATTGATAAAAATTTATTCTCTTAACACATCTTGTTTACATCAAATGCAGATCTCTGCTACCATACATTACCAGATGCTTATGGCCATTATTAGTCTGTTACCATATATTATCACAAAATAGTCGAGTAACACGTACATGTATTAATTACATCATGATTATTCCAAGCTCATTGAAGAACATAAACCAGTATCAAATGAATATCAACAAAACAGAATCAGACACCGCAATGAAAGGCTAGCTGGCAAAAATACATGTATTAATTACATCGTGAATATTAAAGGGCAAGCACAGTATAACCCAGCAAACAGAATCAGACACCGCGATGAAAGGGAAAAGCTAAACTTAGTAATATAAGAAGTAACCCAGGATAATGGCAATAACAGACTTCAGAGTATCAACAAAACAGAATGAAGGCTAGCTAGCAAAAATAGGATCTTAATTATTACACATAGCGTTCTGATACTAATTTTGCTTCATTCCCCAAACTGACATCCTAGAATTTGCCGAGAGAAGCAACAACCATGAAGACCCTTCACCTGATGTCGGATTCATTACCTTAAGCTTTAGCAAACCTGGCAACACAGCAAGTAACAAGGATAAGTTCAGAGAAGAAAAAGCGTGACAACATATTCAAGCATTCATAAATAATGATAAAGTGATATCATGTTGATGCTTTATTATATGGTTCCCCCAGATGATCACAACCAGAGACGCAATCTCTGAAGAAAACTACAGCCAACGAAGATGTAAAACCCCAAAAATTTTGAAAATATTATTATAAATGATAATAAATAAGTTTTATTATAATTTGTGATCATTCTGGGATGAATGGATTAGATTGGAATCGTTTGAGATCGATTCGCAGTTTCAGCCTCGGTATCACGAGTCTACTAAAAACTGATACTATTTTCTTTTTAGTAATTTTTCTATTAATCAGATGAGCACGAAATTTATGCCATTGATTTTATAATGTTAAGACCGTGTTGTGATTAAAGTTTTGTTGTGTTTTGACAACGGAGACTGAAATACAATTTTGAGACGGTATCAAGTCGGTTAGCATCTGTCGTATTTATATTTTTAATAATTTTTATGTTGATCAGATAAATATGAGGATTACACCATTGATCTTAGAATGTTGAGACGGTCTTGTGGGTAAATTTTTATTACTTTCTGAGAACGGAGATTTGAAACTCAATTTTTAAATAATATAAAATTATAAATATTATTATTATTATTATTTTCCTTTTCTTTTCTTCTCTCCACCTACCCCCACCTACCCCCCTCCTATAAAAGCCTCTCCCCTCCTCTCTCTTCTGAGCACGCAGAGAAGAGAAAAAAGAGAGAGAAAGAGAAGGGGAGAGAGAGGGAGAGAGAAAGAGAGGGAGAGGGAGAGGGAGAGAGAAAGAGAAAGAGAAAGAGGGACAGAGAAAGAAGGAGAGAGAGAGAAAAAGACAGAGAGGAAGAAAAAAGAGAAAAAGATAGATGGGACTTTGGCTATTCGGAGAAAAGGAACGGATATGGAGTCAAATTTCAGAGATCAATAAAGGCAAGTTCATCTCTTTCCAAACCCATCCCCAGTAAATTTTGATCTTGATGAATATACATGATATTGATGAATATACATGATATTGATGAAAAGACATGATATTGATGAATATACATGATATTGATGAAAAGACATAATATTGATAAAAATTGATGAATATATATGATATTGAAGAAAAGACTTGATATTGATAAAAATTGATGAATAGAATATAAGACCAAATTCCTAAAGACATGATATTGCCAGCTAGAACTATACGTACATGTCTACCGCTGGAAATACTATTACTATTTTTTTATACGTATGGTACTATTCATACATACTATACTATTCATACGTACGGTACTATTCATTCGTACGACACTATTCATAAATACAGTACTGTTCATATGTACGGTACTATTCATAAATACCGTATTTTGGTACTATTCATAAATACCGTATTTTTCATACGTACCACACTATTCATAGGTATTATTCATATGTACGGTACTATTCATAAATACCATATTGTTCATACGTACGATACTATTCAGGGGTACTATTCATCATACTATGGTACTATTCATAAATACCGTACTGTTCATACGTACAACACTATTCATAAGTACTATTACTATTCATGCATACTGGGGGTACTATTCATATGTAATGTTATTATTCATAAGTACTGACACTATTCATACGTATGGGTACTATTTATACATGCTGTCACTATTCATGCATACGGTACTATTCATACGTACTATTACTATTCATGAGTATGGATACTAGTCGTAAAGTACTGTTGTTATTAGTAAGTACTGCTACTATTCACAATTAGTTAATACAGCATAAAGTACTGTTGTTATTAGTAAGTACTGCTACTATTCACAATTAGTTAATACAGCAGATAGTCGGGGTTGGTAACCCTGATCATTTACTGGACAGTTTGGTCCAGTTTTATTTTCTGGAGTTTGTTTGCGTCATTTGTGACGCGATCGTGGAGTTTGAGCCGCTCGATGTTATACTTACAATCATGAATATGACGAAATATGCATTTGAGTATCCCATGGGGATTATGACGAATTGAGATCTATTTAGTTGTGAGTTAGTACACCGCAAATGAGACTGCGATGATACCTATTTGTCGATCTGCACGGTGATGCGATGATACCTATTTGTCGATCCGCACTGTGATGCGATGATACCTATTTGTCGATCCGCACTGTGATGCGACTGCGATGATACCTATTTGTCAATCCGCACGGTGATGCGATGATACATATTTGTCGATCCGCACTATGATGCGATGATACCTATTTATCGATCCGCACTATGATGCGATGATACCTATTTGTCGATCCGCGCGATGATGCGATGAGTTGGAAGAAGTTCAGAATGATAATATTATAAACTATTTACATGAGTATTTGGCGGATGCCAAAAGTGTTTCTACTCATTGTTGAGATACTTTGCTATACGAGTACACGAGATACATATGCTGATGCTTTACTTTCCAGTTATATTTTGATTGCTTAGTTCAGGGTTAATATTTAGTTATTTACTACCTGAGACATACGGTATATACATGAGGGTTTCCTTGTTTGGATTATTTCGCTCGACGTACTACGTCTCGAGTTGTAAGTTTCTAAATATTAATTCCATTAGATACATGGAAAATGATCTAGGTAGACTATGCTTAATAGATAGAGCCTTCACTTCATCATCTAGCAGCCCTTCCCCTGGGGGCGGATGGAGGTGAACTTGCTGTAGCGCTCTGACGCTCTTGTTGTTGTTACTTTTTCTTTTATTTTAACTTTCAGGCGGCTCAGAGCATCGGGGAGTCACAGGGTGACAGAGTTTTTGCATAGTCGCCGTCGCGTATTTTTACTAGTATGGACTCCACAGTGGTCTTATGTTTCCATTCAGTCATTTGAGTTTGTACTCATATTGTTAAGGCAATATTCCTTAGTACGATTTCTAGTCGATTCATGTTGAGACATATCATGTTATTTTAGACTCCATATGTATATCAATTGTATTCCAGTTTAATTTATTTGGGACATGATTTCATTTATGAGATATATCTTTCTGTATCATGTCTATAGTATTTATTTCCCTTATTTGCCTGTTTTGTACCTTCATTTATATTGGTTTCCACTAGAGGATATTACTGTGATTGGTGAAATATGTTGATGCACAGTGGAGGTGCATGACAGGTTTGACATCTCTGGGTTCACCTTGGACTGCAGCCAAGTGTGAAAACATGGGCGTCACAGTTGGTATCAGAGCTCTAGTTCCAGCATCCTTAGGATCATCCTGTGTTGAGTCGTGGAGCTAGAATAGAGTTTCCTAGGATTCATGTATAGAGTCCGATATGAATTTCTAGAATAAGTGAGGACGTTATATACGTATATTTAAAAATTACGAAATTTTTTTTATGACAACTACCTTACTTTGATTGAAAAGTATTTGCGTGAATACTTATCGTGATATGTTATGTTATGTATATATGTATGTTTGCGACCTCATTTACTGTGTCAATTAAGCTCTCCTCTTGATATTATAAATATCGGGACGAGGACGTGGTCAAGGTAAAACTCGTACCCGGAGAGCTAGGCAAGCAGAGCCCGGGCCACAGCAGACTCCAGTATCTGATCAACTTCATGGCGTCGTTTACAGCAAGATTTTTGCAACACTCAAGGAGCGAGAGACGTATTTGTTTCCGTCAGCCGTACCACTTTTAGGAGTTCCACCATCGATTGTACCCGTCGTGCCAAGTGAAGAGGTAATACCAATGAGTACACCACCACCACAATCAGCTGTTGATAGAGCCGCAGAGTAGGAGGCTTGGCTTAGTAAGATTAAGAAAGATATCAAATAATGAGAGCACCATAGTTTCAGGGCACACTGGATTCATGTGCAGCATATAAATGGAAGAAATATGTGAAATTTTCTTAACGCCAATTCAATAACAAAACAGAAGTTAGATGTAATCAGCGTAAAGGAAAAACAGAAGTTAGATGTAATCATCGTAAAGGACATCATCGGAGGATAGCAACGACTTTAGATTTTCGCCAGAGCAGCAAATATAACTTATTTGGGAGAATTTTGTTTACTTCTTTGACAAGCAGTCAGAGTTAGTCTGATTGAAGCAGGGAGATATGCCTATAGTTAATGAAGAAATCAAAACCAGCATAGTGACAATGACAAGGGAAAGAAGCCTATTATGGGATCTAGAGAACCCCAGCAACGGGATAAAGATTTTTACCACTATCAACAAGGACAGTATAAGAAGAGAGCACAACATAATTCGAGAGCGCCGTAGCAACCCAAAGTTCAGGGTACATGTTACAATTGTAACAAGATCAGACAAAGAGCGAAGGACTTGTCGCAGTGCACCAGCAGGAAGTCAGCTTGACAGAGGTCAGGGTCGGTAGTCTCAGAGTCGCGATTACGCCAGCAGCGGAGGATAGATGCACTACCTGTTATTCTGAGGATTGAGGGGCCAATAGGCCAGATTTGCGTTATCCAGGAGATTCCTGAGGGACAGATAGTCCTATATATTTTCCATCACCAACAGAGTTTATGCAGCCGTATCGTGTGATCATGGTGGGAGCGGAGCTTTCTTCGTAATTTCCATTCCAGCTTAGACCTTGTTTTATTTAAAAAATCATGGTGGGAGCGGAGCTTTCTTCGTAATTTCCATTCCAGCTTAGACCTTGTTTTATTTAAAAATTTCACATTCTTTTATCTTTCATGCCTTCATGGATAGGCTTCAGCTTAAAGCACATCCCATAGATATTCCGTTATTAGTCTCTACTCCTTTAGGGGAGATATCCCTATTAGAGAGTACATGTAGGAGCTGTATCATCAGTCTAGATGAGTTCGAGTTTCTCATAGATCTGATCGTGTTGCGGATGTCGGATTTTGACGTCATTCTCGGTATGGATTGGCTTTCATCCTACCATGTTAGTATCGATTGTTTTGCTAAAATAGTCAGCTTGTGAGCTTTTGTTGGGTTTATATAGATAGTAGCAACCTCATAGGGTAACCAGAATGCGGAGTCATTTCTGGAATACATCGAGGAGGTGATGCTGAGGGACCGGAGTGCTGATTTTTACGAGATTAGAGTTGTCTCAGTTTATCAGGATGTCTTTCAGGACATACCTAGGTTACCTCCTGTGAGAGAGGTTGAGTCCTGCATCGAGTTGCAACAGAGCACTTTACCGATATCCCGAGCACCCTATCGTATGGCACCTGCTAAGATGAGGGAGCTACAGACTCAGCTAGATGAGCTTTTGTCTCAGGGCTTTATTCATCAGAGTCATTCTCCGTAGGGAGCACCGATCCTCTTCGTGAGGAAGAAGGACGGTAGCTTATGATTATGTATAGATTATTGTGAGTTGAACAAGTTCATTATCCGGATTAGATAGGATTTATGACTTGTTCGATCGGCTGCGGGGAGCGCAGCATTTCTCGAAGATTGATCTTCGTATTGGTTATTTTCTATTACGGGTTCGGGAGATGGATATTCCCAAAACTTCCTTTCTGACTCGATATGAGTCTTTCGAGTTTCTTGTCATGCCATTTGGGCTGACCAATGCGCCTGCGGTATTCATCGATTTGATGAACCATGTTTTTCGTCCATATTTGGACCAATTCGTGATTGTATTTATCGATGACATCCTTATTTATTCGAGATCGGAGGCAGAGCATGAGCAGCATCTACGATTGGCATTGCAGACTTTGCAGGAGCATTAGTTATATACTAAGTTCAGCAAGTGCGAATTTTTGGCTATCGGAGGTTAGATTTTTGGGCCACGTCATCAGCAGTGAGGACATTGTAGTAGATCCAGCGAAGGTTGAGGCAGTACTAGAATGGGAGCCGCCAAAGATCATCATAGAGATCCGTAGTTTCTTAGGCTTAGCCGGCTCTTATAGGAAGTTCATTCAGGACTTCTCGAAGATTGTGACGCCACTTACACGCCTTACGAAGAAGGGTATATAGTTTATTTGGGGCACAGAGTGCCAGAAAGCTTTTGAGACATTAAAGACAAAGTTAACTACAACACCGGTTCTGACAATTCCGAGCAGTGATAGGACATTTGTTGTCTACACAGATGCGTCATTAGCAGGCCTAGGAGGTGTTTTGATGCAGACCCAGAGAGTAGTAGCTTATACCTCTCGACAGTTAAGGACGCATGAGCAGAACTATCCCACACACGACTTGAAGTTAGCAGCAGTGGTCTTCGCACTGAAGACATGGAGACATTACCTGTACGGGGTGCAATTCGAGTTATTCATAGACCACCAGAGTCTGAAATACCTATTTTCTCAGAAGGAACTCAACCAGAGGCAGCGGCGATGAGTTGAGTTCATCAATGATTACGAGTTCGTGATTCAGTATCATCTGGGGAAGGCGAACGTCGTGGCTGACGCTTTGAGCAGGAAGCGTCGACATCGGGTTGTGGGGAAGGCGAACGTCGTGGCTGACGCTTTGAGCAGGAAGCGTCGACATCGGGTTGTGGCTTTGAGGTGTTAGTTGTACCGAGATCTTTACACTCTTAGCCCGTTTGATTTCAGGCCAGAGATCGACGGGAACAGCACATTTTTGGGAGCTATGTCAGTGCAGTCATCTTGGAGTAATAGAGTGGTCGAAACTCAGCTAGTGGACTCTTAGATTCAAACCCGAAAGGAGGAGATTTCCAAGGAGCCCAAAGCTGATTGGACCGTTGGAATAGACGGAGGCCTTTGAATGAAAGGCAGATTAGTTATGCCAGCTAGTACAGAACTGAAGAAGGAGTTGCTTGATGAAGGGCATCGTTCTAGGCACACAGTGCATCCAGGCACAACAAAGATGTACAAGGACCTGAAGAGATACTTTTGGTGGAGCGGTATGCATAAGAAGATAGCAGAATATGTCACTAGATGCTTTACCTGTCAGCAGGTGAAGGCAGAAAATCAGAGACCAGCAGGAACCCTACAGACTTTACCCATTCTGGAATGGAAATGGACGTGTATCTCTATGGATTTCATTATGGGGCTACCGAGGTCAAAGAAAGGGAACGATTCCATTTGGGTGATAGTTGATCGGTTGACGAAGTCAGCACATTTTATACCAGTGAGAACTACCTACACCGCCGAGACTTATGCGAGAATCTTCATTCGACAGATAGTTCGACTGCACGGAGTTCCAGAGACGATCATGTCGGATCGAGGCTTAGTTTTCACTTCGCATTTTTGGAGGAGCTTTTAGGATTCGTTCGGCAGTAGATTATCATACAGCAGTGTATTTCACCCGCAGACAGATGGGCAGACGGAGAGAGTAAACCAAGTCTTGGAGGACATGTTACGGGCTTGCATTTTAGACTTCCAGGGAAGGTAGGAGGACCACATACCTTTGATCGAGTTCGCTTATAACAACAGTTATCAAGCAACGATTTGTATGGCTCCGTATGAGGCATTATACGGGAGGCCCTGTAGATCCCCGATTTGTTGGGCAGAGCCGGAGGATAGCTTATTGCTTGGGCTAGAGCTTGTGAGGCAGACTGCTGAGAAGGTAGCATTGATTAGGGAGCGTATTCTTGCTGCTCAGAGTCGGCAGAAAAGCTACGCAGATCATGATTGATACATCTGAGATCGAGATTCAGACAGATTTGTCCACCATTGAGGTGCCAGTTTGCATCCTTGCTAGAGAGGACAAGAGACTAAGAAATAAGGTGATTCCTTTAGTTAAAGTTCAATGGAACTGGAAAGGAGCTGAGGAGGCTTCTTGGGAGCGCGAAGAGGATATGCATCGCGACTACCCACACCTGTTTGAGCAGGTAAAATTAATTGATTATGACTTGTTTGTGTTTATGCTTATTTATATGGTCATATTTATATTTAATGCTAGAATGAGAGTATTAACACTTAGCTCCTAATCATTCAGAACACATGGTATATATATGGGGGGTTCCTTGTTTGGATTTTTCGCCTGATGTACTAGTTCCGCTTAGTTAGGGGTAAAGTGAGAGTATTTGCATTCTACATTGTTAAGTATAGATATTTCTTTGTTTCATATCTAGAGATTTTTAGTACGAGATGTGTATGTGAGGGTTTTCTTGTCTGGATTATTCCCTCAACGTGCTTTTCTCATATTATTAATCTCTAAGATACGATTGCGGAATTTCGAGGACGAAATTCTTTTAAGGGGGGAAGAATGTAAAACCCCAAAAATTTTGAAAATATTATTATAAATGATAATAAATAAGTTTTATTATAATTTGTGATCATTCTGGGATGAATGGATTAGATTGGAATCGTTTGAGATCGATTCGCAGTTTCAGCCTCGGTATCACGAGTCTACTGAAAACTGATACTATTTTCTTTTTAGTAATATTTCTATTAATCAGATGAGCACGAAATTTGTGCCATTGATTTTATAATGTTAAGACCGTGTTGTGATTAAAGTTTTGTTGTGTTTTGACAACGGAGACTGCAATACTATTTTGAGACGGTATCAAGTCGGTTAGCATATGTCGTATTTATATTTTTAATAATTTTTATGTTGATCAGATAAATATGAGGATTACACCATTGATCGTAGAATGTTGAGACGGTCTTGTGGGTAAATTTTTATTACTTTCTGAGAACGAAGATTTGAAACTCAATTTTTAAATAATATAAAATTATAATTATTATTATTTTTTTTTTCCTTTTCTTTTCTTCTCTCCACCTACCCCCACCTACCCCTCTCCTATAAAAGCCTCTCCCCTCCTCTCTCTTCTGAGCACGCAGAGAAGAGAAAAAAGAGAGAGAAAGAGAAGGGGAGAGAGAGGGAGAGAGAAAGAGAGGGAGAGGGAGAGAGAAAGAGAAAGAGAAAGAGGGAGAGAGAAAGAAGGAGAGAGAGAAAAAAAGACAGAGAGGAAGAAAAGAGAGAAAAAGATAGATGGGACTTTGGCTATTCGGAGAAAAGGAACGGATATGGAGTCAAATTTTAGAGATCAATAAAGGCAAGTTCATCTCTTTCCAAACCCATCCCCAGTAAATTTTGATCTTGATGAATATACATGATATTGATGAATATACATGATATTGATGAAAAGACATGATATTGATAAAATTTGATGAATATACATGATATTGATGAAAAGACATGATATTGATAAAATTTGATGAATATACATGATATTGATGAAAAGACATGATATTGATAAAATTTGATGAATATACATGATATTGATGAAAAGACATGATATTGATAAAATTTGATGAATATACATGATATTGATGAAAAGACATGATATTGATAAAAATTGATGAATATATATGATATTGAAGAAAAGACTTGATATTGATAAAAATTGATGAATAGAATATAAGACCAAATTCCTAAAGACATGATATTGCCAGCTAGAACTATACGTACATGTCTACCGCTGGAAATACTATAACTATTTTTTATACGTATGATACTATTCATACATACTATACTATTCATACGTATGGTACTATTCATTCGTATGACACTATTCATAAATACAATACTGTTCATATGTACGGTACTATTCATAAATACCCTATTTTTCGTACGTACCACACTATTCATGGATACTATTCATATGTACGGTACTATTCATAAATACCATATTGTTCATACGTATGACACTATTCAGGGGTACTATTCATCATACTATGGTACTATTCATAAACACCATACTGTTCATACGTACGATACTATTCATAAGTACTATTACTATTCATGCATACTGGGGGTACTATTCATATGTAATGTTATTATTCATAAGTACTGACACTATTCATACGTATGGGTACTATTTATACATACTGTCACTATTCATGCATACGGTACTATTCATACGTACTATTACTATTCATGAGTACGGATACTAGTCGTAAAGTACTGTTGTTATTAGTAAGTACTGCTACTATTCATAATTAGTTAATACAGCAGATAGTCGGGGTTGGTAACCCTGATCATTTACTGGACAGTTTGGTCCAGTTTTATTTTCTGGAGTTTGTTTGCGCCATTTGTGACGCGATCGTGGAGTTTGAGCCGCTTGATGTTATACTTACAGTCATGAATATGACGAAATACGCATTTGAGTATCCCACGGGGATTATGACGAATTGAGATCTATTTACTTGTGAGTTAGTACACCGCAAATGAGACTGCGATGATACCTATTTGTCGATCCGCACGGTGATGCGATGATACATATTTGTCGATCCGCACTATGATGCGATGATATCTATTTGTCGATCCGCGCGATGATGCGATGAGTTGGAAGAAGTTCAGAATGATAATATTATAAACTATTTACATGAGTATTTGGCGGATGCCAAAAGTGTTTCTACTCATTGTTGAGATACTTTGCTATACGAGTACACGAGATACATATGCTGATGCTTTACTTTCCAGTTATATTTTGATTGCTTAGTTCGGGGTTAATATTTAGTTATTTACTATCTGAGACATACGGTATATACATGAGGGTTTCCTTGTTTGGATTATTTCGCTCGACGTACTACGTCTCAAGTTGTAAGTTTCTAAATATTAATTCCATTAGATACAGGGAAAATGATCTAGGTAGACTATGCTTAATAGATAGAGCATCCACTTCATCATCTAGCAGCCCTTCCCCTGGGGGCGGATGGAGGTGAACTTGTTGTAGCGCTCTGACGCTCTTGTTGTTGTTACTTTTTCTTTTATTTTAACTTTCAGGCGGCTCAGAGCATCGGAGAGTCACAGGGTGACGGAGTTCTTGCATAGTCGTCGTCGCGTATTTTTACTAGTATGGACTCCACAGTGGTCTTATGTTTCCATTAAGTCATTTGAGTTTGTACTCATATTGTTAAGGCAATATTCCTTAGTATGATTTCTAGTCGATTCATGTTGAGACATATCATGTTATTTTAGACTCCATATGTATATCAGTTGTATTCTAGTTTAATTTATTTGGGACATGATTTCATTTATGAGATATATCTTTCTGTATCATGTCTATAGTATTTATTTCCCTTATTTGCCTGTTTTGTACCTTCATTTATATTGGTTTCCACTAGAGGATATTACTGTGATTGGTGAAATATGTTGATGCACAGTGGAGGTGCATGACAGGTTTGACATCTCTGGGTTCACCTCGGACTGTAGCCAAGTGTGAAAACAGGGGCGTCACAGAAGAACAACAGATTCCAACCAGAGAAATAACTTTAAAAGAACATCATAGCCACACAACATAAAACATCCATCAGTCTCAGCTTCATCAATAAATGAACTTCATCGCCAGCTTCATCAATAAATAAACTTCATCGCCATCTTTAAATTGCTGCCACTTAATCATATACTAAAAAAACAATTATGGATGCTGCCACTCAAATAAATGAACATCATGGCTCCCCTGTAAGTAATATGATAGCAACTTATTTAAAGAAGTGACAACACTATTCAAAATTTATCTACGCTCAATGACTCAACAACAAAGATGTAGAAACTGGACACTACCCTTCGACAATTTTGCTACAGCACTTACGAGTATAAGTAGATATAGGATGACAACTTATAGCTAGAAATCGCAGCTCAAAAAACAATCATCCATTCATTTGTAACTCTCACAGTGGTGACATAGATATGCACCACTCTACCCCTTCAATTGAACAATTTTAACATATTTGTTTGAGGAAGAAAATCAACAATTACTTGAGCAGCAACAATCATCATAGGACAAATAATTGTATTAGTACAAATAATTGTACTGACATAGATATGCATAATGGCATGAAATAATATATTAGCATTTTATATTTCTATTAAATCCTCAAACAAATATGTTAAAATTTTAGTGCCTAACACAATTTATGATTTATTGAAAAATAATTCACCTAGGACAAATTATAGGAAGCGATGAATTATAAAAAAACGTAGAGTAGGACATACATGATTAGATCCATCAAAAAAGAACTCAAGCTTTAAAACACTTGAAAATTACCAAAAAAATCGATGGGCAATCGAGTATATAGTAAATAAAAAGAACTAAATTCTTAATAAAATGAAAAAAAATTGTACCTATGAGATGAGACAGTCACACCTTGCTTGATTTAGCTAAGAATCCATCAAAATCACCAAACCCTAATGCATTCATAATGAAATCATCAAAAAATTAGAAATATTCAGTCAAAAATATTGTTCAAATAACATCGAGATGAAGAAATCCAAGAGAGAACTTACTCAAATGGGTTCAAAGATTTGGGGGTTATTGTTATCCAACTAGAAACTACTCCTTAAGAATAAAGAGAATAAAATCTCTTTTTTCATCATCAGGAAGTGACTTCAACAAATAAAACTTTTCCGGGTTGCTATCCATTTGCTTCTCAAATGCATTGAACACTTGAATGCGACTTAAGTTGGGTATTTTTGAGACCACTTGATGAATCTCCTCTTCGGTTGGTGGATTTCTTACTACTTACTTCTTTCTCTTGTTAAAATACTCACTCACAGAAGCTGCCATCACTGCAAGTGAATCAACCATTTTATCCCCCTTCTTTTGTTTTTCTTTGAGCTTTTCTCACCACTAGTTGATGCTCTAGAAAAATGTTTCCTTGAAGAGCTTCCACCTTCATTTGTTTCGGATTGTGCCTCAGATTCCTCATGTTGCATTGCATTAGCAGCCTCTTAAAAGGTTTCCGCGCCTTCACCATTGGCTCTATCTTTTGCACATAACACCATAATGTCATCCCAATTTTCAATCAAACGATTCTGGTAGCCTTTTGCATCTGGATTAGCCTACAATATAAGAACATTCACAAATATTTTTAGATATATGCAACAAACTAATAATTCAAATTAATAAGTATAAAGTGCGATATTACCGAAACATAGTCGCTCCATACTTTTTGCTCACTAGCGGGTATAATCACCATTTTCTTCTCATCATCTCTCCACGTCAAACCACTTTTATTTTTAATGTCATAGATAACATTATAATGTGTTTTCCAAATTTTGAGTCGATTCTTCACGTTATCTTTGTTCAAGTTGCTATTAAATGATTTTAGTGCATCAACCGCAGCTTGATACACTTGAGGCTTCCAAGTACCATCGACTTTTAATCCTTGGTTCATTTGATCGTACAACACATTGGCTAAAGCTGAGTCCATATCACGATTCCACACAACATATGATCTCGACTGAGATACAATTTGTTTCACTTTCTTTGTCATCCTAATACATACCAAAGTGAATGACATAGAATTAGTAATAAAGCACAAAGGTTGATTAATAATGAACCTTCGACATTGTAGAATGAAGGCACGAGAAAAAGGTGATGGCTACAAGTGTAAATAGCTACTACAAAGTTTGCAAGAAATGAATAAAACAATGTTACTCCAATATTCAAAGATCATAAAACTTATCAAAGACATAAAATTATTCATAACTGCTAACCAACTTTAGCATCAAATCTTATGGATGCTGGGCCCCTCTCAAAGTCGGTGTTCATCCCACATTTGCATAGCTAAATCATCTCTAAAGTTACTTCATTCATTTGTAACTCTCACAGTAGTGATACGCTCCTCATCTACATTCTCAATTTCTAAAACAGGATCATCTTCTAATTCTCGATCCACATCATTCAACAAGTCATCTTCATTCATCTCTTCACGTAAAAAATTATGAAGAATACAACATGCATTAATGATCCTAATTTGAGTCTTAACACTATAAAAGCTAGCTGTCCGTAATATAGGCCATCGTTTTTTAGCAATCCGAATGCCCTCTCAATTGTGTTTCTAGCAGAGGAATGACATTGGTTAAATAACTCATTGTAGTTTCTTGGACCATTTTCTCTCCAAGACTTTATATGATAGCGAGTCCCTCTATAAGGTGCCAAAAACCCCGACCCATTTGTATACCCATCATCCACAAGAAAGTATTTATCTACAAAATCAAAATCTTCAGTCATAACAATGTAAAAACTAGGAAGCAATACATATATAATAATTAAAAAATTATATTCCTACTTGAGGGAAGTTTCAAGCCATTGGGTCGACACAAAACATCACACAAAACACGAGAATCTGATGTTGAACCCTCCCAACCAGGTAGCACATATGAAAATCTCAAATTGGCATCACAAACACCTAGTACATTTGTACTGGTCTCTCCTTTTCTATTTCGATATTTACTTTGATCTTCTAAGGGAATAGTTAATTGGATATGAGTCCCATCAAGTGCCCCGATAGCATACTAAAATTGCACAACCTTACAATTAGTTCTATTAAACAAAAGTATTAAACATGAAAACCTTAATAAAAGAAGCCATAGTTACCTCAAACCATTTCCACTTCTCCATGTCTCTCTCATTAGGATTTGTATATTCTTGTCTAATATAAAGATTTCCTATCTTCATGACTGCTTGAAGTACTTTGTGGAACTGCCGACTAATTGTTTCATTTGAACGATAAAAATCTGTTTTGCTTGTCCTATTTTTTACATTATGAGCTAAAATATGCAAAAATATAGCGATAATTTCTTTAATCGTGACATTTCTTGATGCTACTAATCCCTCTCTAGTACATAGAACATCACATAACCTCTTAAACACTTAAGGATTCATCCTTAGTTGTTCAACACAATTATTTGCATTGCAAATAAGAGTTCGAATCCAAGACTTTCTAAGGTATGTCCTTTCATCCTCTTATTCGTTTGTTCTTGAACTCTCCTTCAACATGTGCTTTGTATACTACCAAACACCAATGGTAGTAACTATAAAACTGACAGCTACCATAATAATTTCCTCATCCTCTCTCCTCTCAAATTCTTCTCTTGTACGTTTATGTTGGATCATTGAATCCCTTCAATCATTTATCATTTTTAACCTATCACACTAAAAGTTGAACATGCAAGAAGATTACACATATATCCTGAATATATATTTAGCAGGATGCAAATTTAATGAAGTCCTAAAAAAAACAACTCAAGACATAGAAATAACACCCTACTTTGAAATAACATCCATAAGATTGCATGATAATAAAAAATTGCATATGTTAGAAGCAAAACCTTTCTTATGCTAGAAGGCAAATTGATGTGAATCTACCTACATCATTACCTGATGAGCTGAAGATTAAAGCAAAGAATTGTCAATTGCTGGTTTCATTTGAGGAGAAAAGAACTTGTCTTCATGTACTTGAACCAAAAACATGGAGATTATCTTATTTTATACAAGCAATAGTTCTTATGTGGTGGCATTTCTACCATAGTGCACAATAATGTCCCTTTGAAATGGGATAGATAGAAGTGTGCTCCTTTTTTAAGTGTGATTATAACTTCAATTATAACCCAATAATATTCTCATTTTTGGGTCAGAAAGTCTTAATCATTTACTGGTTCTGTTAAAAAAAAGGAAAGGAAACTCCTACCTGGAAAATGAAAATACATCTCTTATTGGATTTGTTTTTTTGGGGGGGTTTTAGATGGTTGTCTAAAGTTGACTAGGCTGCATGAAAGGTATGTGAATTGAAAAAACAATTGTAATTAACATGATAAACTAGAGAAAGATGTATTACATTGTCCCCTCAAGGCAACCTTTCCATTAAAAAAATCATCGTAATATTCCAGCAAATATGATAGTATCTAGCACTAGGAAAGCAAAAACACTGTGATGTAAAAACTCACACATTGAACCTTATCTAATGTCCCAGGGAGATTAAACTCACACATTGAAATAAATGAACATATAAGCAAATATCACCTACGACATGTGAAGTAGAAAAACATCCCCACATTTAGATTGATGCTCACCTTTAAAAGCTAAAACCAACCAAATATTACACCGATGTTGAAGAAGAAAAGGGTTTTGGGGCTAAATAGCTGCAACAATTCAATCAAACAAAGTTATTATTAACACTATATAAACCCTAGTTCAGATCTAGGGTTTCGACTGTAGGGGAGAGGCAGGGGGAAGGGGCAGGGGGAGGGGGAGAGAGAGATCGAAACCAGAGAGAGAGGGGATCGCGACTTGAAATTCCTCTTTGTTAAATGATCGGGTCGGGATTTGATAAATGACAAATGGTGTGGTGGAATTTGAAATCAGTTGTTTTGGGCTTTCAAATTCCTCTTTGTTAAATCAATTGATTTAAAATCTAGGTTCAAATCAAAACCCAAACTAGATATTTGGATTTAAAATACCCTAGATTTTAAATCCAGGCCCAAATCCAAGTTCCCAAACACACCGTAGAGGAAAAACACAACACCATTATGTTTTTTACGAAAAGACAACAAGAAAAACACGTCTCCAAACGAATGATATCGAAACGAAGCTTAGGGGCCGTTTGGTTGGTTTCCTAAAAACCAAGAAAAGGAAATCGGTACAAGGAAACCAATAAAATAATATTTTTATCCATTTCCATCCCTAAAACTCACCTACAACATCCAATAAAATAATATTTTTATCATCCAACCCATCTCATTTCATCTCATTTCTTACCTTTAAAAATAAGCAAAACACAAGAAATGTGTCACATCATCCAACTCATCACATCTCATCTTATCTCATTTTTAAAAATCACACCACATCATCCAACTCATCACATCTCATCTTATCTCATTTTTAAAAATCACACACATCATCCAATAATATTATGACAACTCATCTCATCTCATTAAACCTTCCTTTCCATCCATTTCCTAAAAAAAACAAGAAATTGATTTCCTTAAGTATGTGTCACATCATCCAATAATATACCTCCAACTCATCTCATCTCATCTATTTTCTTATTTTTAAAAATGAACCAAACACAAACAACCTCAAAACTTAATCCAATAATATACCTCCAATTCATTTCCTTATTTTTTTAACCAACCAAACAACCTCAAAACAAGTTTTTTTAAAAAATCACTCACATCATCCAATAATATGGTGACAACTCATCTCATCTCATCTCCTATTCTATAGTTTTCTTCTTTTTTAAACCAACCAAACAAACTCAAAACAATTATTATGGAAAATATGTTTATTTCCCAATTTTTTTTGCGAAACTAACAGCCCCTTAACTAAAACAACGTGCTATTCAAATGGAGTGTTAGGATTTAGAACAAACACCACTTTATAACCTGTTTCTTTCTCCTGGGAAATTTTCTTAAAACCTCAAAACCCTATCTCAGAAAAAAAACAAAAAAAAGAAAAAGGAAAAGAAAATCCATGGCGACCAACACCGGCGAGTATCGCCTCAGCTGCGAACTCCGCGGCCACGAAGACGACGTAAGCGATCCTCAATCATCTTACTGCTACTCCAAATTTGCCCTAACCCTAATTTTTTTCGATCAGGTTCGTGGCATTTGCGTATGCGACGATCTAGGGATCGCGAGTTCGTCGAGAGACAGAACGGTGAGATTTTGGACTCCAGATCCCCAAAAAAAGCACAGATTTTTGCTGTCCAAGACTTTGGCAGGGCATTCGAGCTTCGTTGGGCCGTTAGCTTGGATTCCGGCGAGCGATCGGTTCGCTGAGGGCGCACTTGTATCGGGAGGGATGGATACACTTGTTTTGCTGTGGGATTTGAGTCGAGGAGAGGTTGCGGAGACGATGAAGGGGCATCAGCAGCAGGTTACAGGGATTGCTATTGATGATAATGGAGATATCATCTCTTCGTCAATTGATTGGTACTGCTATTGGTTTTGATTAACCTTAGTTAGTTGAGTTTGAGGCTTTGTCGAACTTGTATTTTTATAAATTGGATTCTGTTTGCAGTTCAATTCGGCAGTGGAGGAAAGGCCAAACTGTTGAGTTCTGGGAAGCTCACAAAGTGGCTGTTCAAGCTGTTGTGAAATTGTCAACTGGTGAACTTGTTACTGGTATGTTTTAGCTCAAGACAGTGGTATCCATATTTTACGCCCTTTCGATGCAATTATATTTTGCGTTGGTATTTTCTAAGTGGGATTTGCTATCAGTTTACCTTGTAATGATTACCTGAAGATGGGCATTCCTTTTATTTTTTATTGGAGTTACGTAAATTCAAGCAATGCAGTAAATATGTGCAATATGTGATTATGTCTTGCAAGGAAAAACAACACATCTTTCAGGGGCTGAGGGAAGTACAGAAATACAATAAATACGTGAATTGTCTTTGAATCTTCACTGCAACTTGAAAAGCATCTTAAGCTATAACAACATGATTGATGAGGAATGTCATATTGAGAGTACAAGTGAAGAGCTGAAATACTCTTAAGCTAACAACAACTAGTGAATAAGATGCAAGAAGATAAATGACGAAATGTATAGCTACAATATTACGCATAAGCAAATACACATGGGCCAGATGCAACAACATATTGAGTCCCTTATTCAGAATTTCCCAGCATTACCCTTATTTTGTTTTTTGAACACTTCTCTTGCACAACCATGTTGTTTATTGAATATGCCATTGGTCTCTTTACTGGCGATTAGTATTTTATGTTGCCCATGTTGGCATTTGTGAAAATTTGTATACGTTTTTACCACATTGAAGTTTATTTGAGTTTAATTCTGTCTAGTGCGTATATATTTTAAAATTGTGCCAGTTCTCTAGTTTAATCAATAACTTTGTGGGTGCAAATTTATTAGGTTTTCTAACCATAAAGTTATAAGCACCGATGCTGGCATTCAATAATATATGTAGAGAATAATATGTTATTTTTAAAAAAGTTTCAGTTCTCTAGTTTGAATAAATAAATTAGTTTGTGGATATAAATATTACGTTTTCTTACCATATAGTTACAAACTTACGAGGACTGACTAGCATTTAACAATATATGATGGGCTGAATTGTATTTGAAGCAACTTTATTGTGAACAACTGACCTATATCTTTTGGTTGATATAGTTCTTTAGATCCATAAGTTCGATTTATTAATTCATTCAAAGCATCCTAATGTTTGATGATTTGTAAATCAGGGAATCACAGTTTCTTAAAACTGATTCGTTTTAAGACCATTATGGTTTTGTTTGTATGTCTAATATTTTTTGATCTAAGCCTTCATTGAGATATTTGAGGTCTACGACATCTTAAATCCTTTTTTCCATCTACTGTGTTAGTGGCCATGTGAAACAGACAATTAAGTGGTAGGACTGATCTCAAGTGCAATGTCATATTATGTCTGCGTTGACCCTTAACATTGCAGTGGGTGAAATAATAGTAAAATCTAAGCATTGTGAAGTTCCTTATAGTAGTGTAAGCTATTTAGTTATATGAATGAAAATGGAATATATGAGATTCTTACCAAGAGAAGGGTATGGAAGTAGTTTATTGAAATGAATATGGGAATGCAACTGCTATGAGACCTATGAAAACTACATAAAGTCAGTCTACAACTAGGGCAACAACTAGGGCACCCCAGTTTGCTGAAGACTATTACCCTTTATTCATTTAATTAAATAAATGAAGGCCTTTGTAGGAAAAAGTATGCTGGTGGGTAAAGTTCTCTGTTAATCTGTTATAATTCCCTAATTGTTATGTTTTTACCTTTTGGGAAATAAATATGATCCTTGCTGAGAAGACTGGTGAAACTTATCCCCGCGTGTGGGCAGGTGGCAGAGACATCCCATTGCCAGGGGAGGCCCGAGTTCGAGCCCCCCTGGCAGCGGCGTGTTTAAATGTGCTTTAACACTATGGCCACGCCCTGTCACCCGTGTCCCTTAAGCGTCCTACTTACCTGGCTCTGGTATGTGGAGGGGGGGGGACCCAGCAGCCCGGGGTTTTCCTTGGGTAGCCTAGTACTTAACCTCAGGTCTTCCAGCAGGGAGTGGAGTGCACTAGCCTAGGCCCTAGGGTTCCTTGTTACCGGAAAAAAGACTGCTGAAGTTTCCTTTGGGTATGAGTCATATGACTGCTGAACTTTTCCTTTTGGGAGAAAGTTTATGTTTCACCAGTCTTGGAATATATTTATATTGGACAATTTGGTGAATATCGCCTGATATCATACTTCATCATGTTCCATGAAGATCCCGATCTTGGAATGTACCAGTGCTTTGTGCATTTGGAAAAACATGCAGTGCTCTGATGACTGCCTATTATAACAGGAAAAAGTGGCAGAAGATTTTCAGTACTGATTACATAGTTGAGACAAGACTTGACGGTGATGAGAGCTAGGTTCTTTTGGTGACTTTATGTTTGCAAACTGATTGCTAAAGTTAGGAACATGTTATATGGGGGCCTAATGCATCAAGTGTAAACGGATTGTTTCACAAATTGTTCACAGCTTTTTTGCTAAAGCATGCTATTGCGGTTTTCCTTCATATTTCAGTAAGTTATTAACAAAATAGGATAACAGTCATTTTCAATTATTTAATAATTTTTTTCTAGGCTCGAGTGATTCGACTGTTAAGCTTTGGAGAGGAAAAACTTGTTTGCACACATTTCAGGGTCACACAGGTATGTTTTTTTTAATGCTTGTTGTCTTATTCTATTAGTTCTAACAAATGACATATTTTCTTGTTCTTTGCACTGCGTTGATACTGTTGGTTCTCTTGCAAGCTTACTTGGACATTTTCATTTTAGGGAGAAAAGAGATTGACATGGGTAGTAGAAAATAGAAACTACTTTTCTTTGACGTCTCTGTTATATTTCTAATCAACCTGAATGAAGTATTTTTTAGAAAATTTGAAGTCAATAGAGATGCACATGTTTATTTTGTGATATGCAGTTTGATTTCTGCAATATCACATTACATTTGTTTGTTCTATTTTAAACGGGTGTTTCTGGATATTCATATAGACGCACACCACCCCACTTCCCCACGCCCCCCCACCCCCCCCAAAAAAAAGAAAAAGGAAAAAGAAAAAACAAAACACACACAGATGTGTGCGTCATGGTTTTAAATGTTGGCCGACATGTCGGATCGAAGGATAAAACGACACGGATATGGCCATTCCAAGTTGGATTTCGTTTTCGAGGTCCATGTTGGATATGTCGGGGGATATCGTGGACATATCAGTCATTTTCAGCCTTGAAAAATTGGCTGGTTTTTTTTGAGTTGATAAGTATTTGGGTTTGGGTTTAGCACTCAAAACCCAAACCCCATTAATTCTTCTTTTAGCCTTTTGCTCCCATAGTAACCCGATAGCATATAATACAAATTAGGCAAACAAAAAAAATGTTGCTCTCTTTTCCGCCGCGATCTCCTCTCATTCATCTTCTCTATAAATTGAAATTGCGAATTCATAAAAGCGTGATGTAAATAATAAGTTTGAACTATAGCTTGAAATCAATCCAAAATCTAACAATTTATGTCAATTTTACGCAAGACACTTTACTTTTTTGTTAATTATATGCAAGGCACTTCCGAAAGTTCTAGTTTGACAATGTGTATTTTGTTTATTTGTTGGCATAATATTCCACTGTTTCCCTTCAAGAAATGGAAAACAACTTGTGTCTTGATGTTGAATACTCAAATCAAGTAGGATAAGCTATAACAAGACAAGTGCGTTCCATCTTGAGTAGAAATCCATTTGATATGGCAATCAATATTTAGTATATGTCCCCCGATATATCCCCGATTTTTGCTATCCCACATGAATTTTAGCTGTCCGACATGAACCCGACATCCGACATTTAAAACATTGGTGTGGGTTATGCATGCGCATACATAGTCAAAGGTCGCTTCAATTACAGAACTCCAGAGTTAGAACGAGTGTTGAGATTTATAAATTTTACAGTCTACAAGATTCTCTACTTAACCATGTTTGTTCTATTTTAAATGGGGGTTTCATGTCAACACACAAACATCCCCACACATACCCCACACCCACCCACCTACACACCTGCTCACGCAACGACATACACCTCCACTCACCCACAACACACCCGCACCTCCCCACACAAACAGATGCGCGCATGATGCACACATTATTGATACATATTGTCAAAGGACACTTCGACTACACCATAACTCTAGAGTTATGATGAGTGTTGAGGTTTATAATTTTATAATCTACCATGCTAATTGCTAACCATGTTTGTTCTGTTTTAAATGGGCATTTCACTGTTTCTAGATATTCATATGCACAACACCCCCTCACACCCCCAACACCACGGGCACTGTCACGCCCCGGTTCCACTTTTAAATAATCTCGAGCGTGACTCGGCCGACAATGCAACCATACGGTCATATTCACGCCTAAGGATTTTTCCTGTATACAGATATTGCCAAAAGAACTATAGAGCATGTAACTAAGAGAAAATAAAGGGAAATAGATAGATAAAGAAATCTCTGGAAAAGATAGAGTTTTCGTACATGTCCACAACTATCCAAAGTAGGAAAGAGGATAAATACATTATAGTCTGAGAACCAAGTTCATTACATGAAAAGTCTCATAACAACATAACTACCTAAGATAAAGGAAGTGGAGAACTGATATAATAAACAGTGATCACTGTTGCTGATCCTGCCCCACAAAATACTCTCGGTCCTGCGAAAAAAGAACGATTCCCGAATCTGGGGTGAGCAAACCCCAGGGGAGTCAGGAAACTCCCAGCAAGCATGTAAAATGAGGAAATTGTGCGCGTATAAGTGTAGGTGCATATAAAGAAAAGATGAATTCTAAATTAGCAGAGGGAATAAAATGCCAATGAAGAGATCAAGATAACGTCTATTTCCAACATACAAGCGTATTATTATTATTTTAGATGTTATTTGAATTAGAGAAATATTTTAATGTATATAAATCGGCTTCCCATAAACCGTCCCGATAACACGGCTTCAAGTCAAGTATTGACCATTTGGTCCTTTTATGTATATAACTTAGGATCAGGAATGCGCATGTGCCCGTTTATATACATGTTATATTCTCCGTCTAATTCCCCCTTATAAACCCCATGTTTTTCTGTTAAATCTAAGTGACTGTGCATGAAATGTTGTGCACTAATCACAGAATTACCGTGGAACAGCTTCCGTAAAACTATGAAAAATAACTGTGATCCGGAACATGTCTAGTCGATACTATAATCAAGGTTTTAAATGTCGGATGTCGGGTTCATGTCGGATGGCTGAAATCCATGTCGGATAGCGGAAATCAGGGATATATCGGGGGACATTGACTAAATATCGGATTGCCATATCGGGTAATGCGCATATGTATAATATCATGTCTTAAATGTAATCTAAGCATTCATAAATTCAATATAAGCATACTTTATAAATTCTATATACTAAACATATAAAAAAGTAAATAATATATGGATTTAGGTTCATAAATTCTTTCTATCGGGCTCATAAGAAACCCTTAAACATGAGAACGGGTCAAACGAGTTTGAGTATTTATCACTAAACCTAAACCCGATAACAAAAAACAGATCTTAAAAAAATACCATATCGGTCGATTTTTTAAAGCTAAAAAATAGATCGATATGCCTGATATGACCTTGATATTTCCGATTTGACCCTGAAAACCGATATACGAGTTGAAAACGTCCATGTCGTGTCGGTCAAGCCCTCAAACCGATATGTCGGCCGACATGTCGGACATGTCGGGCGACATTTAAAACCTTGACTATAATAGTAATAATCAGGAAAAAAAATCTCATATCGGGACATTGATATCGAGGGTATAACCATGCTTTGAAAGCACGCTTATAAATCATAATTTTTACGGAAGTCGTTTTCATGCGCAATCTCTCATATTGGATAATAACTAGGTGATCAAACAATAATTTTTCCATAAAGTCATGCATGTCAAACACAGTAAGCTAATCATGCTATTTCAAGGGATCTCTCCAAAAATACAGTACTCAATCTTGATTTTAATAATCAAAATATAAGGGGTGTAAAATATCATATGAAGGAATAAAAGAGGAGTTAATGAGAGATTAGAATGCTATCATTAATAAATTAGATTATTTGACTATTGTTACAATTTGTACATGCTTATTTTCAGTATCCTAGCAACAATAACTATAAAATATTTCTTTTAAGGCATTAAATCATATTATCTGTAAATATGTGCATCGGCCCGAAGCCCACAAAAACTCAGGCCCAACCACTTTCTTTTAATAAGATACAACTCTAGTATAAATTATTAATGCCCAAAACAATAAAAAATTTCTTTTGAAGGTTACGGGATTTGAACTAGGAACTTAAGGGTTATCATTTTTGGCATCTGACCACTAGACCGATTTTTTTTTTGCTTTTATGACATGAGTAATGTAGAAAATGTATAAATTTGTGTTCAGATAATTGTGTAAATCTTAAAAGTACAAATATATCTACTAAACCTTCATATTTGTTTTCAGAAAAATTGAAATTCACTTGATTTGAACTCCGAACCTAGCTGTTATCATCTAAGGCATAACACGACCTAATTAACGTGTTGTACGAAAATGAGGGAATAAGAAAACCTACATATCAGCAAATTTTACTAACAAAGATAATTTTCCTTCTCACTAATCCTACTGTCCACATACTAAACAAAACTATTTTCACCCATATAAAAAAATAAAAATTTATAAAGAACGCTTATATGAGAAAATCCAAATAAAATAACAATAATGATAATAATTGAGAAAATGATACTTGCATAATAAGAATGAGCAAGATAAAATATGCTTGCCTATTTGCCGAGCTAAGTCTCTCAATCCCAATACCCAGCAAAAATCCCTACTCTTCCTCCTCTGTTCGTTTTTCCCCCGTGAGGCAAAAAGAGGGTTATAAAGTCAAGCAGGTTGATTAGGTGGAGTTAGAGACAATCAGAGGGGTTAGGTAGAGGTTTAGGCAAACATGTAATTCATGAAACAAAAATGAGGTAACCTTGTTAGGGGGTTGGCAATTTATTCTAAAAGTGAGGCTTGAGATCTAAGAGATTGGTAAAAGAAACATCATGACCCCATGTTGGAAAAAATGCATAAGTCTAAACTTCTTTGTTTAGTTAGATTACATACGTACACAATAAAAAAAAGTCATAAAGCAAGCCATAAAGCTAGCATACAGCCATAAAGATAGTTTGAATCTGTGGCCAACGTGTTCCTCTTAGTTTGAATAGGTCAAAATCACAACCACATGGACTTTTGAGGGTGTCTCCCATAAAACCCCTAAACTTTATTTATCTCATAATATCACCTAAACTTTTTGGGTTTCTCTCAAAAATTAAAATTTCAGGTATTTACTTTGAGCCACATGTAAGGTTAGTGGGTATTACATCTCACCCACCTAAAAAAAAATTTCGTCCTCAAAATTAAATCTAAAAATACAAGGAGCTAGATGTTACCAGAATAAAGAGATGTGAATAACGCTGACAAATATCGTCCTCTCATTCCCATGTTACCTCGCCAGGTCCATGGTGTGCACATGATACCAATACTAGATGGATAGTTCTATTCTTAAGAAATTTCTCCTGTCTATCTAGAATCTTTATTAGTCGCTTCTCATAAGATAGGTTTGTCCTAATTTGAAGCTCTGCGATATCTAGGGCATGGGTCTCATCTCGCACATATCGTCGAAGCTGTGATACGTGGAATACATCATGCGCTCCTTCCAACGACGGAGGCAAAGCAAGCCGGTATGCCACCTTTCCTACTTTCTCCAATATCTCGAAAGGACCAATGAATTGTGGACTAAGCTTCCCGCGGCTTCCAAATCTGATAACTCCTCTGGTTAGGGATATCCTTAAGAAAACATGCTCTCTAACCTGAAACTGTAGAGGTCTCCTCTTAGTATCAGCCCAACTATTCTGTCTATCCTGAGCCGACCTAAGGCGCTCTCATATTGCCTTTATCTTGTCCACTGTCTGTAATATCATCTCAGGACCTAGCAGACGTCGCTCTCCTAAGTCATCCCAGCATATAGGAGATCTATATTTTCTTCCATATAATGCCTCATAAGGTGCCATCTGGATATTAGCCTGATAACTGTTATTGTAAGAAAACTCCACCAAGTATAAATGGTCTTCCCAAGGGCCCTTGAAATCCAGCATGCATGCCCGCGACATGTCCTTCAGTATCTGTATAGTCCTCTCTGATTGTCCATCGGTCTGAGGGTGGTACGTCGTGTTGTAACTCAGTTTAGTCCCAAGACACTGCTGCAAGCTCTTCCAAAAGTGCGATAAAAATCGTCTCTATCAGAAATAATGCTAATTGGTACTCCATGCAAGCGTACTATCTCCCTCATGTACAGCTCCGCTAAACTCTCTGTCGTTTGTCCAACTCGAAATGGTATGAAGCGAGCCGACTTGGTGAGTCGGTCTATTACTACCCATACGACGTTTCCCTTCTGGCTCCTCGGCAGAGCTGTGACAAATTCCATTGTAATATGTTCCCACTTTCATTCGAGAATAGGAAGAGGCTGCAATAACCCAGTTGTCCTCTAATGCTCGGCCTTCACTTGCTGATATTAGGCATTTTGACACAAATCGGGCTATCTCCATCTTCATTCCTGGCCACCAGTAATGTTCCCTCAAGTCCCGGTACATCTTTGTGGCCCCTGGATGAATAGATAGCACAGAACTGTGCGCCTCCTCCAACAATTCTCTTCTGACATCACCCTTAGTCACACACAACCTAGTATAAAATCGTAATGATCCATCCTCATATATTTGTAGATCAATTCTCTCCCTTGATTCCACTTGTTTCTTAAATTTTTGGTACCGAGCATCCTCGAATTGGGTAGCCTTGATCCGGTCCACTAGAGTTGATTGTAATTGCAAACTCATCAACCGTCTCCCTGCTCCAGGCAATATAATCTCCATGTTCATCCTCCAAAACTCAGCTAGCAACTCTCGCTGTCTAGTGAGTCTTATCGCCACAGGTTTCCTGCTCAAATGATCTGGCACTATATTAACCTGTCCTGGGTGATATTGTAAATCAAGATTGTAATCTGTCATAAGCTCTAACCACCTTCGTTGTCTCAAGTTGAGCTCCTTTTGAGTAAAGATATACTTTAAACTTTTATGATCTGTGTACATCTCCACTCTGCCCTAAAAGATAGTGCCGTCATAGCTTTAATGTAAAAATTACCGCCGCTAGTTTCAGATCATGAACCGGGTAGTTCCTCTCACGTGTTTTCAGTTGTCTAGATGCATAAGCTACTACCTTCCTATGTTGCATCAGAACACAACCTAAGTCCAAACCTGAAGCATCTGTGTCACTACAAATCCTCCTGACCCATTCAGAATTGTCAAAACTGATGCTGTTGTCAACTTGTTCTTCAATTCCTCAAATACTGCTTGACACTCCTGAGTCCACACAAACTTGACATCCTTTCGAGTCAGCTTAGTAAGTGGTCCTAAAATCTCAGTGAAATCCTTTATGAATTTTCTATAGTATCCAGCCATCCACAAGAAACTTCGTACTTCTGTCGCTGATGTAGGCGGATTCAACCTCAACACCGCATCAACCTTCTTCGGGTCCACAGAGATACCTGCTCCTGATATTACGTGCCCCAGAAAGGACACTTGCTCCAGCCAAAACTCACACTTGTTCAATTTTCCATAGAGCTTCTCATTTCGTAGGATTTCCAACACCATCCGTAGATGTTCTGTATGATCATCCTCGATCTTGGAGTATACAAGAATGTTATTGATGAACACCCACACAAATTGGTCGAGATATGGAGAAAACACCTTGTTCATCAAACTCATAAATGTAGAGGGAGCGTTTGTTACTCCGAACGGCATCACTAGGAGCTCATAATGTCCGTATCGTGTGCGAAATGCGGTCTTGAGTATGTCTTCCTTCCTCACCTTCAGCTGATGATAACTTGACCCGAGATCCAGCTTAGAAAACACCCTAGCCTCTGCGAGCTGATAAAAAAGATCATCAATCCTAGGAAAGAAGTATTTATTTTTGATGGTAGCCCAATTTAACTCCCTGTAGTCAATGCACATCCTTCAGCTACCATCCGGTTTTGTCACTAACACCACTGGTGCTCCCCAAGGTGAAGTACTAAGCTTGATAAATTTATTATCAAGATACTCCTGGACATGCTTTCGTAACTCTATATCTGCTATCGGCATCCGGTAAGGGGGTTTTGAGATAGGTGCAACCCCTGGAATAAGATCAATGACAAACTCTATATCTCTATCTGGTGTCAGACCCGACAACTCATCAGGGAAAACATCAAGGAACTCATTGACAATTTCTGGTATAGGTTTCTCCTCAACCTCTATACAGGTTAATACTCCATCCATGTCAGCTCGATAATCTGGATGCTCCATTACTTTGCTACCACTCATAAATTCAAACTCTGGGTGATCTGGTATCTTGAACATTATGCTTCTGCGTCGGTAGTCGATCGTCGCATGAAAGTTGTAGAGCCAATCCATCCCCAAAATAACATCGAACCCGTTAGTATCAATCACTAACAAGTCTGCAAATAGCTCCCTACCACAAACTATCACCGGGCATTTCTTACACTTCCTGCTAGACGTTAACACCCCGCTACCGGTATGGATATTCCAGCTTGCATCTAAATTATCACATGGTATAGTGTGTAGTGCAATGAACTGAGTAGATATAAAATAGTGCGATGCCTCATAATCAAATAAGGTAAATGCATGGACTGAATAAACCGAAATGGTACCCGTGACTACATCACCAGATGTGTCTGCCTGCTCAGCAGTAAGTGTTAAAACCTGACTTTGTCTCTGTTGCTGCTAAGCTTGTTGACCGTATGGCCCTAGGCGCCTTTGCTGATACTGTGGTTGGTATAAGTGCTGGAAAGGGGGACCTCTCCACTGTCTCTGGCCTTGAAATTATTGACCCCTTTGATGTCCTGCGAACATCTGTTGTTGAGTAGGTAGGGACGACCTCTACTGTTTACCTGGTCTAGCCTGACCTGCTGGTACTATCGCTCCACCTGAAGCTCCTCCTGAAACTCTCCTATTAGGAAAAGTCGTAAGCTGATGCTCTGCTGCCCTACATGCTAGGCACAACCCGTTAGTTCTCATGCAGTCCTTCATCAAGTGTCCCGGCTTGTTGCAAAAATGACAAATCATGTTGGTTGGTTGTGGAGTTGGTCTCGAAGTTCCTGTCTGCTGGCGTTTGGCTGGTGCTTCTGCCGTCTGAGACTTATGCTGGTTAACCCATGAGGTCTGTTTTTCGAGCTGTCTCTAGGACATCAACATAAGTCTCTACCCCATTCTGACTGTAAATCTGAGTCTAGATCTCAAAATTTAGATCTTGCATGAACCTCTGTCCCTTATCCACCTCATTTGACACCATCCCTGGGACAAACATGCTGAGCTTGGCAAATTCGGCTACATACTCATCTATAGTATTAGCTCGTTATCTCGGTATTGCCAACTGCCTCTGCATCTTAAGACGAGCTGTTCTTGGGAAAAATGTCTCTAGAAAACTCTCCTGGAATGTCTCCCAAGAAATTGGCTGATGCAACTTCTCCTCCTCTGCATCCCATCAGGTCCTTGCTACTTTAACGAGCTGCAGTTGCACAATATTCACTCGGTCTTCGTCTGGTATTTTTGCTACCCTCGATAAGCGCTCCATGGTCTGCAATCATATCTCGGCTTCATATCCTCCTTCAGCCCCAACAAAGTTTTGCGGGTTGAGCTTACGAAAATCGGACACATTACCTTGCCTGGCAACCTGCTGCCCATCCCTCTGGCAACTATGAGCTACCAGCTCCCTAATCGCTCATGCAAGATCAGTCTGAGCGACTTGGTGTCCCTCAGGAACAACTGGAGTAGGGGTTGGACGTCTTGGGGCCATAGTGATCACGTAAAATGAGATTGGTCAAGTTTAGGACTTGAGAATCAGGGTATTGGGAGTCAAATGACGTATTTCTGAAAAGAAAAGAATCTATTCTATACATGCTCTATTTTTGGTCCAATCTAATTTTGTACTTGTATACAGGACGAGAAAACAATTCCTAAACCTGGCTCTGATACCAATTAAAAACATTGTCATGCCCCGGTTCCACTTTTAAATAATCTCGAGCGTGACTTGGCTTACAATGCAATCTACAGTCACATTCACGCCTCTGGATTTTTCCTGTATACAGATATTTGCCAAAAGAACTATAGAGCATGTAACTAAGAGAAAATAAAGGGAAATAGATAGATAAAGAAATCTCTGAAAAAGATAGAGTTCTCGTACATGTCCACAACTATCCAAAGTAGGAAAGAGGATAAATACATTACAGTCTGATAACCAAGTTCATTACATGAAAAGTCTCATAACAATATAACTACCTAAGATAAAGGAAGTGGAGAACTGATATAATAAACGGTGATCACTGTTGCTGAGCCTGCCCTCAAAATACTCTCGGTCCTACGAAGAAAGAACGGTTCCTGAATATGGGGCGAGCAAACCCCAGGGGAGTCAGGAAACTCCCAGCAAGCATGTAAAATGAGGAAATTGTGCGCGTATAAGTGTATGTGCATATAAAGAAAAGATGAATTCTAAATTAGCAGAGAGGGAATAAAATGCCAATCAAGAGATCAAGATAATGTCTATTTCCAACATACAAGCGTATAATATTATTATTTTAGATGTTATTTGAATTAGAAAAAAAATATTTTCATGTGTATAAATCGGTTCCTCGTAAACCACCCCGGGAACACGGCTTCAAGTCAAGTATTAGCCATTTGGTCCTTGTATGTATATAACTTAGGATCAGGAATGCGCATGTGCCCGTTTATATACATGTTATATTCTCCGTCTAATTCCCATTTATAAACCCCATGTTTTTTTAAAATCTAAGTGACTGTGTATGAAATGTTGTGCACTAACCACAGAGTTACCGTGGAACAGCTTCCGTAAAACTATAAAAAATAACCGTGACTCGGAACATGTCTAATCAAGAGGGGTGCATCGTCTAGTTGATGCTATAATAGTAATAGCTAAGAAAAAAAAATCTCATATCGGGACATCGATATCGAGGGTATAACAATGCTTTGAAAGTACGCTTATAAATCATAATTTTAACAGAAGTTGTCTTCATACAGAGTCTCCTATTGGATAATAACTAGGTGATCAAACAATAATTTTTCTATAAAGTCATGCATATCAAACACAGTAAGCTAAGCATGCTATTTCATGGGATCTCTCCAAAAATAGAGTACTTAATCTTGATTTTAATAATCAAAATATAAGGGGTGTAAAATATCATATGAAGAAATAAAAGAGGAGTTAATGAGAGATTAGAATGCTGTCATTAATAAATTAGATTATTTGATTACTGTTACAATTTGTACATGCTTATTTTCAGTATCCTAACAACAATAACTATACAATATTTTTTTAAGGCATTAAATCATATTATCTGTAAATATGTGCATCGGCCCGAAGCCCACAAAAACTTAGGCCCAACCACCTTCTTTTAATAAGATACAACTCTAGTATAACTTATTAAGGCCCAAAACAATAAAAAAAATTCTTTTGAAGGTTACGGGATTTGAACTAGGAACTTAAGGGTTATTATTTTTGGCATCTGACCACTAGACCGATTTTTTTTTTTTTTTGCTTTTATAACATGAGTAATGTAGAAAAGATATAAATTTGTGTTCAGATAATTGTGTAAATCTTAAAAGTACAAATATATCTACTAAACCTTCATATTTGTTTTCAGAAAAATTGAAATTCACTTGATTTGAACTCCGAACCTAGCTGTTATCATCTAAGGCATAGCACGACGTAATTAACGTGTTGTACGAAAATGAAGGAATAAGAAAACCTACATATCAGCAAATTTTACTAACAAAGATAATTTTTCTTCTCACTAATCCTACTGTCAACATACTAAACAAAACTATTTTCACTCATAAAAAATAAAAATTTATATAGAACGCTTATATGAAGGAAAGCCAAATAATAATAACAATAATGATAATAATTGAGGAAATGATACTTGCATAATAAGAATGAGCAAGATAAAATATGCTTGCCTATTTGCCGAGCTAAGTCTCTCAATCCCAATACCCAGCAAAAATCCCTACTCTTCCTCCTCTCTCTCATTCTCCTCTGTTCGTTTTTCCCCCGTGAGGCAAAGAGAGAGTTATAAAGTCAAGCAGATTGATTAGGTGGAGTTAGAGACAATCAGAGGGGTTAAGTAGAGGTTTAGGCAAACATGTAACTCATGAAACAAAAATGAGACAACCTTGTTAGGGCCTTAGGGGGGTTGACAGTTTACTCTAAAGGTGAGGCTTGAGATCTAAGAGATTGGTAAAAGAAACATCATGGCCCCATGCTGGAAAAAAAATGCATAAGTCCAAACTTCTTTGTTTAGTTAGACTGCATACATACACAATAAAAAAAAGTCATAAAGCAAGCCATAAAGCTAGCATACAACCATAAAAATAGTTTGAATCTGTGGCCAACGTGTTCCTCTTGGTTTGAATAGGGTCAAAATCACAAAACCACATAGACTTTTGAGGGTGTCTCCCATAAAACCCCTAAACTTTATTTATCTCATAATATCACCTAAACTTTTTGGGTTTCTCTCAAAAATTAAAATTTCAGGTATTTACTTTAAGCCACATGTAAGGTTAGTGGGTATTACATCTCACCCACCTGCATGCCCACTCACACAATGACACACCTCCACCCACCCACAACACATCCACACCCAAAACCACACAGATGCATGCGTGATGCACACAAATACATATTGTCAAAAGATGCTTCCACTACACCTGAACTTCAGAGTTATGACGAGTGTTGAGGGTTATAATTTTATAATCTATCTTATTCCTGCAGATTAAGGGCCCTCTTTATGGTTTGAAATGTAGTTTTATACTCGCTTTAAATTCGTGGCCAGTAGGATTTGAACCTGGGTTGCTCTGATACCATGTGAAAAAGCCCTTCACTACGCCAAACTCCAAAGTTATGATGAGGGGTTAGGGTTATAATTATACTGTCTTAACGCACATGTTTGCATGTGCGTGCGCATGTAAATTATGCATGTTTGATCATCCTTTTAGCCCTAATTATCCCAAATCTATGCTGTAAATCTCTTGCGGGGATCGTGGAGGCTGAATATGAAGCTAAATATACTATAAAACCCGACTTTGTTCTTAAACAATTTTTTGGGATTAATAGATACCCCTGGAACATGGACTGCTTACTTTTTGTAAATGACTCATTGATTAAAGCACTTTTTTTCTCCTCACAATTGGCATTATCTTGTTAAAGTGTGAAGGTAAGGAATTTTCTATTCTTCTCTTGACATCACAACAAAACTTCGAACAATTGATAATTTTTGTTTTCCCATTGGGGCATTTCATTTTTGGTAATCATTAAGCTTTATTTTTATTAAACCATAGTTCTTGTTTCATAATATTTTTTTAAATTACGATATAATTATAATTCTTTATTTACATTTAAAGTGCTAGAATAAGAATAACCAACGGTCATATTTTCTTCATGTTCAAGCCCCACTTTGTTTTTTATTGATGATGATAACACAGGTTTTACACATTGTTTTTTTCAACCTTTTCATTTATTTACTGTTTCAAATTTCTCTGCATTAAGGAAGTTTCGACCAATGAATAATAGCTCCATTTACCCTAAGCAAGAATTTCATAGTAATGTTGCAAGCATATTCATCATCTTCTTTCGCTACAAACTCAGATTCGTTCAATTGCGAGAAGAGCAGTTTTATTTTTCATTCTCATCCTTCTTTATTCCTTTTGCTGGGAGCAATCAGAACCGTGAACCTCTTAGTTGGCTTTTTTTTCAGACGACTGAATAATCCTGTACTCATCATATGGCTCTTAATTGGCTATTCTTATCCTTGGATGCATATTATTGTTGACTCCAAAGTTGGGAGAAAAGTGGTGCTTCTACATCTTCCTCATCAAAATAGTTTATGAATCCCTTCAATTGGATTCAGTCATTATTGAGTTCACTAGTGCTCCAATGCATTTTTTGGTCTGTCTTTTCTCTCGATTCCCAATTAAATGACATATACCTTGTGGCAAACTTCTTCTTTTAACCTTCACTTATCGGTGTCTCATGATTTAACAGAAGACTATAAATTGTCATGTTGTGGAAAATGTTACTATCAGAAGTTCACAATGTTACTGGCTGTAGGGATGTTTATATATATGTGGAAAAAGATAGTTGATTAATTTGTGCTGGCATATTGGAATTGTTGATAGGGTGATGAGGTTTATGATTTAGTTAGATTTTTTTGGTTCTGTAATCTTATAGAATTGCCCTTTATTTTACTTCTTATTTTCTTTATTCATATGTGTAGAAGAAGTGTTTAACATGATGGGCATTCTCTGCAGATACTGTTCGGGGTCTTGCAATTATGCCTGATTTGGGTATTCTGTCTGCATCACATGATTGGTAAATTATCCTTCAAGTGTGTTTTAGATTGAAATCACTATTTTTTGCTTAATAGTTATTTATCCACTGATGGCTATGTGGTCATTTATTTGCCTGTTTATGGTCGCTTATGCACCGGAATTCTAGATTTTGTTTCATATTTTCGATGTAATACTTATGTGTGTTAAGGGGTGTGAATTTATAGTTAAAATAGTCTACCATCATGATAAGTTTGTGTAAGATTTGTGGTTCTTCTGACCAAAGATGTCTATCACTGTAGATATAGTACAGGATTGACTGCTACTGCGAGGACCCATTGCGACATTTTCTTGCCTTCTTGGTGATGTTTATAATGGTTTTTGAGTTATCCTAATTCTTTTCTTACCATTGGAGTTGATCAGGTACAAATATTGCTTATAAAATTAATATGTGCATAAGAGGTGGCCATATAGAGAAAATTACTTTTATCACAATATAATTATGACTCCGGTCTCTGAACATGAGATTAATTAACGTAATTTTATTGCATTGTAAACTATAATGTATAATTCATAAAACTTATATTATTCTCAAAATTTCAGGAGATAGGATTCATGCTAAATAAGCATAAAACTGAGGGTACAAAAAGTGCAGTTGTCTGGTTTCTGTACTGTTAACTTAAAAAAGCACAATGAATCATATTTATCACAACCTAACCTTTCAAGATAGTCGTACTCATTTCAGTTGTAAGACAACCACATCATTACTTCTATTAGCTCCTCTCTATTTTGTCTTAAGCCATGGGTGGGTTATTTTTTTCGTTGTTTCGTTGTTTTTTTTTGGGTTTTCTTTTCCTTTTTTTTGGGGGGGGAG
>NC_033800.1:129912928-129916703 GCF_001876935.1 Asparagus officinalis
AGGCTGTTCATCTCCTAAATCTGACGTACACCAGAGAAAAATAGGTGTACGTCAGCGTGTATGGCACACGACAAGATCCCACAAGGGAGAAATAGGAACAGTCGAATGATCAAAGCAAAAACAGTGATAATAATAATAATAACGTGCAAATGAATTAATAATAATCTGAATACAATCTATCACTGGAATAAAATCATCAGAAGAATCTAAGAAAACTATCCAAGTGTCAAGATCACGCAGCTAGCCAACAGGGTAATCATCCAAGTATCCAAATCACACAACTAGATGGAATTAATACTTAAATACCTATAACTTGAGACGTAGTACGTCGAGCGAAATAATCCAAACAAGGAAACCCTCATGTATATACCATATGTCTCAAATTGCAGATAATTAAATATTAATCCCGATCTATGTATGAAAAGAACAACACTGATCTACATCTCAACAAAACTAACAAGGTCCACCATAAAGCACGCAAGGATATTATTCTTGTTTTACATGTTATTTGAATTGGGGAAGAATATTTTGATGTATATAATTGGGTCCCCGTAAAGTCGTCCGGGGGCCGCCTTCAAGTCAAGTATTGGCCCTCTGGCCCATGTACATAACACTCACGATATCACGATAACAAGAAAGCGCTGTGCCCGTTTATATACATGCTATATTCTCCGTCCAATCCCCCTTTATAACCCCATGTTATCAAATTAATTAAGCAACTGTACATAAAATATTATGCACTAGCCACAGAGTTACCGTGGAACGACTTCTGTAAAACTATGAACATAACCGTGACCCACAACACGTCCGATCAAGAGTGCATCGTCTAGTCAATGCTATAATAATAATAATCAAGGAAACCTCATATCGGGATATCGATATCGAGGGAACTCGGGACTCCTCACATCGGGATATCGATGTCGAGCGAGTATAGACATGCTTTGAAGCACGCTTATAAATCATACTTTTAACAGAAGTCGTCTTCGTGTACAGTCTCTCCTATCGGATAACAACTAAGTAATAAAACAACAAGCTTCCACATAGCTATTCATGTCAAGCAATCCCACGCATGTAATCACAATATACACTATAGCTAATCATATCACAGTCTAATCTACGCAATCAATTAATAACGGATATAAAAAATGGAATAACAAGCCAAGGGAAAGCGGGATCTTGCACATAAATAATCTACGACAAATATAAAAATTGGAACGAAACTAAACAAGGATCGGGATCTTGCCTCGGGTATGTCGAACGGATCGACGCTGACGGGGATCACGACTATGCAGCGGATGGCGGTTCAGATCTGAGAGGCGACGGAACTAAGCACGAGGAGGGCAACGACGAGGTGGGTCGCGGGTGACTGGCGGTGAAGGGCGGTCGGAGGCGGCGAGTTCGGTTGCGGTGGCCAGAGGTCGTCGAAGGCTGGTCGGGAGAGGAGTCGGCGACGGGTTTTTCGGGTGAGGGAGAGGACGAAGAGATGATGATGATGATGGCGTCGGTGAGTCTAACAAGAGAGAGAGAGAGAGATATAGGAATTGATTGGAGAGAGAATGTGTGTGAGCTGGCTATAATGATGAGGAATGATTTAGGGATTAAATTAGGAGAGTGAATAAATGAGAGAGGGATAATGGGACGTGATTATGAAAGAAATAAGGGAATGAAATAAATATAGAATAGAGAGATTTTGATTATGGAGATATGATACCATATACATAAGAATAATTATTGTAGTAATAATTAAATGAATAATAATATTAACAACATATTAACAACCAAATATTTATATATACATATTTATATATATGCTAATATACTAAATTCAGGTTTACATTAATAATAATAATAATAATAAAATATTAATTTAAAAGCTTTCTTTTTACCGTAATCAATTAAATTTATAATTAACAAAACTCTTAAAATAAATATAAAATTATTTTTTTTAAATCATAGAAATTCTAGAAAATCGAGAAAAATACAGATACTCGTTTAAAAATAATAATTAAATATTTTAAAATACCAAAAAATTATTTTAACTAGTATTAAAATTCACGGTCATTACATATAGATCTTTCACACAATTCAATAAATGCTTAGCTGTATACGTTGGACAATGTGTAAACCTGAGCTGATTTTAGATAATGATTCCCACCGACAACATTGGACAATGTGTAAAGCTGATCAGTTTGTACACAACGATTCAATTTTAAATGCTGACCACCGACAAATTCAAATTCACAAAAAAAAATGGATTGGCTATAAATAACATTCACGAATTCTACTTCAAACCACCCAATTTGAAGTATTTCTTCAAAGTATTTCTAATCTCCAAACCAACCGCTTTTTACAAAAAAAATGCCTGTTTGATCATCTGGATACACGGTTACTGAAGATGTGCTCCTTTGTAAAGTATTCATGAATATTTATTATGTCACACCCCGCTTCCCAAAATACCAGAGAATCGGAACGCGAGCAAGCCCGCGACGTATTAAACTGAGAAGAGATAAGTGCTTGACCCCGTCTTCTTAATCTAATACGCTAAGCGTCAAGAAATACAAACGAAGGCACATGTCCCCGATCACAGTAATGAGAATATAATAAACAACTCAGAACCAAAAGATACATATCACAACTGAAATGATCATCCAGACATAATATTCGGGCCAAACATGCCCTTATACAAACTATCTGAATGAAATACTGGAGAATATAAAATACAATGATCAGGCGGAAAAGAAAATGCTACGAAAATAAACTGAAAGGAATAACTGAGCTTCAACTCTTCTTCTGCTTCGTCTACAAGACACTCCTGCTGAGAATACTCGACTCTGGCGCATCTCCAAGCTGAACCTGTTCTTCTTCTAAGTCTAACGTACACCAAAGAAAACAGGTGTACGTCAGGTGCATGGCGCACGACAAGATCCCAAAAGGAAGAATAGAATGGTCGTGCGACCAATGCAAATGATGGTAATAACAATGGAAACATGCAACTGAAATACTAATAATCTAAATATAATTTACTACTAGAATAGAATAATCATAATAAATCCAAGGGAATCAACCAAGTAACAAGTCGATCATGCGGCTAGTGATCAGAATAATCATCCAAGTACAGAGTTATACACTAGATGGAATTAATACTTAAAAATCTACAACAAGAGACGTAATACGTCGAGCGAAATAATCCAAACAAGGAAACCCTCATGTATATACCATATGTCTCAAATTGTAGATAATTAAATATTAACCCCGATCTATGTATGGAAAGAAATATAACTGGTCCGCACCTCACAAGAATCCATAAATCCTAACCAAAGTGACGACACCGATTCACCTTGATCCAACAAACCAACTCCAGTGGCGACATCGATCCACTGGTAACAAGTCATGTAACTAGCCATCCTATAACAGTCACTGGTTCACATCTCACACAGAGCCAACACTCATATCACCGGATAATTGACTGTTTATAAATCCCCTACGGGCATCCAATCCCGCTACACATGCGGCCTAGAGGACTACATGTAAACCGTTTTCTGCCTGGTTCGAACTTCAAACAGAACCCGAGTGACGAAACGATTTCACTGACTAAAGTGATGTACACACTTCACTTTAGCCCTACAAACCAACCACGGTGGCGACACCGACCACTGGTGTGAGCCTGGAAGATACATCAACAGTCTTATCCGACCACATGAACATTAACTTCCCCATCCCAACTCTCTTGTTTTCTATACGCATAAGTTTCTAAGTCTTAAACAGGACACACCAG
>NC_033800.1:129916713-129917357 GCF_001876935.1 Asparagus officinalis
TAATTCCTTTATAAAATAAATCCTTAAAAAATATTTATAAATGTTCTAAATAATTTCTTTTATAAAACTTTCTTAAATTACTGAAATTATTCTAAATTGATACTTATTCTAAAATAAATTCTTTTAAATTATAATTATTCTAAAATAATTCTTTTGTCAAATAAAATCTATTGTTTTATTATAATTACTCTAAAATAATTTTTTTCACCAAAATAATTTATTATAATTATTTTAAAATGATTATTTTGTCAAATAAATCCTTAAAAAATCATAAACTAATCTAAAATAATTTTATCTTATTTTATCTTTACAGTATCTATTATCAAAATATTATTTTTAGTATCATTCATCAAATAAATCCGTACATGTCATCACAGTATATGTATTTCAATGTGAATGGTCATACGTTATTGTCCACAGTCCGTTACGTCCATGACAGTTCTATACGTTATAGTTCTCAGTTCAATATATTCACGACAGTTCCGTATTTGTAACGAATAATTATTTGGGTAACGAGTTCGTATGCAAAATAAATTTGTAATCAATCTAAAATTGTACTGAGCAAGAATAGGGATCTTGCACATAAATAATCTACGACAAATATAAGAATTGGAATGAAACTAAACGAGGGCCTCGGGTACGTC
>NC_033800.1:129918357-129957391 GCF_001876935.1 Asparagus officinalis
GAGAGAGAGATCGGGCCTCTAAAACCAGTTATCGCCAGCCGGGCCCCCATCCGGCCGACACCCACGTTCTGTAGGGATACGTTCGGCCCGACGTTAGGAGCGGATTTAGGGATTGGTTACAATCGACTAACGTGTCGCCTATAAATAACCGACTTGAACCAAGCCGAGTAACGGGGTTGTTGGTTGATGGTAGGGCTTGGAATGACAAGTGCGGTTTCTGAGAGTAAAAAGCCGCTCGCGAAAGAAGTTGAGAGGATCTGGTATCAAAACCACATCACAAAGGTCACAAATCTCTGGCATTGAATAATCGGGAAGGCAAGAGTCTTGCGGGAGATCACGGAACTGATCAAACGGATCAAGTTAATCAAATCCTGAAGGAGTCTGTTTCATTCAAAGGTATCATCCACATTGCAATGTAACGCGAATTTTTCGCTTCCGGAACGAACTCTGTTACAGCGAGTTTTTAAGCTCATTCTGAGTTCTATAACTCGTTAAGCCAGTTCTTTGTATTAGCTTGGCAACGCAAGTTAATCAGGGATCCAAAACCGAGACATTGCGGTTTTCAAACAAGACTCTATCAGAAGTTCTTGAACTCGTTCAAGAGTTCTTGGTTCGAACACTCGTCAAGAGTTCTAACGCGAAGTCATGCAAAGACGAACTTCAGTTATTGCGCAGTGAAGGAAGAGACGGTGCGATCGTCAGACTGGTAGAGCAATCGTGCACCGATCAATCGAAGAACACTCCATCCTACGCGAAGGGAAGAGTGTCCGAGTTGGTTATAACAAAGGGGAGAACAAATTCGCGTCTCACTCACTCTGTCTTTTGAGGGCGAAAAGAGGTCGATTTTGAGAGAAATACAAGTCAAAATTTTCTTTCATTGTCTTTTTACTGCAAATTTCCTACAAACAGGGGGTTGTGCATCCCCAACAGGATATGGGCGGAGCTTGTAAGTAATAGAGGTAATAATCAAAATGCAGTGAACAACAGAAAAAGAATATTGGTATTCATAATAATTATTCTATGGAGGTATTGCAAAAGACAACACATTCAGAAATATGGGTAATATATCATTTCGGAACAACCGACTAAGTATAGTGAAAATCAGTGTACAACAGAGTGCTGCTGAGATATTACACGAAATAAAAATCAAATGTTATGCACATGAGCATGCCTCATAAAGGAAAATAAACTTTGCAATGCAGCCATTAATTAATATGTTTAAAGTATTCAGGAATATTGAATGAATTGACATGATATAAATCAAGGGTTTCTTTTTCTTCAAAAGATTTATCCATGTATAACTGATAACAATATGAATTCATAAATCCAATGCCTCATGTTGCCTTAAGATACATTTAAACAGCAAGAAATTTCAATTCAGGTTCCCATAAGAAACTGATATCGACACTGGACTCTTGTTTTTCCACTGCAAGCAACCTGCAAATAGTAAACCATCAAATTTCAGATATTTAAATGGAATTAAGAGGGCCCATGATTTGGGTGTGCAGTTTGGTTAGAATTATGTAGTCGGTTTATTATATCCATGTTTTATGTTCAAGCTATTCAAATAATCTGCCAATGAATTTCGACGTTTGCATGTTTTTTTTTTTTTACAACTTTGCATTTTCAGGATTTGAAGCTGGAGGGCCAAACACTCCTTCAAATATCGATCCGTGGACCGTTATTGGAAATGAAACTTTCATCAATGTGTTCACTGATCGATCTTCTTGTTTCAATCGTAATAAGGTTGCACTTCGTATGGAAGTAAATTGTGACTTAGCAGGATCAAATATTTGCCCAGATGGTGGAGTTGGTGTATACAATCCTGGGTATTGGGGCATGATATGTTTTATCTGTTGGATTTAAATCTAATTAAATCTATTTGTGGGCACATATGATTAATTTGTGTGTATTACTATCATTCAGGATAACCCACTAAAGTAATCAATTAATTTGGGTTAATGAGTATTTAAATAAATAATGAGGTTATATGTGCAGATACCAGGTTGTAATTGTAATTTGATGAGGGGTCAAATTACAAATGTACAACACCTATATATATGGGGTTATGGTCCCTAATCTAGGGTTAGCCACTTTCATTCTCTTATCCCCATCTAAAGAGATCCATAAGGGAGAAACCCTAAGATTAGAAGATCATCAAAACCCTAATCAGGTTTTCCTCAATGGATTCAGGTATATGCTTCCGCACCTTTTGATTCTAGTTAATCTCTTTCAATGGATTCAGGTATATGCTTCCGCACCTTTTGATTCTAGTTAATCTCTTTGAATCAATCATGGCTTTAAGATTTAGATCTCAAATATTAGATTTAACAAGTGGTATCAGAGACACCGTGATTTGTTCTAAGAGATTAAGATTAAAATTAGGGTTCTTTGATCTTAATTTGTGTTTTATTCAGATCTGTTCATGGATGAACAGTAATATTTTTATTTTTCGGATAAACAGTAAAATCATAGTGAACAGTAAAGTTTTTAAATTTTTTGGATTTTTTTTCTTCGATTTTTCTTGGATCTGGATCAAGAAAATTTATTTTTTTCGATTCTGGATCTGGTTTTGAAATGAAATCGATGAATTTTTGGATTTATTTTGTTTGGTCGTTAATCCCGTGCTCCTCGCCGGCAAAGTATCGCTGGCGGCCTCGCTTTCGACTCCGACGGCGACGACGACGTTAGGAAACCCTAGGGTTTCGACTTTTGGGTACGGGAGCAATGGCGGCGGCGGTTTCAGAATGAAACCCTAAGGGTTCGTGCGTGAAAACGTGCGGGAATTAAGGAGGTGGTTACCTTATTTTTGGCGAAGCTTGAAAGCTTCAAACGAACTTCGCGTTCGTTCTCAGGTGAGCCCCGCGCTCAATTCAAACGAACTTCGCGTTCATTCTCAGAAAAGCCTCGCGCTCAATTCAAGTCCAACCTCACGTTCGTTCTAAGGTGAGCCTCGCGCTCTATTCAAGTCGAACCTCGCGTTCGTTCTAAGGTGAGCCTCGCGCTCTATTCAAGTCGAACCTTGCGTTCATTCTAAGGTGAGCCTCACGCTCGATTCAAACGAACTTGGCGTTCGTTCTCAGGCGAGCCTCGTGCTCGATTCAAACGAACCTCGCGTTCGTTCTCAAAGATTGAACATCGCGTTCATCCTCAGGTCGAACTTCGCGTTCATTTTCAGACGAACCTCGCGTTCGTTCTTAGGTGAGTCTCGTACTCAATACAAACGAACCTCGCGTTCGTTCTTAGGTGAGTCTTGTACTCAATACAGACGAACCTCACATTCGTAGTCATGCGAACTTCGTGTTCACTATGGTTAAACCTCGACTGTTCATATTAATTATGGGTCCATTTTGGTATACTTAATTTATTCAATTAAGTTATGGGTCCTAATTAAGCTATGGAAAATCCCTCTAATTCAAATTAAGTTGTTTAATTTGAATTAATTTTGGTAGTTAATCAATTATTCAGATAATATGACACTAAGATATTAAGTTGTCTCTCATTCCAAATGATTAATTGAAACAAGATGTTGCCAAAGTAACCTCTCTTGTGTAGATTGATCATTAGGGATGTCAGACGTTTGTGTGCATGTTTTCGTGTAAATATTTAATCAGCCTAAAGGAAGGTTAATATTTATTTAGACTGCATACACATCTGTGATGATAAACATGTGACAATTATAAGGTTTACACGTGGATAGTGAATCGATCCAAAGATAGTTTTATTATTTGACATGTGTTATTGTCAGTGTTTGATTGTTGCAACAAGATATCACTTGCAATTAATATTACTGTCCAAAGACTTGATATTAATGTTGTACCGGATATCTTGGATGGGATTTATCATTATTTGAATTTTATTGATTACTAATTATGGTTATTAATGTGAGCATTTTTTGTTTTTTCAGCTAATACATCTGCTGCAATAATTTCTGCTAATATCAACTCAATTCCCATGCTAAATGGGACAAATTTCAAGGTTTGGAAAGAGAATATTTTAATTGTTCTTGGCTGTATGGATCTAGACCTTGCATTAAGGACTGAACAACCCCAACCTCTTAATGCGGATAGCACTCCTGATGCAAAGAAGGAGTATGAAAAGTGGGAGCGTTCAAATCGTATGAGTCTTATGATCATTAAGCGCGGCGTTCCGAAAGCCTTTAGGGGCATAGAATCCGAAAGGATTACTAAGGCTAAAGATTTCTTTATCGAAATTGAGAAACGTTTTGCGAAAAACGATAAGGTAGAAACAAGCACGCTTTTAGCACGCTTTTAGCACGCTTGATTTCAATGAAGTATAAGGGCAAAGGAAATATCAGGGAGTACATTATGGAAATGTCTTATATTGCTTCAAAGCTTAAGGCACTTAAACTCGATCTTTGTGATGAGTTATTGGTGCATCTGGTTCTGTTATCTCTTCCTGCACAATTTAATCAGTTTAAAGTCAGTTATAACTGCCAAAAGGATAAATGGACTCTAAATGGGCTCATTTCATACTGTGTGCAAGAAGAAGACATTGTTGGCCTTCTTGTTTTGATGATGATTTACAAACAATTTACTACTAATGTTGTTTGTCTAGTGTTTGTGTATTCTTATTTATTGTAGACAAACAACGTTGTTGGAGGTTGGATGGATTGCGCCATAACGACGATATCAAATGGAGGTTGGCGGAATTGTGGAGTGAAGCTATGCAAATTCAAATTACCTAGAAGAGCTTATTGAAGATCAAGATCTAGCTTGGGTAATTTAGTTTAGGATTTATATTATGTGTGTTATATACTCTAAGCTCAATTATCTATACACACACATTTTATTAGTTTCCTTGTATATATATGTAATCACATATATATACAACACAAGTTTTGGTTTTCATGTTTATAAATATGAAATTACATGTTTCATATTTATTATTGTGATTTGGTTTATCTACATAGATATGAAAATGAAATTATATATTTCATATTTTCTATTGTGTTTTTGAAAACATTGCATAGAATATGTAATTTTGTGAAAATATTGTATTCTTAGTTTGTAGACTTTAATATCAGTTTATACATGCTTTACTAAGTCTACAAAAACATTTCACAAAGTTTCAAAAGTTGGTTTATGTCAAAACATCAAAATTCAAGTATCTCATATTTTCATGTTTTGGACTAGTTTGTAAAATGATGATATTTTTCATTTGGGAAGTCCTTTCTGATAACCAGTCGCTGTAGCATGTTTATTATCATGTCTACCAAGTAGCTAAGAAGTTTTTAAAGAAGTTTTTAAACAAGGTTTTAAACAAGGGTTTAAGCTTGTTTTTGTTTGGTTTAAGTTTGTTTTGGTTTGCTGTTACAAAGAGGAGTTTTACAATCAGCTATTGAAGAGTTCATCTTCAACATTTCATCATCCTCTCTTTGTGTTTATAGAGAAGTTTCCTTAACTCTATTTCCTAGCATTTTTACTATTGAATTTCATATCAATTCTTATTGCTAGTTCTTATTGAGTTAAGTTTTATTGAATCTCACTGTTACACACACCCACATTGAGCTTATTGTATCTTTCATACATAGTATAGTTGGGTGGTGAGAGATTGTAACTTTGAGTTGTGCTTTCATTGTGTTCTCATCTATTGTAGAGAACAAATTTATATTTGTTATATTGTGAGTGTTGTAGTTGTATTTACTTTGTGAGTGTTGTAAGGTTTTCGGTGAGCTAGAAACCGAGTGTGTTGTGAAGTTTTCGGTGAACTAGAAAACCGAGTGTGAGGAGTGGACGTTGATCGGTGAACGTTGAAAACCGACATTGTGAGGGTGAGTGTGAACGTTGATCGGTGAGCGTTGAAAACCGACACTGTGAGGTGTAAACGTTATTCGGGTGAACGTAGAAAACCCGGTTGATAGTGGATTTCTCCCCGGGAGTGGGGAGCGGAGACGTAGGACGGAAGGTCCGAACTCCGTGATCATATCGCTTGTTTGAGTGTGCTTTGGCGTTCATTCATATTTATGTTCATATCTTATATCGCCATTGTCATTAGCTCATTATCTATATCATCCACTATTACCCTTGTGTTAGTTTATATATCCTTGCATATATATTTCATCATATAGGATATATCTTATTGTTTACATTGCTTATACTAGCTTACAAATATTGTTGTATTTCATACTTGCTAGGATAACGTATTAATTAATTTTAATTGGCGCTTTAATCGGATTAGATTAGCATAAGACCCTAATCACCCCCCCTCTAGGGTCTAACAGACATGTTGAAGAAAGATAAGACTGAAAGTTCTCATTTGGCCTATGCCTCTAAGGATAAGGGCAAGAAAAGAAAGAATGATAATGAAGCTGCTAAGGGTCCAGTTCAGAAGAAACAACATAAGGATAATCAGTGTTATTTCTTCTGTAACAAACCTGGACACGTAAAGAAGGATTGTACCAAATACCACGTCTGGCGTGCTAATAAGGGTACGTTCCTTACTTTGGTCTGTTCTGAGGTTAATTTAGCTTCAGTACCTAGAAACACTTGGTGGTTAGACTCTGGTGCTACTACTCACATAAGTGTTTCTATGCAGGGTTGCCTGAGCTACAGAAAGCCAAGTGATGTTGAAAGACACATCTTTGTGGACGACGGACAATCGGTAGATGTGGAAGCAATTGGGCACTTTATGTTGCTATTAGGAACTGGTTCTTATTTGGATTTGAAAGATACTTTTGTAGTACCGTCTTTTAGACGAAATTTGATTTCAGTTTCTGTATTGGATAAATCAGGTTATTCTTATTCATTTGGAAACAATCAATTCAGTTTATTTTTTAATTCAAATATTGTGGGAACTGGTTACTTGAGTACTTATGATAACCTATATTTGCTCGATACAATTGCTTCTTATAATGAATCCTTGCATGTGGAATCACGTGGTACTAAGCGTAAAATAAATAAGGAAATTTCAGCAATATTATGGCATAAGCGCTTGGGTCATATCTCAAAAGGTAGAGTTGAACGTTTTGTATCGGATGGCATTTTGAATTCCCTTGATTTTTCGGACTTCGACGTATGTGTTGAATGTATCAAGGGAAAACAGACCAAAGTTAAGAGATTAGGTGCCAACAGATCTTCGAATATCTTAGAATTGATACATACAGATATTTGTGGGCTATTCCCTACGGCATTCTGGAATGGTCAACAATATTTTATATCATTCATAGACGATTACTCACGTTATTGGTACCTATATCTTATTCATGAAAAATCTGAGTCTCTGGACATGTTTAAAGTCTATAAAGCTGAAATTAAAAATTAACTCAACAGAAGAATTAAAACCGTTAGATCTGATCGTGGTGGTGAGTACTACGGCAGATATGATGGTTCAGGTGAACAACGTCCAGGACCATTTGCTAGATACCTAGAGGAATACGGTATCGTCCCACAGTACACCATGCCGGGTTCACCTAGCATGAATGGTGTAGCTGAAAGACGAAACATGACTCTTAAGGATATGGTAAGGAGTATGATTGCTCATTCTTCTTTACCAGAGTCACTCAGAGGAGAAGCACTAAAGACAGCAGCTTACATTCTGAATAGAGTACCAAGTAAAGCAGTTGCTAAAACAGCTAAGACAGCAGCTTACATTCTGAATAGAGTACCAAGTAAAGCAGTTGCTAAAACAGCTTATGAGCTTTGGACTGGTCGAAAGCCTAGTTTAAAGCACTTACATATTTGGGGATGTCCAGCTGAGGTAAGGCCTTATAGGCCAAATGAAAAGAAATTGGACTCCAAAATAGTTAACAGCTACTTTATTGGGTACTCTGAACGCTCTAGGGGCTATAAGTTTTATGATCTCCAAAATAGTTAACAGCTACTTTATTGGGTACTCTGAACGCTCTAGGGGCTATAAGTTTTATGATCCTACACTCATGAATATTTTTGAGACGGGAACAACAACATTCTTTGAGGATGTTGAGTTTAGGGGGAGAAATAAGGTTAGAGACATTGCTTTTGAGAAGGAATTGGCTTCAGATCCAATCCATACAGTTACTTTTGATAATATTCAGGTTACTATACCTGTTGTTGCTCAAGAAGTAAATCCGAAACCTCAAGATGACAATGTTGAACAACTCGATGTTCCAGAAGAACAAACTCAACAACCTCAAAAACCAGTGCCATTAAGGAGATCCACGAGAGAAAGGAGAAATGTTATTTCGGATGATTATATTGTATTTCTCCAAGAACATGAGGAAAGTAATGGAATGTTGGAAGATGATCCGATCAACTTCCTTCAGGTCATGAAAAGTTCTAACTCTCAACAGTGGATTAATGCCATGAATGAAGAGTAGAAGTCTATGCAAGACAATAAGGTTTGGGAACTTGTCTCATTGCCAGAAAGTGCAAAACCAATTGGTTGTAAATGGATATTTAAAACCAAGCGGGATGCAAATGGTAATGTGGAGAGGTATAAGGCACATCTTGTAGCTAAAGGCTTTACTCAAAAGGAAGGCATTGATTGTACAAAGACTTTCTCTCCGGTTTTATCGAAAGACTCTTTCAAAATAATTATGGCACTTATTGCTCATTATGATCTTGAGTTGCATCAGATGGATGTTAAGACTGCATTTCTCAATGGCGATATTGATGAGATGATTTATATGGTGCAACCAGAAAACTTTGTGTCAGGAGACCTAAAGAATATGGTTTGCAAATTAAGAAAATCCATCTATGGACTCAAGCAAGCTCCTCGTCAATGGTATCATAAGTTTCAACAAATAATTATCTCGTTCGGTTTTGAGATGAACATTGTTGATGACTGTGTATATCACAAGTTCAGTGGGAGTAAGTATATTTTTCTGGTTCTGTATGTGGATGACATCTTGCTTGCCACTAATGATATAGGCATGTTGCACGAAACCAAGAGATTTCTATCAAAGAATTTGAGATGAAAGATCTTGGGGACGCCTCTTTTATATTAGGAATCCAGATACATCAAGATCGCTCTCGAGGTATACTTGGATTATCACAAAAGAGCTATATCGATAAAGTACTTAAAATGTTTGGCATGCAAGATTGCAGATCAGGAGATACCCTTTTTACTAAAGGAGACAAGTTTAGTCTCAATCAGTGCCCTAAAGGTAACCTTGAACTTCAGGAAATGCAGAAGATTCCTTATGCTTCGGCTATAGGAAGTCTAATGTATGCTCAAGTATGTACGCGTCCGGATATTACGTACATTATTGGGATAATAGGTAGATACTTAAGCAATCCTGGTATGAATCATTGGATAGCAGTCAAAAGGGTTATGAGGTATCTTCAGAAATAAAGGATTATATGCTCATATACAGAAAATCAAAACAGCTAGAGGTCATTGGGTACTCTGATTCTGATTTTGCTGGATGCCAATATAGTAGGAAGTCTACATCAGGCTACATTTATATGTTAGCAGGAGGAGCTATATCATGGAAAAGTGTCAAACAAACACCTGTAGCTTCTTCCACTATGGCAGCAGAATTTGTAGTTTGCTATGAGGCATCCAATCAGGGAATATGGCTGCGAAATTTTGTCACGGGACTACGTATTCTGGAAAATGTGGAAAGACCAATAAGGTTATATTGTGACAATAAATCTGCAGTAATGTATTCCAATAACAACAGGAGCTCAACTAAGTCAAAACATATTGACATTAAGTTCCTGGTTGTGAAAGAAAGGGTACAGAGTGGACAGATATCTATAGAGCACATTGGAACAAACTCCATGATAGCAGATCCTCTTACTAAGAGATTGCCACCCAAGGTTTTTCATGAGCACACCGCTCATATGGGTGTGGTGATATTCGAGGATATCAAGATTTAGTGGGAGTTTGTAATTTTTTAATGCTTTGTGTTTGGTTGTATTGTCTGATCAGAATAAAGTATTCAGTTAAGACACTCCGTTACATTATGTTTGGTTTTTGACCTCACTAAAGTAGGACCAGTTGAAAATAGATATGTACTGATCACATTGCATGTAATTTTCATGCTGCACATCCATGATTGATCTATGTCGTTTGATTGTATTGGTATATGTGACCATTGATGGGTCGAGTCACGATAAATGTGACGAAGGCCGCTTTGATCCTATATTGGTATAGTCAATGGACGAGATTGTTCGAAAATACATTTACAGTGATAGCAATTTTGAGCTCATAAATACACACTTTAAGGAGTCATATGGTGCCCAAGTGGGAGATTGTTGGATTTAAATCTAATTAAATCTATTTGTGGGCACATATGATTAATCTGTGTGTATTACTATCATTCAGGATAACCCACTAAAGTGATCAATTAATTTGGGTTAATGAGTATTTAAATAAATCATGAGGTTATATGCGCAGATACCAGGTTGTAATTGTAATTTGATGAGGGGTCAAATTACAAATATACAACACCTATATATATGGGGTTATGGTCCCTAATCTAGGGTTAGCCACTTTCATTCTCTTATCACCATCTAAAGATATCCATAAGGGAGAAACCCTAAGATTAGAAGATCATCAAAACCCTAATCAGGTTTTCCTCAATGGATTCAAGTATATGCTTCCGCACCTTTTGATTCTAGTTAATCTCTTTGAATCAATCGTGGCTTTAAGATTTAGATCTCAAATATTAGATCTAACATTATCGTCACTAAATGCATTTCACTAGTAGAAAAACGACCAACCTAGACGGAAATTTCCGTCTAGGTTGGTCTACAATCTGTCTAGGTTGGTTCATCTAGACGGAAATCCGTCTAGGTAGATTGGTTTATTCTGTTACCGTCTAGTTTGGATCAAACTAGACGGATTTCCGTCTAAATTGATCAATCTAGACGGAAACCAACCTAGACGGAATCGACATTTCCGTCTAGGTTGGTCTACCTAGACGGATTTCCGTCTAGATGATCCAATCTAGACGGATTGTAGACCAACCTAGACGGAAATTTCCGTCTAGGTTGGTTCATCTAGACGGAAATCCGTCTAGGTAGATTGGTTTATTCTGTTACCGTCTAGTTTGGATCAAACTAGACGGATTTCCGTCTAAATTGATCAATCTAGACGGAAACCAACCTAGACGGAAGTTATATTTCCGTCTAGATTGTTAACCTAGACGGAAATCCGTCTACGTTAACAACCTAGACGGGAAACCGTCTAGGTTACCAACCTAGACGGAAATCCGTCTAGGTTGACAACCTAGACGGTTTTCCGTCTAGGTTGATTATTGCAACCTAGACGGAATTTCCGTCTAGGTTGGTACAGTCTAGACGGAATTCCGTCTAGGTTGCTATTTTTCCAGCAAAAAAAATATATTACAATTTGTATTTTCCTGTACAATTACACCAATACATGAATACATACAATAAATACTGTATATATGAATACATCCAACCATCCAAATATAATCAAGATTTTAGACAATTCCATTCAAACCCAAAAAATATTCAAATCCAACATAATGCACAGATCCAGCCATAATATAATCAATTCCAGCATAATAAACAAATCCAACTATCTACTTCAAAATATGCATCAACCAAGACCGTCTAATATATACATCCAACAAGCATATAAGTATTGTTATAACAGATAAAGCTGTTCATTGCATTAAAAATCCACAAAAAACCTCATAAACCTCATCGGTCGTCGTCGTCGGCAGTATCTCTATCCTGGTTACGAGAACGTGTGCTGCTCCCTCCAATATCTCCACTCTGAATGGTCAATTGAATAATCATTAAGGAGTGTTTAATACATATTAAATATAAATGAATTTATTATTTTAAGAAAAAAATAAGGTACCTGAGTGCTGCTCTGACCAGCACCGGAATTATCGCCAAGCGAGCTTATAATCCGTATAACACCACCATACGCGCTATGAGGAATCGCACCGCTTAAATATTGCATGACATACCCCAGGAGATCATCCATCGAGTTCGCCGTCAGCGCAACTCTTGTCATCTCATTAGTCACCTGGATATGTAGCTCCGAGTCAATCTTGTCAAGCAAATATGCAGAGATACGTGCGACAAATGGCATAGCCTGGAACCGAGGCGGGGCTGCTCTCATGGATGTAAATGGTGTGGAGGATGCTGTGGATGACCTCATGCTTACGCCGGGTGAAGCTCCAACACCATGCAGAGGATATCTCCCTCTCCTATATTTAGGGAGAAATAAATATTAAATTTACCTCTCGAATTCAATAATGATAAAAAAATATAAATAGGAATGTAGTATTCAAATTGATTCAAATTTTCTACATCCATACCTATTATGACCCATCAAATGCTGTGTGAGAGTAATGTTGTCCTCTGCAGAAAGCATGTGAGGGTCCGGCTCAGATTGTTCCTCCTGCTGCGACATATACACAGTTGCAGCCTCCTTTGATGCAGCCTCAAATCCCTCCTAAAGCACAAATATATAATTAATTCATGGTAAAGACAATGTTATTTGTGTTCTCATTTCCTCATAATATTAACAACAAAATAGAATTAATAATACTACACAAGATATGTATAACTCTCACCACCAACTCGAGATTTGCCTTGATCTTATCTCGATTCTTCTCATCACCCCTATATCTATCACGGAAAATGCCATACGCCGCTTTCGCCCTCAAGTGTATTGGCATTAATGATTTTCCCTGTCATATTATATATTATCACACTCATAATCATACTAATCATTAAATTCATCAAAACTTTAGACGGAAATCTACCGTATCCTGACAATAAACATCCTCCAGATTGGCATAGGAGTGTGAGCCCAAGTGGTGGTCATGCAGCTTCTTTCTTCTATTTTCTGACCCCTTCGTGGATTTATTCTTTTTTAAAAGAAAAAAATTAGCAAATATGCAATAAATTAATATCTTAAAAGTATAAAGTAATTTTCATGAAACTAACCTTGGAGGCATCGCTGTCCCAATACATGAGGAGAGCTGTGAAATGAACCTCGTCAACTCGGGCGTCGAGGTTTAAAAACCTCTGCCAGTCCTCCTCATACCTGTCATAGGTTTCATGTTTGATCTCATGCCTCCATTGTTTGAGAACTACTTCAACCTTAACATTGAACACATAATTCCAAGCCCCCTCAAAGTCCTCAAGGCAGAAGCAGTCCTGTAGATTTACATACACATTTAGGAAAGATAATTTAATATCAAATACTAATTATTAATAAATAAAAAGTAATAGCAATATGTAGTTACCATAAGCGCTGTCCATATCGCCTCGTATGCGCTCCATGGTAGTTCTCGAAATTGAAAATAAGGGTTGATAATGGTCGCTCTACGCACTAGAACCCCAATATATGCATTCAAGCGGGTCGACCATGGACCAGGGGGGGCGGGGGGGAGGCCGGAGGAGGGGGGGAGTCGGGGGGGAGACCGAACAAGGGGGGGTCGGGTGGATGAGATTGAGAGAAATGGGAGGGGGTGGCGGCTGGTAGGGGCTAAAAACTGCCCTAGGAAACCTAGACGGAAATTCCGTCTAGGTTTCCTCAACCTAGACGGAATTTCCGTCTAGGTTGACTATACAACCTAGACGGACTACCGTCTAGGTTGTATAGGCAACGTAGACGGAAATTCCGTCTAGGTTAAGGCAACCTAGACGGAATTTCCGTCTAGATTGCCTGTTCCGTCTGGGTTTGTCAAACTAGACGGAAAATTCCGTCTAGTTTGCTCCAACCTAGACGGAACAATCTAGACGGAATTTTTCCGTCTACTTTGATCCAATCTAGACGGAAAAAATTTCCGTCTAGATTGCTCCGTCTAGGTTGGTCGTTTTTCTACTAGTGTTTGAAAGCGTGTAACTTTTTATTATCAGGGCTAAATTACAAGAAATTTTCTTCACCTATATCATGCAGTTCTAGAAGGGAAAAAACCTCATCTATTGTCAGCAATGAAACTGTTAGTTTTATAATAGAGTTTGGTTCTTCGGACATGCATACCTGCAGAATTATAGGTGAATGATAAGAAGGAAATATTCTTATTTTGATAAATTTCATAAAACCCCCACTCTTCAAAATCGTACCCCCCACCGGCCACACCACCCCTCCACACACCCACCCACACATCACACCCCAACCGCCCCGCAAAAAAAAGAAGAAGAAGAAAAGAGCCACTTTTGGGGTATGCAGAAGACACCCATGAGTTTTAAGAAATTTTAGGAACCTTCACATTCTCATGTAACAATCAATGGCTTCCACATTTGGTGTAACTCGCAGAATATTGAACGAGGGAAGACCTATAAAGTGGTTCTTCATGTTATGTCATTGGGATCATTGAATTTATCACTTTCGCTCATGAGCTCAGATGGATCGCAAAGCCTGGCATTTACTAATATAATGTGAGCATATTTTTCAGGTTTAACCATTGATATTTTCCATTATATATATATAACAGCCTTTTCGCTTCTTGCAGGGCTTCAGCTTCTCGAGTGTCAAATTGGACAAAGATGGCGCTTGAGTTGGAATCAAGAGGGTCAAATAGTAATTCAAGACTTCAACTGACAACCAATTGAAAAGGAGTTATTTGGTTAGATCAAGTATCTGTGATGCCTACAGACACCTATAAGGTATATAATTAATTGTAAAATTTTCTTCGGGTTTTGGAATAAATTTTTTTAAGAGTTCAAATGAGAAAAATAGAACATAGTGACATTCACATTATATATTATCAATAGTGTTCAAGACGTAGAAAATATTGCAGAATTTATGTTTTGAAGAGAACAAGGATATATCATGATATTTCGAGAACTTACATGTTATCTTCAACCATATCCTTCATACATTCAAAAATAAATATATTCTAAGGCCCTACCTTTTCATTAATATTCCATACAGGGACATGGCTTATCTCTAGTCTATTGTAGCTTTTTTGCACTGACTTAGGAATTCCAGTTTGCTGCTGAAAAAAAATGTAACCATTAGATCAGAAAAGCTTCTCAAGTTTGGTATAGTTTTAACTTTTAGATATATTTATGCAATTTCAAACTCTATTGACAAAAAAATGTGACTGTTCTTGTAATTGTTGAGTTATATAACTTAAAATTATGGGTTATTTAGCATTAGTCCCTCAAATCTGTAATAATTCCATATTAGTCCCTCAAATCATTCCTTATTTGTCCTTCAAATCTTTGAAATTGCTCATAAGTCCCTCAAATCTTAAGGCATCTTGCAATTTGGCCCAAAATGAATGATATTTCATCTATTTCTGTTAATAATACAAGCTCTAAATACCTTCTTTTTTTTTTTTGTTTCAGGTGGGTGTTTTGTTGAAGGTGACTGGTTAAGAAATGCATTTAGTTGGAGAGAAACAATTGGTCCATGGGAGGAGAGGCCTGGACACTTTGGTGATGTTTGGATATATTGGACGGACGATGGACTCGGCTACTTTGAATTTCTTCAGGTAAGTAACTGATGATCATAGTTCATAATTACCGCATAACATTACATCTGATGAAGTTCAAAAAGCTTCTTATGTAACCATGATATCTTACTTGTTGCAGCTTGCTGAAGACCTGGGTGCTGCCCGCGAAAAAAAAGAAGAAGAAGAAAAGAGCCACTTTTGGGGTATGCAGAAGACACCCATGAGTTTTAAGAAATTTTAGGAACCTTCACATTCTCATGTAACAATCAATGGCTTCCACATTTGGTGTAACTCGCAGAATATTGAACGAGGGAAGACCTATAAAGTGGTTCTTCATGTTATGTCATTGGGATCATTGAATTTATCACTTTCGCTCATGAGCTCAGATGGATCGCAAAGCCTGGCATTTACTAATATAATGTGAGCATATTTTTCAGGTTTAACCATTGATATTTTCCATTATATATATATAACAGCCTTTTCGCTTCTTGCAGGGCTTCAGCTTCTCGAGTGTCAAATTGGACAAAGATGGCGCTTGAGTTGGAATCAAGAGGGTCAAATAGTAATTCAAGACTTCAACTGACAACCAATTGAAAAGGAGTTATTTGGTTAGATCAAGTATCTGTGATGCCTACAGACACCTATAAGGTATATAATTAATTGTAAAATTTTCTTCGGGTTTTGGAATAAATTTTTTTAAGAGTTCAAATGAGAAAAATAGAACATAGTGACATTCACATTATATATTATCAATAGTGTTCAAGACGTAGAAAATATTGCAGAATTTATGTTTTGAAGAGAACAAGGATATATCATGATATTTCGAGAACTTACATGTTATCTTCAACCATATCCTTCATACATTCAAAAATAAATATATTCTAAGGCCCTACCTTTTCATTAATATTCCATACAGGGACATGGCTTATCTCTAGTCTATTGTAGCTTTTTTGCACTGACTTAGGAATTCCAGTTTGCTGCTGAAAAAAAATGTAACCATTAGATCAGAAAAGCTTCTCAAGTTTGGTATAGTTTTAACTTTTAGATATATTTATGCAATTTCAAACTCTATTGACAAAAAAATGTGACTGTTCTTGTAATTGTTGAGTTATATAACTTAAAATTATGGGTTATTTAGCATTAGTCCCTCAAATCTGTAATAATTCCATATTAGTCCCTCAAATCATTCCTTATTTGTCCTTCAAATCTTTGAAATTGCTCATAAGTCCCTCAAATCTTAAGGCATCTTGCAATTTGGCCCAAAATGAATGATATTTCATCTATTTCTGTTAATAATACAAGCTCTAAATACCTTCTTTTTTTTTTTTGTTTCAGGTGGGTGTTTTGTTGAAGGTGACTGGTTAAGAAATGCATTTAGTTGGAGAGAAACAATTGGTCCATGGGAGGAGAGGCCTGGACACTTTGGTGATGTTTGGATATATTGGACGGACGATGGACTCGGCTACTTTGAATTTCTTCAGGTAAGTAACTGATGATCATAGTTCATAATTACCGCATAACATTACATCTGATGAAGTTCAAAAAGCTTCTTATGTAACCATGATATCTTACTTGTTGCAGCTTGCTGAAGACCTGGGTGCTGCCCCAATTTGGGTCTTCAATAATGGCAAGTTTTCTTTGTTTAAAAGAATACCTTCAATATGTTGCGCGCAGCGGAAATTTCGGCAGCACTTCGGCAGCACAACAAGAGAGTCAGATCGCAATAAGACTAGTTTGCTCCAAACTAGACGGAACAATCTAGACGGAATTTTTCCGTCTACTTTGATCCAATCTAGACAGAAAAAATTTCCGTCTAGATTGTTCCGTCTAGGTTGGTCGTTTTTCTACTAGTGAGAGACTCCAGCAAGAAAAATATTGCCTTTCAAGATTTGAAGCTATAGAGAATTGGTTCGTCTTATTCTTCAAAGCTAGCATACCATGCAAATCAGCCTTAGCAAACAACAAGAGGTCATTAGCAAACACCAAACGTGAGATATTCAAGGGTGCACATTTTAGGTGATATTTGAAAGCGTTATTACTCCATACGAATAACGAATAGATACGGTGACAGAGGATCACCCTGCCTAAGTCCCCTCCTTCGCTTAAACTACTCATGCATCACACTATTAAGTGAATTAAAATATTTAATAAAACCAATACATTCCATAATCCATCCCACAAATTTAGGAGGAAACCTCAAATATATAAGCATGTTACGCGCGAGAAAAAAACTCTAATAAGTGTATTGTATCATATGCGTTTCTGAAGTCCACATTAACTATTCCTCTAGAAGTCACCCCCTTCCTACTATAATAATTTACTAGTCCGTGTCCCATGAGAATGTACATTACTAATAATAGATCTTCCTTTAACAAATGTCACTTGATTATCACTAATGGTAATTGGCATAATAGCTTGCAGTATAGCAATTAGGATTTTAGAAATTGTCTTATAGAGAGTATTACAGCAAGATATAGGTCTAGAATTCTCAACTCTAGTAGGATTAGGAATTTTAGGCACTATAGTAATAGTAGTAGATTCATACCTCCATAAAGTTTTCCAGTAGAGAAGAACTCCTTGACTTTAGCAATGATATCATCCTCAACAATCAGCCTTGATTTCTTGCAAAACCCAACGCTAAGTCCTTTAGGCTCTGGAGCCTTACAATTAGGGATAGATTTTAGAGCTTTTTCAACCTCTACAGAGGATACATAAGCACATAGATTTGTAAATTGAAGCTGATCAAGGACAGGCCCTCTTTCAACAATGGCTTGACTAACCTTAACAGCCTATTCTAATCTTCTCCCATTAGATTCTGATAGAAAGAGAGGATTTCTTGTACAATCAAATTAGAATCAGTAATCTTCCTCCCTCCATCATCATACAAACACAAAATTTTTGAATGATGTCTCCTATGCTTCAAGAAAGAGTAGAAAAAAAAAGGTATTAGTATCTCCTTTTATCACCCAAGCCAATCTGAACTTCTGCTTCAGCTAAGTGCAAATAATGAGCCCTCAGATCCTTCTCCTTTCTTAAGAAAACAACATCAAGTGGAGAAACCTATAATTCTTTTCGAACATTCTCAAGCTCCCCCTTACATTTGGGCACTCTCTAACTAATATGTTGAAAATGTTTATCCTTAAGACTTTTCGTAATCTGTTTCCTTTTTTTTTCGCTTAACAAGAATTGCAACCATAGCAGAACCCCCTACTCTTTCCTCTTCGCAACTAGATTGCACTTAATAAGGAAGTTCTCATGAGGAGTCCACATATCAAAGAACCTAAAAGGTTGTAGTCAGGTATTAGATTCAACAATGATAGTTATCACTCCAGGGGAGTGATAAAAAATAGTAGCAGGTTTGAAATTAACTTGACGACACATATAAACTTGCAGCCAAGAGTCATTAATTAGGACTTCATCGATTCTTGACCACACTCTATCCTCTCTTTTCTATCTATTTGTCCACATAAACCAACATCCAATGCTCTTCATATGAGATAACCCCGAGTATTACAAACATTCTTTCAAACCCCTAACATCAGCCTCAGTCACTAGATGATTAGATGAACTTCTCCTTTTGAGATAAACACATTTCTGAAGTCCCCCATAGCCACCCAAGGGCCTCTAATAGTACCACTGAATCCCATCAACTGATCCCACAAATTCCTGAAGTGAACGGTCAGAAGCATAAATAACGGATACAGTGAAAGCATGAACATTAGTAAGATCAACTACTTAACAATGCATTACTTGATCTAAGCAATGAAGGATAGAAACTGTAACTATATTAGACCTCCATAAGAGCCAAATTAACCCTCCCATCTCGGCAAACTGATAAGCATTGCTCCAATTCTAATCTTTAAAATGTTTATCAATAACTCTGTGAGCCTTCACCTGCTTTATTCTAGTTTCTAGAAGAGAAAATAAGCAAAAATATTTACATAAAAATTGACTCACCATTTTATTTTTAAGGGGCTTATTAAGCCCTTTAATATTCTAGAAATTCACCTCCGTAGAACACCAATCTTTTTGTCTTTCTCCTACCTTTATCAACTAAGCTAAACTCCTCATCAAGTTCATAAGCACGCTCTGAGTCTTCACCTTCTTCCTGAATCAATGTACTAAAAAATTCTCTAAAGGAATAGCATTACAAGTCATTCTCCTCATGGTGTGTATATTTCCAATTCCCCTAATAATAGCCAAGGGACTTGATTGCTGAGAGCCATTGTTAATAACCACATCCTTCTCCTTAGCTACCTCAGCACATCCTTGTCTTAACCATCTTAGGTACGTACCCTTTGTAATTTTCTTCTTGCTACAATGAGCCCCATCAAGTTCACATTTCTTACACTCCATTTAGGATAAAAGTCATATATAACTGATTACTAGAGCACCACATCCTTTGGCCCCCTAATTTTTATAACTTTTGGCAAAATCTTAGGCATATTTACTTCAACCAATGCACAAGCATATGCCAGACTCGCCACATTAGCCATCATTTTATTAGTAGTACGTAATTTGCCATATTAGCCATCATTTTATCAGTAGTAATTTGCCATATTAGCCATCATTTTATCAGTAGTAAATGATCTCCCAACCATATTGGCTATTTTAGATAAGCACCTACCATTCCAAAGATTCAAATAAGATGAGGAAACTAGATCCAAATAGAACATGTCTTAGAACCAAATTTATCAATAGACAGATCATCTGAGTAAGGTCTCATCAAAACAGACCTATTCCCGTGTATTGGGGTTGCTGGGGATACTTCAGTGGGCAAAGGGGATGTTGCTGCTGATTAGAGAACGCTTTTTAGGGACAATCAATCCATGGGTCAAGGTACAAAGTTGAATTTCTCCCCACTTCCTCTCCTGAAGTTCTACATATTAGTGATGATGAATGGGAAGGAGGAGGAAAACCTTGGTCATCTTTATTGGCTGGGCATGTTTAGGTCTTGATGTGAAGTATAAAGCTATGCTTCATTATGTTGAGAGGAATCGGAAGTAAATTGCACTGCCGAAAGTTTTGCTGCTGAAGTCTGGTATTTTTTTTGTTCAAATTTGATACTGATGACGATAGAAATGCTATTTTAGCTAAGGGATCTTGGTTCGTACTTGTTGATGCACGGATGCGTAACAGCGGGATTCAAGACTGATTTTGAAAAGGTTAGGGATCCTTGACCTCCTTTGATGGTTGATCCCCTGATAGGAGGAGTGTCCAGCATGAATGCAACACACTAGAGGACTGGAGTTGGGTTCTCTAGTGATTCCTCTAATGTACATTTAGTCAGTAGGTGATGTAACTATTTATACCCAGCTGAAGAAGGTATTCATGTAATCTCGGGCGAGTCCAAGCGATCAACTTACTCGGCTGATACTTTACAGATGTTAGCTGCAGGGAGAATGAGTCACTCTTGTGATTAATGTGACGGTGACAAAGAGTCCCAGTGTTAGGTCTCATATTTATGAGCCTATTAAATATAGTTTTGATGATTAACAAACAATTCCTGACATCGTTTGTCGAGTATTTACATTTGATTGTTAGGTATCCTACACAAAGATCCTCCATTAGAACTTTGATGTTGGTTGGAATTGAGTTTAACGATGACATTCAAAGGAGGTTGGAATGAAATAGGACAAAAACGTCGCAATTAAAGTCGAGATTCATCATCACTTCATCCGTTACCAATATTGAGCTTCACGAAGATTTCTATGCTTGGTATATTGTTTATAGTGTTTTAGGTTTGTACTTTATGTGTCATACTTAAAAGCTCAAATATCACACATATACACATTTTTGTTTTATAACCTTCAAGTTCATTCGTATAAATATGAAACTAATAGTTATATATATATATATATATATATATATATATATACACACTAGTCTCATATTTATCATCTTTGTTTGGGAAAATAATGTGTTTACGGATTAAAGACTTGATTATACTATTTTATATCCTTTCCAAAAGTCTATTAATCCATTTTGCAAAATCTCAAGAATACGCAAGTTTGTTTGAGAAAATTTCATCAAAAATCAAGTGTTTTGAGATTTCGTATTTTGACCGATTTTGCAAAATGATGAGTTTTCATAATCAGGAAATGATATTTAAAAATTTTCTTTTCTAACATGTTTGTTTTTATCAGAATAAACATTTTCCCAAGTTTCATATTTTTTTTGAATTTATTTACTATTTTTAAACACACTTTGAAAATCAGTTTTACTATTCAAAAATGTGATGTGCATGTTTTTCAGGCGACCAACACTGTTCATCAATCGACTGATAAACTACTTTGCAATCATCAGTTTTGGTTTTACTTAGTCGACTGATCTTTATCAGTCGACCGAATAGCTTATCAGTAGACTTATGGTCGAGCGATGAGGTTCATCAGTCGACCGATAGTGTTCTGGATTTTGTCAACGGTCGGATTATCGGTCGACTGACATCCTCATCAGTCAACCAATAATATAGTAACATCTATTTTCTAGATTTCCTGATTTTTAGGGATTTTGTTGGTTTTGAGGATTTTTCTTTGGTTTTGGGGTTTTGTTTTAAGAACCTATATATACCCTCTGTCCTCAACACTTTGAACTAACCAAGAAAAGTTTAAAACAAAGTTTTACAAGTTTGTTTAAGTGTTTTAAAGAAAAATTTAGTGTGGGAAGTGAGTTTCACATGAGGATGAGATCATTTTGGTTTTGAGCATAAAATTTTCACATCTCTATCTCTATTGTTTTTGGAGAAGTTTTTCTAAACTCAATCTCTAGCAAATTTATATTTTGATTATCATATCTATAAGCTAGATTTTAATTGAGTTTGATGATATTTTACTTATTGATTACACACACCCTCTTGAGCTTTTATTATGTTCACATATTATATATTTAAGTTGTGATTGGGTCATTGAGAGTGAGCTTATACTTAGTTCTCATCCTTGTATTAGAGAACAAACAAATTTATTTGTGTCTTATTATTGAGAGAACACGTTATAATATACAAGGACACTTAGAGGAGTGGTTGGGAGAAGAACGGGGTCAATTCTAAGAGGAGTGACTTTGTTGTAAAAGTCTAGGGAGAGGTAGTAATTTCAAGCACTTGAGGAAGGTGACACGGGTCGGCCAATACTTAGAGGAGTACCATGTGGTATTGACATTCATGTGATATTGTAAAAGTTTTCGGTAAGCTTTAAAAACCGAATTGTGTAGCTTTTTGTGTTGATAGTGGAGAATCTCCTCAAGGGTGAGGAGCGGAGACGTAGGTCGAGGGTTGACCGAACTCCGAGATCATATTGCTTATTTGTGTTTGGCATTGGCGTACTTATTCTTGTGTATATTTTCATATCACCTATTGTCTCATGTTTATATCGCACTTTGTTTAATTCTGTATCCTTACATATATATCTTGTATACATCATATTGCTAGGATATTGTTAGTAAGCTTTAATTTGGTATCGATATCAGATTAGATTAGCAAATATCATATTCACCCCTCTCCCTCTAGGGTACTTTCATTTAGTATCAGAGCGTGGTGCTCTTTGGTTTGTAGCTTAATCGCCTAGAGTCAAAGATCCTCGTTTTGTATTATTGTTAATCTAGTTTTGTGATTATTTTATCTTGCTTGTATAGTCATCATGGATATGCACAGTGTACCTAGTTTATACTTTGACATTAATATTTCTTTAAAATTTAATAATTTCTCTTATGCTCAATGGTGTGTTAGATTTAAACTATTTGTTAGATCTAAACATATCGATTTATGGGAAATAATTGAATATGCTTATATTATGCCCACATTAGAGAAATCCAAGTGGAGCAACAATGATAAAAGAATGTTAACAATGAACAAGCTCTTGTTAGAATTTTTGCTTAATACTTTTTGATAATCACATTTTATTACAATTTTATACCCTCATTATCTATTTTATATGAATAAATATACTACTAATAATTGTTTTTATCTTTAATTGCAGGTTAATGAAGAATAAATCTCAAAACCCTCATCTCTCAACAAAAAGCCCATAATTTAATGAAGAAATGAAGCCATGAAGCCCAATGAATTCTTTCAAGTATTTAATGAAGAGATAAATCAAAGCCCAAGCCCAAGAGTCCAAGAAAAGCCCAATGTCCAAAGCCCAAAAGCAAACAACAACAAGAAGCTGCGGACAGCAAAAGGAGAAGGGCAGGCATCGATGCCTGCATCGATGGCGGCATCGATGCCTGCATCGATACCGACATCGATGCCTGCATCGATACGCTGGGCAGTTTGTTACGAATCTAAGGCTGAAAATTATTGTTTTTGGATAAAAGATGGAGATGAAGAATTATTTAGAGGTTTGCATTTTCTTTCCTTTTTCTCTTTTATTTCCTTTTTATTGCTTATTAGTGTAGATTTATTTCTATGCTTGTAGTTTAGATTTTATTTTCTTGTTAAATAGCCAAGAGGCTAGAACCCTCTTGCCTTAGATTTATTTTATGCTTATAGAGTAGATTTATTTTCTTGCATTTAATTCTTGCAATTTTATTTTGTAGTTTAGATTTTGCACTTTATTTTGTAGTTAGATTTTAATTTCTTATACTATTCACCTTGAGGCTAGAACCCTCTTGGGTTTAGTTTTTTTTTTGTTTATTTTTATTTGTTTGATTCGCCTTTAGGCTAGAACCCTCTAGGGAATCACAATTTTCTAAGAAGTGGGTTCAATTTTAGATTATCCATATCTATAATTAAATCCACCATCTTTAATTTCTTGCATTTTCTTTTATTTTAGAATTTTGTTCTTCATTCTTGATTTTTTTCTTGATTTTATTCATTTTTTCTTTCTCACCTTATTGATCATACTCATTCTTTTTCAAATCCACTCTCCTTACACTTGCACCTATTTACACACCATTTTCACTATCTCAATCTCTTCACAATCACATTCACTTATCACTCCTATTTGTCACGCACACGAAATAAGAACCAATTTTATATTTTCTCCTACAAAACACCTTCCTCGTGGGATCGATATCTTAAATACTATAACTTGACACGGTTGTGCACTTGCAACCTTTTTGGTACATGTTTATGACGCATCAGGCGCCGTTGCCGGGGAAGGTGCTTAAGTAGGTTTTAATTATTTTGGTTCTTTAACTTGTGTGTTTTTTGTGAAGGAAACGCTTGGAGCTTGAAGATCGCGGATTGGAGAGCTAGGATTTGAAGATTTGCTTTCAGGTAAGTTCTTTTTCTAGTTTTTAATTCCACCTTTTAACTACTTTTTCACAATTAGAGATAATTAGGATTTTAAAAAAAAAGAAAGGATTTTATTTTTTTTTGTTAACCATAATAAAATTCATCCTCCACTTTGACATTTACTAACAAGATAATAAATTCAAACAAATCCCCCCTTCTCATTTGTTTGATTGTTAACCCTAATTAAAAAAAAGATTTTTCTTTTCCATCCTTTTTAGTTGCTTTTAATTCATAGGGTTGCATTTCATATAGTGTAGGAATTCACCAAGTGATTTGAGCATCTTGATTTGGCACACACTTCAAAATATTTTTAAGGGCAAAACCCCATAATCAAGATAAGGTGAGGGATTTCATCACCCATTCCTTAGCCCCAAAAATCACTAATTCCTCACTACACCACCCAAACCTAATAAAACTCATTAGACGTTGGCCCCTAAGGATTCGAGCTCAATAAGAAACAAGAAATCCTTAAGTGAACCGGTTTAAGTTTTCTCAGATTAGTTGGTGTCTAAGGCAAGGTTTAGGGGTTGCGTAAAGCGCTCCGTAAGGAAATAGGTACTTAATTGATCTTTGATCACCCTCTAGTACTATCCTTACCTGGCTAACTACCTGGGTAAAACTTTGATCTTTTCACTGTAGGAGTTTTTGGTTAGGAGCTGGTCTAGTTGAGTTAGGCTAAACCCTAGAATTAGAGTTGATTAAAAAGTGATTGTTTTGATTTGTGTCAGTTAGGATTTTTCTTTTTCTTTATCTTCTCAAAAAAAAACTAATTTTCTTTCTTTTTTTTAAGAAATAAAAAATAAAAAAAATAAAAGAAATATTTTGGTGTATGCAACAGTGGATTAGGGATAATACACATCGATTAATTCGCTTTGAACCAATCATAGAAATGGAGCATCCTAATCCACCCGTTCTTCATGATATGTGCTATCCCATTAGGAATGCAATCCCCTCATGCATTAGGCTCCCCGAAACAAATGGAATAAGTTTTGAGCTTAGACCGCAATACATAAACATGCTTCCCAAATTCCTTGGTAATGAAACAGAAGACGCATATATTTTTATTTCGGAATTTGAGGAAGTGTGTATTATGATTAAAATGAGAGAATTAAATGAAGATGCGGTTAAGCTTAGATTTATTCCATTTGCTCTTAAGGATAAAGCTAAAAAATGGCTGTACAGCTTACCAACAAATTCCATCTCAACTTGGGATGAATTTGTCACCGTTTTTCTTAAGAAATTTTTTCCTATTCATAAAACGGTAAAGCTTAGGAACAGCATTCAAAACTTTAAAATTATCCCGGGAGAACCTTTTTGGAAGTATTTTGACCGATTTAAAGATCTTCTCATCCAATGTCCTCATCACGGTTTAGAGAAATGGCGATTGTGCCAAATAATTTATGAGGGATTAGATTATTCTGCAAAAACTTCCTTAGAATCAATGTGCCACGGGGATTTTATGAGGAAAAATGCTGATGAAGCTTGGGAGTTTTTGGAGAGTCTTTCTGAAAAAACAATGCAATGGGAACAGTGCGATGACAGGGTTTCATCAGTTCCCCATTCTAAGTCTAGTGGTCTTTCCTTGGAGTCAAACATTGCTTCTGAAGCGAAGATGGCGACAATTCTGCGGAGGTTAGAAGCCTTAGAAATTAAGGAACGAGCTCTAGCTCAACTCAATCATGTTTCTTTCCCAGGATGTCACAATTGTCAGTCTCCTACCTACGTTTCAGAGGAATGCCCTCTCCTAGGAAATAACAACGCAATAGAACAGATGAACGCTGCATTCCAGCACCCTAGAAATGATCCATTTTCTCCAACCTATAATCCAGGTTGGAGAAATCATCCCAACTTTGCATGGAATCAAGGAAATTCTCCCGGAACTCAAAACTTCACTCCCGCTTCGACCCAACATTTTCCTAGGGGAAACACAGTTCCATTCAATTCTCATTCACAATTTCAACAACCCAATCTGCCGTATCAAAATCAGTCTCCTCTTCATCAAGCTGTAATTCAGACTCCTCACAATCCAGATCAGGATAAACGTCTCAATGTCTTGGAAAGGGGTTTAGAAACCATAATTAAGGCCTCTACTCAAACCACGAATATGTTGACTCAAACATCTAGCACGTTGAATTCCTTCATGCAATCAACCGGACAAATGCTCAACTCCAACACTCAAGCTATAGCTAGATTAGAATCCCAACTTAGTCAACTAGCTAGTGCCGTGAGTGAAAGAGAGAAAGGAAAATTTCCAAGTCAAACCGTGGTTAACCCTAATAACACAGGATGCAGTTCATCCTATGAAGCTCAAGTGAATCCAATCCATTCACTTCGGTCAGGTAGACAGGTCGATAATCAAGTGTGAACTCCTCCAAGTCAAACTCTTGATCCTGTACAAATTCCTTCTCCTTCTCCTTCTGAGGAATCTATTCAACAATCACTCCCCTCAGATAACCAAGAACCTGAACCCGAACCTGAGCCTGCTTTTGATAGATTCAGACCGGTTGCTCCCTTTCCAGATAGACTCAGGTCTAGGAAACACTCTCCCCAGGAGGAAAAGATCCTAGAAACATTCAAGCAGGTTAAGGTTAATATTCCTCTCTTAGATGTAATTGAACAAATTCCATCTTATGCTAAATTTTTAAAAGAATTGTGCACTAAGAAGAGGAGAATAAATGTTCCAAAGAAAGTCTTTTTAGCCGCCAATATCAGTGAAATGCTATCAAATCCCATACCTTTGAAACGTAAAGATCCAGGTTCCCCCATCATTTCATGTATCATTGGTAATACTCACATTGATAAGGCGCTTTTAGACTTAGGGGCCAGTGTCAATTTGCTTCCATATTCAGTCTATCAGCAATTGGGTCTAGGTGTACTGAACCCAACCAAATGCACCTTACAGTTGGCTGATAGATCTGTTAAGGTCCCCATGGGTGAGTTAGAGGATGTTCTGATTAAGGTTGGAGATTTTATTTTTCCAGTAGATTTTGTAGTCTTGGAAACACAGCCTGTTTCCAATCCCAAAGGACAGACACCTGTCATCTTAGGACGACTGTTCTTAGCCACTTCTAATGCTCTCATTAACTATAGAACTGGTCAAATGAAACTGTCCTTTGGGAATTTGGCTGCTAATCTTAACATTTTTAATCCAGGGGACCAACCAAATAATCAGCCTCTAGAAATAAACTACATTCAGGAAAGATCAGAAGAAGAAGAAGAAGAAGAAGAGTGTGATTTAAGTTTTGAGAAATTTTTTGATGAAGAGTTAGAGTTTTTAGAAGAAGAAGATCAGGTCCTTGAGAATAATAAAACCGTGTTAAACATTTGCTGCTTTGAATTAAATTTTGAAGAACTCTTTCTTGATGAACTTAGATTCTTGGAGAATAATCAACAACCAAATTTTCAAAACTTCACAGAAGAATTGGTTGTTGGAAAATAAAACTTCACAGTACAAGAGTCTAAGTTCATTAAGAAATACAAAATGCACGACACCAATAATACCTACCTTACCTTGTTGCATGAATTACTGAACACCCCGAAATGCTTGGAAATTCACATTATTAATTATATCATTCTGAATTTGTTTAAAATCCGGGGAAGAATTTTCAACAGTAAGGTAGGAGTCAATGTAGAACAGGAACTCTTCATGTTGAATATTTCATTCTACATTGTTTATTTTGTTTATTTTAGAATAATAAAAAGAATTTATTCTTCTCTCATTTGAGAGTTTCTTGTTCAGTTGTTTAAAAAAAAGAAAAAAGGGGAAAAAGAAAAAAAAAGAAGAAAAAAAGAGAAAAAAAAGAAAAAAAAAGAATAAATTTTTTTTTTCATCCTCCTCAGACCAAAGGTAATTGCAGATTTTTATCAGCCGACCAAATGTAAGTGCTTCACTTCTTTTCTGCTTTACTTTATGCATCATAGAGCTTGCATTGAGGACAATGCAAAATTTAGGTGTGGGGGTGGGAATTAGTTTTTTTTCTCTTTATTTTACATTTTTAGTTACATTTTTGTTTTTGTTTTGTTTTTTTTTCCCTTTTTCTTAAAAAAAAATTTAGAAAAATATCGTCACTTGCCAAATTGATGGAGTTATGTAATAATTGATTTAGTTGATAAATTTGAAATTTTCTAATCCATTGTTAGTTATTTACTTAAGTTCACCTTTGATGATAACTCTAAATAAATTTCTTAAGAAATGATTTTCAAAGTAGTATACTTTACTTAAGCCTTAACTTGGAATTTTATTTAAAATAATAAAATTTTTGCATGCCTAACTTAGAGTTGAAAATAATTTTTCAAAATGTCTTGATTTACATATTTTTCAAAGAGTGCGAAAAATGGGCACAAAAAAAACTCTTTAATTCAAGGTGATTCTATCTTATTAAGCCTAAGCTGGCCGAGTAATTAAGCCTAAGGAGTATTTCCATACTTAATAACCTAAGCCCATTTGGGTTGGGATCCATTGGCCCAAAACTCGTTAAATGGTCACTTAGAAAGCTCGTTAAAGTAGAAAAAAATCACCAAGGATGAAAGAGTTAAAAATAATAATAATAATAATTTTTTTTAATAAATATTTTATAGTTGTATATATGATCTTGGAAAATATTTTAAATCAAGCAACTTGAAAATTATTTAAAACAAAGAGTTAGCATGTTCTTTTCAAAACTTTTAAATTAAATTTCTAAGTTTGGCTTGGTTTTGTATTGCTACAATGAGAAGATTTTCTTAAAAATATACCTTAGAGTTATATATAAAAATGTTTTCTTGAGTGATAACTGGCTCCAATTAGATTATCTAAAAGTTATCAAGTGAATTTAGTTATTTACTGATTTTTTTTAATTTGGCAAGTTGACCGAATTTTGTGGGTATATTCACTGCAAACCCTCACGAGACTACAACTCGTCCACTAGGGTAACCTAGGGGTTTAAAGGCTTGTTGTATGCGCTAAATACAACCGCGATTCCTGCGAAAGTGAGTTAGGATTTTCTTTTTATTTTCTTTTCTTTGCTAGAGGACTAGCAAAAGTTTAGGTGTGGGGGTATTTGATAATCATATTTTATTATAATTTTATACCCTCATTATCTATTTTATATGAATAAATATACCACTAATAATTGTTTTTATCTTTTAATTGCAGGTTAATGAAGAATAAATCTCAAACTCTCATCTCTCAACAAAAACCCATTGATTAAATGAAGAAATGAATCAAGAAGCCAATTGGAAAATCAATTTCCAATCTATCCAAAAGCCCAAGCTAAGATGAAGGATTAAAAGAAATATCAAAGCCCAAAAGCCCAAGCAAAAGCCCAAGATCCAAGCCCAAGAACCAATGAAAGAGGAGTTCTGCGGACAGCAGCTAGAAGCAGGCAGGCATCGATGCCACCATCGATGGGGGCATCGATGCCCGCATCAAATTGTAACTTTTTGTTGCAATTAATAATAATAATTTTTTCACCACTTTAAATTTTTCTCTTCTTCTCTTTGTTGGATGATGAAGATGAAGATGAAGATGGAGAATTATTTGAAGGTTTGCATTTCTTTTCTTTTTCTCTTTTATTGCTTATTAGTTTAGATTTATTTCTATGCTTGTAGTTAGATTTTATTTTCTTGTTAAATAGCCAAGAGGCTAGAACCCTCTTGCCTTAGATTTATTTCATGCTTATAGAGTAGATTTATTTTCTTGCATTTAATTCTTGCAATTTTATTTTGTAGTTTAGATTTTGTAATTTATTTTGTAGTTAGATTTTAATTTCTTATACTATTCACCTTGAGGCTAGAACCCTCTTGGGTTTAGTTTTTCTTTTTGTTTATTTTTATTTTGTTTGATTCGCCTTTAGGTTAGAACCCTCTAGGGAATCACCCTTTTCTAAGAAGTGGGTTCAATTTTAGATTATCCATATCTATAATTAAATCCACCATCTTTAATTTCTTGCATTTTCTTTTATTTTAGAATTTTGTTCTTCATTCTTGATTTTTTTCTTGATTTTATTCATTTTTTCTTTCTCACCTTATTGATCATACTCATTCTTTTTCAAATCCACTCTTACTTACACTTGCATCTATTTACACACCATTTTCACTATCTCAATCTCTTCACAATCACATTCACTTATCACTCCTATTTGTCACGCACACGAAATAAGAACCAATTTTATATTTTCTCCTACAAAACACCTTCCTTGTGGGATCGATATCTTAAATACTATAACTTGACACGGTTGTGCACTTGCAACCTTTTTGGTACATGTTTATGCCGCATCACTTTTGATTCATCTATATCTAACAAGCTTGCTCATTTTGATAGTGCTTACAAATTATGGATATTTATAGAAGCACATCGAGTAAACTTGAAGGAGATCCGACATGTTTTGGCGGATTCCACTTCAAGTGAGATTTGAGCATCATGTGCACAGCCACTAGGTGATTACCCTAGTGAGGTACGTGAGTCCGATTCCGATAATGATTTATCTATTGATGAACTCACTTGTTCTTGTTTGTGAAAAATTCAAAGTAAAAGAAATGAAAGAAAAATTTTATTTATATTCTCTCGATCTCAATTACAATTGGATTCCGATTACAAAAGAGATGAGAATGATCTGGATTCTCCCTTTTGTTTAATTTTTGGTTCTTCACGGTAGCGATGGAGTGCCTCCTCTCGATCTCAATTACAATTGGATTCCGATTACAAAAGAGATGAGAATGATCTGGATTCTCCCTTTTGTTTAATTTTGGGTTCTTCACGGTAGCGATGGAGTGCCTCCCTCGAATGCTCACGTCGAGTTTGCTCTCCGTTGACGAGCCTCCCTCGAATGCTCACGTCGAGTTTGCTCTCCGTTGACGATCCGAACGTCTTGATTCACTGGAACGGTATCTTCTCCTCACGATTTGACGCTGTGGAGAACTTGCTAGCAAGTTTTAGAACTCTTGATGAGTTGATAACTCTGAACGAGTTTGAAACTCTATGAAAGAGTTGATTTAACCGAAAATCGGTTTGACAAGCCATGGCCGACAGCTCCAAGGAACTTTGTCGCTGCAGGAAGCTCCAGCAATTCCCCTAAAAAGTCAGCCGAAGATCTCTTCTTTGCTGCCCAAAAAGAAGGATCAATCCCAGAGCCAAAAAATCCCCCGAACTCAATTGAGTTTCCCACTATTTATAGAGGATTAAGGGGTATAACCGCCCCTTAAATCACTCCTAAGTAGGGTGTAACCGCCCTCAAATTATGGAAAACAGTTTTGGAACTGTTCAAGGGTTTAAGGGGTGTAATCTCCCCTAAAATGTCTCCATAATGGGGTGTAACCGACCTCATTAAGTGGAGATACGGTTTTAAAACCGTTCAGATTCTGTTTGAACCAGTCAAACATAAAAAACGCGGGTCTGACACCTACATTTTGATGTTGCAACTCGGGTTCGACCCCTGCATTTTGATGTTGCAACGCGGGTTCGACCCCTGCGTTTTGATGTTGCAACGCGGGTTCGACCCCTGCGTTTTGATGTTGCAACGCGGGTTCGACCCCTGCGTTTTGTTGCTGACACACGGGGAGGACCTCCGTGTTTTTGTGTGGCAACGCAGGGAGGACCTATGCGTTTTGTTCTTGGAACATAACCACGAGCTATGCGTTTTGAATCTAGGACGCACAGGTGAGCTCTGCGTCTGGATTTGAAGAGACCATCAATTTGTAGTCTCTTTTGCTAAAGCATTGCAAAGACCGTTATCTTGTAATCTTCGTCTTAGCTCCTTGAAAACATGAGAGTCATCATATTGTAACTCCCGATATTGATTATGAAGGCTGTTGATTAGAGCTTTTATCAGTTGTTATGAAGATCGTCAGATTACAACCTTTATCGATCTATGTAAAAGTCTTCAAATTATAGCTTTCTGGAAGTCATCAGATTGTAACTTTCATCATCAGTGTTTGATGGGGATTGGCTATTTGTTGTGATTTTTAGACAGCCTACAATTCTTATAAAAAATTAATGCATGTCTATTAAAATTACACCATAACTTTGTAAACTTAAAAAGCAAGCATGTTGTTTTGAAATCCGATCATGAGACACTAGCATCTAAATTTGATATTATTGCTAAAGAAAATGTGATCCTCAAAGAAAACAATAAAAAAATAAAATTGGATTATATTGCCTTGACCTCCAAAGTTGCTAGTTTAACTCATGATAAGAATGATGTCATGCTAAAAGTAGAATTAATTAGAAATAAATTTAATTCTTTTAAAAATAATCATGTTTGTTCTACTTCTATTGATAATGAAAATATACAAAATGGTGTGTTGAATAATATGAAAGACCGTATGTCATCTTTAGATTCAAGTCTAAATACATGTATTGTCAATAATAAGAAACTTATGGACTTGTGTGCAAAGTCACGTGAAAATGCTTCCAAATCACTTATTCACTATGCACACATGTATAGCAAAATTTATAAATGCTCTATTTGTGGTCGTAAAGGCCATCTTGCTAAATTTAATTATGATGCACATTAACCCACTAAGGCTAGCTAATATTATTGCTCCTTGTGCATCTCATAAAGTTTCTTCATCACACACACATACATGCACACATTACTCATCATAAGCATGATAGTGTGTTTTAATATGATTTTTGTGATAGATTTGGTTATTTGGCCAAATTTTTTTTAATTTGAGAAAAGATTCACATTTACAAAATGATTTAAAAAGACCATCTATATTTACAAATGTTCCTCGTGCATAATCTCATGGTCAACAAAAATAAATGAGTCTATTCCATTGCACTTATTACAATACAAAGGGTCATTTGAGTAATTATTTCTATGACCGGATACGTGCACTACATACGCCCAAATGGGGTCATAACCCAAGGGCATTAGATTTCATTGATAGGGGTCATGTCCCTAAACTTTTCGGCACCAAGAGTGTTTGAGTGCTAAAATATTTTTAATTTAAAAAATTAAGATTTTAGCGTTTCTGTTTTCATTTCTTTTTGAAAAATGTATTTGAACTTATTTTTTGGGAAATATATGTAAATTAATATCTTAATTTTTATTTGCATATTTTGTTTTCATTGCATATTATGATATTTATTGATTTTGTTTTTGATGAAAAGATAGACTGTTTGCCAAAGGATACATTGTGACGAAACATTTGCACTAGTTGCAAGGATGGAGTCAATTCTTACATATTCTTATGTTTTTAGCATTGCTTGTTTTAAAAATTTCAAACCATTCAAAATGCATGTTAAAAATGCCTTCATAAATGGTTTTATAAATAAAAAGGTTCATGTTGAGCGAATCCCCCGGATTTATTGATCTTTTTTCTTTCAAATCATGTTTATTGGATGCAAAAAGTTTTATATGGGTTGAAACAAGCTAAAAGACCTTAGCATGATTGTTTTTCGAGTTTTCTTGTCAAAAAAAATTCAATTGATCTTTATGTGTTTTATCCAAAGCATACTTCTCTTTGATCTTTGTGGATGAAACATATAAATTCAATTGATCTTTATGTGTTTTATCCAAAGCATACTTCTCTTTGATCTTTGTGGATGAAACATATAAATGTTTAACATTATTTTTGTGTGATGCATACTTCTCTTTGATCTTTGTGGATGAAACATATAAATGTTTAACATTATTTTTGTGTGATCATGTAAATAAGTAAGATATATCTCTTTTCATATTGATTCAAAATCTTTTTTTAACGGACATCTTTACCAAGCATCTTCGTTTTATCTTATTATAAGAGTTGATTTTGGATTGAACATCCATTGATTCATCTTTGCTTAATCACATATTTACATTCTTCAAAAATGTTTTTTTTATAGATTTATTGATCACATATATTTTGATGTTACTGTGTTTTAAATTCTTAATCAATCATGATTTATGTTTGAAGGTTTATGGAATTTTGGTTTTCATTTTGGCTTTCATGGATTCATAAATTTTCATGATTTTCCTTCATGAATTTTCATAAATACTTTTATAAATATTTTCCTTCATGGATTTACATATTTTTTTAGAATGTTTTTGTATCTTGAGACCCTTGTAACACATTTTTCTTAATGATATATCTATATGTGTTCTCATGGTCTCTTTGAATGTGAGTTGTCATTATATTTTTTTTAATATCTATGCTCACATATTGCTATCTTATAATTTTTTTATATATATGCTTTAAGGCATTTTGATAGGGGAGCTTTTTCCTATCTATATACTCACTTGTGCTTATAGGTAGGGGAGCTTATTGCTCTTTTTCTTCTTATTATTTTTCCCATTTTGATATTGACAACGGGAGAGAAACAAGTATATTGTGAGTATATCTTGCTTTTGCTTTCTATTGGTTTTATGCATGAGGAATATAAATTGTATATTCATTTGGTATCATGCTTTGTATACTCTTTGTGTAGATTGTTTGTCATCATAAAAAATAGGAAGATTGTTAGGTCTCATATTTATGAGCCTATTATCTTATCTAGTTTTGATAATTAACAAACAATTCCTAACATCGTATGTCGAGTGCTTATATTTAATTGTTAGATATCCTACATAAAGATCTTATGTTGGGACTTGGAGGTTAGTTGGAACTGAGTTTAACGATGACATTCAAAGGAGGTTGGAAGGAAATAGGAATGGAGTCGTCGCAATTCAAGTCGAAATTCATCATCGCTTCATCCGTTACCAATATCGAGCTTCACGAAGGTTTCTTAGCTTGGTATATTATTTATAATGTTTTAGGTTTGTACTTTATGTGTTATACTTAAAAGCTTAAATATTACACACATACACGTTTTTATTTTATAGCCTTCAAGTTTATTCGTATAAATATGAAACTAATAGTTATGTATATATACATACATACTAGTCTCATATTTATCATCTTTGTTTGGGAAAATAATGTGTTTACTGATTAAAGACTTGATTATACTATTTTATATCCTTTCTAAAAGTCTATTAATCCATTTTGCAAAATCTCAAGAATACGCAAACTTGTCTGAGAAAATTTCATCAAAAATCAAGTGTTTTGAGATTTTGTATTTTGACCGATTTTACAAAATGATGAGTTTTCTCAATCGGGAAATGATATTTAAAAATTTTCTTTTCTAACATGTTTGTTTTCATCAGAATAAACATATTCCCAATTTTTAGAATTTTTGGAATTTATTTACTATTTTTAAACACACTTTGAATATCAGTTTTACTGTTCAAAAATGTGATGTGCACGTTTTTAAGTCGATCGACACTGTTCATCAGTCGACTGATAAACTTCTTTACAATCATCAGTTTTGGTTCTACTCAGTCGATTGATCTTTATCAGTCGACCGATGGTCGACCGATGATGTTCATCAGTCGACCGATAGTGTTCTGTATTTGCCAACGGTCGGATCATCGGTCGACTGACATCCTCATCAGTCAACCAATAACACAGTAACAGCTATTTTCTAGATTTCCTGATTTTTAGGGATTTTGTTGGTTTTGAGGATTTTTCTTTGGTTTTGGGGTTTTGTTTTAAGAACCTATATATACCCTCTGTCCTCAACACTTTTAACTAACCAAGAAAAGTTTAAAACAAAGTTTTGCAAGTTTGTTTAAGTGTTTTAAAGAAAAACTTAGTGTGTGAAAAGAGTTTCACAAGAAGAGGAGATCATTTCGGTTTTGAGCATTAAATTTTTATATCTCTGTCTCTCTTGTTTATGGAGAAGTTTTTCTATACTCAATCTCTACCAAATTTATATTTTGATTATCATATCTATAAGCTAGATTTTAATTGAGTTTGATGCTATTTTACTCATTGATTACACACACCCTCTTGAGCTTTTAGTATTTTCACATATTGTATATTTGGGTTGTAATTGGGTCATTGAGAGTGAGCTTACACTTAGTTCTCATCCTTGTATTAGAGAGCAAACAAATTTATTTGTGCCTTATTATTGAGAGAACACGTTGTAATACACAAGGACACTTAGAGGAGTGGGTGGGAGAAGAACGGGATTAATATTAAGAGGAGTGGTTTGGTTGTAAAAGCCTAGGGAGATTTAGTAATTTTAAGTACTTGAGGAAGGTGACACGGATGGGCCAACACCTAGAGGAGTGTCTTGTGGTATTGACAATCGTGTGATATTGTAAAAGTTTTTTTTGAGCTTTAAAAACCAAATTGTGTAGCTTTTTGTAGAATCTCCTCGAGGGTGAGGAGCGGAGACGTAGGTCGAGGGTTGACTAAACTCCGTGATCATGTTGCTTATTTGTGTATGATATTGTCGCACTTATTTTGTGTATATTTTCATATCGGCTATTGTCTCGTGTTTATATCGCTCTTTGTTTATATCTATATCCTTGCATATATCTCTTGTATACATCATATTGCTAGGATATTGTTAGTATGTTTTAATTTGGCATCGATATTAGATTATATTAGTAAATACCCTATTCAACCCCCCTTTATGATACTTTCATCCTAGGTCCTATCATGGTCCGATGAGTCATTAAGACTTTTGGCAGAGATGTAATGATGACTCCAACCATGCATTTAATGTTATGGTAATCGACTGTCAGCGTGAGGTTCGAGAACGACTTCTTTTCTTCTCGGCCTAGCGAGAAGAGATGCCTTTCTTCTTACCCTGGTGAGAAGGGACGCCTCTCGTCTTGACCTGGCGAGAAGGGACTCCTGTCTCGGCTTCGTGAGAAAGGACGCATGTCTTGGCCTGGTGAGAAGGGACACTTATCTCGGTCTGGTGAGAAGAGACGCCTCTCGTCTCGGCCTGGCCAAAAGCGACGCCTCTCGTCTTAGCCTATCTAGATCAAGTTGAGGTGTAGTCTACTTGAGACACGTGTGAGCTAGTTGAATGTGATTAACACTTGTATATTTCTATGGCACAACACTGGCCCCTTTCGCTAAAACTCGGGTGGCTGAGTCTAAGTAAAACTGAAATTTATGCCTTGGGTTTACTTTGAAACGACATGAAGGTCTTTGGTGCGTGCCTTAGGCTTATTCATGAGAATGAGGCCAAGGTCTCAGAGTCTTCATTGCTAAGTTGATGAAGATTGAGTGGCAAGAGTTGAATGGAGGTTAGTACACAATATAAAATATTTCTTATCTAAAGAAGGGTCTTTACAATTTAATTACATTTTGTGAAGGTATCCTCCGAAATGTTTTACATTTTATGATAACCCTGTTGTTTCTTTAGCCTTGCTCTTCATCTAGTCTTTGGTAAGATTTCTTGACTGCCATAGTATTTAAGCGACAGTGACATCTTCTAATTTCGAGGTCGGAAGATAAGGGATGAAGAGGCCCCGAGATGAGCGTCAAACTATTGATGCATGGATGCGTAACAGCGGGATCCCCCGATAGGAGGAGTGTCATGCATGCATGCAACACATTAAAGGACCGGAATCGGATTCCTCCAATGATCAAGTTAGTCATGATCTGGAGGGGGTCAAGGAACTGATATGGTTCTCTCTAAGTATGTAGAAATTGCGTATCTTAGTTCAATAGGCAATGTGCCTATTTATACCTATCTGATGAGGATATTCATATAATCTTGGTAGAGTCCAAGTAGTCAGCTTAATCGATTGATACTTTACAGGTGTCAGCCGCGGGGGAATGAGCCACTCTCGTGATAAATGTGATGGTGATAGAGGGCCGCATGTGCTATCATGGTCCGATGAGTCATTATCACTTTCAGTAAGGGTGAAATGATGACTCCGATAGTGCATTTAGCGTGATGGTGATCGATTGTCGACATGGGGTTCTAGAATGATAGCCTTTCGTCTCATTCTAGTGAGAAGGGACACCTTTCATCTCGGTCTGGCGAGAAGGGACTCGTCTTATCTCAGCCTAGTGATAAGGGATGCCTTTGTCTTAGCTTGGCTAGAAGGGACGCCTATCTCAACTCTGCGAGAAGGGACACCTCTCGTCTCGGCCTGGCGAGAAGGAACACCTCTCATCTCGGCCTATATGGGTTAAGTTAGGGTATAGTCTACTTAAAACAAGTGTTAGCTAGTTGAATGTGATTAACACTTGTATATTTCTATAGCACAACCCTAATATTCAAATTGCTCACAACTTGCTTAGGTTGCACAACTTGCTTAGATTGCTCAGCTCGCTCACTTTACATGGCATCATATTGCTCTGCCTCGTTAACCCAGCTTGAACCTCATGTACCACTTGATGAAGGAATAGACCTCACATACCTTGCCGCAGAAGTGATTCTATCATTCAACGGAGGAAACTCATCATCTCCCCCAAATTTACTACAGTCAACACTTTACCATCCCCAATAATAGAAGATATTTTCACAGGGATGGGCTCAGATTAAGCTGACATCGTAGTTCTAACTAAATTCTCCTCCATTGGGACCTTTCTCCATGAGGATAAAACTCAAATCACCATCGTCTTCATCGGGCTATCAATTGTCTCTGATGAAGAAGCTAACCTCAGATCTGCATGCAGCGCTTCTAATAACTGTGATGTGTGATCTCTTC
>NC_033800.1:129957401-129958981 GCF_001876935.1 Asparagus officinalis
TCCTCTTTTCAATTATTTATCAGTTAGATTTTACTACAAATATATTTTAATAGTACCCTTTAGATTAGGGATCATATTATTGTTTAATAAGTACACTACTAAATAGTTACATACTGATAGTATGATAGAAAAATTTACATAATTAATAAATAAATTATTTAATAACAATATAATTGTTAACAATAGCATAACTAATAACTGTTTAATAATAGATAATAAAATAGTTATACAATATTAATTTATTTAATAATTAACTTTAAGTTACAAAAAAATAATATCATAAATAATATTACAGTTATACTACTATAATTATTAAAATAGATTAATATGTTAAACTCTTACTAATATGGTATAATTATTTGAATAAATAATGATTTTGTAACAAGTTATAACATTATTCATACATTTTTTTATAAAATACAATTTTAGTATACAGTTTCATTTATTGAAAGAAAACTTTATTTGTTCTTTAAGAAATTATATTGTTATAAAGTTATTTCACAATTTTTTTTCGTCAATGAATAAAATTTAAAACATATATATGTAAGACCGCGTGCAAAGGGCATCAATATTACATTAGTCCCATAAAAATTGAAATGGTCAATACAATATTATGATAACGTTATATGCCTTACATGTTCAGAAAGTAAAAAGGGAATAAAAAAAGAAGATAGAGATCTACTCTGAAGTAGCTTATTGGCATGTCAACTAGCATTAAACCGCATGAGAGCAGTCGATCACTAAAATGGCACTATGTATTATTGTTAATCAGTGGTGAAGCCATGGTGTACAGTGGTGCTATAGGATACTACAGGATTGCTTGTTTTTTGTGCATTTTACTTACTTTTACTTGTATTTTTTTACTTAGGATATCACTAAAATTAGAGCAGTACAAAGCTAAAAGAGATGAAATTATAAAATTACCAATGTAAATTATAAGTTCAACCGTGATAAATTATATAGGATAATCCCTGAAACAAAATCATGGCTGCACCATGATGTCATTTACCCCGAAATTAATCAAACATTGAGATTTTATAATATCCCCAATACATAGATAAGAAAATGACGCAATTAACATCTTTCTCGTGTGGGTCAAAAAGGTTAGCATGACTATCATTAAAGCTTCAAGCCTCGGTCACGAAAATGCCAACACACTCTAGAACAAGATCATCAGCTATAGCTGCGACTATTCTATTGGGAGATCATATGCGTATTTCCCATAGACGAAAGCACACTTTATCAACATTATCTCTTGTTCTAAGTATTTTGTTTGTCGATGTTAGATTTTAAACACCTTCAGCAGCTAATGATATTATCTTAATTTGTATTATGAACAAGTTGATCTCATCCAATTAAAACTTCAAATATGATATAATAAGATTGTTCAAAAGATCGTATTTCCCATAGACGAAAGCACACTTTATCAACATTATCTCTTGTTCTAAGTATTTTGTTTGTCGATGTTAGATTTTAAACACCTTCAGCAGCTAATGATATTATCTTAATTTGTATTATGAACAAGTTGATCTCATCCAATTAAAACTTCAAATATGATATAATAAGATTGTTCAAAAGAT
>NC_033800.1:129959981-129965021 GCF_001876935.1 Asparagus officinalis
ATATCCCACTTGTTGTGTCCAGTACGAAGTGGAACAAATCCACGACAACGGACTCAATTCATAACAAGTCGAGAACCCAAACGAGATTACGGACAAACTCTAAATGTCGGTATCAACTCACCATACCGGCTGCATCATAAATAACTGCCTACGTATCCTCTTGCCCAAGGAATCAAGCCTTCACGTAGTTCACCCAAATGGCCTCCAAAGACCCTCAATCAAATAGAAAAGTTTACAACTCTTCACTAATATCATCAACGGATCTACAACTGATAGTGCTCCTAATGGACCCAAACTAAAACAAATCAAACACATTCACCTGAGGTGAACCAATGATCGTATCCAAAACATGTCCACTACTTGGCCGAGCCACCCTGAGGTGGCTCGGCCTTGGCCGAGCCACCCTGAGGTGGCTCGGCCTTGGCCGAGCCACCCTGAGGTGGCTCGGCCTTGGCCGAGCCACCTTGGGGTGGCTCGGTTCAAAGCCGAGTCCCCCGGGGTTTGGGCTTGTGTTCGTTTCGTGGTTCGGATTCCGTCATTCGGGTTCGATTATTCGTGATTTGATTTAGACTTCGACTCGGTTGTGTGGTTGACTTGTTCGGATTCGATTTGTTGATCCGATTCCTGATTAGGCAGTAAGTCCACTTCTGAGTTCAAGTCCGAAGCTTGATTTCGATTCGATCACGATTCGTCCGAGTCTGTATTTGGTTGAATGACTCATTGATGAATCAACCCGTTGGCTTGATTCCGCACGTGAGTGGATCCATTCCATTGTTTACGTGCGGTTCATCGGCTTCGTAGCCTTGTTATCCCGCTTCGTCGCGTGTCGTTTGGCTTCGGTGTTGCGGATTAACGATCTTGTTTGGATACGTCGCCTGATGGTTCGTTCTGTCGAATCGGCATCGTCGAGCTGTGTAACGGGACCTATAGGCAATTTTATACGCCTACAACGCCGATCCCCCTCCAGTAAGGAATGACCCATCAAAACTGTCATCTCATCTCATCGCCCCAATGTTTCCACATCAATGAAGTGTCTCAAACTGTCATGAGCTCGGCACAAATGCAAGAAAGAACCCCTACCAAAGCTAGAACAACGGGTTACCTTTCTGCCAATACACTTCTTCCAATTGTTGTTGACTTCTAGGACTTCACACCAACAAGACCTGGTTGCAACCCACCAATGCCTAGAACAATCCCCAACTGTGAAAACCAAATACCAATTACCTCCCAATGATGTCTCCATGGAAGGCCCCCAAATGCCTGACTGAACACCACCTAAAAGACCCCTTGATCGATGGATAGAAGTGCCAAACTTAACCTCGGTCTTCTTGCTCATACCAATATGCTCAAAGGACTTCAATCTGCAGGTTAAAATACTCCTCAACAAACTATGCACGGCATAACCAATCAAATAACCTAGCCTCAACAAATGCCACAGTCTAGCTAAATCCAAAGAAGTCGTTATCTCTCTATCAAACACCGTGCTCCCAATCAAATAATATAAATTATTCCACCTGACACCCTTCATCATAATCATGGACCCTAATATGACCTTCAAACGTGAATCGATCAAGATCACCCTATAGTCTGCTGCCTCCAAAACTCCAAGTGAAATGATGTTCTTCTTCAACTGAGGAACGAACCTCACTCTAACCAACTCCTGAATCACTCTGTCACTCATCCTAATCTGAACAGTACCAATACCACCAATAGGAGATTCATGATCATTACCCATAAGCATGACCTCCTCTCTTTCCAACTCCTGAAAGTTGGAGAACCAATCCCTCCTAGGACAAATATGGTAAGAAGCACCTGAATCTAACATCCATTCTGTAAAGTCGGCAACAAAAACTGATGGTAGTGCAGATAACGAGTAGCCCAAAAAATCCAAATCTGAATTATTACCACTAACATTGATAACATTCACCTCTGAAGCTTGAATAGCTTTCCCCTTATTCTTCTTGGCTCGATCAACCAACTTTGGGCATTCGTCTTTCCAATGTCCATCCTCTTTACAAAAGGTACACTGATTCCTACGAACTCCAATATGTACCCCTCTAGACTGCGACCTCCTACCACGGTTTGGACTCTTTGTTCTTACGACCAATACCCCCGCTACCGGCTTAACTGAAGTCTCCTTATCCTTCTTTCGAAGCTGATAATTCACAAGTGCAGTGGTGACCTCACTATAAGAAAGAGATGCCTTCCTATTAATAAGAGTAAGAACGAATGTATCATATTCCTCATCAGGCAAGGAACTTAACAACAACAACGCCTTGTCCTCATCTTCAATCATCACATCTACATTTGCCAAATCTGCAAGAAGCTTCGTGTAGTGGTTCATATGATCACCAATGGAGGCCCCCTTCTTCAACTAGAAGTGATAAAGCCTCCTCTTTAAATGGAAGCAGTTCTCTACACTCTTGGTCAAATACTTGCCCTCTAGGATCTCCCAATTCTTCTTAGCCGAAGTCTCATTGATCACGTCATATTTTAAATCTTGAGTCAAACAAGATCTAATCACACCACACGCCATTCTATTCATCTTTTTCCAAACCTTCTCCTCAATGTTGTCCGGTTTCCCGTCCAACTCTAAAGTATAATCTAAATTTTGCGTATTGAGCGCATCCAAGACTTTACATCTCCAAAGACCAAAATTGTTTATGCCATTAAACTTCTCAACATCTATCTTTATAAAATGGATATTCAAACTTTGGACGGTCTTCACGTCGGAAGTACCTACCACAACTCCTTCTTTCCCGATCATCTTTCTCAAAGCACCAAAACAAATACAAAACAAATGAAGAATAGATCCAAAATTGAAAAAATAAAGTCTTTACCAAAAGATCCTACATTTATCACCAAACGAAACCCTAGGCGAGCCTCCAAAACGACCTACTCCTCCAAATAGCCCAAGTGTAGCCTGAGTTTTGATATCACTTATTGAGCGCTGCGGAAGACAAATAACCAAACCAACGTGCTACAAGAAATAAAATCAAACGAATGTTGAGAGAAGGCCAAACGAACCAAATCAATGCCACAAATACAAACAACCAATTTTAACATGGTTCGACAAGTTGCCTACGTCCACGGGGCAAGAAGGGAATAGGGTTTTTAACTAATAGAGAAGAAGAGTACAAACTGAGATTACAAATCACTCAAACTCACCAATTAACCTCACCAACAAATCTCTAATTTTCTCCAAACAAAACCCTAACCAATAGCTCAGAAAATACCTCTTTTCTGTGCTCCAAATATCTCCAATTTTCTTCTCTCTATTTTCTCTTCCAATTGTTCCATATATATAGAAATCCTAAAATCATAAACATACTAGGAATTCTAAAAAAATAAAATAAATTAGGAATCCTAATAACATGTTACCAAAACAGATTTGGAATAATGTTACTAAAACAGATTAGAAATCCCAATAATCTATTACCAAAATAAATTATGAAATACATTAGGAACCTGCTATCCAACACTTACTTCTCGTAGCTCGAATTGGGCGGTATTAAGTGATTCTTCACATCAAACAAACCAATCAAAAAAATTCCCTCAATGCCAAATCCAAAGTTGAAAATATAAATAACTTGCTTCCCAAGTGCTTTGGCTATCTTGGCAAAAATACAACACATATTTAATAGATTCAATTCCACTTTCATAATGCTGGCACTGAGCAGCAATAGGAACATGAATGATTCAAACTCAAAGCTGAAGGAAGAATACCCTTCCAAGCTCTCTGGAGAAAATGTTTGATTTATTGGGAAATGCAAGACTCCAAATTACCTCATAAGGTCTCATGGTCTCCACCCTTAGAAGTTGCCACTTTTTGGTTTATTAAGCATCGAACGTTACGTGAAACTTATTAAGAAGCATCTCATACTCGTATAATGCCAAACAAGTTAATCACATCTAGGACTACTTGGAAACGATATTTGAACAAAAAAAAAACACTAGGGGCACACCTTGGGACACACTCCCAACCACACCCCTCACCTGCTACAGTGCAGGGGGGTCCCACTTGAGATTTTTTAAAAAATCTCAAGTGGGACCCCCCTACGCTGTAGCAGGTGAGGGGTGTGGTTGGGAGTGTGTCCCAAGGTGTGCCCCTAGTGCTCCTCTTTGAACAATTAGTTGGACATTCACCTCCTACAGATTTTCTCGCAAGGCAATCATGTTCCATCTATGTGTAAGAGGATTAATGAGCTCATTCACAGTCAAAGTTGTTTGACTTTGATTAGGAGGTTGTTTGGATGGAAAGTTGATTTCATTGATGAGTTCATTACAACTTTGGACGTTTACAACAAACTCAAAGAAATAGCCTTTTTATAAGACTTTTAACAAAAAAAAATTACAACTTTCTTTCAAACTACACACAATAGCAGTTTATCTCCTATTACTTACATAGGATCTTTGCCGGTGCCAGGGTTTATCCATGGACCGCCTACGGATCGAATCCGGTTAATAGAATGATTAATCAGAGCTCCTACTTTACCAAGGAAGTATTCGCTAAAGTACTAATATCAACCAAGCGAAATCAGTACTCTTCTCGAGATTAAGACCAAGCCTAATCTCAAGGAAAGGGGGGACGAGGCTTCAGATCCTTCGAAAGACTCCTTCTTTATACCGAAGTTCGCCGGGATCTACCTAGCCTCCTCTGAAATTTCATGCTCCTTGACTCTTCAATCCAGCAGCACCTCATCCTCCTCGTCTTGATAACAATTCACCCCGCGTGAAAGACGGTCCTAGGCTTGTATTTATAGGGCTTCGGATGCGGTTATTTGGATAAGAATAAAGCATTTGGCCATATCTTTAGTTGACAATGGCCTAACCCCATTTAGAGATGATATCCAATCAATTGAAATACTTTGGAATGAACAGATCTCGAGAAATATCAAGAAACACGTCAAAAACGCGTTTTGGGCAGTTACGGGTGCGCGACAGGCCACGGTGACCCGCGTGGGCACGGGTCACCAAATGGTGACCCGCATGAGTGCGGGTCACCAATTGGTGACCTACGTGGTCGTGGGTCACCTAATG
>NC_033800.1:129965031-129999354 GCF_001876935.1 Asparagus officinalis
CCTCATGGTGACCCGCATGCCCGCGGGTCACCAAGTGGTGACTCGCACCTCACGCGGTTCCGAGGCTTTTTTGAGCTTTCGGTGTTTCCCGACTTTCCTAGACTTATACTTTCTATCATTTTGTATATTTGGTCATCTTATTGACTTGTACACTTTGCTAACTTGCTTCATGCGCTCGTTAGCTTCTTGATGGCACTTGGAACTGGCCGACAAGCGCGGCGACCATTTGGAGCTGGTCGACAAGCATAGCGGCCACTTGGAGCTGGCTGACAAGCACGGCAGGCACTTGTATAATCCTTCTTAACTCGGATGATGATGTTTATCATCTTCTCTTTGTCTTGAGCTGTGTGTGAAAATCTATAGGCATTTTTAGACGCCTACAAATGTGTAATCACCTTGAATGTTGAAGGGAAAACACCCATTTTTCATCCTACACATGTGTAGAACCTCGTATTTTGTTAGAAGTATATGTGAATTATTAGTGTATAAATAATTCTATTTGTGATAAATGACTTGAGGTCATAGAGATACTTGGTAATAAGTTGTTAGTCATGTATGAGTGTGGTTTCATAGAGTTTCGTGCATTGGTTTTGGCTGTACATCAAAACATGCACGAAATCTGGATTTAGTGTCTGCTCAGTCGACTGATGAGTCGACTAATGAGTCGACTGATGAGTCGACCTATGAGTCGACTGACAGGCTGATTTCGTGTTTTCTTTTAGTTGCGGGTTTGGTTGGGTTTTGTTTGGGTTTTAACCGTAATATATATATACTATTTTACCCGAAACCAACCCAAAAACCCATTAGAATCCCAGAGAAACCCTAGCCCCTCTCTCCCCTCAAACCCTAGTTCGTTTTGGTGATTTTGGAGGAGTTTCGAATGAGTTTCAGCTGGATCTTTGTGGTGTTGTCGAAGGGGATCGTCCTCTCATCGGATTTAGGAGTTTACAGCACTTCAGAGGTGAGTAACATCTCGCCCAATTCTACACCCACTGTTTATACGCTTTTATTTGGTTTTATTTCGGTTTTATTGAGCCTAAATCACTATTTGTGTATAAAAATAGATCTTTATAGCATATGATGCGAAAATAGAATGTTTTCAGTTTATAAAAGCTCACAAACGAATTTGTAAACATAGATCCATATCTGGAATTTGTTTAAACATGGGTTTTATTGTGATTTAATGGTTTCAATACGCTTTTAAACATGAATAAATATGTTTAGGGTTTTAATATAAAATATTACATGTAAATCTTTCTTTTCTGTTGATATACATGTGCTAGAATTGGATATTTATTGCTGGACATGAACAAGTGAACCTTAGTTTATCAATGTTTGACGAAAATCGTCGAAAGCAGTAAAACTGGGGATTTTCTGCTCAGTCGACCAATGAGTCGGTTCATGAGTCGACTTATGAGTCGACTGATGAGTCGACTGATGAGTCGACCAATGAGTCGACTGATGGAGAAATCTTTAGTTTTGTGTTTTGTCTGGTCGACTTATAAGTCGACTGATGGGTCGACTTATTAGTCGACTGATGAGTCGACCAATGAGTCGACTGATGAAGAGTTTCCTTCTTTTGTACTTCTTCAGTTTGAACCTGTTTGAGTTATTTCAGTTCAACTAAAATTGTTTATGTTTATTATTGTTGCGTGCTTAAATATGAACGAGGAGTCACCTCGAATGACGGGTATTAGAAATTAATGTATAACCTGTATCTTTACATGTGAGATGACATGCGGACACGAGTTTAGGTTTGTGCACCGAGACACGTGAGAAATTAGGGTATATGCATCTATTCATATAACTCATCTAGTCCATGTGTTGGGCAATTATGATGTGTAGTCCATGTGTTGGACACTTATCACTTTCAGTCCATGTGTTGGACAGTTTACATATGCAGTCCATGTGTTGGACATCCACTACATCAGTTTAGACCTTGAGAGTTAACACCTATACTTGCATTGGCTGGACACGACACTCATATGAGTTGTGACACGACACCGTAATTTAAGTCTGATATGAGTTTGTCTTCTTCTATTAATGTTTTTATGTATTAGATTTTGGGTTTGATATTTAGGAATGTACAATTTGAGATACAAGGTATATACATGAGGGTTTCCTTGTTTGGATTATTTCGCTCGACGTACCTATGCTCATGTTGTAACTTCCTAAATACTAAAATCCTCTTATACATAGGTATTTACAATGTGAGCTACATGGTATATACATGAGGGTTTCCTTGTTTGGATTATTTCACTCGACGTACTTATGCTCACGTTGTAATTACCTAAATAGGATTTTTTGTGATTATATATATATATATGTTATAACTGTATTTTCTGTATACAACGAGCCCTTTCTCCTTAGGGTTGGTTGTGATGTTGCTCGCTAGCGCTTTGACGCTCGTTGTCCCTCCCCCTTTCAGGTAACGAGCCAGGAGCCCGGAGAGTCATAGGTTGATGGCGAGGTACTCTAGCTTCAGCTATTCTATTATAGTTATATTTTACTTTTGGCTTCACTGTAGGCTTTTGTTAGACATTTTTAGAGTTAGTTCTAGAAGTTGTAAAGGCTCTGTGCCTTATTTCCTTTTTTTCAGACTTTATGTATTTGAGACTTGTTGAGGAGTTCCAGTTTATTTATTTCAGATATTGACTTGTATTTCAGTATGTTAGATGATAAAATATTAATCTGATCTCTATTATTTCATCAGTTGACTCTTGTGTTATCTTTTACTTGCTTTTGTACCTACACCTGTTATTGACTCCACTAGAGAGATAGTAATTGTGATGGTGAAACATGTTATTGCACGGTGTGGTGCATGGCAGGTTTGATATTCTTGGTTTCACCTTGGACTGCAGCCTTGTGTGAACCCAGGGGCGTCACAACATGAATCTCGTCCCCTCTGCCTATTCTCCACTAAACACAAGCTTCTAAGATGCCTCTAGCTCTGTTGGGATTTTTAGATCTCGTAAAAAACCCAAAAATCACCAAACGTAGCAAATAGAATCACACGAGATTTAACGTGAAAACCCTCAATAGGAAAAAACCACGAAATCAAAATCAATCCACTATCACATTCAAATTATAATCTTTTGTACAGATAAAGACTGTCATGAACCCGGTTATACCCTCTAAAATGTTGATTACAAGAATATTGTCTCTTTTCGTCTCTCTACTCTCCTTGGTTTTTCCTCCAACAATAGAAGAATATATATAATGAAACCAAAATCCTATCTCTAGCCTAACTTCCTAATTAGAATAGGATTCAAACTTCAAATCATGATGAGACTCAATCTCCTAATTTTGATAGATCTCTAACACTATCTAATTCTCATAAAGTTATACAAAGAATCAAAGACACAATCCTAACTTGCCCGCCAAGTTAACTTGGTCTCTAAGAAAACTACTAGGATTGGGCATAACCTTCAAACCCACATCCGACTTGGAGTTTAAGTTACTACCCAACAAGCTCCATGAATACTTTATCAAATATAAGAAGGATGTTTTCCAATACCCATCTCCAAGAAAGAGCAATATAGAAAATACCTCAATTTTAGTATTCTAGCTGCCAAAGAGGAAGTTTCTTTAATTATATGATAACCTTGCTTAACAAATTAGTGTAGGCAATCAAAAAATACAAATTATCCGACAAGATAATCTATATACAAGTGCGGAACCTGCCAAGGGTATTTTTGGTCATTTAACATGACCAAGAGAATCAACAAAATTAAATAAGTCTACAAATTGGCTTGAGGTTAGGCAATCCTAAAAATCCCAAGTCAAAAAGGCTGAAATTAAGTCAACAAGATAGATTTGGGCATCAGCATATTCTGGGCGGGAGCTTAATTGTGCAAGAGATCAGCCCCACGTAATCTAACCTCCGCGTGAGCTTAGCCCCCCTGACTCAACCACATTTTGATGTTTGTATGGACGATAGCTCAATGGTAGCGACGTCAGATCATCAAATCTCCATATTAAATGCTCCAGATTTGAAGTGGCACATAGATGTAACCCCCTATAACTTAGAACAGTCCAAAACTACTTGAATTTTGATAAAGGTGCTACAGCGACTACAAAACATTTAATAGGATTTGATAAAAGGTTGTGCCCATGAAGACTGGGGTTAACCTTGCTTGACCAAAGTATGCAAAAGCATTGTGCAACCATCAATACTCATATGATAACTATAACAGTCATAACAAATTTCGGGGGGGGGGGGGGGGGGGCAGGAAATTCTGCGTAGGAAACCCCTGGATGGAGAGCAAACATATACGCTATAAAACCTAACTCCCTTTCACTAGAATTTCAGCTCTCTCTGTCTTACTTAGTTTAGCCCACACTTGCTTGCTGCCTCATTTAGCTATAGGGATAGCCCTGCGCCATGGCCACTGACGATAGATTAGCCTGCCACTGCCATACCAAACTCATGTGATCCAAGCGTATTACTAGGGGTGGCAATTTATGACCCGACCCATTAACCCGACCCGACCCGACCCATTTATAATGGGTACGGGTCAAATTATATGGGTCGGGTCATAAACGGGTCAACCCAAATTTACCCATTTATTAAATGGGTCAATTCGGGTTGGCCTATTGACCCGTATAACAAAAATCCCGACCCGTGTAACAAACTTCGTTCCCTCACTCTCTCTTAAGTGCGCCGCTCTGGAGAAAGAAAAAAAAAAGAAAAGCTGCAGAAGAAAAGAAAAACCCTAGATCCTCACGAAGCTCAAGCGACGAGCGGCCTAGATCCCATCACGAAGCTCGAGCGGTGAGCGGCTAACGGCGAGCGGCGGCAAGCAACAGCGAGCGGCGGCAAACGGCGAGCGACAGTGATCGGCGAGCGGCAGTGATCGGCGAGCGGCAGCGATCCTCGAACCATAGTTCCTCTCTCTCCTCTCGAGCGCTCGAGTTCTCCTCTCTCCATCGAGCAGCCATAGTTCCTCCTCCCTCTAATCACTGGATTTTGAGGTACACTCTTGGCTAGGGCTTTTTGATCTTTCGTTCTATCAATTTTGGGGTTTTTTCATCCTATCCTCTTTCAATTTTGGGGGTTTATTGAAATTACAAATCAATTTTGGGGTTTTTTTTTCATCCTTTTTGCTTGTCTTACTATCTATATTTGTTTCTGATATGAGATGCTTTACTTCAAACATTTTTATTCAGGCGTACTGATGTTGAGCAATAACAGTTTTTGGTAACACCGCGCATGATGAGTATATATTATTAGTCCTGCATAACAGAAGAATAACATGATTTAGTTTAGTTTAATTTAAGATTTTACTTGAACTTGTTAAGTTCATTAATGCCTGAATGAAATTTACGAGAAGGAATATATAATGTTGACCTACTATGCATTGAAAAACATATACTATATTTATATATTTAACTACTGTTGGTGTATGCATGATAGTCCTTTACTTTGAGAATGAAAATCATGTAATCATGAAAAGTTTTCTCATTGCAGAATATCATATAATCATGAAAAGATTTGTTATTCCAGGATATTATATCCATAATCTTGTGATAATAAGTAGGCATCTCACGATCAACTACTGGTGAACCTGTCCATTTGACCAAGTAGGCATCTCACAATCAACTACTGGTGACCTGCAGTTTGTATTTTAGATACTGGTTTGAATATTTTTTAAGTGTTGCTTTGCTGAACTATATGCGGACTTAAGTTTCTTCATACTCAAATGTTAATTCTGTTTAGAATCAGTTAATTTGTGTTATCTGTTGAATTTTATTTAATTTTATTAATCTTATGTAGTTATGTAATTTTCATCACAGTTAATGGAGTCTAATTATATAGCCGATAATGTAGAAGCGGATTCATCTAATGAAGAATTAGAAGACATGTCTAGTCCTGTTCAGAAAAAATCAAAAGCAATAATTGTTGGAAGTCGAAAAAGAAAATTAACGTCCAAAGCTTGGAAAATGTTTGACCTTGTTGAAGAGCCAGGTGGGAAACAATATTCAATATGTAAGATTATGTAAGAAGTGTGGAATCCAATACATCATCGAAGGTAATCATAGGACGAAAAATATGTTAAGACACATGAAAAATTGTAAGAAAGCTACCAGAAAGGATATTGAGGATTTATCTAACTCAAAGATTTCATAATGAGTTCTTCGAGATTTAATTTTGACTCGGATAAGTTCAAGGAGCTCTTAGTCTCGGTCATCATTATACACGATTTGTCATTTCAATTTGTTGAGTATGAAGGTATTCGAGCAATCTTCTCTTATCTTTGTGAGGATATAAAACACATATCAAGAAATACGGTTAAAGCCGATGTTCTTAAAATCTATGGAAGAGAGAAAAATAGGCTAAAAGAAGCTTTTGAGTCGATTCCAGGTAGAATTAACTTGACTTCTGATTTGTGGACATCAATAGCCACTGATGGATATATTTGTCTCACGGCACACTACATTGATCATGAGTGGAAATTACAAAATCGGGTTCTTAACTTTTCTTATATGCCACCTCCTCATTCCGGTGTTGCCATTTGTGAGAAGATCTATAAGTTGTTAGTTGATTGGAAAATTGAAAAGAAGTTGTTTTCTTTCACTCTTGATAATGCCTCCGCAAATGATGTTTTTGTTGATTTATTGAAAAAACAACTTAATTTGAAAGAAGCACTTCTTGGGAAGGGAGAATTTTTTCATATTAGATGTTGTACTCATATCCTCAACTTGATTGTCCAAGATGGTTTAAAAGAAGTATATGTTTTGCACCTTCACTTATATCATGGAAGAATTGTTAATCACAGAGAATATTATCATGATATCATCCTTTTGTATGTTTTTATATTTAGGAATTCGACTCATTTGAAAGTCAAGAAATTATTAGTTCTCAAAAGACCCAATTAGAACTTTATTTGGATGAACCAAGACTTGACCGTGGTGCTCAACTCGACATTCTTTCATTTTGGAAGACTAATGAGCATAGATACCCCGAGCTCTCTTTATTGGCAAGGGACATAATGGCAGTTCCTATCTCTACGGTTGCTTCAGAGAGTACTTTCAGTGTAGGTGGGAGAATCCTTAACCAATACTGTAGCACTCTTAAGCCTAACAATGTGGAGGCTTTAGTTTGCACACGTGATTGGTTATATGGTATCAAAGGTAGACTAATGTTATATTTTTTATGTTTTTTGCATCAGAATACATGTTATGAATTTGCTTAATGGTTTTTTATTGTTTTATTAATGATAGATGACATGCAACCAAAATTAGATGAGCTTTCTGAGGATATCATGCAATTAGATATTGGAGAATCTATGCCAACACAAGTATGAATCTCTCATACTATGATGCGGTAGCTGAAGGTAAGAAAATTTTGTGCAAGTTTTTGTCGAACATATTATATACCCCTATACAATCTATGCCAACATTAGTCTACCTTTGATATCCTGCACATCTGGCTCTCATACATTACAATAGCCTGCACATCTTATTGTAAGTCATTTTTCTTTCTTCTATAGTGGGAAAAAGAATATTCTCCACATTGTTATAAAATCAACATGCTGTTCTCCACATGTTCGACATGTAAGCGGTAGGAAGAAAATGACTAAAATCCCCCCTTCTTCCTAAGAGGTCCAGAGTGCCTTCCTGGCAAGGAGAACTTGGGAAGAGTCCAACCCAGGACAAAATAGTGAAGGGACAAAATAGCTTACATAAATTTTTACCTGAAAGCTTCAGTTGCTAAATAGTGAAGGGACAAAATAGCTAAAGTAATGCTTTTGATCTTATAGTTAAAAATGTTGGATGATACTACTTCCTGGATTCAACTTCTGCACTTCTTCATCCTTTGTTAAGTGTGTGAAATTGTCATGGTCAATATATTTTCTGTGATTTTGGTTGTTTGTCATTCTTGAAGCGTGTGCATATATGTTTTTTTTTCTCCTTTTGTTAAAAGCTGCTCTGGTTATTTGAGTTCCCTTTCTCTCAGGATGTGAAGCCTATAATCTAGGAACTGGAAAGGGAACATCTGTTTTAGAAATGGTGGCAGCATTTGAGAAAGCCTCTGGAAAGGTACATAAAGAAATTTCTACATGATCATCATGTTGTTTGCATAAGAAGACTATTTTGTTTAAATATGATTGCCTTTTATCCTCATTGTAAATTTATAAAATTGGTTCTTTTGGATTTTGGGACTTGCATTTGTGCTTTACGTGTTCTCTTCTTCTGTGTTGGTACTGCAGTTCTTGCAGGTAAAAAATTCATAAGCGAATAATCCTTATGTCATATGATACTATTCCACTTACTACATGTTTCTTTTTTTGCTTCTATGAACTTGCAGTTTGTCTTCGCATCCAAGTTAACAAAGTTACAAAGACAACAAGGAATTCAAGGTAATTTTGTACAAAATCATCTTATCCAGAAAGCATCATATTGCCTGTATTTGCTTGTGTTACAGTATATTGCCTGTGAGCTGCACTTCCTTTTATTAACAAATCCACCCTCTCGTTGCAGGACTTGCCACCGGAGCGAGCTTTTGCTGATTTTGTCCTCTGCAATCTGATTCTCCACCTTGTGATCATGAACTTATTTGAATAGAACTGTATTAATATAAGTTGGAAACTGCAGCAATATGTATTAGGTCTTATCAGTTTTTGGACATGTCCATTTATGGTACTCGCATAATTGTTTACCTGGTTGAAGATTGTACTCTTGCCTCACAATTCTCAGGATTTTGACTAATCTTTAGTCATTTTCATGGGTGCAATTGGTTCAGGAACGGGTATTTTGCTTGCTGTGACAGAGTATTTTGAAACATTTGAGAAGGAGAGAGCTACTGATCTTGGTTTCTTTGGTCTGTGATATGTTTGCTGTTGTAGTTGTTGTTGCTGCTGCTGTTGAAATTTAGATTTTTTTTGTCTAAAGAGCTGCATTGATTGTATTTTTGTTTGCCGATAGTTGCAATTCGTTGAAATACATTTAAATACTGGACATGTCTTTGAAATAACTCCATGTTGTGAGTATTGATAGTTTTTGTCTAAAGAGCTTGCAAGTAGTGTTCTTTTGTGCTTGTATAAAAAAATTTATTAGTTATGTGTTAGGATATGTCTTGTATTAGATAAACGGGTTATTCGGGTTATATGGGTCGGGTCGGGTAACCCGTTTATTAAACGGGTCGGATCACATTGACCCATTTATTAAACGGGTCGGGTCGGGTCACACTTATACGGGTCGGGTCAAATTTTATATGGGTCGGGTCGGGTCGGGTCGACCCATTTGCCACCCCTACGTATTACGCCCTATAGCACTTGATCTTCATTTTTGTATTGTCATTCTCTCCCCTTGCCTCAAAAAGCTCAGCTCTTTAGCTTGTCAACGAGGCAATCCTTCTCCGAAGAGTTGAGTTCCACATAAAAGGAGCTCCCTTCAACTCCAAACTCCACAAGAAAGAAGAACTTCAATAACAATGACGTCCTCATGGTCAATGGAAATAATAATCTAGTCTCTTCCGACATATAGTTTTCGATAAGCAAAACTTACAATTTTAGTTTTTGAGTAAAGAAGCGAGCAATTGTAATCGTTATATAGACCAGTAGAGCACAATTAAAAACCTCCATAATTCTTAACCATACGCCGCCTTCTCTATTGGGTTGACGCATTTTATCCCAGCTTAACCTATACTGAAGCTTTCAAGTTTTTATCCTAGCTTAACCTATACTGAAGTTGTCGAGTTTCCTCCTCATGCGCTCAAAAAAGGCAAGACATCATTGAGTTTAAAGAGGCATAGAGAGAGATGCCTAGATCCGAAACACACTCATACGATAGGTTGTAATGTTGAATTTTTTTAATTCCTATATTTATTTTTCCTTTTAAAAATTAAATTCCTAACAAAATTAAACTAGCAAAATTTTGTGTTATCAAGACATTTTTGTGTTATCTAATTAAAACTGGTAAATTAAGCTAGCAAAATTTTGTACTTGGCATAGCTTATTCTCAAACTTGACTATCATATTCGAAGTGGATACCTTAAGGAGTCTAGTCAATTGAAACATTTTAATGACAACTCAAATAATTGTTGAAGTATGACTATTGTTTGAAGAAATGATAAATAGGAAAATTTTTGTGAAGTGTGATATCTTTATAAAATAACATAAAATAATTAGTGATAATGAACAAATATATAAATTGTGCACTTTGTTGATATAACTATTATTTATATATTTTTAAACTTCTTATTATTGATTAATAATTGTTTACTAGAATATTAATCACTATTGAATTGAATAACTTTTTGTTAAACTACAAGATATTATTAATGATTATTATAATAATATTTTGTAACTATTTTTATTTTTTGAATTATTATTATAATATAAGTCTAAAAAATTAAAGCTTTTCACATGCCCTTATCTTTTTTTGTTCCCCAAGATCTCTTTCTTTCGTTTCTCAATTTCAGTTATTTTTAATAAAGTGTGGATCCATGATCTTTTTTTTCACTTTCAATTAGTTATAGAGTTATAATATTTTGTTAAAAAAAGAAAATATCATATAAGCAGATGAGTAAGAGAAGAAGCAATTCAATCTGATGGTGTCGTCTAATGATGGTGATGGCTATTGGAGGAAGAGAAGATAGGAAAAGAAAAAGAAATATTAAAAATAAAAAATAATAAAAGAAATAAGAGGGTTCTAGTTTTTTACCACAAAGTTTCAAGCTAAAATTGGGGATAACTTTAAAAACAAGAACTAAATTTTTATAGAGAAATGAAAAAGGGATAATTTTTTCCAAAAATCCCGACTCTATTTTTGTTACTGTTCCAATTGACTGATGTTGTAAATTTTTTTTCATAGTTCTAATTAACTAACATCACAAAATTTTATCTCATAAATTATCTCAGTTTTAGTTTTGAGTTCTACTTTGCTAACGTCTCTTTAGGGTTTAGATGATGTGGTATGTAATTGACACATGTCATCAATTAATTGGGTAAATATATAAGTGGTGGATATGATCAGTGAACTAAGGGGCTGTTTGGTTCAATTTCTATAAAAAAAAGGAAAAAGAAATGTGCTCAAATTTTGATTTTCTTGTATTTCTATAAAATTTGTAGGAAAATTTTATAGAACTCAAAGAGTACTATATTTCCCATTTTTCCTATTTCTTTGTTTAGTCCAAAGTATGAAAAAGTACCTAACTTTATAGAAAATATCTAGTTTTCTTTTCCTTTTGTTTGGTTAGATATCACTTTATAGAAAATAGATCACTAACAATACCCATGGGAAATCACATGGGGAATGATACTGATGTACTTAATTATTTTTTTAATATATGTGTCAAATTTCTAGGCAATTTCCTCTGATTTGGAGAGGAAGTTGATTTTCATAAAATACTCCAATTTTCCCTACTTTATATAAAATATCTCTATAATTTTTTTAAACCAAACATAATTTATGGAAATCTACAGAAATTTATTATTTATAAAAATGTCATTGTCAAGTGTTTTCTCAAAACTTTTCTATAAAATTGGTGAACCAACCACTAAGAGAATAACAATCTATGTGGAGGTCAAAGATGACCACTATCTGCAACTTCTCATTAGCTTAAAAATAGAATATTTGTAAAGAAATTAATCAAATGGTATAAATCAATGGTGCACTAAAAATTTCTTATCTTTAAATTAATGCCATATGCAGAACCTTACAAATTAGTTTTTATAATCCTAGATTTATTATTTATATATAATAATGTATCATTAAACAATCAACAAAGAGCATTAGACACTTTTATAATTAATTATGAGATTCAAATATTTCTTTTTGTAACTTTTCTCTCACATAAACTTCAAAGATTTCTCTCGAATTAACCTACAAATTTTGTCTCCCACATCATCAACCGTCTAAACTTCCCAACTGACCAAAAACAAACCCACCGTTGATATCATTATCATAACCAAGCTACAATAAATTCTCAAAATTTAAATTTTGTACCCCAATTTTTTCTCGTAATCCCTTAATTATCTCCGCGTTTAGCTCCATCTTTTAATTTGCATTCCAAGTCTTGTCATGATCACCCACGCCTCTCCTCCCATTAAAATTCTCCTCACGCCAAACTTCTCTCTCCTTATTCTATTATCTTCTGTTCTCTCGCTGGGTCCCACGAACCGTTAAGAAGTTCGGAGCTTTCGGTTTTGTTTGGGTTTTTATCACACTGGACCTTAACAAATTTTGTTTTACTAAATTACACTACCAAATCTCATAAAGGTCTGTTATTCGTTTGGGATTTTTTCTTAGGACTAGAACAATTCTCAAAAATTCTATACTCTATGATTTGGATTTGGACTAGAATTTTCTTACTAGAGCCCTGAATTTTTTATGGGGTTTTTAAAATTTTGGGTTAGATTTCGAACTAAAGATAGGTCGGAGTAAAGTTTAGATTCATAGACTATTTGAATTAGGACTATGGCATTAGATTATTATGTTAAATAATAACTATCAACAAATACAACTATTATTTAATTAATATTTTTTTTATAAATTACAAAACAAACATTAAATTATTATTACTATATCTGTATATTTAAATATTTAAATAGTAAATATACTATAAAATAATATATCAAACATTAAATATAAAATATTTAGATGAGTGGTATTTAATATTTTATTATGAATATACAGAAATTTTAAATTTTAAATATAGTTAATATTTACTTATTTATATTTCATACATATTAGTTTTTAATATTGAATATTATATATTCATAATTTGTAATATTAAAAATATTATTTTTATAATTTTTAAGACATGCCAAAAATAAATATTTTTAATATTAAAAATTAATCATATTCAATGTTAATTAAATATGCTAAATAATTTAGTCATATGAAAAAAAAAATTTAATTTGAATATATTTAAAATTTAACATATATATGTTAAATATTTATTGTGTTAGATTTTGGATTATAAATATGGGTAGAAAATTAAAATTATAGATGTTAAATAAGGGGCTGTTTGGTTGCACATTTTTTGAGAAAACTTTTCTCAAAATATCTAACAATGGTAAATTTGTAATTAAAAGTTTTCCAGAGATTTCTGTAAATTGTGTTTGGTTCAACAAAAAATTTACAGAAATATTTTCTATAAAATATCAAAACCTACCAAATTTTACAAAAAGCAATTTTCTCTCAAAATGAGAGGAAATCACCAGAAATCTGACACATACCATATTTAATTAAAACCCTACCAAATCTTGTTCTTTTCTATAAAGTTATGAGCTATTTTCTTGGTTTGAACCAAACAACCAAAGTACAAAAAATAAGAAAATTGGTACTTTTTGATTTCTCAAAACTTTTCCTATAATTTTTTTAAGAAATACAAGAAAATCATATTTTAGGTGGAAAACATTCCCTATAATTTCTAGAAATTGAACCAAACACCCCCTAAGTGAAAAGGATGACAGATAAAGAATGGAAAGTGTTTAAAATGTGAAATCATTAAAGACGAAGCGAAGAGATAAAATCATAGGAGTGATATCACAATCCACCGATTTTTAATTGGCCTTTTTCTAGAATGTATAAGGCAAATTAGAATTTGGATTTTAAAACTCAATTTCTATTTAACTAATAACACCTTGGAATTTTAAGTCTGAATACTACTCCTAAACCCAACAATGTCATAAATTTAAATCCAAATCTTAATGGAAATCCAAGAGTAAATCCTAGTCTAAATAGGAAATTTGAGGGTATAAATATACTACATGAGAAGGTCCGGTGATCTAATAAGCCAAAAATCTTTTTGTTATTTGTATTTAGCAAACACTCCTCTCGCTGACAATTTGAAGAGAGATTTTCCTGCACCTTCACTTCTTCTTTTATTAGTCAGCGGAAGAAGAAGATATCAGTGATCCGAAATTCCCCAATCAGAGAGCTCTCTCTAAAAGTAAAGAAAGATTCCATCTTTTTCACTGTTCCCTGTTTCCTCTCTCTCTGAATTGAGTTCACTCTCTGCTTTTGTTCATAAAAAGCTCCAACTTTATAGCTTAAACCCCTCTGGATAACAAAACCCGTATCGCAAAATCTCATCTTTCCCAAGATGTTGCCTAGGTTTTTACCGCTTGAAGATGGAAAAGACTCATTCCTGAGAACCCAATCTAAGCCTTTACCGATCAGAACAATCAAGATTTTTCTCCTTTTCTTGACTCTGGCTTTTGGAGTTTTGGTTCTTAGCATGTACGCTACTCGTTATTTTGATGTTAGAAGCGCAATCTTGCAACCTAAAGTGAGTATTGTTCATCCTTGCGCTGAAGAGGAGAATGAGCTCAAACAATGGATTAAAGCTCCTCTGAGTTTGATGCATAATATGAGTGATGAAGAGCTCTTTTGGAGAGCTTCACTTGTTCCCCTATTGGAGAAGTATCCGTACAAGAGAGTTCCTAAGGTTGCGTTTATGTTCTTGACGAGAGGGCCTTTGCCATTGTCGCCGCTGTGGGAGAAGTTCTTCCAAGGCCATGAAGAGCATTATTCGATCTATGTGCATTCCTTACCTGGTTATAGGCCAGAGTTTGCATCGGATTCGGTGTTTTATCAGAGGCAGATTCCAAGCCAGGTATTGCTACAGATTATGTTGGCACAAAAAAAAAAAAAAATCAGTAATTTACTTGATGTATTGATACAAAATTATTATCAAACAATTTAAGTACCATTCCCTCATCACGTAACATGAGCACATACACGACCTTACTCGAAGAATGCAATTCTGCTGATTTTAGTTTGATTTGACGTGTTATGTATAAAAATTGGATACTAAGGTAGCTTAGGTAGATTTCCATTCTCTATGGTATTTAGGGAGAATTTCCTTAAACATCAGACTTTTACATCACATCTACGTCATACGTATTCTTTTGTGGATTGCAGATATCATTGTTAATTTGATTGTACCTTTGTTTTAGTTCCTTTGAATTTCGATGAGTTTTATTGTGGTAGATAGACCCCCTGAGTGAAAATGCATTGTTGCAGACAGAGACCCCCTGAAAAGGGCCACAAAAGTTCACTCAGGATGTCTATCCGCAACAATAGAACTACAGAGGTAGTAGGTTTAATTTGGTTATAGTACAAGTTGTCTATCCGCGATTAACCCTATCTATCTTTATGTTGGTGCTTTATTTACATTCACAAAGCAAAAAGTGTCAAGTTAAAACCGATATGATTTCTAAAACTCGAACTAGCATTTTACTGCAACCTGAGATGTTCGAATAAGGCTCTTCTTGTTTTCCCCTATTCCCCCTCTTCTTTATTTGCATTCACAAAGTAAATTAATTTAACAAATTAATTGAAGATTTCTTGCTCTTTTGGTGGACTTATATCACGAGCTTACAATTTGTAGATTATCATCATGATACGAGTCATTTGTCCCTTGCTTTTGGAATATTTTTAGATTTTGTTAGTCAGGATGAAAGATTTATGTCATTGCGAAATTTGAAGCGCTGATATTTTTCAAGGTTGTTGCACGGTCATAAAAGAGGATCTACTTGTTTGCAACACAATCAGTTTCTTCAGACATTTATCAGATTAAGATTACCAGATTCATAGTGTGGGTATGAGGACTGGATATGTTTCCTTAAAAACTACAAATCGCCATTGAAAAAGTGAAGAAAATTAAGATCAGGAAATTAATAAATTGGAAATCAATGTGGGAGTTGTTAGAGAGACTATTAGATCGAGAGCCTCTTAAGAGAGAAACAGGTAGCTGTTCTAATAACAGATTTGTACTCTAGCCAAATTAGGAACTTGCATGATTTGGATTAGTCAGTATAAGTCTTTTATCAGCTGTTGTGACTGCTCTTTGGAATGGTCATTGAGCTTATGTATCAGTTCCATAGGATATCTGGCTGAGAAGAAAAAAATCAGATTTTGACTGGTGCGATGTCGTAAAAGTTTCCTCATATAGGATTTTTTTTTAATCTTGTTAAATTTTGTTTGCAAAGACAAAATCACGATGAATTGGATGAATAGCAGTAAAATGGTTAAATGTGAAAGAATATTTTAAAGAAAGACTATTTGCAGAGAGTTAAGTAAATAGGGTAAATTGCAGATAATTAACTCCCCTCAACCATACATTGGGTAGCACTTAATATCCCTTGACTGGTTTATTACCGCCTAATCACCTATCATCACTGGATTCCAGAGGGACGGGGGGCTTATACACAATTTATTCTTTTCAAAATGCCAAAACTCAAAGAGTGATGAGAGCTAATATATGGGTTGTAGGTAATGGCAGTTATTATCAGCTTTTCTTTCTTTCAACAATCTAAACAACTCACAGCTTTTACATCCACAGGTGGCAGAATGGGGAAAGATTAACATGATCGACGCTGAAAGAAGACTCCTCGCAAATGCACTCCTCGATCTCTCCAACGAACGATTCGTTCTCCTCTCAGAATCCTGCATCCCTCTCAAAAACTTCACAATCATCTACAGTTACCTCACAAAATCCAACCACAGCTTCGTGAACTCTTTCGACGACCCAAGCTCTCTTGGTAGAGGCCGCTACAATCCCAAAATGGCTCCAGAAATCACAGTATCTCAGTGGAGAAAAGGAGCTCAGTGGTTCGAAGTTGACAGAAAACTCGCAGCCAGATTAGTAGCAGATACGAAATACTATCCCAAGTTCAAGGATTTCTGCAAGCCTGCTTGTTACGTGGATGAGCATTATTTTCCTACTATGTTAGCTATTGAGACGCCGAGGCTTATTTCAAATAGGACTGTGACCTGGGTTGATTGGTCGAGAGGTGGAGCTCATCCTGCAACTTTTGGGAGAGGAGATGTTAATGAAGAGTTTTTGAAGAGGATTATTGAAGGCCAGAGTTGTTTGTATAATGGGCAGCCCTCATCAGTTTGTTTTCTGTTTGCTAGGAAGTTTGCTCCTAGTGCTTTGGAGCCGCTACTGAACTTTACAAGCAATTTGCTTGGATTTTAGATGAATAGATTAAGATACCGTGATATGATATGATATGATGAGAGTGAACCTGGAAGTTTTTAGAAAATTACAGAGGTACAGGTGACCTTTTTCTTTTGGTCTTGTGTACAGAACAATTATCCGAATATATATTAGACTATACATGATTATTGAGGGTTTCAAATACAAATTTACCCTGCCTTTCACAAATTTGGTGGTTGAATATTAAGCTTTGTCGTATTCTTTTCTGTCATAGAATTGCCACTATGAAACGCCATCAAAGAGACTTCTGCGGCTCTGCTTGGAAGAACTTCCAGAGTATGAGGAGCTCGGGTATAAGTCAAATTTAAGAAAGTGGTTCATGAGAATGAACTCTTTCTTAAGCATGCCTCAAGTCTATCAGTAGAATAAACTGGTGCACCAAGTGACTCACAAATTCGAGCAATAAGAAATTGGTAAATCAGCTGGACCTTCTGCATATACTGCTAGCTAAGATACTCTCTGACGTTGGTCGCAGTATACACTATCATTCTAAAGATCAAATCAGCCACATTGAAATGTAGCGATCCAATAAAGTAGAACAAGGTCTTGGGTGGTGATCACTGAGTATGAGGAGCTTGGGTATAAGTCAAATTTAAGAAAGAGGTTCATGAGAATGAACTCTTTCTTAAACATGCCTGAGTGTAGGACCCCAACCATAGGTACCAACAGAAATAGATACTCCATCATCTAGTTGTATGCATCAGAGGTCTTATCCCTTACTCAGCAGAAACTCGAAAGAAATATGAACAAACTCTAGGTGGTCTGGGGAGTCCCAGACTCTTCTCAATGAGCCTAGGTGTGACTGTGATCGATATCCCGCTAATAATGACCGAAGATAAGTCCTCTCTTGATCTATCCTAACTGGTGTAAAACTCTCATACAAGTGTAGAGTTAGCCAATTTGGGTTTTTGAGTCATTATAGAATTGATCCCGGCTAAATTCAAATACTTTATCAATGTTGAATCCTCTCTCACGGTAGATTGTCAAAAGATAGGAAGGATTCTACAGCTCGCTGATGTTTTTCAGAGGCCATTATCTTGAATTACAAGAAAATATGGTACTTTAGGCAATTTGGGTGCAACCTTACAAGAAATTCTAAGTTTCAGGGTATAAAATGCAAAAACAAATAAATAAATAAAGTTTCAGGCCACCAATCGGTTGGTCAACTAATTGGCCAACCAATTGGTTCGTCGTTTAGGTGAATTGATCTGCCAATTTTTCACAAAAATCTTGTACAAATTTGTTACAAAAATTGTCCCAAACTATTATTAACATCATTCCTAGCCAATTCGTACCACAATTTACACCAATAATCAAGAAAATTTGCAAAAAATTGGAGAGCTAGGGTTTTGGTTTTATACCTCAAATTCAGTTGATTTGAGTGCAAGATTTTTGCAATTTGTTGTTGAATTTGACCCTGGTCGTCATCTCTTATGATTCATCAAGAAATTTTGGGGAGTTTAGGTGAATTTTTTTAGGAATTTTGTGAGTACGCAATTTTTATGGTAAAAACAAACACCTCACATAACTGAATCTGGATTCACTGCAGTGAATTCAATTATTTAGGACAGCAACTAAAACAAACCCCACAACTAAAATTCTGAACTTTAACCAATTTTAACAAAAAAACTAACAGGATTGCAATTTCTAAAATATTTTAATAGAAACCCTAAAAAAGATTGCAAATTTTGAAAGATAATCCAACAAAACAAACAACCAAGATCGAGTATAAGAGAAACCCCAAGCTAAAACAAATCCTAGAACCAAGATCGCAACTTCAACAATTACCCTAAAAAGAAACCAAAATCAAATTGAAATTAAAGAAAAACGTGACACTCATGCGTTTATTGAAGTAAAAACAAGCTGGATTCACAGCAGTGAATCGAGATTCACTGCAGTGAATCGCCAATTTTTGTTGTCCTAAATAATTGAATTCACTGCAGTGAATCCAGATTCAGTGAATCGAGATTCACTGTAGTGAATCGCCGATTTTTGCTGTCCTAAATAACGAGATTCACTGAAGTGAATCGAGATTCACTGCAGTGAATCGAGATTCACTCATGCATTTATAGAACGTGTTTGATGATTTTAAGCAAAAAGTTACAATTTTTATGGTAAAAACAAACACCTCACATAACTGAATCTGGATTCACTACAGTGAATTCAATTATTTAGGACAGCAAAAATCGGCGATTCACTGCAGTGAATCTCGATTCACTCCAGTGAATTCAATTATTTAGGACAGCAACTAAAACAAACCCCACAACTAAAATTCTGAACTTTAACCAATTTTAACAAAAAAACTAACATGATTGCAATTTCTAAAATATTTTAATAGAAACCCTAAAAAAGATTGCAAATTTTGAAAGATAATCCAACAAAACAAACAACCAAGATCGAGTATAAGAGAAACCCCAAGCTAAAACAAATCCTAGAACCAAGATCGCAACTTCAACAATTACCCTAAAAAGAAACCAAAATCAAATTGAAATTAAAGAAAAACGTGACGAACCGAGGGGGTGCTCGAGCTTGAAGGAACTCTTGGCCATGGATCCCCTCTTTCTATCATCCCCAATACATGACGAGAACAAAACCATGATCAGATCAAAAGAAAATAACACCTACCAAGAATCAAATCAAACTTAGAATATAACCTACCAAGAAAATATAACACCTACCAAGAAAATAACACCTACCAAGAGAGAGGGGGCTGGTTCAAGCTTTTGGGAAATGGAGGAGAGAGAGAGAGGAGAACGTGAGAGGAGAGTTGCATGGGAAAATGGAGAACTCAATAAGAAGCATTAATTACCTCTCTTTAGTGGGCTGTTTATTTTACCTAATTACCCTTATGCAGCTTTAATCTCAGCCATTGGATGAATCTAGATCCAATGGAGAGGATTGGTTTTTAGTTTTTAGGATAGTGAGGTTTGTATTTGAACCTCTCCCTATATATATAAGAGTATAAATATGTACATATATAAGTATATTTATATAATAGTATAAATACATATAAGAGTATAAATATATATAGCCCCTTTTAAAAATGGCTCTTATTTATTCACATGGGTTCAAAAAAAATGAGGACTTTTTTATTTATTTGTTTCTTTTTTACAAGTAGTGTGGTTTATGAAGAACCAACAGCTCTTCTTCAAGTGTAGAAAATTTTAAAAATAGTTTTAACGTTGAACATTAACTTTAAAAATATTATCATTTTTAGGATTTTCTATCTCATAGCTCATGCGAGAAAACTTATTGAACAATATATGGATCTGTCCATCATGATCTCAAATTTTTTACAAAAAAATGTAGTTTTGAGTTATAAAGTAAAACTTTTTGTCCTAGTGTAAAACTCTTTCGTAATATTGAATTATCATGAAAAATCTTGGTTTTGTCTTTGTAAATTTTTGATTTTATATATGCATCATTTTGATTTTCTTCCAACCCATTCTATTGGAGTCTAGATCAAGATTCAATTATTATCATTCTACAGCTCGTTGGTGTTTTTTAAATGGCTCTTTTAAAAGCCTGACAACTACCTTATTATCATTGGTCTTGCAAGCTACTGCTTCAGCCTATTTAAACAGATACTGTAAGGCTACTAGAATGTAGTTATTTCTAAAAGAATTTGGAAATGATCCAACGAAATCTATACCCCACAGATTGAAAAGCTCAAGGACTAGAATGAGTTGTAAGGGCATCATATTTCTTCTAGTGATTCTTCCTAAGAGCTGACAACGGTTACAGGCTATGTAAAATTTATAGGAATCTTTGAACAGAGTGGGCCAATATAGCCCACACTGAAGAATTTTTTCGACTACTTTTTCTTGGGCTAAAGTGGCCCCAACATGCTTGCTCATGACAAAAAGATAGAACACTCCTCATTTTTTCACTCAGAATACACCTTCTAAAGATCTGATCAGGATAATACTTAAATAGATATGGATCATTTTAGTAAAAATATTTTACATGTGAGAGGAAACATGATCTATCCTATTTAGACTAATAAGAAGAGATCTATTTCGTGACTAAGTAATTTACAATATCTACAAATCACTGAACAAATTGGAGTTATAGGAATTGTTCATCCAAAAAATATTCATTGATTAGGATATTTGGTGATAGTGCATTCGGAAGTCTAGATAAATGATCCGCTACGGGGGTCATCTGCTCTTTCTATCAAGAATTTGGATGTCAAACTCTATATACCATTTCAACTAATGAGAAGAGATTTGTTTTGCAACTAAGAAATTTATAATATCTGTAAACCACGAAACAGATTAGATTTGTAGGAGTTGTTCATCAGAAAAATATTCATTGATCAGGATATTTGGTCATAGTGCATTTGGAAGTCTAGATAAATGATTTGCTACAAGTCATCTGCTCTTTCTATCAAGAATTTAGATGTCAAACTCTTAAAGTAGGAGGATCCATCAATGAGCCATGCTTTAGCATCTTTTTTGGTTAAAAGATATTTAATTGTGGCCTGATCAGTAAAAACTTTAGTCAAAGACCCGATGAGATAGGACTTAAATTTTTCTAAGTCAAAGACAATAAATAAAAACTATTTCTCAGTGATAGAGTAGTTTTACTAGGCATTATTTAGTGTCCTACTGGCATAGTAGATCACATGAGGTTTTCCATCAATCCATTGTCCTAATACAACATCAACTATAAAATCAGATGCATCACACATTATCTTGAAGGGTAAGGTCCAATCTGGTGCATGAACGATAGGGGCGCATTAGCTCCTTTTTTAGACAATCAAAGGCCTTAAGGCATTCGGGAGAGAAGTCAAATGGCGTATTCTTGGCTAATAGATTGGTCAAAAGTCAAACAATTTTGCTAAAGTCTTTGATGAACCATCTAAAAATACTAGCATGACCAAAGAATGATCTGATATCCTTAAAATTTTTGGGAGGAAGGTTAGAAATGAGACTTACCTTAGTTTTGTCAACTTCAATACCCCTGTTAGAAACTACATGCCTAAGATAATGTCTTGTTAGACTATAAAGTGATATTTCTCCTAATTAAGAGTCAAAATTTTCTTCCTACACCATGACAGGACCAATTTAAGATGATGCAAACACTAAGAGAATGTGTTACCAAAAATGAAAAAGTTATTCATTAAAATTTTCATAAAGCATTCTACCATATCAGAGAAAATGATGATCATGCATTGTTGGAACGTGGCGTGTGCGTTATACAGCCCCAAAGGCATGCATCAATAAGCAAAAGTTTCATATAGGCATGTGAAAGTGGTTTTCTCCTAATCTTCTGGAGCAATGGGGATCTGATTATAACTTGAATATTCATCCAAGAAATAATAGATCTTGTGTCTTGTTGAGCGCTCTAACATTTAGTCTATGAATGGAAGAGCAAAGTGATCTTTTCGAGTAGCTAAGTTGAGTTTCCTATAGTCAATGTAGACTCACCATCCAGTTTGGATTCGAGTGGGAATCAGCTCATTAGCCTCATTTTAGATCATGGTGATCCCAGATTTATTTAGAACTACTTAGTGCGGACTTACCAGAGAACTATCTAAAATGGGATAAATGGTCCTATTGATGTTAGTTACCTAACAGGGGGTTTATTTATGGATTAAAGTAGAGTTAGGGTCCTCAAACTCCTTCAGATGACTGGCTCTATAGATAGTTGATCTTCCTTGCACATGAAAAACTCATAAGAGGCTAGAGTTGTGTTCTCCAATTGTTCCTCCGACAATCAAGTCAATATATGAACTTGAGTAGAAAAATGTGAGATGATGAAGAAAGCTTCAAAGTTATGTCAAAAGAGCACAGAGTTATCTTGAGCTGCATGGCTTCCTTTTATAGAGGATCAAAAGGGCAGATAGGTAAATTGAGCTGAGTCCAGGTAGGTAGCTGACTCGGCAGACAGGTGACAGATGTTGACCGTTGGCGAAGATAGGTCATCCAGGTGGTTAGTGCCAAGCAATAGCAACTGTTTGGTGTTGACGAAGCCTGATAAGTTACAAAGACTTAGGGGACTTGAACAATAATGACTTTGTCAGAGCAGCTAATGCAAAGGCAAGCGGCTATCGGTGCAAGGTTCGAGGAAACTACTGCCTCTTCAGTCGTCTGGTGGAGGGCCCACTAACACCGCCTTTTTACTCAACTACGCAATTTGTTGGACGACAAGTACCATCTTTTTACTCGGCTACGCAGGTTGTTGGCCAATAGAGTAGGCCACATAGACAGCTTGAGTCGTCCGAGTTGTATACAAGTCTGATTAGGCATGGTGCGAGACACGTGTTAATTTCTCAAGGGAGGTTAATAATAAGTTATTTTTAGGCTATAACAGATCTCATTATCAAGACATTTTAAAATGTCTTTCCTAACCACTTCTTCCATTACTGGGTTTAACCTATGTTGAGGATCTCTAATAGGTTTAGCATCATCTATTAAATGGATTCGATGTTAAATAATGGTTGGAATAATCCCTTTGATATCAGTTGTGATCCATCCAATGGCTTTCCTATTCTCTCTCAAAACTGTTGGACCCTAGAGGGGGGTGATTAGGGTCTTATGCTAATCTAATCCGATTATATGCCAATAAAAACTAATTAACAAGTTATCCTAGCAAGTATGAAATATAACAACTATATAAGCTAGGATAAACAATATGAACAATGAGATATATCCTAACAAAGAGATATAGGCAATGTATGTGCAAGGATATATAAACTAACACAAGATGATATATCCTACCAAAGAGATATACAATATGATATATGCAAGGATATGAAACAATCACAAGGGGTAAACAAATATGAACAATTGGTAATATAAGATAAATGCAAAAACAATTACGCCAAAGACAAACTCAAACAAGCAATATGATCACGGAGTTCGGACCTTCCGTCCTACGTCTCCGCTCCCCACTCCCGGGGAGAAAACCACTATCACAATCGGGTTTTTCACACTCACCCGAATAACGTTTACACCTCACACTCGGTTTTCTAGCTAACCAAAAACTTTACAATCGATACTCTTGCAATCACACTCTACACCCTCACAAGTATTGGACCTAGCCGTGTCTCCCTCAAGTGCTCGGTTACCACCTCTCCCTAGGCTCGTCAACCGACGCCACTCCTCTTGGGACGATCCCCGACTCTCACTACACACTCCTCTCGGTGTACAAGTGTATTACAAAGTGAATCTCACAATAAGGCTTAATATAATAATTGATTGTTCTCAACTATGGATGAGAACACAATGAAAGCTCACACTCAATGTTACAACTCTCACAACCCTAAATATATTATGAATGCAAATACAATAAGCTCAAGTGGAACTCAATAAGAACTAGCAATAAGATTGATATGAAATACAATAGTAGAAATGCTAGGAAATAGAGTTAAGGAAACTTCTCTATAAACACAAAGAGAGGACGAAAAAATGTTGAAGATGAACTCTTCAATAGCTGATGTGAACTCCTCTTTGTAACAGCAAACCCAAAACAAGCTTAAACCAAACTAAATAAGCTTAAACCCTTGTTTAAAAACTTCTTTTAAAAACTTTTTGGCTCTAGTTTAGAAAGGGGTTTGAGGGTTTATATAGGAGAGAAAAACCAACAGCAAACCCCAGATAAAACCCAGAAAATAGCTGTTGGGCAAAGGACCAAAAACTAGCCGTTGAACATACGGCGGTCGACCGGCGAAAATTTCGGTCGACCGACGAAAATTTCGGTCGACCGCTATCCAGGTCGAAAACAAAAGAAAACAAGCAGACATCTTCGGTACCGGTGCGGTCGACCGACAAACTCTCTGCTGCCCACTGACGAATGATCACATGTGCGGTCGACCGGTGCGGTCGACCGCATACTGATTTAGAAAACTGTTTGCTGATTTTAAAACACTGTTTAAAAATATCAAATAAATTCCAAAAAATATAAAACTTTGTGGAATGATTGTAGACATGATAATAAGCATGCTACAATGACTGGTTATCAGAAAGGACCTCCCAAATGAAAAATATCATCATTTTACAAAATAATCCAAAACATAAAAATATGAGATACTTGAATTTTGATCATTTCCCATTTGTGAAAAATCATCATTTTGCAAAATAGTCCAAAACATGAAAATATGAGATACTTGAATTTTGATGTTTTGACATAAACCAACTTTTGAAACTTTGTGAAATGTTTTTATAGACTTAGTAAAACATGTATAAACTGATATTAAAGTCTACAAACTAAGAATATAATATTTTCACAAAATTACATATTTTATGCAATGTTTTTAAAAACACAATAGAAAATATGAAATATATAATCATAAAAACTCAAAACACATGTATGTATATATATAACTATATATATGCATAGAAACCAAAACTTATGTATATATATATAACTATATATATATACGAAGAAACCAATAAATGCATTGGATATGATCGTTGAAGCTCTATTCCATCCATCCTCCAACACGTTGTTTGTCTATAATAAATAAGAAAACACAAATACTAGACAAACAACATTAGTGATAAATTGTTTGTTAAACATCATCAAAACAAGAAGGCCAACAAAAACATCTAAGAGAGCTTCTTTTTGACCGGGTGTTAAATTAAAAGAAATGATGAGTCGAGTAAAGTCTCATTCTCCTCTAAGTAGGCATATGCTAAATTTTTAGGTAAGGGTTTAAGCTCTTACTTAGGGGTTCCTCTATGGATGGGTAAAGTTGGACTCAGGCCTCTATATCCAAGGGTTCATGTTACCAATTAATTGCAGACACATGATTGACTGGAAAATCTAACTCTTCCAGAAACTTAATTTTGTCATCGAAAATCTCCTCAAGACTTAAGTCAAATAAACAAATATCTGACTCAATCTCTCCCTCTTGTTGTTTACTAGAAATTCCTAGATAAAGTTCACATCTAGGAGTTGATAAGATAAATCATTGGGTTACTTTTCTAGGTTGAAAATATTAAGATCAATAGTCATATTCCCAAAAAAAGCTTTATTTGATCAATTCTACAATTGATCAAAGCATTTGATGTTGCTAAGAATGATCTTCCTAAGATAACTGATATTTGACCTTTGAGATTAGAAATAGGCTACGTTTCCAAGACAATAAAATCAACATGAAAAATAAACTCTCCAATCTTGATCAAAACATTCTCTCCCTCTCCCTCGAAAATTTTTATAGATCTATCAGCTAATTGTAGGGTGCATCTAGTTGGTTTTGTAAAACCCCGTAATTTTTGAAAATACTATGGTAAATTGTAATAAATAGGTTATATAATGATAAATATTATTTATTAATGAATGAGTATGTTAGTAATTGATTTGAGATCAATTAAATGTATATATGAGAGTATACAAGTGTTAAACATGCACAAAACGAGTGTAAAACATGCACACATGCAAAACCTGTAGGCTGGAAAATGCCTTGGGTAAGTTGACTTATGCTTTCCTATAAGTCAACTGATAGGAGATCATCAGTCAACTGATGGCAAGTCATCAGTCGACTATGTTAGACCCTAGAGGGGGGGGGTGATTAGGGTCTTATGCTAATCTAATCTGATTTTATACAAATTAAAACTTATTAATAAATTATTCTTGCAAGATAGATATGCAATATATTATGAGCAAGAATATGCAATATGAACAAATGGAAATATGCTAGTAATGAGATATACAATAAGATATATGCAAGGATATGAAACTAACTCAAGGGTAAACAATCTAAACTAGATAGTGAGCAGTATAAACGAGATATATGCAAGGATATGAAACTAACTCAAGGGTAAACAATCTAAACTAGATAGTGAGCAGTATAAACAAAGAGACAAAGGCACAATAAGATGAACAGGTAAACAATCTAAACTAGATAGTGAGCAGTATAAACAAAGAGACAAAGGCACAATAAGATGAACAAAAAAATAAGTGCGCCAATGCAAACTCAAACACACGATATGTTCACGGAGTTCGGTCCCCACGACCTACGTCTCCGCTCATCACCTCGAGGAGATCTCCACTATCACAATCGGGTTTTTTACGCTCACCCGAATAACGTTTACACCTCAAAATACGATTTTCTAGCTAACCGAAAACTTCACAACTACACAATTGATCTCCACGAAATCACACTCACAATTAGGCACGAATACAACAAATTTGTCCTCTACGATAGATAAAAACTCAATGTAGGCTCACACTCAATGTCACAATCCCACACCCTAAATAATACTATGAATGTAAATACAATAAGTTCAATAGGTTGTGTGTGAACAAAGAGATAAATCAAAACAAGTCTAAACTCAATTTAATCTAGCAAAATAAATATGACAAATTAAGCATAAACAAGCTAGATAAAGAGTTTAAGAAAAATTCTCTAAAATAAGAGTGGAGGGATGTAGATTGAAGCCCAAACAAGATTGATGATCTCCTCAAACTCTTGTGAAATTCTCTTCACAAACAAACTCTTAAACTCTCTTTTAAACAAACACAAAATAAGCTTAAACCCTTGTTAAACTCTTTTAAAACATTCTCTTGGATGCCCTGAGAAGTTAGAGGGTGTGGGGTATATATAGGAGCCCTAAAGAACCAAGAAAATCCAAGTAAAAAGTCCAAAAAAACCAAAAACAGTTCAGCTAAAAACTAGCCGTTACAATGTTATGTGTCGACTCGGTACTGTTCATGAGTCGACTTATAAACTAGCTGTTATAGGCAAAAAAACATCTGATGGGTCGACTCATACACTGTTCATGGGTCGACTCATGCATTTATGGGTCGACTCGTCAGATTTGAATAGTATCGGCAGATCTGGAATATTTGCATAGCTATCTTTTTAAAATATATTAAAAAGAGTAAATCAACTCCAAAAATTATGAAATTTAGAGAGAAGTTTATAGAAATGTAGATAAATATTTTAGAGAAAGAATTTTTAAAATATCACTTTTTATTTGTGAGAAATAAATATTTGAACATAGATATTCTAAATTATAAAAACTGCTAAAATACCCAATTTTATAAAATCAATTTGACATAGAAAATAAACTCCAAAAATGATAAAATTTTGGAAAATGGTTATAAACATGTAATAGAACATGTTAGAAAAAGAAGTTTTTAAATTTCATTTCCTATTTGTGAAAACTAATCTGTTTTGCAAAAACATGCACGAACATGAACTTTTTAAGAACTTGATTTTGACAAAATGAGTTCAAACAAAATTTAAAAACTTTCTAATAAATTTATAGACTTGATAAATGATATGAAATATTGTTATTAAGTCTATAATCCAAAAATACAATATATTTTTCAAACACGATAGAATATGAAACAAGTGAGTATGCATATGAACATGTATATTTGTTTCATATCTATATAGCTATACCAAAACAACTTATCCACATAAACAAACATATATGTATATAAATATTCATTTAGAAAAACGTTATTTGTGGATAAAACAAAAAATGGATAAACCAAGAAAACGTGTGTGTGTGTGTATAATATTAAGCTTGAAGTATTAAACACACATAATATAAAACCTATATTATATTACCCAAGTTATGATCTTGATCTTCAATAAGCTCTACTTGGTACAATTGTGGATGTAGCTTGAACTTAAATCTTTAACTTGAATTGCAAGGTTTCACTCCACGATTCCGCCAACCTTCATTGGATATGATCGTTGTGGCACAATTCATCCATCCTCCAACTTGTTGTTTGTCTACAATAAATAGATAAACACAAACATTGGACAAACAACATTAGTGGCAAATTGTTTGTTAAACATCATCTAAACAAAGAGGCCAACAGACTGATGGCAAGTCATCAGTCGACTGACAGGTATGCAGGCAGATTCCTAGTTTGGTTTGAATTTGGGTCTTTTTGAATTGTTTCGGGTTTGCCTATATATATGGATATATTTCAAAAAAATCTCTCTTTTACATCATATTTCTGAACCCGAACACCACCCTCTCCCCTCAGTAAACCCTACATTTATTTTGGTGATTTTGAAGAGCTTTGTGAAGCAAATATCGAAATGTGGGTGAGATCATTGGTGTTTGACGAAGGGGAACCTATTTTCTTACATTTTTAGGGATTCTTGCACATGTTAAGGTGAGTTTCATCTCCTACAAATTCATCCCCCTATTTTATTTGGTTTTTATTTGGTTTTTACTTGGACTTGTTGGACTTTAAAACCTAGTTTAAGTATAAGAATTGCTTTTCTAATTTATATGATACAAAGATTCGATCTTTTAGATTTAAAAAGTTATAAACGAATTCTCTTATCTGGATTTAAGACCTAAAATAAATTTTAAAATGAGATTTTGTCAAAATTTATGGTTTTCATAATGATTCTTACGAACATGATTAAGTTAGGGTTAATACAATCCACTTAAACATATTATTTGAGTTTCATGTAGTTAATTGAACCCTAAACACATTAAACAAATTTAATTATACGTGTTTTCATGTAAAAATATCAATTTGATGATTCATAAATCAAAAACTGAACCTATAATTCACTTTCTTTTTCTGCTCGGGTCGGTCGACCGAAGCAAAGGAGTCGATCGACCGATCCCTGCTGTGTGTGCATGTGCACATTAGGCATGACGCCAATCGGTCGACCGGTGGAATAATTAGGCCGACCGATGTATTGCTGACTTGAAAGTTTGTGTTTATCATGTTTGTTTGATCGCAACCACGGAGTACGAGTTACACATAGATCTATGTACATTATCATGAGAGTGTACACGTAGTTGTTTTGAGCACGCACGAACATTTGGAGGTGCGTAATATATATTTTGATCTAGCCATAATAAATAGTGACGCATATATTGCATTTCATGATTGTCGATGCTTGAGTGGGTTAGTTGACACTCCGTAATGAGACCGTGGGAGACTACACTCATGGTAGTTAGTTAGTATAAAGCAATCAGATCATAGTAGACTACACTTCGTTATGCATCATTATTTTTTGGAATAGCGTGATATGCCTATTTTCGCAGGGCGATTAAGTAAGGTGGTGATGCCATAGGATATTGTGAGCGCCTTACAAAACCATCATTGTTATAGTTAGAGGATAGTACAGATTGCATTCATGCTCCCATGTTAGGTACCCAAGAGTAGGGTATAATACTGAGGTTGTCATACATGGCATATTTGATGTGAGTTCCTTTTACCGGATTGTTATATTGGCGATTGCGCCACCTACCCGAGGGTAGTGTGATATGTTTTACATGTTTAGCATTGGATGACGTTTGGTATTGTTCTATTTTCATTTATTGTTTTATTCTTAGGTTTAGAGTTGGTATTTAGCGATTCACAATTTGAGATATGAGGTATATACATGAGGGTTTCCTTGTTTGGATTATTTCGCTCGACGTACCCATTCTCGTGTTATGAATTTCTAAATATCAATTTCCACTTAGTTTAGGATAGATAATTTTTTATAGATCTGTATGTACTAACCTATATTTTTATATACTCCTAATTCCCTACCTCTAGGGGCGGTGGAGATGATCTCGCTAGCACTTTGACGCTCGTTTTTTTCCCTCTTTTCAAGTAGCGAGTCAGGTGCACGAAGAGTCGCAGGTTGATGGAGTTTCGGATTAGCTTCCCTTATTATTTATTTTTAGTAGTTATTTAGAGCTTCACAGTAGTTATGAATTACTTTCAGACATTTAGAGTTATATTTTATTTTGTAAAGGCTAAGTGCCTTAGTACTACTTTATTTGACTCTATGTATCAAGATACTTCACATTGGTTTAAGTTTCTCAGATGTATTTCATTTTACTCAGTTGAAACATGATCATATTATTATTAATTCTCTCATTTACTTTTCATGTTCATTACAGTATTACTTTGTTCTATCTTCTTTGTACCTACACTTGTTTATTATTGATTCTACTAGAGAGATATAACTGTGATGGTGAAATGTGTTATTACACAGTGTTGGTGCATGGCAGGTTTGACATTCTTGGGTTCACCTTGGACTGCAGCCTTGTGTGAAGCCAGGGATATCATAATTGGTATCAGAGCTCTAGTTCTAGCATCCTTAGAATCATCCTGTGTCGAGTCGTGGAGCTAGGATAGAGTTTCCTAGGATTCATGTATAGAGTCTGCTAGGAATTCTTAGATTGAGTGAGGATGTTATATATGTAACTCAAAAATTATAAATTTTTTTTATGATAACTATCTTACTTGATTGAAAATTATTTACATGAATGATATGTGATACAATTTACCTATTGTTATATGTTCGTTATTTTTCTTGATGTATCATTTCCTATGTCTTATAAGCTTTACTCCTAAATTTCAAATGTCAGGAAGAGGACGTGGTCATAGAGGAACCCATGCTCGGGGAGCTGGGCAAGCTGATCTAGAGCCTGAGTCGCAGCAGGCTCTACAGTACCTGATCAACCTCATAGCACCGCTTGCAGCACGGTTAGCGGTGATTGGGGAGAAGATGGTGATTCAGGTTCCACCAGTGACACCACCTCTAGTGGTGACGCCACCAGTAGCTCATGTACCTATTATAGAGGAGTCGCCAGCAGTTACACCCATACTAGCTATTGATAAGGCCGCGGAGCAGGAGGCTTAGCTCCGTCTGGTGGAGAGATACCAGAATATGAGGGCAATAGAGTTTCATGACACACGGATTCACTTGCAGTGCACAAGTGGAAGGAAGATGTGGGGAACATTTTAGATATGTTTAATGTGGACACAGTACAGAAGCAGAGGCTAGCAGAATTCAGCCTTAAGGGCGACGCAGGAGGGTGGTACCGACTTTAGTTCACTCCAGAGCAGCGTATGACACTCACCTAGGAGGACTTCATCTTTTTCTTCGACGAGCAGTATGTAGCAACGGCACCAAAAGCCGGGAAGGAGTTGGAGCTATCCTGGTTAGAGTAGGGAGATATGATTGTAGCTAATTATGAGAGAAAGTTTGTAGGTTTTCTCAGGTTCACGGGCATGTGGCAGACTGGGGAGCGTCAAGCTCAGATATTCTTGATGGGACTTCATCCGAGCTTACGTTGCTACTTAGTGTCTCGACGATTTCATTCAGTGTGGAAGGTTGCCGATGCCGTCATATCACAGGAGACTAAGACAGCCATGTTCTAGAAGGGCTAGGAGGGAAACACTAAAGCAGGTTAGGCCGGAGACAAGGGCAAGGGTAAGAGACCATTCTCAAGACCCGGAGGACCCCAACAGTAGGGCAATGGTTCACAGCAGCAAGGCCCTCATAAGGAGGGACCTCAGCTGGATCAAAGGGCGCAACAGCAACGCATGTTTCAGGACACTTTTTTTCACTGCCACAAGTTTGGACATAGAGCTGCAAAGTGCCGCAACGCGCCCACAGGAGGCCAGCAGGGCAAGAATTAGGGTCAACAGTAGCAGAGCTGTAGACATGGCCAAGGCTAGGGCGAACAGCTGAGGCCTAAGGCACCGCCAGTAGTTTTGAGGATTGAGGGGAAGGTGCGAGCTATCCAGGAGATTCCTCAAGGACAGATTGTCTCATATACCGCAGAACCTTCAGTGCAGCAGACCGTAGCTTCGGACAGAGTGTATGCAGTTGTGGAAGGTACGTTTCTTGGGAACTCCTTCCCAGCTCGTATTCTTTTCGATTCTGGAGGTTCGTATTTTTTCATCTCTTATGATTTCATGATTAGACTCCAGCTTGTAGCACAATCTATAGATATTTATCAGTCGACTGATGACCTGCTTCAGTCGACTAATGGTTCATCAGTCGACTTAGCATAGACATTTACTTATTCTAGCCACTTTCATCAGTCAACTGATGACCTTGGTCAGTCGACTGATAACGTGCACAGGGGTTTTTCTGAACAGTGAAAATGAACTTTGAAACCCTTTTAAAAATACCAAATAAATTCCAAAAAATATAAAATTTAGCGAAATGATTATTCTAATGAAAATGAACATGTTAGAAAAGAAAATTGTCAAATATCATTTTTTGTTTGTGAAAACTTATCATTTTACAAAATCTCAAAAATACGAGTTCGTTTAAAACACTTGATTTTTGACAAAATGATTTTAACTAAATTTTGGAATCCCTTTTTAATGTATTAGTAGACTTTGAAAATGTTATAAATAGTATTGTTTAGTCTATGTTCCAAAAACACAAAATATGAAACAATGCGTGTACAAAACAAAAAATGAAAAAAAAAGAAAAGAATTAGTTTTTTGAAATCAAACATGTTTTGGTACCCAAACACTCTTAGTACCGAAGAGTTTAGGGACATAACCCCTATCAATATAGCTCAATGTCCTTGGGTTATGACCCCATTTAGGTGCATTTAGTGCACGTGATCGGTCATAACAATAATCACACAAATGACACTATCTATTACAATATGTAGGGGTTAAAAATTGCCTACAAGTCCTTAAACACAGTTCAAGACAAGGAAAAGACGATAAACATTATTATCCAAGTCAAGGGAATTTATCCAACATCAGCAAGGGAATGAAATGGATCAGTAGAATGCACAAGTCAACGAAGCGACGAAGTGTACGCAAAACAAGGGAAATAGAAGAATTACAAATCGTCAAAGTATCAAAAAAGCGAACGAAACACCACTTGGAGGCCCGTGTAGGCGCGAGTCACTAATTGGTGGCTCGCACCTATGCGAGCCTTTTTAAGGATTCTTTCGTCCCAGAACCTCTCCAACTAGTTTGAGGTTATCTCTAAACACGTTTAGACGGTTATAAACTGCAGATGACGTTTAAACACAAATTCTTATTCAAAAGAACATCTCCAAAGGCCTATAAATAGAAGCCTAGGGTCTTCTTTAAAGAGGACCTGAGATTGAGAAGGCGATGTGTTGTCACATTGTCCAGTTAACCACGAATTTCAGAGGAGAATCATCAAAGCTTAGCGAACACTTTCATAAAGAAAGCCCCCTTCGAAAGGTTTGTGATTCTCTCCCCTTCTTTCCTCCGGATTAAACTTGGTTTTAATCTCGAGAAGAGCCACAATCTCGCTTGGTCGTGATTGTCGCTTCCGCAATTGTTTCCTTCGTGAAACAAGAGCGTAATTATATTGTCGATCGGCTTTGGTCTGCGGTGGTCCACGGACTAACGCGTCCCCGGCACAGGCAAAGATCCCACGCAAAGCAGCGGGAGATAAACTACTGCTGCGTTTTGTTTGATAAAGTTGTAATCTTTATTTTTCGTTGTAAGAAGATCTTATAAAAAGATCAACTCTCTTTTCAGTTTGAACTTGTAATCGATAAACGGTGTAACAGGTTTGAAAACAATGGAAAAGACAACTTTTGACACAAACATGGGTCACCCAGATCCGACCCTCCTGCTCGCGGGTCACTCAAATCTGACCCGCTAAGCCGCGGGTCACCCAAATCTAACCCGCC
>NC_033800.1:130002145-130085953 GCF_001876935.1 Asparagus officinalis
ATTTCTAAATATCAATTTCCACTTAGTTTAGGATAGATAATTTTTTATAGATCTGTATGTACTAACCTATATTTTTATATACTCCTAATTCCCTACCTCTAGGGGCGGTGGAGATGATCTCGCTAGCACTTTGACGCTCGTTTTTTTCCCTCTTTTCAAGTAGCGAGTCAGGTGCACGAAGAGTCGCAGGTTGATGGAGTTTCGGATTAGCTTCCCTTATTATTTATTTTTAGTAGTTATTTAGAGCTTCACAGTAGTTATGAATTACTTTCAGACATTTAGAGTTATATTTTATTTTGTAAAGGCTAAGTGCCTTAGTACTACTTTATTTGACTCTATGTATCAAGATACTTCACATTGGTTTAAGTTTCTCAGATGTATTTCATTTTACTCAGTTGAAACATGATCATATTATTATTAATTCTCTCATTTACTTTTCATGTTCATTACAGTATTACTTTGTTCTATCTTCTTTGTACCTACACTTGTTTATTATTGATTCTACTAGAGAGATATAACTGTGATGGTGAAATGTGTTATTACACAGTGTTGGTGCATGGCAGGTTTGACATTCTTGGGTTCACCTTGGACTGCAGCCTTGTGTGAAGCCAGGGATATCATAATTGGTATCAGAGCTCTAGTTCTAGCATCCTTAGAATCATCCTGTGTCGAGTCGTGGAGCTAGGATAGAGTTTCCTAGGATTCATGTATAGAGTCTGCTAGGAATTCTTAGATTGAGTGAGGATGTTATATATGTAACTCAAAAATTATAAATTTTTTTTATGATAACTATCTTACTTGATTGAAAATTATTTACATGAATGATATGTGATACAATTTACCTATTGTTATATGTTCGTTATTTTTCTTGATGTATCATTTCCTATGTCTTATAAGCTTTACTCCTAAATTTCAAATGTCAGGAAGAGGACGTGGTCATAGAGGAACCCATGCTCGGGGAGCTGGGCAAGCTGATCTAGAGCCTGAGTCGCAGCAGGCTCTACAGTACCTGATCAACCTCATAGCACCGCTTGCAGCACGGTTAGCGGTGATTGGGGAGAAGATGGTGATTCAGGTTCCACCAGTGACACCACCTCTAGTGGTGACGCCACCAGTAGCTCATGTACCTATTATAGAGGAGTCGCCAGCAGTTACACCCATACTAGCTATTGATAAGGCCGCGGAGCAGGAGGCTTAGCTCCGTCTGGTGGAGAGATACCAGAATATGAGGGCAATAGAGTTTCATGACACACGGATTCACTTGCAGTGCACAAGTGGAAGGAAGATGTGGGGAACATTTTAGATATGTTTAATGTGGACACAGTACAGAAGCAGAGGCTAGCAGAATTCAGCCTTAAGGGCGACGCAGGAGGGTGGTACCGACTTTAGTTCACTCCAGAGCAGCGTATGACACTCACCTAGGAGGACTTCATCTTTTTCTTCGACGAGCAGTATGTAGCAACGGCACCAAAAGCCGGGAAGGAGTTGGAGCTATCCTGGTTAGAGTAGGGAGATATGATTGTAGCTAATTATGAGAGAAAGTTTGTAGGTTTTCTCAGGTTCACGGGCATGTGGCAGACTGGGGAGCGTCAAGCTCAGATATTCTTGATGGGACTTCATCCGAGCTTACGTTGCTACTTAGTGTCTCGACGATTTCATTCAGTGTGGAAGGTTGCCGATGCCGTCATATCACAGGAGACTAAGACAGCCATGTTCTAGAAGGGCTAGGAGGGAAACACTAAAGCAGGTTAGGCCGGAGACAAGGGCAAGGGTAAGAGACCATTCTCAAGACCCGGAGGACCCCAACAGTAGGGCAATGGTTCACAGCAGCAAGGCCCTCATAAGGAGGGACCTCAGCTGGATCAAAGGGCGCAACAGCAACGCATGTTTCAGGACACTTTTTTTCACTGCCACAAGTTTGGACATAGAGCTGCAAAGTGCCGCAACGCGCCCACAGGAGGCCAGCAGGGCAAGAATTAGGGTCAACAGTAGCAGAGCTGTAGACATGGCCAAGGCTAGGGCGAACAGCTGAGGCCTAAGGCACCGCCAGTAGTTTTGAGGATTGAGGGGAAGGTGCGAGCTATCCAGGAGATTCCTCAAGGACAGATTGTCTCATATACCGCAGAACCTTCAGTGCAGCAGACCGTAGCTTCGGACAGAGTGTATGCAGTTGTGGAAGGTACGTTTCTTGGGAACTCCTTCCCAGCTCGTATTCTTTTCGATTCTGGAGGTTCGTATTTTTTCATCTCTTATGATTTCATGATTAGACTCCAGCTTGTAGCACAATCTATAGATATTTATCAGTCGACTGATGACCTGCTTCAGTCGACTAATGGTTCATCAGTCGACTTAGCATAGACATTTACTTATTCTAGCCACTTTCATCAGTCAACTGATGACCTTGGTCAGTCGACTGATAACGTGCACAGGGGTTTTTCTGAACAGTGAAAATGAACTTTGAAACCCTTTTAAAAATACCAAATAAATTCCAAAAAATATAAAATTTAGCGAAATGATTATTCTAATGAAAATGAACATGTTAGAAAAGAAAATTGTCAAATATCATTTTTTGTTTGTGAAAACTTATCATTTTACAAAATCTCAAAAATACGAGTTCGTTTAAAACACTTGATTTTTGACAAAATGATTTTAACTAAATTTTGGAATCCCTTTTTAATGTATTAGTAGACTTTGAAAATGTTATAAATAGTATTGTTTAGTCTATGTTCCAAAAACACAAAATATGAAACAATGCGTGTACAAAACAAAAAATGAAAAAAAAAGAAAAGAATTAGTTTTTTGAAATCAAACATGTTTTGGTACCCAAACACTCTTAGTACCGAAGAGTTTAGGGACATAACCCCTATCAATATAGCTCAATGTCCTTGGGTTATGACCCCATTTAGGTGCATTTAGTGCACGTGATCGGTCATAACAATAATCACACAAATGACACTATCTATTACAATATGTAGGGGTTAAAAATTGCCTACAAGTCCTTAAACACAGTTCAAGACAAGGAAAAGACGATAAACATTATTATCCAAGTCAAGGGAATTTATCCAACATCAGCAAGGGAATGAAATGGATCAGTAGAATGCACAAGTCAACGAAGCGACGAAGTGTACGCAAAACAAGGGAAATAGAAGAATTACAAATCGTCAAAGTATCAAAAAAGCGAACGAAACACCACTTGGAGGCCCGTGTAGGCGCGAGTCACTAATTGGTGGCTCGCACCCATGCGGGGTGAGTCACCAATTGGTGGCTCGCACCTATGCGAGCCACCAATTGGTGGCTCGCACTCATGAGAGCCACCAAATGGTGACTCGCATAGTTCCGAGCCACCAAATGGTGACTCGCATAGTTCTGAGCCACCAAATGGTGACTCGCACAGTTTCGAGCCACCAAGACTCTTACTGAATACAAAACCTCCCCAAACGCGGATTCCGATGATTTTTAAGGATTCTTTCGTCCCAGAACCTCTCCAACTAGTTTGAGGTTATCTCTAAACACGTTTAGACGGTTATAAACTGCAGATGACGTTTAAACACAAATTCTTATTCAAAAGAACATCTCCAAAGGCCTATAAATAGAAGCCTAGGGTCTTCTTTAAAGAGGACCTGAGATTGAGAAGGCGATGTGTTGTCACATTGTCCAGTTAACCACGAATTTCAGAGGAGAATCATCAAAGCTTAGCGAACACTTTCATAAAGAAAGCCCCCTTCGAAAGGTTTGTGATTCTCTCCCCTTCTTTCCTCCGGATTAAACCTGGTTTTAATCTCGAGAAGAGCCACAATCTCGCTTGGTCGTGATTGTCGCTTCCGCAATTATTTCCTTCGTGAAACAAGAGTGTAATTATATTGTCTATCGGGTTGATCTGCGGTGGTCCACGGACTAACGCGTCCCCGGCACAGGCAAAGATCCCACGCAAAGCAGCGGGAGATAAACTACTGCTGCGTTTTATTTAATAAAGTTGTAATCTTTATTTTTCATTGTAAGAAGATCTTATAAAAAGATCAACTTTTCTTTCAGTTTGAACTTGTAATCGATAAACGGTGTAACAGGTTTTGAAAACAATGGAAAAGACAACTTTTGACACAAACAAACTGGCGACCACAGTGGGAGCCAACAGCTTCGCTGCCAAAGCTGTCGTGTCGCAACCGCGGATCCGGATTCCGGTTCACGAAGAGGTTGAGTACGAATTTGACCAACTAAAATTTGAGGAGTATCTGTCGTCCTCCTCCTCCAGATCCTCCGTACCTCGCAAGCGCATGAAGATCAATGCCCGCGTTGCCATTGCAATCTCGCCTTGCAAAGCCCCTCCGGCCTCTAACGAAGCCGGATCTACGGATCTGGACTCTTCAATCAAGGAGATAACCGCTGTAGCCGCACCAACTTTATCGAAGAGGGCACGCCAAAGGCAGCGCCAACGACTTGCGCGCCGATTTGCTAAGGCTTTGGAGCCTATTGACGGGATTGGCTATGAGACGGATCTGAAACGGAGAAGGCACCAAGTGCCCCAGGAGTAAATAAATTGCCTCTCCTCCAAACCAACAGTGAATGAGTGGATCCAAGTCAAACGGACCCGCTCAACTCTCGAGGAGCGCATTCAGAAGCGTCGTGCCTTGATTGCGGACGCACGAATTCTCGTGCGAGAGGCGCAGAAGCTGAAACAAAAAGAGGTGATCAAGAAACCATCAAAACCACACCAAGTCTGGAAACCAAGGTCCGAAACAGCATCGACAAAAAGTCAAACAACGCCTGGAACCGTTTCAAGATAAGGATGACAGATCACCTAGGTCCTTTGCACGAGGATCGAGGTAAAGTTCTGATCAAAGAACGCTTGGGTCCAGTGACTGAACCCCGAGCAACCACTCAAGCTGGGGGTCGCACACATCCTCGCAACAAGTTAAAGCCTTCCTTTAATGGGAAAACCCCTGCAATTGACCCTCTCGGACAGCAAATTAAAGTTCAAGAGCCCGTCAAGAGTTTGCACTCCCAAAAGCATGGCTCCAAACGTGTGACTCTTGAGAACGCCATCAAAGCAACAAATCTCCAGAAGGAAACGTGTTGGTCAGATGATAACGTTATACCTAAAAAGTCGTGCCAACACGCGATAGGTTGCTCCGGTCATATGACCGACGAGTTGTACTATCAGGCTGGGGGTACGAATAGAGCTCGAAAGAGAAATACCCGGGAAATGGATTCTCTTTGTCCATGTACCAAACTTATCAAGGCGGTATTATCAAAGTGTAACTGCTCCAAGACCGCCTCGCAAAGGATTTCGGTGTTTGACAGACTTTCTACAGAAACGGTGAGACACAAACCAAGACGTTTCCGTAAAAGAAAGCCGGTCGTTCAAGAACGTGAATTCTCAGAATTCACGATTAATATGGCAGAAAAAGGAAAATCCACGTGACGCTTCAGTCCTGAACCTTTTCCGCAAATATCCCAACGATTGACTCGGCTGTGAACCGGGGCTATTAGGCCTAGAGATTGCAACAGAATTCAGAGAGGACAGTCCTTAGATGATGAGGCGTCGGATGCTAACTCTGCGATCGCTTCGGATGCCACTGTGTCCAGTACGGGACAGACTCGAGAGTCATTCATGATCACCACTGAACAGATGGCTCAACTTCTTCAAGAAGCTTTGGCAAAGCAGAAAGAGGATTTTAAAGTCGAAATGGAGATGGTTGTGCAACGTGTTAAAGATTTACATGCCCAACAACTCCAGCAGTTGACAAATCAGCACAGTGAATCTAGTCGTCGACCTACCAATCAAATAGATAGCGACTCAGAAGTGGAGGAGAATATCAATGCCGATGTTCCACTTGAGGATAAAAATGCTGAAGACGTCCTTAACACTGGGGGTGGCCCCACTAACAATACCAACACTGGGGGTGGCACCACTATCCCTTTCCAAAATCGCCCAAAGAAAGATGCATGCGAAGACCTTAAGATGAAAGACCTCGAAAGCAAAATCAATGCCTTGATGTCTGCTCAAGAGGTAAAGAAGACCGGCATTCCGTGTCCTTACCCGAGGGAGTGGGATTCAATTCCATACCCAGCGAAGTTCAACCTGATCAACTTCACACCGTTCGACGGGAAGGGTTCCCCCACTCAACACTTGATTTATTTTAAGTCCCACTTGGGAGTGATCTCTGGCAACGAGCCTTTGATGGTCTGGTCATTCGTTGGCACCCTTCGCGGGCCTGCCTTCGATTGGTACCGCCATCTCAAGCCTGGACGTATCAACAGCTGGGACGACATGGAGAGTTCATTCCTTAACAATTTCTTCGACGATGATACTGAAGTGTCGATCGGAGCCCTTTTGGATGAAAAGCAAAAGGATGGGGAGTCAGTTGACAGCTTTGTTAAACGCTTCCGCAACAAAGTAATGAATTGCCGAGATCCGGTCACGGAGGAATTCATCCTCCAAACCTGCCATAATAACCTTTCCATTGACATTCTGGAAGCACTGGGGGTCGTGCCATCCAAGACTTGGAAAGAGCTGAAGGTGCGTGGAGAGCAGGCCGAACTCTTCCTCAGAAGGAAGAAGGCCGAGAGAAGCCAGCCGACGGCTAACCGTCCAAACTCAAGTATTTCTTCTCATGGTAAAGAAAAGGTACCTGCAGCGGCTGTTGACTCTAATCAGACGTCACAACAGCAGCCTCAGAAGCAGCGAAAGACTCCGGATCTGAGACTCCAAAAAGAGTACTCCTTCAAGGTTGAAGAGGTTCCAGCTATCTTCAAGTACCTCCTTGAAAACAACAAGATTAAGCTACCACCTATCACAAATCAGGAGGAAGCTGACAATACTGCGGATCCAAAGTACTGTGTGTACCACAGGAGGATCCTTCATCCTACCAAGCCTTGCTTTGCTCTCAAGAACAACATTCAAGCCTTGGTCGATGCCGGCATCATAACGCCGAAATGAGCCGAATGAGAACGCACTCCGAAGAGTATACGAGTATAAACTGCTTCTCCGACGCACTCCGAAGAGTATACGAGTATAAACTGCTTCTCCGCTACACTCCGAAGAGTATACGAGTATAAATTGCTTCTCCGCTACACTCCGAAGAGTATACAAGTATAAACTGCTTCTCCGCTACACTCCGAAGAGTATACGAGTATAAACTGCTTCTCCGCTACACTCCGAAGAGTATACGAATATAAACTGCTTCTCCGCTACACTCCGAAGAGTGTACGAGTATAAACTGCTTCTCTGCTACACTCCGAAGAGTATACGAGTATAAACTGCTTCTCCGCTGCACTCCGAAGAGTATACGAGTATAAACTGCTTCTCCGCTACACTCCGAAGAGTGTACAAGTATAAACTACTTCTCCGCTGCACTCCGAAGAGTATACGAGTATAAACTGATCCTCGATACTCCAATAGGTATATGAGTCTAAACTATTTCCTTTCTTCCACGGGAAGTTCCTGGAGAGTGCCATGCGTAGTATTCTTAAGGATAACCCGATCATGCAGCTAATACAATGATAAACCCAGTTTCACAAGAAAAGCTGGGGGTGGATGATTCATGTAACGGGAAGTTCCCAGAAGAATAATACATGTAGTTTTATTAGGGATAACCCGATCATTACAAAAAAAGGTGATAAACACTAAACCCCCACTGTGATTTTCAAACACTCTTTTGCTGAGACGAGATTCGATCACCTCGTTGGATCAATCTTCCCTCACAAAATTCCCATTGATGTTTGACGAATCACAGTATTCCATCACAAAAATCCCTCACCGATCAGACTAATTGACGGTGGGATCACTAAAATTCTTTCCGGTTTAACTCATTCAAACTTCTACTATGTTCGTACACTCAACACTTTCATGATTAGAGTCCGGATATAATGCTTGGAATTTTGATCTGTCAATCTTTGATGAATTGTCAAACCCCTTCGTGTTAAGTCCTTATCACTTGACACTAAGAACCCCTACTGAGTGATTTGTACAAGTCAACACTCATACTATGATTTGTACTCCCACTTTCACTGTCCATTTGGTCAAACCTTCCTATGTACAAGTCAACACTCATACTATGATTTGTACTCCCACTTTCACTGTCCATTTGGTCAAACCTTCCTATGGTTAGGACCACAACCAAAATCCCCTCTCGATTCCTCCAATGAACGAGAGGTCCACTTTCAAATCGAGTGATCAAACCTTCTTACAGTTAGGGTCACCTTAAACTCCCGCTTGGTAAAACCTTCCTATAGTAAGGACCAAAACCTCAATTCACTCTCGATAAACAAGAAATTCATCTTTAGTTCGGTAATCAAACCTTCCGATAGTTAGGATTATCCGGATTTTTTGATTCTCGGAGTGAAGATCACACTCCTAGTTTCACCTTTCCTGATTCTGGGGGTGGAGATCCTACCTCGAGTCTCCTGTCCAACTGGAGATACAATACAAAATTCTTCCTCTTCAGTGTTAGGAGATAGAATATAAAATTCTTCCTCTCCCATTTTGGGTTCGTCTTTGCCCTAAAAGAAGACACCATACTTCAACTCTAAGTCGGTTTAGTCTTTCACCGATTGAAAAAGACACCAGAATCCAGTCTGGGGCATTTTATCCCGAAGCCTAAGTAGGGATAAGTCAACGCCTAACACGCGTTGTCGGTTAGTTCTTAACCGTAAAAAGAACAAAAGCCCACATATTCGACATTGTGGTAGTTTGTTATTCATAACACCAAAATCCGTGTTTCACACGCATGGCAAATTTTATCCCGAATCCTAAGCAGGGATAAGTCAACGCCTAACATGCGTTGCCGGTTTAGTCTTTCACCGATTGAAAAAGATACCAGATTCAAACTCTGGGGAATTTTATCCCGAATCCTAAGCAGGGATAAGTCAACGCCTAACACGCGTTGCCGGTTTAGTCTTTCACCGATTGAAAAAGATACCAGATTCAAAGTCTGGGGAATTTTATCCCGAATCCTAAGCAGGGATAAGTCAACGCCTAACACGCGTTGCCGGTTTGTCCTTTACCGTAAAAAGTGACCAAGTCTACGTATTCAAATTCGTAGCATCAAGTTTAAAGGGGTTCATCCCTTTAGCACAACGTTACTTGTGAAACGGACTCAGATAATTCACAGGCTAGCCCGATTCCAACGGTGGTCGGTAAAGGCATATCAAATCCGTTGACGGCTGAGGATTTGCCAAAAATCCTATAAGTGTTATGGTTGATTATTCTAAACAAAATGAGAAATCATAATGAGAATCAAAAAAACCACGAAACAAAACATGCGTATCATTAACAAAAAAAAAGTGTTCAGACACAACAGCCACAATCACTTTACATTGTATTTTTGACTAACGATTTCCTGCTCAAGCTGGATTAACTCTGCTTCTGATGAACTTGATTCTTAGCCAAATGAATCGCACTCTGGCTATCGCACCACAAGTTTACACAATTCTGCGTAATCCCCAAATCATCTAGAAGACCCCACAATCACAATGCTTCATTCACTCCCTGTGCTATATCTATGTACTCTGCCTCTGTTATAGAAAGTGTCATTGTAGCCTATAACATTGATTGCCAACTAACTGGAGCACCATGTATTTTGAACACATAACCAGTAGTAGATTATCGTCTGTCCAGATCACCCGCATAATCAGAGTCCACAAACCCATCAATCTGACATGTATCTCCACCAAAACACAAACCCGTATCAGAGGTACCCTTCAAGTACTTCAAGACCCATTTCACTGCTTCCTAATATGCCTTTTCTGGATTTGCCATGAACCTACTGACAGCACAGACCACCTGTGAAATATCTGGACGTGTACACACCATTGCGTACATCAAACTACCAACTGTACTAGCATAAGGTACACGCTCCATGTGTGTCTTCTCTTCCTCTATAGTGGGAGATTATTTACCTGAAAGCTTGAAGTGTGTAGCGAATGGTGCGACGCCCCTATTTTCACACATGGTTGCAGTCTAAGGTGAACCCAGAGATGTCAAACCTTTCATGCATCTACACTATGCAATAACACATTTCATCATCATAGTAATATCTCTCTAATGTAATCAACAATAAGTATAGGTACAAAACAGGCAAAATAAGGGAAATAAATGCATTAGACATGATGTAGAAAGAGATACATAATAAATAAAATCATGTCTCAACTAAATAAATTGAATACAACTAAAGTCTAAAATAAATGTGAAGTATCTCAATATGAGTCAACTGAAAATAAACTAAGGCACACATCCTTTACAAGATGAAATACAAAACTCTAAATGTCCGAAAGAAAATATCAACTATGGTAGAGTCTCATCAACTAAAAACATGTGACGGTGACTATGCTGAAAGTTCGTCATCCTGTGGCTCTCCAAAACTCTGAGCTACTGCCTGAAAGGATTTGGAAAATAAAAGAGATACAACAAGAGTGTCAGAGCGCTACAGCAAGATTATCTCCATCCGCCCCTAAGGGAATGACTACTAGATGTGATGGAGACTCTATCTATTAAGCATAGTCTACCTAGATTATTTACCATGTATCTAAATAGAATTAATATTTAGAAACTTACAACACGAGACGTAGTACGTCGAGCGAAATAATCCAAACAAGAAAACCCTCATGTATATACCATATGTCTCAAATTATCGATAACTAAATATCAATACCGAACTAAGAATACGCAATCTAAATAGAATTAATAATTAGAAACTCACAACACAAACTGGTACGTCGAGCAAAATAATCTAAACAAGAAAACCCTCATGTATATACCATATGTCTCAAATTATAAATCGCTAATTATCAATTCCAAACTAGGAATAAATAAAAGCAATACAAGGAAGTAAAGTCATCACAATATCGGACCAAAAATATCTTCCACTATCCCTTGGAAGATAATATGAACAACAGTATATAATCTCACGTACCCACAAGAGTAAAGTACATCGGTCATTTATAACTCAACAATGAGTCATGTTCACAATGGCGTCTACCAAGACTCAAGCTATTAGATAATTATTTCAATGCAAATCCTTACAATGTTTATAATTCATCGCATTATCATGTGGGACGAACTACCAAATCGGCATCCTAATAGTGTACATGGCTCATTAGTCTCATCGCATCAACGTGCGGAACGGACTACCAAATCAAGGCTTCCTAGGTATACAGCTCACAAGCTTCATTGCATCTACGTGCGGGACGGACTACTAGATCAAGCATCCTAAAACCCGACTTGATGGCCTGTACTAATGGTATATCGACGCACTATCCTAAGTAGTACTGAGTGGTGCTCATCAATGATATCCATACATGTATATAATATTTAAATAACCCATATCCCAAGTGTGGTTGAAAATAATACCTGTAATAATCCTCTCCAGGATATCTGTGTGTGTGCTACAATACTATTCATGTATACTCATGATTGTACATGTGTCATCGTGCGACTCGAACCTCGCACTCACGGTCAAACGATGCACAAACAACCACTTAAAAACAAAGAGAACACAGGTCGGTTGATCGCCCTTAGGGCGTCGGTCGATCGAAAGTAACCGTGCACATAATGTGCATGCTCAAGTCCTCACCGATTGACCGGCTAGTTTTGGTCAGTCGACCAGCCAGAAAGGAAAACACAAGTTCAGGTTTCTGATGTTTTGTATTTTGTAACTTTATTTAAAAACTTATTTTTATCAACATGAGGCATATAACAAGATTAAATCTTTCATAATTACTTAACAGGAATTAACTTATCGTGATATAAACACTTGAGTTAAACTAAGTAGGGTTTAACATCCTAATAATCAAAATTTCTCAAATAAGCTAATTTATAAATATGGTTAAGTAAACATGATAAATTCTAAATATTGAACAAAGATAAATTCATTTAAAAATGCTCACATCACTTAGGTATCATCAACCTAGGGTTTAGACCTCTTTAATTAGCAAGAAAACTCAAATAACTATTAAACTAGGGTTTAAACATGATTTAAGCATGATTAACAAGTTAAAAATGAAATTAAATACAACCCTAATGATCATGGTAATCAAACTAATGTAAACAGTGACTAAAACTACAGATTTTCACATTGGTTAAAAGATTAACATCATAAACTAAGATTTTAAAACATCAGGTTAAGCTTAAACATGAGATTCATCAATTAAACATATTAAATCTTGAATTAACTATATGGAAAGGTTTGGAGGAGGATAATCTTTCCTCAAACTTCGTGTTGAACTCCTGAACACGTGCGTGCAAGATCCCTCTTCACCAAAGTCGCACAATCATGTCTTTCTCTCGACAAACGCTTCAAGAACTCTCCCAAATCTCACAAATTATGATTAGGGTTTGAGAGAGAGGAAGAGGGGCTGTTAGGGTTTGGAATACTAATGAAAAGATGTGTTTTTCATATGTAAACATGTATATATATAACTGCAAACCCGAATCAAAAACAGCCCAAACCTGAAATAGGAAACCTAACCAGACTGGGAAAATAGTATTCGGTATTTTGGTTTTAACTTTCACATCTAACCTTAGAATAAGGTGATTTAAGATGCATTGGAAAACTATTAAAGATACCTACAACGTTTATCTTTTTAGTTTTTCCAGATTCAAACTTTATCGGTGTATAATGCAGATATACTCTTAACTGGTTATTTTTCCAGATTTCTTCTTTGTGCATGTTTAACCTTTATATACTCTCATATATACTCTTAATTGATCTCAAATCAATTGTAAGAATAATCATTCATCCATAAATGATATTCACCATAATTAGAGCTCATTTATAATTCACACTATTTTCCAAAATTCACAGGGTTTTACATTCACCCCACCCCCACCCCGCACCCCCTTAAAAGAATTTCATCCTTAAAATTCCGCAATCGTATCTTAGAGATTAATAATATGAGAAAAGCACGATGAGGGGATAATCTAGACAAGGAAACCCTCATGTACACATCTCGTACCATTAATCCCCAGATATGAAACGTAAGCAATATTTACACTTAATAATCTAGAATGCAAATACTCCCACTCCTAACTAAACAGAACTAGTATGTCGGATGAAAATTCCAAACAAGAAACCCCCATATATATACCATGTGTTCTAAATGATTAGGAGTTAAGTGTTAATACCCACATTCCAACGTTAAATATAAATATGATTATGAAAAATAATCATAAACACAAACAATTTATTACCAATCATTTTACTTGCTCAAACAGGTACGGGTAGTCACGACGAATATCCTCTTCACGCTCCCAAGAAGCTTCCTCAGCTCCTTTTTGGTTCCATTGAACTTTAACTAAAGGTATCACTTTGTTTCTAAGTCTTTTGCCCTCCTTGGTAAGAATGCAAATTAGGATCTCAATGGTGTTCAAATCATCATGAAGCTCAATCTCCGGTGTGTCCAATACTCACTGCTGCTCCTCATCGCGTAAATACTTCTTGAGCATCAAAACTTGGAAAATATCATGTATACTCGACATCGATGTTGGAAGATCTAGCTGATACAAAACGACTCCAATGCGCTCAACAATCTTGAACAGGCTAATAAACCTCGGGGAAAGCTTTCCATGTCTTCTAAATCACTAAACTCCCTTCTTCGGTGATAATTTTAATAAAACATAGTCCCCAACCTGGAACTCTAGCGGTCGCCACCTCTAATTTGTATAGCTCTTCTGTCGACTCTGCACTACAAGAATACGTTCCTAAATTAGTGCTACCTTCTCTGTAGTTTTTCTCACAAGCTCCGGTCCAAGCAATAAGTTATCTTTTGGTCCTGCCTAACTAATGGTGATCTACAAGGCCTCTTGTATAATGCCTCATACGGTATCATACCTATGGTCACTTAATAATTGTTGTTATATGCAAACTCAATCAATAGAATGTGATCCTCCCAACTACCCTAGAAATTAATAATATATGCACGTAACATGTCTTCCAACACTTGGTTAACTCTTTCTATCTACCCATCTATTTGCGGGTGGAACACACTAGAATATGATAATTTGGTTGCCGAACGAGTTCGGGGAGCTCCTCCAGAAATGTGAAGTGAAAGGCGAGTCTCGATCTAATACAATCATCTCTAGAACTCCATATAGTCTCATGATCTCCTGGATTAATATTCTTGCATAAGTCTTTGCCGTGTATGTCATCTTCACTGGTATGAAATGTGCTGACTTTGTCAATGGATCAACTATCACCCAAATAGAATCTTTCCCCTTCTTCGACCTCGGCAGTCCTACAATAAAATACATGGAAATATCTGCCTACTTCTACTCCGAAATGGGTAAAGGCTGTAGGGTTCTTACGGGTCTCTAATGTTCTGCCTTCAATTACTGACAGGTAAAGCACTTAGCCACATATTTCATAATATCCCTACGCATGTTGCTCCACTAAAAGTGTCTCTTTAGGTCCTTATACATTTTAGTGGTGCCTGGATGCAATGTGTACCTGGTACGATGCGCCTCATCAAATAAGTATTTCTTTAGCTATGGATTACTTAGCATCACTAATCGGCTCTTCATTCAAAGTGCTCAATCTGCTCTAACGGTCCAATCAGTCTTTGGCTCTTTGAAAATCTCTTCCTTTTGGATTTGAATCCAAGAGTCCTCTAGCTGAGCTCTGACCATCCTATCAGTCCAAGATGGTTGCACGGACAAAACTCCTAAACATGCGCTACGATATTCGCCTTTCCCGGATGGTACCGAATCACGAACTCGTAATCTTTAATAAACTCGACCCATCGTCGTTGTCTCTAGTTGAGTTCCTTCTGAGAAAAGATGTATTTTAGGCTCTGGTGATTCATGAATAGCTCGAACTGTACTCCATAAAGATAGTATCTCTATGTCTTCAGTGCGAAGACTACTACTGCTAGCTCTAAGTCATGTGTAGGATAGTTCTGCTCATGCGTCCTTAACTACCATGAAATGTAAGCCACAACTCTCTGGGTCTGTATCAAAACACCTCCTAGACTCGATAACTATGCATCCATGTAGATGAAAAAGGTCTTATCACTGTTCTGAATAATCAATACTGACGTTGTAGTCAACTTAGTCTTCAAGGTCTCAAAAGCTTCCTGGCACTCCGTGCTCCAAACAAACTATACACCCTTCTTCGTAAGGCATGTAAGTGGTGTCGTAATCTTTAAGAAGTCTTGAATGAACTTCCTGTAATAGCCGGTCAAACCTAAGAAGCTACGAATATGTGTAATAGTCTTCGGTGACTTCCAATCAAGTACTACCCCAACTTTCGCTGGATCTACTGTAATGCCCTCCTTGCTGATGACATGGCCTAAAAATCTGCCCTCAGATAGCCAAAACTCACACTTGCTAAATTTAGCGTACAACTGATGCTCCCACAAAGTCTGCAATGTCAATCGAAGATGCTGCTTGTGCTTTGCCTCCGATCTCGAATAGATAAGGATGTCGTCGATGAATACGATCACGAACTGGTCCAAATATAGATGAAAATCCTGATTCATCAAATTCATGAACACCGTGAGTGCATTGGTCAGCCCAAATGGCATGATAAGAAACTCGAAAGATCCATATCGAGTTAGAAAGGCTGTTTTGGGAATATTCATCTCCCGAACTCGTAACTGATGATAGCCAGAACGAAGACCAATCTTTGAGAAATACTGCGCTCCTTGTAGCTGGTCGAATAAGTCATCAATCCTTGGTAGTGAATACATGTTACGGATAGTGACCTTATTCAACTCACGATAATCTATACATAAGTGCATACTACCGTCCTTCTTTTTCACAAAGAGAATTGGCGCTCCCTACAGAGAATGACTCGGGCAAATGAAACCCTGAGATAAAAGCTCATTCAGCTGATTCTGTAGCTCCCTCATCTCGGTAGGTGGTATACGATAGGGTGCTCAGGATATCGGTGTTGTGCCCGGCTGCAACTTGATGCAAAACTCAACCTCTCTCACAGGAGGTAACCCAGATATGTCCTGAAAGACATCCTAATACTCTGAGACGACTCTAGTCTTGTATAAATTAGCACTCTGATCCCGCAACATCACATCCTCGATGTACGTCAGAAATAACTCTGCAAACTGGTTGCCCTGTGAGGTTGCTACAATTAACTCAGACCCATCGGATGCTCACAAGCTGACTGTTTTACCAAAACAGTCGATACTGACATGGTAGGATGATAGCCAATCCATATCGAGAATAACATTGAAATCTGACATTCGAAAAACAATTAAATCAATAATAAACTCAGACTCATCTAGACTGATGACACATCTCCTACAGATACTCTCTAATAGAGACACATTACCTAAAGGAGTAGAGACTGATAATGGTACATCTTGTTAGACCCTAGGGGGGTGATTAGGGTCTTATGCTAATCTAATCCGATTTTATGCCAATTAAAACTAATTAACAAGTTATCCTAGCAAGTATGAAATACAACATGATATGTGAACTAGGATAAGCGATATGCACAATGAAATATATCCTAGCAAAGAGATAAACTATGAGATATATATGCAAGGATATGAAACTAACACAAGGCTAAGCAAAATGAAACAAGATAGTGGATGATATAAAATAATGAGACAAAGGCGAAATGAGCAATGAGCACAAATAAGAATCAACGCTAAAGCACACTCAAACACAATCAAATGATCACGAAGTTCGAACCTTCCGTCCTACGTCTCCGCTCCCCACTCCCGGGGAGAAATCCACTATCACGACCGGGTTTTCTACGTTCACCCGAATAACGTTTACACCACACAATACGATTTTCTAGTTTACCGAAAACTCTACAACTAACACACTCTTGTAATCCCACTCTACACCCTCTCAAGTGTTGAACTAGACGTGTCTCCCTTAAGTGCTCGGTTACAACCTCTCCCTAGGTTCGTCAACCGACGCCACTCCTCTGGGGATGATCCCCGACTCTCGCCACACACTTCTCTCGGTGTAAAAGTGTATTACAAAGTGATCTCACAATAAGCATAATATAAATCAAATGATTGTTCTCTAAACAAGGTGAGAACTCAATTAAGCACAACTCTTAGTCACAAACCCATAACCCCAAATTATACTATGAATGTAAATACAATAAGCTCAAAAGGTTGTGTGTGAACAAAGAGATATAAATCAAAACTAAACTCAATGTAGTTCTAGCTTAATAACAATGATAATCAAATATATAAAAGAGCTAGAAATAGAGTTTAGAAAACTTCTCAATAGATCAAGAGTTGGAGGGAGAATAATTGGAAGCTCAAACTTCAATAGATGATCTCCTCAAACTCTTGTGGAATTGATTCACAAAACCAAAACACTCAAATGCTTAAAAGCTTATAAACACACTTAAACCAAACATAAACCCTTGTTAAAACTTTCTTAAACTTGTTTTAAAATTCTCTCAATAGTTGATAGAGAGCTGAAGGCAATGGGGTATTTATACCCACTCAAAACTTTAGCAAAAACCCCACTAAAAAGACAACAAAGCCCCCAGAAAAACAGCTCAAAAAATAGCCGTTGGAGTCCAACAGTCAAATCGGCAGTCAACCGCGGCGGTCGACCACGAAGAACAAAAAACAAAAAAAACTGTTCTGGAAGGCTGATGGTCGACCGTGAAATTTTCGCGGTCGACCGCGAGACACTTTTGAATCTCACGAAACTCCAGAAACTTTGGCGGGCGACCGTCGTGGTCGACCGTGAGAAAAAAATCAAAAAACTGCACTCTGGACTACGTACGGTCGACCGCCACGGTCTACCGCACTGTAGCACGGTCGACCGTGGCGGTCGACCGCACTGTAGCAACATGCACAAGCAATTTTCAGGTTTTGACAGATTCTGGAAATTTGCGTATATGATTTTGTAAAATCAATTAAAAATAGTAAATCAACTTAAAAAATCATTAAATTTTGAAGAAAAGTTATAGACGTATAGATGAACATGTTAGAGAAATAATTTCTGAAAAATCACTTCCCAGTTGAGAGAAATAAATATTTGAACACAGATAAATAGTTTCTGAAAAACTGCTGAAAACTCGTTTTTGTAAATTCCATTAAAAATAACAAAACAACTCCAAAATTAGTAAAACTTGGGGAAATGTTTGTATATATGAATATAAACATGTAAACGAAGAAAGTTTTCAAATTGCATTTCCCAATTGTGAATACGCATCTGTTTTGTAAAAACATGCACGGACACATGCACGTACATGAACAAAAAAACTTGATTTTTCCAAAAACGAGTTCAAACAACTTGGAAACACTTTAGAATGGATTTGTAGACATTATACGAGATATGAAAATAGTGTGAACAAGTCTTTAATCCATAAACATAATATTTTTCTAAATACAATAGAATATGAAACAAACAAATGTGTATATGAAGATATATATTGTTTAATATCTACATAACTAAACCAAAACAACTTAACCATAAGAAAACAAACATGTATATATATAAATATGTATTTGTTTCATATTTAAACTTGAAAATCAAAACTTATATATAGATATATGACTATATATAAAACCAAATACGTGTATGTGTGTATATGATTGAGCTTAGAGTACCAACACACATAATATATAAACCTAAACTAAATTACCTAAGCTTGATCTTGATCATCAATAAGCTTGACTTGGTACACTTGCGGAAGAAGCTTGAACTTGTATCTTTAACTTGAATGTACATTGCTTCACTCCACTATTCTGCCAACCTCCATTAGATATGATCGTCGAAGCTCTATTCCATCCATCCTCAATAAGAAAATCGTATCATATATCATCCACGCAAATACTTTATATTCAAAGTAAAATAGTTGTCATTAAAAAATTCTAAAATTTTTGAGATATACGTAATACGTCCTCACTCATTCTAGGAATTCCTAGTGGACTCAATACATAATCCTAAGAAACTCTATTCTAGCTCCACGACTCGACACAGGATGATCCTAAGATTAATGCTGGAACTAGAGCTCTGATACCAACTGTGACGCCCCTATTTTCACATATTGTTATAGTTTAAGTGAACCCAGAGATATCAAACCTGTCATGTACCCATACTATGCAACAACATATTTCACCATTACACTAATATCTCCCTAGTAGAATCAGCAACAAGTGTAGGTACAAAACAGGCAAAATAAGGGAAATTAGTGCATTAGAAATGATGTTGAAAGAGATATCTAATAAATGTAATCATGTCTCAACTGAATAAACTGAATACAACTAAAGTCTAAAGTAAATGTGAAGTATCTCAATACGAGTCAACTAAAAATAAACTAAGACACACAGCCTTTACAAGATGAAATACAAAACACTAAATGTCTATGGTGGAGTCTCATCTACTAAAAACATGTGACGGTGACTATGCTGGAAGTTCGTCATCCTGCAGCTCTCTGGAACTCTAAGCTGCTACCTAAAAGGAATTGGAAAATAAAAAGAGAAACAACAAGAGCGTCAGAACACTACAATAAGATCATCTCCTTTCCCCCTCAGGGAAGGGCTACTAGATGTGATAGAGGCTCTATCTATTAAGCATAGTCTACCTAAATCATTTATCATGTATCTAAATGGAATTAATATTTAGAAACCTATAACATGAGACATAGTACGTTGAGCGAAATAATCCAAACAAGAAAACACTTATGTATATATCATATGTCTTAAATTGTAGATAACTAATAAAAAATACCGAACTAAGAATAAACAATCTAAATAGAATTAATAATTAGAAACTCACAACACGAAACTAGTACGTCGAGCAAAATAATCCAAATAAGGAAACCCTCATGTATATACCATATATTTCAAATTGAGAATTGCTAATTATCAATTCCAAACTAGGAATAAAGGAAAGAAATACAAGGAAGTAAAGTCATCACAATATCGAACCAAAATATCTTCCACTATCCCTTAGAAGATAATATAAACAATAGTATATAATCATGTATACCCACAAGAGTAAAGTACCTCGGTTATATATAACTCAACGATGAGTCATATTCATAATGGCGTCCACCAAGACTCGGGCTATCAGATAATTATCACAATACAAATCCTTGTAATGTTTATAATTCATCGCATTATCATACGGGATGGACTATCAAATCAACATCCTAATAGTGTACATGGCTCATTAGTCCTATCGCATCAACGTGCGGGACAGACTACCAAATCAAGACATCCTAGGTATACAGCTCACAAGCCTCATCGCATCTACGTGTGAGACGAACTACTAGATCAAGCATCCTAAAACCCGACTCATTGGCCTATACTAATAACATATCGATGCACTATCCCAAGTAGTACTGAGCGGTGCTCATTAATGATATCTATACATGTATATAATGTTTAAATAACCCACATCCCAAGTATGATTGAAAATAATACCTATAATAATCCTCTCCAGGATATTTGTGTGTGTGCTACAATACTATTAATGTATGCTCATGATTGTATGTGTGTTATCGTGCAGCTCGAACCCTGCACTCATAGTCAAACGATGCAAAAACAACCACTCAAAAACAAAGAGAACACAAGTCGGTCGATCGCTCTTATAATGTCGGTCGATCGAAAGCAACCGTGCACACAATATGCATGCTCAAGGCCTCACTGGTCGACCTACTAGTCTTGGTCGGTCGACCGGCTAGAGAGGAAAACACAAGTTCATGTTTTTGATGTTTCATATTTTGTAACTTTATTTAAAAACTTATTTTTATCAACATGAGGCATATAACAAGATTAAATTTTTCATAATTACTTAACATGAATTAATTCATCATGATAAACACACTTAAATTAAATTGAATTAACATCTTAATTAATCAAAATTTCTCAAATAACCTAATTTATAAATACCGTTAAGTAAACATGATAAATTCTAAAAATTGAACAAAGATAAATTTGTTTAAACATGCTCACGCACTTAGGTATCATCAACCTAGGGTTTAAACCTCTTTAATTAGTAAGAAAACTCAAATAATTATTAAACTAGGGTTTAAACATGATTTAAGCATGATTAACAAATTAAAACCAAAATTAAATGCAACCCTAATGATCATGATTATCAAACTAATATAAACAGCAATTAAAACTACAGATTTTCACATTGGCTTAAAGATTAACATTATAAACTAAGATTTTAAAACATCACGTTAAGCTTAAACATGAGATTCATCAATTAAACATATTAACTCTTGAATTAACTATAGGGAATGGTTTGGAGGAAGATGATCTCGCCTAAAATGTCATCTTGAACTCCTAAACACGTGCGTGCAATATCCCTCTTCACCAAAGTTGCAAAAACCCCCCTTCCTCTCGATAAACGCCTCAAGAACTCTCTCAAATCTCACAAATTATGATTAGGGTTTGAGAGAGAGGAAGAGGGATTGTATCTTTCTATACAAGATTAATAAAAATGTTGTATTGGAATACTGATGAAAAGATGTATTTTTATTGTGTAAAAATGTATATATATAATTGCAAACCCGAATCAAAATAGCCCGAAACAGGAAACCTAGTCAGACTGGGAAAATAGTATTCGGTAATTTGGCTATAACTTTCACGTCCGTCCTCGGAATGAGATGATTTAATATGCGTTAGAAATCTATTGAAGATACCTATAACTTTTTTTTTAGTTTTTCCAGATTCGAACTGTATCGATGCGTAATGTAGATATACTCTTAACTGGTTATTTTTTTAGATTTCTTCTTTGTGCATGTTTAACCTTTGTATACTCTCATATATACTCTTAATTGATCTCAAATCAATTGTTAGCATAATCATTCATCCATAAATGATATTCATCATAATTGGAGCTTATTTATCAATATAATTCACACTATTTTCCAAAATTCATGGAGTTATACAGATGGAGTCACCACCGACTTAGCACTTTGCATCCCAAACTTTGCAATAATCTGCTCAATGTAGCCCTTCTGACTCAAGAACAATCGCCAATTTGCCCACTCTCTTCTAATCTTCGTACCCAGTATTTTCTTAGCAGCGCCCATGTCTTTCATCTTGAACTCTTTGCCAAATTAAGATTTCAGTCTATCTATCTCCCTTGCTTCTCGAAGCAATAAGCATGTCATCCATATACAAAAGAAGATAGATATAATTACCTTAATGAAGCTTTTGAATATAAACACAACAGTCATAATCACTTCTAGAAAACCCATGCTTTAGCATGAAGGAGTCAAATCGCTTGTACCACTGCCGAGGAGATTGTTTCAATCCATAAAGTGATTTCCTCAAGCGACATACCTGATACTCCTTATCCTCAACCTTGTAACCCTCAGGCTGATGCATATAGATCTCCTCTTCCAAGTCTCCATGCAAGAAGGCTATTTTGATATTGAGTTGTTCTAGCTCAAGATCACCATGAGCAACAATACTCAATAGCACCCAAATAGAAGTGTGTTTCACCACCGGAAAAAAATCTTATTGTAATCCACACCCTCTCTTTGTGCAAATCGCTTAGCTACTAGTCTAGCCTTATACCTTATACCGTCGAGCTCGGAAGGATCCTCATTTCTCTTGTACACCCACTTACAACTAATAGCTTTCCTCCATATGGGCAATAGGACTACCTCTCATGTTTGGTTCTTCCGGAGAGATTCCATCTCTTCCTTCATCGCAGACAACCAATTCTCACTATCCCTATCCCGAATAGCTTCTTTGAATATGACCGACTCATCATCCTCCACCGAGAGTGTGTACTCAACAAAATTTACCTACTCATAGTGCTTCAGATGCTAATCTGACCTTAGCTTCTGAACTTGCTTGTATGCTCGCATTAGCCTAGTGAAAGCCAAACTGTCTTTGAACTACTGTTGTTGTAATACATGTACATTTTCTTGCTGAACCTCCTCCTGTTCAAGCTCATCATCACTCTTTTCCTGAGTGTCTCCATGATCCACCTCTTGAACACGACTAGAACATGGTTGGTCTTTAGGTTCTATCTTAATCACCTGGGATTTTGAGGTCGCAACAGTCTCAACATCATCACCCTCAGTCGCCCTAGCTTTTGATAAAGCTATCATGGATTTCTCATCAAATGTAACATCTCTATTGATCACGAACTTGAAATCTTCTGTACACCAAAGGCAATAGCCTTTTCGAACTTGGAATCTTCTGTACACCAAAGGTGATAGCCTTTTACGCCCTTTGCATACCCCAAGAATATTACCTTCTTGACCCTCACGTCAAGCTTTCCCTTATTGACGTGATAATAAGCTGTACATCCAAAAATCCTGAGCCTATCGTAATATGCATGCTCCCATGACCATACCCGTTAGGGTACATCACCATCTAATATCAAATATGGAGAACAATTCACTATGTAACAAGCTGTAGCAACCACTTGTGTCCACTATTCTTTACCCAAACCAGCATATAATCGCATACTCATTGCTTTCTCTCGTAATGTACGGTTCAGTCTCTCTATGACTCCATTTTTTTGTGGTGTAGACCTGACTGTCTAGTGTCGAGAAATACCCTCCTGATCACAGAACTTCTTAAAAGCACCATCTATATACTCTGTACTATTATCAGATCTCAGTGTCTTCAATTTCCTGCCTGTTCTATTCTCAACCATTGCTTTTTTACTTCTTAAATGTCTCGAATACCTTATTTTTATACTTAAGAAAATAAACCCAAGCATACTTAGAATGATCATCTATAAACGAGACAAAATACCTGGAACCGCCCTTGGAATTTGTCGGAGCCAGACCCCAAACATCTGTATGTATGTAGTCTAATATATCTCTGCTCTTGTGCTTTCTTTTCAAAAACTGGACACTGTACGCCTTTCCATACACAATCCTCACAAAAATCCATGCAAGGTTTCTTCATGTTCTTCAGCAAACCATCCTTACCAAGTAGATCTAGACCCTTATCTGACATGTGCCTAAGCCGCCTACGCTATAACCGAGTATGCTCACATGGGTCTCTACCACTTCCATCAGTTCTAACCACTGCATCTCCTGTCACTGTCGTACCCAAGAGAGTATATAGGTTACCGTGGCGAATGCCCTTCATCACTACCAGGGAATCTCGAACAACCTTCTTTACTCAGTTCTCTGTAACTATCTTGCAGCCACCGGAGTCTAAAGCATCAACTGGTATAAGATTCTTCCTCAAGTCAGGAACATGCCTCACATCCGTCAGGGTTCTGACCACTCCATCATGCATCTTGATTTTAATATCACCAAGTCCCACCGTTTTACAAGCATGGTTATTCCCCATCAATACGGTTCCACCTATAATGCTCATATAGGCAGTAAACCACTTTCTATTTGGACACATGTGGTTAGAGCAATCTGAATCAAGAATCCACTTACCGGAGATATCTTCACCACACGTAATGGTATAGCATTCATTTTTTCTCCCTTCTTCCGAGACATAACTTGCTTCTTCCTTGCCTTCTCTTCTCTTAGTTTTATTGTTGTTCTTCTTCCCACCTACTCTCTTGTTAGGACAATCAACTTTGAAATGCTCAATCTCACCGTATTTGAAACATGGTCTTCCTGCAAGAGGTCTCGATTTTGATCTAGACTTTCCTCCCTTGCCTTTTCCTTGCTCATTGCTCCTTCCTCTTACAAACAGTCCCTGTGTCTGCTCCTTGTTACTACTAGTAGTCATGTCACTAGTTATAATTTTTCGAAGATCATCCACTAGAAGCGTCATTCTAGTCTTATCTATCGTCCAATTGTTACCTACAAACATCAATGTTTGTATCAGGTTCTCATAAGACTTCGGTAAAGAAAAAAATAGCAGAAGTGCTTGATTCTCATCTTCTACTTTCACATCAATGCCCTTCAAATCCGATATGATCCTATCGAACTTGTTGATGTACTCCCGGATTGATGAGCCTTCCTCCAACTTGCAAGTATACAATTTGGATTTTAAGTATATCTGATTTGTTAGACTCTTCATCATGGAGGTACTATCTAACTTTGACCACACATCCGCCATCGTTGCCTCTCCATCCACCAAGAAAGCAACATCCCTCTTAAGGCATAGGATAATCGATGCTCGTGCTTCGAGATCTGACTCTTGTCAATCCTCATCTGACATATCTTTGTACTTCTTTTCTTTTCCTACCAAAGCCTTTTGCAATTTCTATGAAATCAACGAGTTTTTTATTTGCATTCTCCAATAAGAAAAATCATTCTTCCCGTTGAACTTTTTAATCTCATACTTTCCCACATTGACTGTTTACTAGTAGACGTCATTCTTCGCTTGTTTTAGTAAATCCGCTTCTCTCAGGAATTTCAACAAACACCTTGTGTACACCACACAATAACCAAGTACCACCTCAAATTGGAAGTTCTACCACCACCAATCTAAACAAGGGGCTCTGATACCAATTGTTGGGGGCCGACATGCCCACTCATCGCGGAAGCGAATCACACCTTGAGAGAAAGCCCTGACTTTTGTTTTCACAAAACACAAGCCAATCTTTATGTTCCTGTTTCGATAACGAAAATAAGAACAGAAGTGAATATCTCAGCAAGGTGATGATAATCACATTTTATTATAATTTTATACCCTCATTATCTATTTTATATGAATAAATATACCACTAATAATTGTTTTTATCTTTAATTGCAGGTTAATAAAGAATAAATCTCAAAAATTTCATATCTCAACAAAAGCTCATTGATTTAATGAAGAAAACAAGTGTGAAGCCCAAAAGCCCAAGAGAATACAAGAGGAATTCTCGAACAACAATCAGAAAGGGGTGCACATCGATGCCAGCATCGATGGTGGTATCGATGCCAGCATTGATACCCCTATCGATGCTGGTATCGATACCATCAGCAGGCAGTTACGAATCTAAGGCTGAAATTCATGGTTTTTGGATAAGATTTCTATCAAAGGGCTCTCATTCACTGATATTTATTATAAATAGGGGTAGAGAGTGAGGGCTTAGAGGTGTGAAAAAATTTGTATCTCTATTTGGAGAGGAGGGTTACTCTTAATTGAGAAAATCTTCCAAACTTGTAACTTTTAAACTTGTAACTTTTTGTTACAATTAATAAAAGAATTTTTTTCACCACTTTAATTTTTTTTCTTCTCTTTGTTGGATGATGAAGATGAAGATGAAGATGGAGATTAAATTGAAGGTTTGTTTTTCTTATTTTCTCTTTTATTACTTATTAGTTTAGATTTATTTTTATGCTTGTAGTTAGATTTTATTGTTTAAATAGCCAAGAGGCTAGAACCCGCCTTAGATTTATTTCATGTTTATAGATTAGATTTATTTTATGTCTTTATTTTCTCACATTTGATTCATGCAATTTATTTTATAGCTTAGTTTTTATAATTTATTTTATAGTTTAGATTTTATTTTCTTACACTATTCGCCTTGAGGCTAGAACCCTCTCGGGTTTAGTTTTTATTTTTGTTCATTTTTATTTTCTTTGATTCGCCTTTAGGCTAGAATCCTCTAGGGAATCACCATTTTCTAAGAAGTGGATTCAATTCTAGATTACCCATATCTTTAATTGAATCCATCATCTTTAATTTCTTGAATTTTCTTTTTATTCTTAATTCTTCTTTTTGATTCTTGATTTTATTCATCTTTCCTTATGAAAATCATTCATTCTTTGTCACATCCAACCTCACTTATATTTTGTGCCGATTAACACACTATCACTTTCACTCTCTCTATCTCTCCATAATTATACTTATTCTTCGCTCCTATTTGTTATGCACATAACATAAGAACCAATTTTAATTTTCTCCTACAAAACACCTTCCTCGTGGGATTGATAACTTTTTATACTATAACTTGATACGGTTGTGCACTTATAATATTTTTGGTACATGTTTATGCCGCATCAAGTTTTTGGTGTTGTTGCCCGGGAGGGTGCTTAAGTTGGTTTTAATTATTGTGGTTCTTTAACTTGTGTGTTTCTTGTGAAAGAACTACATAGAGATTAAAGATCAATGATTGGAGATTAAGGATTTGGAGATTCGCTTGTGGTAAGTCTTCTTCCTAATATTTTCAATTCCACATCTTTAGTTAGTTTCTCACAATTAGTGACAATTAGGATCTAAAAAAAAGATTTTATTTTCGTTGACCATAATAAAATTCACCCTCCACTTTGACATTGACTAATAAGATAATAAATCCAAACAATTTTCTCCCTTCTCATTTGTCTGATTGTTAATCCTAAAAAAAGATTTCCTTTTTACCATCCTTTTTAGTCGCTTTTAATTCCTAGGGTTGCATTTCATATAGTTAGTAGGAATTAACATGTGACGCCCCTGGGTTCACACAAGGCTGCAGTCCAAGGTGAAACCAAGAATGTCAAACCTGCATTGCACCACACCGTGTAATAACATGTCTCACCATCACAATTAACATCTGTCTAGTGGAATCAATAACAGGTGTAGGTACAAAAGCAAGTTAAAGATATTGCAAGACACAACTGATGGAATAATAGTGATCACATAGTATTTCATCATCCAACATACAGGAATATAAAGTCAATATCTGAAATGAACAAACTGGAGTTCTTAATACATCCCAAATACAACAAGTCTGAGTAAAGGAAATAAGGCACATAGCCTTTACAACATCTAGGAATAAAGTCCTCAACCGTCTACACAAAGTCTATAGTGGAGATCCATAATAAAACATAGCTAGAATAGACAGTCGAACACTAAAGTGTGTCGTCATCAACCTGCGACTCTCCGGGCTCCTGGCTCGTGACCTGAAAGGGGGAGGGACAACGAGCGTCAAAGCGCTAGCGAGCAACATCACAACTAACCCCAAGGGAGAGGGATCATTGTATAAGAAAAATACAGTTATCACAAAGTATATATATATATATATATAAATAATTACCCTAACAATAAACAATGGGTCTTAGTACTTATGAAGTTTCAACACGGGCATAGGTACGTCGAGCGAAATAATCCAAACAAGGAAACCCTCATGTATATACCTTGTATCCCAAATTGAAAATCCTTAAGTACCAAACCCGGAGTCTAACATGTAAACAGAAATAAGCAAAAAGAAATTTCAACATGTCTTATGTGACGTCCCACATAATTACCATGTCGTATTTGACATAAGTGTCATATCATACTCTCAATATATGTGGTGTCATATTCTTCATAAGTGTCATGTCATAACTCATGTGAAATGTCGCATGCATGGTTAATAAAGATGTCCAGTACATGATTAGATATAGAGATTTCCCAACACGTGAGATAAATGGATAATTGCCCAACACGAGGACTGAAATGGATTATAGTCCAACACGAGGACTTCTATGGATTATAGTCCAACACGAGGACTGTGCAACTGAGCAAGTATTAGTGATATACAAGGCATGGTTTACTTATGCAAAACTCACACTCAACTCGTCGTGTGATTCTAGGCAAGTATTTCAGGCCATCTATCATGCATAGATGCTTAGTACAACTGAAGATCAAAGTTAGGTGATCGAGGCAAGCGCTCTAACGAGTGTACTAAACAGCAAAAATAAACAGGGCAGGAAAACTGTGCGGCGGTCGACCGCAGAACCCACTCCGGTCGACCGCTCGCAGGCCCGAGAACTACTGGGCTCAGAAGCTGAGCGGCGGTCGACCGCAGAGGTCATGCCGGTCGACCGCCCAAAGCGCAGAAACGATTCTGCAGGCAGGAACGCGCGACGGTCGACCGCTGAGTCCTATGCGGTCGACCGCTGGGCGGACAGAACCTCATTCTGGGTTCTGTCAGCTACCGAACTCATACAAAAACTTGGGGATTTCTATACCCATTATACTATAACCTTTTAATAGAGAACTATGGCAATAAACAACAAGTTTAAATGGTTAAAACCTCATTATCAAAAATCCCAAACCTTAAACAACATGATTTTAAAAGTTCTTAAATAGTAAAAATGAGTTTAACTCTCATAAAAGTGTTTCAGATCAAAAACTCATTTAATTAAACATCATTAGTGAACTTTTTAAGACTGAAATATATGATTCTTGCATCCCATGCCATAAGATCTACTTATCTACACAAAAATACGATTTTGGGCTCAATAAAAACCGAATAAAACTCAAATCCAAGCATAAAAAGGAAAAGGGATGAAGTTGGGCGGGATGTTACTCGCCTACGACGAAAACGAAGCCCTAGATCTGGAGGAAGATGATCCCTCTCGCTGAATCCACCAACAATTCGCTGAAAAGCCCTCCAAAGCTCCTCCAAATCACCAAGGAGTGAGAAACTAGGGTTTGAGGGGAGAGAGGGGGCTAGGGTTCTGATATCAGATGGAAAATGGGGCTCTCTTGGGTATAATAGTATATATACTATCCCCACAACCCGACCCGAACCCGACCCGAAACCCGTTAAGACCCAACACAGAAAAACTCTCTGCCCGCTGTACGGTCGACCGCCGCGCCCAGCGCGGTCGACCGCATAACAGGAGAAAAGTCCCCTGAGTGCCCGACTGTTGTGCCATAAATAAATATTATTTTTCACTAATAATCACATATATAAATTATCAAAATCTACGGTGTCTTACATTCTTCCCCCCTTAAAAGAATTTCGTCCTCGAAATTCGAAAATCATACTCATCTCGAAATATGAGATTCTAGATGAGCGTTTATGGATATTTATACTTAACCGTCCAAAATGATAACATTCTCGCTCAAGCCTTAATCTAGTGGAACTAGTACATCGGGTGAAAAATCCAAATAAGGAACCCCCCATACATATACCATGTGTTCCAAAAGATTAAGAATTGGGCGAAGATATTCTCATTCTAGTGTTAAATAGATCTAACCAAATATATCAACATAATATAAGGCACTTGTCATAATATTTATTTACCTGTTCAAACAAATGTGGGTAGTCGCGTCGCATGTCCTCCTCGCGCTCCCAAGAAGCTTCCTCAACTCCACTTCGGTTCCATTGAACTTTCACCAATGGAATCACCTTGTTCCTGAGTCTCTTGTTTTCTCTAGCAAGAATAGACACTGGAATCTCAATAGTAGACAAATCATCCCGAAGCTCAATCTCCGGTATATCCAACACTCGCTGCTGCTCCTCATCATGTAAGTGCTTCTTGAGCATAGAGATGTGGAACACATTGTGCACACTAGACATAGATGCTGGAAGATCTAGTCTGTATGACACCACTCCAATACGCTCCAAAATCTGGAAAGATTCCTTCGCCTCCCGAATCGCTGCACGCCTTTCATAGGTGATACCTTCAACATAACCAAATCTCCAATGTGAAACTCTAGTGGTCTTCGCCTCTTATCTGCATAACTCTTCTGCCGGCTCTGAGCGGCTAGAATCCGCTCTCTGATCAATGCTACCTTCTCAGTAGTCTGCCTCACAAGCTCTGGCCCAAGCATCAAGCTATCCTTTGGCTCTGCCCAGCATATCGGTGATCTACAGGGCCTCCCGTACAATGCCTCATACGGATCCATGCCGATCGTCGCTTGATAACTGTTGTTATAAGCGAATTCTACCAATGGAATATGATCCTCCCAGCTGCCTTGGAAGTCAATGGCACATGCCCTCAACATGTCCTCCAATACCTGATTCACCCTCTCAATCTGACCATCCGTCTGCGGGTGGAATACACTGCTATAAGATAGCCTGCTGCCAAATGAGTCCTGGAAACTCCTCCAAAAGTGTGAAGTGAAAATTGAGTCCTGGAAACTCCTCCAAAAGTGTGAAGTGAAAATTGATCCTCGATCCGATACGATCGTATCTGGAACTCCATGGAGTCGAACTATCTCCCGAATGAAGATCATCGCATACGCCTCGGCTGTATAAGTGGTCCTCACCGGAATAAAATGCGCTGACTTCGTCAACCGGTCCACTATCACCCAAACAGAATCATTCCCCTTCTTCGACTTCGGCAACCCTACAATAAAATCCATGGAAATATCCGCCCACTTCTACTCCGGAATAGGCAAAGGCTGAAGGGTCCCTGCCGGTCTCTGATGCTCTCTGCAATCTCTCTACGCATACCGCTCCACCAGAAATGTCTCTTCAAGTCCTTGTACATCTTGGTGGTTCCTGGATGTACTGTGTACCGAGTACGGTGTGTCTCATCAAATAACTCTCTCTTCAGCTCTGCACTGTCTGGCATAACCAATCTACCCTCCATCCGTAGACCTCCATCTGCTCCAATGGTCCAATCAGTCTTTGGCTCTTTGGAAATCTCCTCCTTTCGGATTTGAATCCAAGAGTCTCCCAACTGAGCTCTGACAACTCTGTCACTCCAAGATGGCTGCACTGTCACGGCTCACAAAAATGCATCGGTACCTCCAACCTCGGGTCTAAAATTAAACTGGCTAAGAGTGGTAAGATCTCTGTACAATGAACACCTCAAAGCCGCAACTCGATGTCGACGCTTCCTACTCAAAGCGTCTGCTACAACGTTCGCCTTCCCCGGATGATACTGAATCGCGAACTCGTAGTCCTTGATAAACTCAATCCACCTCCTCTGCCTCTGATTGAGTTCCTTCTGAGAAAAGAGGTACTTCAGACTCTGATGGTATGTGAATAACTCAAACTGCACCCCATATAGGTAGTGCCTCCAAGACTTCAGTGCAAATACCACTGCTGCCAACTCCAAATCATGAGTGGGATAGTTCTGCTCATGCACCCTCAACTGCCGTGAGATATAAGCTACTACCCTCTGAGTCTGCATCAATACGCCTCCTAAGCCGGCCAACGACGCGTCGGTATACACGACGAAGGTCCTATCACTGCACGGAATGGTCAAAACCGGCGCCGTGGTCAGCTTGGCTTTCAAGATATCAAAAGCCTCCTGGCACTCCTTACTCCATATGAACTGTACACCCTTCTTCGTAAGGCGTGTAATCGGCGTCGCAATCTTCGAGAAGTCCTGAATGAACTTCCTGTAATATCCAGCTAAACCCAAAAAGCTGCGAATCTCTGTCACCGTCTTCGGTGGCTCCTAGTCAAGAACTGCCACGACCTTAGCCGGGTCCACTGCTATACCCTCTCGACTGATAACATGGCCAAGAAATCTGACTTCTGAAAGCCAAAACTCACACTTGCTGAACTTAGCGTACAGCTAATGCTCCTGAAGAGTCCTCAATGCTATCCGTAGATGCTCCTCATGATCCGCCTCCAACCTCGAGTAAATGAGAATATCATCGATGAAAACGATCACGAACTGATCTAAGAAGGGACGGAACACCCGGTTCATCAAGTCCATGAATACCGCGGGTACGTTGGTCAATCCAAATGGCATGACCAAGAACTCGAAAGAACCATATCGAGTAAGAAAAGCGGTCTTGGGAATATCCATATCCCGAACCCGCAGCTGATGATAGCCAGAACGAAGATCAATCTTCGAGAAATACTGCGCACCCTGCAACTGGTCAAACAAGTCATCAATCCTAGGTAGTGGGTACCTATTCCGGATAGTGACCTTGTTCAACTCTCTATAATCTATGCATAATCTCATACTACCGTCCTTCTTCTTCACGAAGAGGACCGGTGCGCCCCACGGAGAATGACTCCGACGGATAAAACCCTGAGCTAACAACTCATCCAACTGGGTCTGAAGCTCCCTCATCTCAGCTGGTGCCATACGATAGGGTGCGCGGGATATCGGGGCTGTGCCTGGCTGCAACTCGATACAGAACTCCACCTCTCTCACCGGAGGTAATCCAGGTATGTCCTGAAAGACATCCCGATACTCTGAGACAACTCTAGTCTCCAATAAATCGACACCCTGATCCCGTCGCATCACCTCCTCGATGTACGCCAGAAATAACTCCGCAAAACGGTTGCCCTGGGAGGTTGCTACAATCATCTCGGACGCAACTTGACTGTCTTCGCAAAGCAGTCAATACTAATATGGTAGGAAGACAACCAATCCATACCAAGGATGACATCGAACTCGGACATATGCAACATTATCAAATCAACTATGAACTCCGACTCGTCTAAACTGACGGTACACCTCCTACAAACGCTCTCCAGAAGCGATACCTCACCTAAAGGGGTGGAAACAGATAGAGGGGTGTCTAGTGGCTGAGCTACGAGCTGGAGTCTAGCCATAAATGCATGCGATATGAAAGAATGCGAGGCTCCCGAATCGAAAAGAATACGGGCGGGAAAGGAGTTCACAAGGAACGTACCCTCTACAACTGCTCCGCTGGCACCGTGATCACGGGGTACCACTGCATAAACTCTGCCTGTAGCTGAAGTCTGCTCTACTGCTAATGCTGGAGAGTATGGAACAATCTGCCCCTGGGGAGCCTCCTGGACTGCTCGAACCTGCCCCTCTGCTCTCTGCGTCGCTGGCGGTGCCTCAAGCCTGTTCGGCTGACCCTGACCTCTGCCCTGCTGTCGCTGCTGCTGCTGGTTCGGGCCCTTGCCCTGCTGAGCTCCTGCTGGTGCACTACGACACTCTGATGCCTTGTGCCCGACTTTGTGGCAGTTGAAACAAGAACCCTGGAACTTGCGCTGCTGATGCGCTCGCTGATCCTGCTGGGGTCCCTTCTTATGAGGGCCCTGCTGCTGCTGATGCTGATGCCCTGACAAAGGTCTCTTGTTCTTGCCCTTGTCCCCGCTCTGCCCTGCCTTGGCCTTCCCCTCCTTATCCTTCTGGAACATAGAAGTCTCAATCTCTTGCGAAGTGGCGGCCTCAGCTACCTCCCTAACTGAATAGAATTTCCTCGAGACGAGGTATCAGCGGATATTAGGGCGAAGCCTTGCCAAGAACATCTGAGCCTGACGCTCTCCTGTCTGCCACATACCTGTGAAATGTAGCAGCTCCATAAACCTGCTCTCAAAATCTGCAACTGTCATGTCCCCCTGAGTCAAACGGGATAACTCGAGCTCCTTCCCTGTCCGTGCTGCAGAGGAAATGTACTGCCCATCAAAGAAATATATGAAGTCCTCCCATGTGAGGGTCATCCTCTGCTCTGGAGGGAACTGAAGTCGGTACCATCTCCCAGCATCACCCTTCAGACTGTAGGATGCCAACCTCTGCTTCTGAACTGAGTCCACATTTAATTCTAGATTACCCATATCTTTAATTGAATCCGTCATCTTTAATTTCTTGAATTTTCTTTTTATTCTTAATTCTTCTTTTTGATTCTTGATTTTATTCATCTTTCCTTATGAAAATCATTCATTCTTTGTCACATCCAACCTCACTTATATTTTGTGCCGATTAACACACTATCACTTTCACTCTCTCTATCTCTCCATAATTATACTTATTCTTCGCTCCTATTTGTTATGCACATAACATAAGAACCAATTTTAATTTTCTCCTACAAAACACCTTCCTCGTGGGATTGATAACTTTTTATACTATAACTTGATACGGTTGTGCACTTATAATATTGTCCGTGGTGCTATATGAGTCGTCACCAAGTCCTCAATGGCCGTCATCCTGGCAATGAGAGGAGCCATAAGATCCACCAAGTACTGAGGAGCCTGCTGCGGCCCTGGTGGTGCCTGCTGAGGCTCGGACTGAGCTGGCTGCTGCTCTGATGGAGTCTGCTGTGACTCTGCCTGGGTAGCTCTCCTGGTACGAGGTCTACCACGTCCTGCCATCTCTCTAATCATAAGAAAATAAAAGTTTATGAGTCAAAATAAACTTCTATAAATAGCGTATCACAATACAATCTTCACAACATATAGTATTCCTCGTACTAGGAATTCCTTACGGACTCTATACATGAATCTTAGGAAACTCTATCCTAGCTCCACGACTCGACACAGGATGATCCTAAGGATACTGGAACTAGAGCTCTGATACCAACTGTGACGCCCCTGGGTTCACACAAGGCTGCAGTCCAAGGTGAAACCAAAAATGTCAAAGCTGCCTTGCACCACACCGTGCAATAACATGTCTCACCATCATAATTAACATCTGTCTAGTGGAATCAATAACAGGTGTAGGTACAAAAGCAAGTTAAAGATATTGCAAGACACAACTAATGGAATAATAGTGATCACATAGTATTTCATCATCCAACATACAGGAATATAAAGTCAATGTCTGAAATGAACAAACTGGAGTTCTTAATACATCCCAAATACAACAAGTCTGAGTAAAGGAAATAAGGTACACAGCCTTTACAACATCTAGGAATAAAGTCCTCAACCGTCTAAACAAAGTCTATAGTGGAGCTCCATAATAAAACATAGCTAGAATAGACAGTCGAACACTAAAGTGGGTCGCCATCAACCTGCGTCTCTCCGGGCAAGGAAACCCTCATGTATATACCTTGTATCCCAAATTGAAAATCCTTAAGTACCAAACCCGGAGTCTAATATGTAAACAGAAATAAGCAAAAAGAAAATACAACATGTCTCCGAACATATATATATATATATATTGTGTTATGTGACGTCCCACATAATTACCATGTCGTATTTGACATAAGTGTCATATCATACTCTCAATATATGTGGTGTCATATTCTTCATAAGTGTCATGTCATAACTCATGTGAAATGTCGCATGCATGGTTAATAAAGATGTCCAGTACATGAATTAGATATAGAGATTTCCCAACACATGAGATAAATGGATAATTGCCCAACACGAGGACTGAAATGGATTATAGTCCAACACGAGGACTTCTATGGATTATAGTCCAACACGAGGACTGTGCAACTGAGCAAGTATTAGTGATATACAAGGCATGGTTTACTTATGCAAAACTCACACTCAACTCGTCGTGTGATTCTAGGCAAGTATTGCAGGCCATCTATCATGCATAGATGCTTAGTACAACTGAAGATCAAAGTTAGGTGATCGAGGCAAGCGCTCTAACGAGTGTACTATACAGCAGAAACAAACAGGGCAGGAAAAACTGTGCGACGGTCGACCGCAGAACCCACTCCGGTCGACCGCTCGCAGGCCCGAGAACTACTGGGCTCAGAAGCTGAGCGGCGGTCAACCGCAGAGGTCATGCCGGTCGACCGGCCAAAGCACAGAAACGATTCTGCAGGCAGAAACGCACGACGGTCGACCACTGAGTCCTATGCGGTCGACCGCTGGGCGGACAGAACCTCATTCTGGGTTCTGTCAGCTACCGAACTCATACAAAAACTTGGGGATTTCTATACCCATTATACTATAACCTTTTAATAGAGAACTATGGCAATAAACAACAAGTTTAAATGGTTAAAACCTCATTATCAAAAATCCCAAACCTTAAACAACATGATTTTAAAAGTTCTTAAATAGTAAAAATGAGTTTAACTCTCATAAAAGTGTTTCAGATCAAAAACTCATTTAATTAAACATCATTAGTGAACTTTTTAAGACTGAAATATATGATTCTTGCATCCCATGCCATAAGATCTACTTATCTACACAAAAATACGATTTTGGGCTCAATAAAAACCGAATAAAACTCAAATCCAAGCATAAAAAGGAAAAGGGATGAAGTTGGGCGGGATGTTACTCGCCTACGACGAAAACGAAGCCCTAGATCTGGAGGAAGATGATCCCTCTCGCTGAATCCACCAACAATTCGCTGAAAAGCCCTCCAAAGCTCCTCCAAATCACCAAGGAGTGAGAAACTAGGGTTTGAGGGGAGAGAGGGGGCTAGGGTTCTGATATCAGATGGAAAATGGGGCTCTCTTGGGTATAATAGTATATATACTATCCCCACAACCCGACCCGAACCCGACCCGAAACCCGTTAAGACCCAACACAGAAAAACTCTCTGCCCGCTGTGCGGTCGACCGCCGTGCCCAGCACGGTCGACCGCACAACAGGAGAAAAGTCCCCTGAGTGCCCGACTGCTGTGCGGTCGACCGCCGCGCATGTCGCGATCAACCGCACAGCAGGACAACTGCCTGCTATGTCTGTTTGACATCCTGGTGAATCCACTTGTTTTCTCCAACATAGAATTTCTTGTTAGCCTCCCAAACATGATTCATCACATTCAATATATATATATATATATATGTGTATATGATAAATTTTCACAAAAGAATTATTCATCACTAATAATTCAATATCTATATATCCTTATAAAATTTTACGGGGTTCTACATAACCAAAGTGATTTGAGCATCTTGGTTTGGCACACACTTGAAAATATTTTTAAGGGCAAAACTACATAATCAAGATAAGGTGAGGGATTTCATCACCTTTTCCTTAGCCCAAAAATCACAAATTTCTCACTACACAACCCAAGCCTAATAAAACTCATTAGACGTTGACCATAAGGAATCAAGCTCAACAAGGAACAAAGAATCTTTAGGTGAACTTGTTTAAGTTTTCTTGGATTAGTTGGTGTCTAAGGTAAAGTTTAAGGGTTGCGTAAAGCGCTCTGTAAGGAACGAGGTACTTAATCGATCTCTGATCAACATTTGTTCCTATCTTTACCTAGCTAACTAACCGAGTAAAACTTTTATCTTTTTACTTAAGGAATTTTTGGTTAGGAGCTAGTCTAGCTGAGTTAGGCTTAACCCTAGAGTTAGCATGATTGAAAAGTGATTATTTTTTATTTGTTTTTCCTTTTTTTCAAAAAAACTAACCTTTATTTTTTTCTTTAAAAAAAGTATAAAAAGAAATTGTTTTTGGTGCATGCAAAACGTGGATTAGGGACAATAAAAGTATAAAAAGAAATTGTTTTTGGTGCATGCAAAACGTGGATTAGGGACAATACACATCGACAAATTCGTTTTGAACAAATGGAAAACGTGGATTAGGGACAATACACATCGACAAATTCGTTTTGAACAAATGGCTAATCCACATGTTTTTAAAATTTATGCTATCCTAATAAGATTGAAATCCCTAATGAAGCCTGGAGTTTGTAGAGAGCCCATCTCAGTATTCGTTGAATGATCCATTTTTTCTAACCTACAACCCAGGTTGGACAAGTTACACAAACATTGCATGGAATCAGGAAAACCACTCTGGAACTCAAAACTTCACTCCCTCTTCGACCCAACATTTTCCTAGGGGAAATACACTTCCTTGCAATTCTCATCCACAATTTCAACAACCCAGTCTGTCACATCAAAATCAGTCTCCTCATCATCAAGTTGTAACTCACAGTTCTCTTGATACAGATCATGATGAACGTCTCAATATTTTGGAAAGAGGTTTTGAAATCATAATTAAGGCCTCCACACTAGCCACGGATATGTTAACTCAAACATCATACACGATGAACTCCTTTATGCAATCAACTGAACTCATACTTAACTCTAACACTCAAGCCATAGCTAGATTAGAAACCAACATTGATCAACTAGCTAGTGCTATAAGTGAAGGAGAGGAAGGAGAAATTCTGAGTCAACTCGTGGTCAATCCTAAGGACACTCAAATGAATGCACTACAGTTACGAAAATAGGTCGATAATTAGGAAAGAACACATTTAAGCCAAATTCTTGTTCCAATTCACTCTCCTTTTGATAACTCAATTCAGGAAAGACCAGAAGAAGAAGAAGAAGAAGAGTCAGATCCAAGTTTTGAGGAAATTTTCGGTGAGGAGCTGAAAATATTAGGAGAAGCAGATCAGGTTTGTCAAAATAAGGAAACTGTGTTGGACAATTGCTGTTTTGAACTGAATTTTGAAAAACTCTTTCTTGATGAACTAAGATTTTTGAAAAATAAACAACAACCAAATTTTTACACATCAACCATGAATCTTGGGGTTGAGGAAATTATTAAAGAAAAATTAGTTGTTAGAGAACAAACATTCACAAATCAAGAATCTAAGTCCAATATGCATGACAAGTTGTTAGAGAACAAACATTCACAAATCAAGAATCTAAGTCCAATATGCATGACACCAATAATACCTATCTTCCATTGCCACAAAAACAAGAATCTAAGTCCAATATGCATGACACCAATAATACCTATCTTCCATTGCCACAAAAATCATTGAACAGATTGGAATGCTTGGAATTTTAGCACATTGTTGATTATATTATTTTGAAATTATTTAAAACCAGAGGAAGAATTTTCAGCAATAAGGTAGGATTCAATGTAGAACATAAGCTCTTCATGTTGAATATTTTATTTTATATTGTTTATTTTATTTATTTCAGCATAATAAAATCTTCTCTTATTTTAGAGTTTCTTATTCAGTTGTAAAAAAAAAGAAAAAAAGATAAAAAAAAGAAGAATAAATTTTCGATTCTATCCTCCTCAGACCAAAGGTAATTGCCGATTTTTATCAACTGATCAAATGTAAGTACTTTACTTCTTATCTGCTTTACTTTGTGCATCATAGAGTTTGCATTGAGGATAATGCAAAATTTAGGTGGGGGTGGGGATTAGTTATTTTCCTCTTTATTTTACCTTTTTAGTTGTATTTTTGTTATTTTTTTTCCTTTTCCTTAAAAAAATTATAAAAATATCGTCACTTGTCAAATTGATAGAGTTATATAATAATTAATTTATTTGATAAATTTTAAATTTTCTGATCCCTAGTTTATTATTTAATGAAGTTTACCTTTTATGGCAACTCTAAATAAATTTATTAAGAAATAATTTTCAAAGTAGTATACTTTACTTAAGCCTTAACTTAGATTTTTATTTAAAATAATGGAATTTATGCATGCTTAGCTTAGAGTTGAAAACAATTTTTCAAAGTGTCTTGATTTACATATTTTTCAGAATATATATGCATATACATAAAAAAAATTGTAAAAGAAGAGTGCGAAAAATGGGCACAAAAAAAAGAACTCTTGAATTCAATATGATTCTATCTTATAAAGCCTAAGCTGACCGAGTAATTAAGCCCAATGAGTATTTTCATACTTAATAACCTAAGCCCAATTAGCTTGGGATCCATTAGCCTAAAACTCGTTAAATGGTCACTTAGAAAGCCCGTAAAGTAGAAAAAAAATCACCAAGAAAGAAAGAGTTAAAAAAAGTAAAAAAAATAATAAAAATACTAATAAATGTTATATATATATAGTTATATTTGTATATATGGTCTTGGAAAATATTTTAGATCAAGTAACTTGAAAATTATTTAAAACAATGAGTTAGCATGTTCTTTTTAAAACTTTTAAATTAAATTTCTAAGTTTGGCTTGGTTTTATATTGCTATAATGAGAAGATTTTCTAGGAAATTTACCTTAGAGTTATATATAAAAATATTTTCTTGAGTAATAACTAGCTTCAATTATCAAGTAAATTTAGTTTTTTACTAACTTCTTTAATTTGGCAAGATGACCGAATTTTGTGGGTATATTCACTACAAACCCTCATGAGACTACAACTCATCCACTAGGATAACCTAGGGGTTTAAAGGCTTGTTGTATGCGCTAAATACAACCGCGATTCGTGCGAAAATGAGTTAGGATTTTTCTTTTTTTGCTAGAGGACTAGCAAAAGTTTAGGTGTGGGGGTATTTGATAATCATGTTTTATTATAATTTTATACCCTCATTATCTATTTTATATGAATAAATATACTACTAATAATTGTTTTTATCTTTAATTGCAGGTTAATGAAGAATAAATCTCAAAAATCTCATATCTCAACAAAAGCCCATAGATTTAATGAAGAAAACAAGTGTGAAGCCCAAAAGCCCAATAGCCAAAAGCCCAAAGCCAAATACAAGAGGAATTCTCGGGCAACAACCAGAAAGGGGTACACATCGATGCCAGCATCGATGGTGGCATCGATACCCCTATCGATGCTGGTATCGATACCATCAGCAGGCAGTTTCGAATCTAAGGCTGAAATTTATGGTTTTTAGATAAGATTTCGATCCATGGGCTCTCATTCACTGATGTTTACTATAAATATGGGTAGAGAGTGAGGGGTTAGAGGTGTGAAAAAATTTGTATCTCTATTTGGAGAGGAGTGTTACTCTTAATTGAGAAGACCTTCTAAACTTATAAATTTTTGTTACAATTAATAAAAGAATTTTTTCACCACTTTAAATTTTTCTTTTCTTCTCTTTGTTGGATAATGAAGATGAAGATGAAGATGGAGATTAGTTTGAAGGTTTGTTTTTCTTATTTTTTCTTTTATTGCTTATTAGTTTAGATTTATTTCCATACTTGTAGTTAGATTTTATTGTTTAAATAGCCAAGACTTTTATTGCTTATTAGTTTAGATTTATTTCCATACTTGTAGTTAGATTTTATTGTTTAAATAGCCAAGAGGCTAGAACCCTCTTGCCTTAGATTTATTTCATGTTTATAGATTAGATTTATTTCATGTCTTTATTTTCTCGCATTTCATTCTTGCAATTTATTTTGTAGCTTAGTTTTCGTAATTTATTTTGTAGTTTAGATTTTATTTTCTTGCACTATTCGCCTTGAGGCTAGAACCCTCTCGGGTTTAGTTTTTGTTTTTGTTCATTTTTATTTTTTTTGATTCGCCTTTAGGCTAGAATCCTCTAGGGAATCACACTTTTCTAAGAAATGGATTCAATTCTAGATTATCCATATCTTTAATTGAATCAGCCATCTTTAATTTCTTAAATTTTCTTTTCATTCTTAATTCTTCTTTTTGATTCTTGATTTTATTCATCTTTCCTTGTGAAAATCATTCATTCTTTGTCACATCCAATCTCACTTACATTTTGTGCCGATTAACACACTATCACTTTCACTCTCTCTATCTCTCCATAATCATACTTATTCTTCGCTCCTATTTGTTATGTACACAACATAAGAACCAATTTTAATTTTCTCCTACAAAACACCTTCCTCGTGGGATCGATAACTTTTTATATTATAACTTAACACGGTTGTGCACTTGTAATATTTTTAGTACATGTTTATGCCGCATCAGGTGAGATATACACTCTTCCCAATATCAGATTTAGGTCTGACTATCGAGGGAACCAACCAACACAAGCAATAGCCAGTACAATAAGTGAGACACGAGATTTACGTGGTTTGATAAACTTTCCTACATCCACGGGGAGGGGTAAGGGGAGATTCCACTATGATGGAGAACACCAACGACTTGTACAACCCACAAGCTCGTCTCGAAGAGATGAGGATTCGATTTTACCCAAGAAAGATGATTTCTTTCTTGTACAATCCCTCCAAGTTCTCTTTCTTTTTCTCTCCTCAAGATCTCACCTTTAGATCTAAAAAAATATCTACTTTTTCTTCTCTAAGCAGACGAAAAACCCTCTACAGGAACCCTAGAATGAGGTTCCTATTTATACTAAGAAAACAGACCCAAAACAGGCCCAAAACAGATCTAGAAACCCGTTGTCACTTTTCACCCGAGGCACCATTTGGTGTCTCGGGTGAACAGTGTTATGGACTATTCACACAAGCTAAAAAGGGCCCATCAGTTGACTAATAACGTAATCAGTCGACTGATAAAGTCGACCGTTGACAGATTTTGGAATTTTTATAAACATGCAGATAAACATGTTATAGAAAGAATTTCTAAAATATCACTTTTCATTTGTGAGAAATAACTATTTTAAAATAGATATTTTAGATTCTAAAAACGGTTTAAATACATAATTTTGTAAAATTAATTTAATATAGTAAATCAACTCCAAAAATAGTAAAACTTTAGAAAATATTTATAAACATATAATAGAACATTTTAGAAAAATAAATTCTCAATTTATTTTTCCCTTTTGTAAAAAATCATTTATTTTGTAAACTGTTCAAGAATACAAAAACATTAAAACTTGATTTTGATGAATTCATTCCAAACAAGTTTTAAAATACTTTTTAATAGATTAATAGACTTGAAAAAAATATAAAATAGTATAATAAAGTCTTTAATCTATAAAAATATTATTTTGCAAATTTACAAAAATATAAAAACGATAAACATGTTCGTTAATTTGAATATGTTAAAGCTTGATTTTAATGAAATCATTTCAAGTAGATATAAACATGAAACAAATAAGTGTGTATATAATGATATTCATTTATTTCATATTTATATGGATGATCTTGAAAGTAATAAAATGAAAACGATGTGTGTTGTGTAATATTTGAGCTTTAAGCATAATCATACAAAGTATAAGATCTAAACTAGAAACATTATACCCAAGCTAAGCGATCTTCAATTAGGCTCGACTTAGTTACGGATGAAGTGATATTGGATCTTGATTTGAATTGTACATAGCTTCATTCTGATATCTGCCAACCTCCTTTGAAGTCATTGTTAAGCTCAATTCCAACTAACCTCCAACATAGGATCTTTGTGTAGGATACCTAAATATCAAATATAAGTACTCAATAAATATTATTAGGAATTGTTTGTTAATCATTAAAACTAGATTAGATATTAGGCTTATAAACATAAGACCTAACACCAACAAGTGAAGGCAGAACATCAGAGACCCACGGAAACCCTACAGCCTTTACTCATTCCTAAGTGAAAGTGTGCAGATATTTCTATGGATTTTATTGTGGGATTTCCGAGGTCTAGCAAAGGGAATGATTCAATTTGGGTAATTGTTGATCGATTGACGAAGTTGGCACACTTCTTAGCAGTTAAGATAACCTACATGGCAGAGACTTATACGAGGATTTTCATCCAGGAGATAGTGTGTTTGCATGGAGTTCCAGAGACTATTATATCAGATCGTAGCTCAGTTTTCACTTCACGTTTTTGGAAGAGCTTCCAAAATTCTTTCGACAGTCAGCTATCGTTTAGTAGTATTTTCCACCTGCAGACAGATGGTCAGACAGAGAGAGTCAACCAGGTTTTAGAATGTTGCGGGCATGTGTTATCGATTTTCAGGGTAGCTAGGAGGATCATATTCCATTGATTGAATTTGCCTACAATAATAGTTACCAATATACTATAGGTATGGCTCCTTATGAAGCATTGTATGGGAGGCTTTGTAGATCCCCAATTTGTTGGGCAGAGCCAAAGGAAAGATTGCTACTTAGGCTAGAACTCGTGAGGCAAACAACAGAGAAAGTGATTCGAGAGCGTATTCTCGCAGTCCAGAGTCGGTAGAAGAGCTATGAAGATCAGAGATGACGACCTTTAGAGTTCTAGGTTAGAGATTTTGTTTTGTTGAAGGTATCACCTATGAAGGGAGTTGAGTGATTTGGCAGATAGGGAAAGCTTGCTCGAGATTCATTAGACCATTCCGGATTGTAGAACATGTCGGAGCCGTTTTATACCGGCTAGATCGTCCAGCGTCGATGTCCGAAGTGCACGATGTTTTTCATGTTTTGATGTTCAAGAAGAATTTACGTGACGAGAAGCAGCAGTGAGTGTTAGATGCGCCAGCGATTGAGCTTCAAGTAGATTTGACCATGATTGAGATCCCAGTTCGTATTCTTGATAAGGAGGATAAGAAGCTTAGAAATAAAGTGATTCCATTAGTCAAAGTTCAGTGGAATCAGAAAGGAGATGAGGAGACTTCTTGGGAGCATGAGGAGGATATACGTCACGACTACACGTACCTGTTTGAGCAGGTATAAGGTCAGCTATGATTTGTTTGGGTTTATTTTGTCTTTATGGCTACATTTGCATTTAATGCTGGAATGCAGAAATTAACACTTATCTCCTAATCATTCGGAACACAAGGTATATACATGGGGGTTCCTTGTTTGGATTTTTCGCCCGACGTACTAGTTTCATTTAATTAAGGGTTAAGTGGGAGTATTTGTCTTCTAGATTATTAAGTATAAATATCGCTTGTGATTCATATCTGGAGATTAATGGTACGATATGTGTATGTGAGGGTTTCCTTGTCTAGAGTATCCACTCAATGTGCTTTTCTCATATTATTAATCTCAAAGATACGATTGCAGAATTTTGAGGATGAAATTCTTTTAAGGGGGTGAATATAAAACCCCATAATTTTTGAAAATACTATGGTAAATAGTAATAAATGGGTTATATAATGATAAATATTATTTATTAATGAATGAGTATGTTAGTAATTGATTTGAGATCAATTAAGTGTATATATGAGAGTATACAAGTGTTAAACATGCACAAAACCAGTGTAAAACATGCACACATGCAAAATGTGTAGGCTGCAAAATGTCTCAGGTAAGTCGACTGATAGGAGATCATCAGTCGACTGATAGGAGATCATCAGTCGACTGATAGGAGATCATCAGTCGACTGATGGCGAGCCTAAAATAGTATAATAAAGTCTTTAATCTATAAAAATATTATTTTGCAAATTTACAAAAATATAAAAACGATAAACATGTTCGTTAATTTGAATATGTTAAAGCTTGATTTTAATGAAATCATTTCAAGTAGATATAAACATGAAACAAATAAGTGTGTATATAATGATATTCATTTATTTCATATTTATATGGATGATCTTGAAAGTAATAAAATGAAAACGATGTGTGTTGTGTAATATTTGAGCTTTAAGCATAATCATACAAAGTATAAGATCTAAACTAGAAACATTATACCCAAGCTAAGCGATCTTCAATTAGGCTCGACTTAGTTACGGATGAAGTGATATTGGATCTTGATTTGAATTGTACATAGCTTCATTCTGATATCTGCCAACCTCCTTTGAAGTCATTGTTAAGCTCAATTCCAACTAACCTCCAACATAGGATCTTTGTGTAGGATACCTAAATATCAAATATAAGTACTCAATAAATATTATTAGGAATTGTTTGTTAATCATTAAAACTAGATTAGATATTAGGCTTATAAACATAAGACCTAACACCAACAAGTGAAGGCAGAACATCAGAGACCCACGGAAACCCTACAGCCTTTACTCATTCCTAAGTGAAAGTGTGCAGATATTTCTATGGATTTTATTGTGGGATTTCCGAGGTCTAGCAAAGGGAATGATTCAATTTGGGTAATTGTTGATCGATTGACGAAGTTGGCACACTTCTTAGCAGTTAAGATAACCTACATGGCAGAGACTTATACGAGGATTTTCATCCAGGAGATAGTGTGTTTGCATGGAGTTCCAGAGACTATTATATCAGATCGTAGCTCAGTTTTCACTTCACGTTTTTGGAAGAGCTTCCAAAATTCTTTCGACAGTCAGCTATCGTTTAGTAGTATTTTCCACCTGCAGACAGATGGTCAGACAGAGAGAGTCAACCAGGTTTTAGAATGTTGCGGGCATGTGTTATCGATTTTCAGGGTAGCTAGGAGGATCATATTCCATTGATTGAATTTGCCTACAATAATAGTTACCAATATACTATAGGTATGGCTCCTTATGAAGCATTGTATGGGAGGCTTTGTAGATCCCCAATTTGTTGGGCAGAGCCAAAGGAAAGATTGCTACTTAGGCTAGAACTCGTGAGGCAAACAACAGAGAAAGTGATTCGAGAGCGTATTCTCGCAGTCCAGAGTCGGTAGAAGAGCTATGAAGATCAGAGATGACGACCTTTAGAGTTCTAGGTTAGAGATTTTGTTTTGTTGAAGGTATCACCTATGAAGGGAGTTGAGTGATTTGGCAGATAGGGAAAGCTTGCTCGAGATTCATTAGACCATTCCGGATTGTAGAACATGTCGGAGCCGTTTTATACCGGCTAGATCGTCCAGCGTCGATGTCCGAAGTGCACGATGTTTTTCATGTTTTGATGTTCAAGAAGAATTTACGTGACGAGAAGCAGCAGTGAGTGTTAGATGCGCCAGCGATTGAGCTTCAAGTAGATTTGACCATGATTGAGATCCCAGTTCGTATTCTTGATAAGGAGGATAAGAAGCTTAGAAATAAAGTGATTCCATTAGTCAAAGTTCAGTGGAATCAGAAAGGAGATGAGGAGACTTCTTGGGAGCATGAGGAGGATATACGTCACGACTACACGTACCTGTTTGAGCAGGTATAAGGTCAGCTATGATTTGTTTGGGTTTATTTTGTCTTTATGGCTACATTTGCATTTAATGCTGGAATGCAGAAATTAACACTTATCTCCTAATCATTCGGAACACAAGGTATATACATGGGGGTTCCTTGTTTGGATTTTTCGCCCGACGTACTAGTTTCATTTAATTAAGGGTTAAGTGGGAGTATTTGTCTTCTAGATTATTAAGTATAAATATCGCTTGTGATTCATATCTGGAGATTAATGGTACGATATGTGTATGTGAGGGTTTCCTTGTCTAGAGTATCCACTCAATGTGCTTTTCTCATATTATTAATCTCAAAGATACGATTGCAGAATTTTGAGGATGAAATTCTTTTAAGGGGGTGAATATAAAACCCCATAATTTTTGAAAATACTATGGTAAATAGTAATAAATGGGTTATATAATGATAAATATTATTTATTAATGAATGAGTATGTTAGTAATTGATTTGAGATCAATTAAGTGTATATATGAGAGTATACAAGTGTTAAACATGCACAAAACCAGTGTAAAACATGCACACATGCAAAATGTGTAGGCTGCAAAATGTCTCAGGTAAGTCGACTGATAGGAGATCATCAGTCGACTGATAGGAGATCATCAGTCGACTGATAGGAGATCATCAGTCGACTGATGGCGAGCCATAAGTTGACTGACGGGTCATATTCCCAGTTTGGTTTGGATTCGGGTCTTTTTGAATTGTTTCGGGTTTGCCTATTTGGTGATTTTGAAGAGCTTTGTGAAGCAAATATCAAAAAGAGGGTGAGATCGTTGGTATTTAACAAAGAAGAACATGTTATCTTGCATTGTTGGGAATTTCTGCACGTGTGAAGGTGAGTTTCATCACCTCCAAACCTATCCCCCTATTTTATTTGGTTTTTATTTGGGTTTTACTTGGATTTGTTGGACTTTAAAACCAAGTATAAGAACCACTTTTCTAAATTATATGATACAAAGATTCAATCTTTTAGATTTAAAAAGTTATAAATGAATTCTCTGATTTGGATTTAAGATCTAAAATAAATTTTAACATGAGATTTTGTCGAGATTTATGGTTTTCATGATGATTCTTACGAACATGACTATGTTAGGGTTAATACAATTCACTTAAATATATGATTTGAGTTTCATGTAGTTAATTGAACCCTAAACACATTAAACAAATTTAATTATACATGTTTTCATGTAAAAATATCAATTTGATGATTCATAAATCAAAACCTGAACCTATAATTCACTTTCTTTTTCTACTCGGGTCGGTCGACCGAAGCAAAGGAGTCGGTCAACCGATCCCTACTGTGTGTGCATGTGCACAATGTGCATGCCGCCAATCGATCGACCGGTGGCATAATTTAGTCGATCGATGTATTGCTGACTTGAAAGTTTGTGTTTATCATGTTTGTTTGATCGCAACCACAGAGTACGAGTTGCACGTGGATCTATGTACGTGATCATAAGAGTGTACACATAGTTGTTTTGGGCACGCACAAACATTCGGAGGTGCGTAACATATATTTCGATCTAGTCATAATAAATAGTGACACATATATTGCATTCATGATTGTGGATGCTTGAGTGGGTTAGTTGGCACTCCGCAATGAGACCGTGGGGGACTACACTCAGGGTGGTTAGTTGGTATACTACAATAAGACCACAGTAGACTACACTCTGTTGTGCATCATTGTTTTTTGGAATAGCATGATATGCCTATTTCCGCCTGGCGATTGAGTAAGATGGTAATGCCATAGGATATTGTGAGCACCTTACAAAAGCATCATTGTTCCAGTTAAAGGATAGTATAGATTACATTCATGCTCCCATGTTAGGTACCCAAGAGTAGGGTATAATACTGAGGTTGTCATACATGGCATATTTGATGTGAGTTCCTTTTATCGGATTGTTATATTAGCGACTGTGCCACCTACCCGATGGTAGTATGATATGGTTTACATGTTTGGCATTGGATGAGGTTTGGTATTGTTCTGTTTTTCATTTATTGTTTTATTCTTAGGTTTTGGAGTTGGTATTTAGCGATTCACAATTTGAGATACGAGGTATATACATGAGGGTTTCCTTGTTTGGATTATTTTGCTCGGCATACCCATTCTTGTGTTGTGGATTTCTAAATATCAATTTCCACATAGTTTAGGGTAGATGATTTTTTATAGATCTGTATGTACTAACCTGTATTTTTATATACACCTAACCCTCTCCCCCTGGGGGCTTTGGAGATGATCTCGCTAGTGCTTTGATGCTCATTGTTTCTTTTCAGGCAACGAGTCAGGTGCACAGAGAGTCGTAAGTTGATGGAGTTTCAGATTAGCTTCCATCATTATTTATTTTTAGTAGTTATTTAGAGCTCCACGGTAGTTATGAATTACTTCGAACATTTAGAGTTGTATTTTATTTTGTAAAGGCTGAGTACCTTAGTGCTACTTCATTAGAATCTATGTATCGAGATACTTCACATTGGTTTCAGTTTATCAGATGTATTTCATTTTGCTCAGTTGGAACATGCTCATATTATTATTGGATTCTCTCATTTCGTTTTCCTGTTCATTACAGTATTACTTTGTTCTATCTGCTTTGTACCTACACTTGTTTATTATTGATTTCACTAGAGAGATACTATTGTGATGGTGAAATGTGTTATTGCACAGTGTTGATGTATGGCAGGTTTAACATTCTTGGGTTCACCTTGGACTGTAGCCTTGTGTGAAACTAGGGGCGTCACAGGTTTAAATTCACCTACCTCTAGCTGTTAATAGACTGAATAGGGAAGAAGGTATACACTGGCTTCTAAGTCTACAAGTGCCTTATTAATGAAGGTATTTCCTATAACACATGAATTAGTAGGACAATCAAGGTTCTTATATTTCGGGGGCATAGGCCTTTTAAGCATATCACTGAGGTTGGCAGCTAAAAGTCTTTTTTGAGAACATTAGTGATTCTTTTCTTACTACACAAGTCTTTTAAAAATTTTACATACGAGGAAATTTGTTCAACTGCATCTAAGAGAGAGATGTTGACCTTAATCTGTTTGAAAGTTTTAAGGATTTTCTCTATTTAGAGGGAGTTTTTCCTAGATCTAAATCTATCTGGAAAGGGAACAACAAGCTTATACCTATCTAGATCAAGCTCAGTCTCGATTTTAGCTTCTTAGTCATTGGAATGAGTTAATTTATTAGAAGGAGTGTGTTAGACGAGAAAAGGGGTTTGATCCGAAGGTATTCTAACTTGGTTATCTATCTGTTTCCCTGATCACAACATATGAACTTCATTCACTTGAGTTAGGTGGGTTGAACTTAATCTAGTATTTTTAGGGTTGGCAATAGGTTGACTTAAAAAATTTCCTTTCTCTCTTTTACTCACGATGCTAGCTAGTTGACCAAGTTGGGTTTTTAACCTAGTTATAGCTTGAGTGTTTGAGCATGAAGTAATTCAGAGTATTGGAGGACTGAGTCAATATGTTGGTGGTCTGTATAGAAGCTTTAATCATAGCTTCTAAACCCACCTAAGACACTGAGATGCTTATCGTTATCAAAACTCAAAGAATTTACTGTTTGATGACAAAGAGGAGGATGGCTTAAATAAGGCAGATTGGGTTATTGAAAATTATTTGGTGAGTTGAATAGAACTATGTTTCCTCTAGAGAATTGTTGGTTGAAGTGAGAGTGAAGTTTTAATTATTAGAGTAGTTTTCCTAATTCCGTGCAAAATTGGAATGATTTCTCTAACCCGGATTGTAGGTTAGGAAAAAAGGATCATTTCTGAGATGCGGGAATGCAGCATTCATCTGCACTAGTGGTTGAGTGTTTCCTTAGAGGAGACATTCCTCTGAAACATAGGCTGGAGAAAGATAATTATGATAACCTGAGGCAAAACTTAATTAATTTGAGCTGGAACTGATTCTTTGATTTCTAAGGCTTCCAACCTACGCAGGATTGTAGCCATCTTTACTTCAGATGCTATGCTTGACTCTAAGGACCACTATATTTGGATTGGAGAACTGATAAAACTCTTTCATCATAGTGTTCCCACTACATAGTTCTCTAAGATAAACTCTCTAAAAATTCTCAAGCTTCATTGACATTTTCTTCATGAAATCACCTTGATACATCTATTCTAAGGAAGTTTTTAAAGAATAATTCAATCATTCAAAGATAATTTGGCATAATCGGCACTTTTCGAACCGTGGTGAGGGTATTGGATAAGAAGATCTTTAAACCTATCAAAATACTTTTAGAATGTGTCTCCCGGTACTATGTTAAAATTTTGAATATTGCTTCTAAACTTAACCATTTTATGGATGTAGAAATTTTTCTTTTAAAAAACGATAACAAATTCACCCCAAGTTGAGATAGAATTTGTGGGTAAGTTGTACATCCATTTCTTAGCTTTGTCCTTAAGAGCAAATAGGATAAATCTAAGCTTAATTACATTCTCAGATAGTTCCCTAATCTTAATCATAAGACAAACTCAAACTCAAAATTATAAGCGTCTTCAATTTTATTTCCTAAGAATTTTGGAAGCATATTTATGAAATGCGGTTTAAGCTCAAAATTAGTTCCATTGATATCAAGTAGCTTAATGCAAGATGGGATTACAATTTCTAGTGAGATAACACATTTCTTGAAGAACTGGTGGATTAGGATTAGCCATTTCTTTGGTCTTAAAAATTGATTCAACGTGGATTAAATGATTGGTACAATCCCTAATCCAAAATCACATATACTAAAATAAATTCTTTTTTTATATCTAATTAGAGAAAATGATCTAGGAAAACACAAGTTAATTAAAAAGAAATATATTTATTTTTTAAGAGAAAAACTAAATGACCTAAAAGATAAAGAGAACAAGGAGAATGATAAAAGAAAGATCTAACTAAAACAAATCAAGAGCAATCACTTTGTATCAATCACCCTTAATTCTAGGGTTAATCCTAGACTCAACTAGACCAGCTCCTAACCAAAAACTCCTTATTGAAAAGATTGAAGTTTACTCAGTCAGTTAGTCAGGTATGGATAGTACTAAAGAGAGACCAAAGACCAATTAAGTACATCGTTCCTTACAGAATGCTTTACACCACCCCTAAATATTGTCTTAGACACCAACGGATTCAAATAAACTTAAACTGATTCACTTAAGGCTTTCTTGTTCCTTAATGAGCTCAAATCCTTAGGGCCAACGTCTAATGAGTTTTAAAGGCTTAGTTTTAAAGGCTTAGGTTTGTGTAGTGAGGAATTAGTAATTTGTGAACTAAGAAAATAGTGACAAAATCTCTCACAATATCTTGATTAGCTGGTTTTTGCCCTTAAGGGTATTTTCAAGTGGGTGCTCAAATCAAAATGCTCAAATCACTATGTTGAATTCCTATTACTATGTGCAATGTAACCCTAGGAATTAAAAGCAACTATAAAAGGATGCAAAAATAAAAAATTTTATATTTTAATTGGAGTTAACAATCAAATAAATGTGAGAAAGAGATCTCTTGTTTGAATTTATTATCTTTTTAGTAGTTGTTCAAGTAGATGGTGAATTTTATTAAGGCTGACAAAAGAATTTTTTTAATTAGATTCTATTTGTCTCTAATTGTGAGAAACTAATTGAATGGGTGAAATTGAAAATACTAAAAATAGGATTTACCTTTTCAAACAATCATTAATCCTCAATCTTCAATCCTTAATTTTCATGCTTCAAAATAGTTCCTTCACAAGAAAACACACAAACTAAAGAATCAAAATAGAAAATTCCTAATTATAAGCACATTTCCTAGCATCAACTCCAAAAACTTAATAGGGGTTAAATAAAATAAAGTTACAAGTGCACAACTATCAAGTTATAGTATAGAAAGATGTCAATCCCACAAGGAATGTGTGTAAAGATAATTCTAAACTAGTTCTTAGAGTTACGTATAGACAATTAGGAGTGAGAATATGTAGAGATAAAGAGAGTGGGTGACTATTTATAAATAAAAAAACTAGATCAAGAGGGGAGAAAGACAAATGAAGAAATTAGAGGAAAATAAAATCAAGAAAATAAATAAAATAAAATCAAGAATAAAATAGAAAAGAATAAAATCAATAAAGAGAAATGTGATCAAAAAGAGAAAAATGATCAGAATATGTAAAAGATGGATGAAATCAATTAGAGAAATGAGGAATCTAGAACTGAATCGACTATTTGAATTCATTTAGTATTTATGAACTACTCCCTTTTTATCATATTTTAATTAAGATTTATTAAGTATAGACTATCAAACCACTTAAAAAAGCATAACCTATCAAATTATTGTCCAAGTAAAATTAGCATTCATTAAAAGAACAATGACTATATATTAAATTTTTAGAATTCATAAACATAACCTATCAAACCACTCAAGATAAGCATAGATTATTGCATTCTTTTTCTACCAATTAGTTCTCTAGTTGACTATCCTAAACATGATCATTTTAAGAACAAGAGAGTAATCTACAAATCATAACAAAATCAAATTACTTTCATACAATTCTAGAATTCCTACAAGATTTTAGTTACATATTTTAGAAACTAAAAATAAAGAAATAAAATCTAAACTAGATAGCATGAAAGAAGAAGAAATAACTACGAAAGTAAGAATAATAACAATAATATAAAGATCTAAACTATAAGCATAAAAGTAAATGTAAACTATAAAAATAAAAATGCAAGAAATTAAATCTATACTAACAAATAAAAATACAAGAAAATAACAAAAATAAAGAATATGAAAGTGACTCTACTTTACAATGCATCAAAATAAATCTAATCTGCCAAAATAAAATAAAATCCTAAAACATGAATATCTAAGGCAAAAATAAAAGAGAAAATTAAAAACTTACATTGTAAATGGTTGGCCCCTTGAAAGTAAATCTATATCTTCATCTTCATCTTCATTAATCAATAAAGAGAAGAAAAAAATTTAAGAGGTAAAAAATTATTTTATTAATTGTAAATAAAGTTTATAATTTTGGAAGGTCTTCTCAATTAAAAGTAACCCCTTCTCCAAATGGAGTTTTATAAAAAAAATAACACTCAAACCCCTCACACTCTACCCCTATTTATAGCCTACAACAATGAACAAGAACTTTTAGATTTGGTTTGGGGAACAAGGATTAAATATTAGTCATAAACTATTTCAGTTACGAACTAATCGGTTGGCCGACCAATTGATCAATCGTTTGGTCGACTGATTGGTTTGTAACCGAATTATAATTTTTATTTATTTCTTGACCCAAGTTTTTTTTTTTTTTTGAATCCTTGGGATTTTTTGGGTCTACTTTGTCTTTATACTGGGCTTCAATAAATGGTAGAAAATAAGGGAATTTGACTCTTTTGGACTCTTATTCATTAACTCTTCATTAGCCTGCAAATTAAGATAAAATATGTTATTAGTGTTATATTTATTTAAATAAAATAGATAATGTGTATATAAAAATGTAATAAAATGTGACGATCAATCACTATTATGAAGAGACAGTGTCAATTAGCTTGGCAGATTCCCAAATCCCATCAATATCACCCATTTTTTACATAATTGTAGATATAATTAGCTTTTATGTTATTTTATTTTATAAATTAGAGTCTTGTTTAGATTAGGAAATAAATTGAATTTTGGTTTAATTTAAACTGATTTAGTTCCTTTATTATATGAAGTCTTTTAGGTAGTTCTGAATTATTTCTTTCTTTTAAGAATTTTATTCCTATTTGAAGTAGGCTTTATTTTTCTTTTTAAGAAGAAAAACTATAAACCCTATGGGAATATCACTTTTATCAATAAAATTTTTCTTATTATATTTTCTTTGAGGATTCAAAGTTCTTTGTGCATTCAAAGATCGTTTTTTGTGGATTCAAAGAGCAACCCTTGGTGGATTCTTAGCTTTATCATTTTCGTGCTACATTAATTGGTAATAGAACCTTGTTTCTCCGATCCGATGGTAGATGATGAAGCCCATATTACCTGAATTGAGTTTACTGAGTTCTGAACTGATTTCAATAAGTTAAAGATGAGAGTTACTAAGAGGACTTTCATAGACCGACTTGCATTGATAATCAAGCATATGAACCTAGATCACCAAAGACAAGATCCGACTCCGTGTAACAAATGCTATTTTGATGATCATAGAGGCTACCAAAGCTGGAAGAACTATGATGCTAGAGGATTGAAAATACCGTCCTTCAATGAAAAACTTCATGCTGAGGATTTTCTTCATTGGATTGATGAGGTGGATAGATATTTTAAGTATGAGATGATTCTAAAAGATTGAAAAGTTAAGCTAATGGTCTACAGGCTTAAGGGAAAAGCACTTCCATGATGGAACGAATCATTGATAAATCAATATCATCAAGGAAGAGATCCGGTTCTTACATGGGCAAAGATAAAGAAATTATTGAAAGACGGAATTATGCGTTCTAATTACAAACACTATTGGGTGTCTATGCAAAATACTTTCACCTTAGCCGATATGGTTCGTCTAGTCAAGAAGGTGGAGTGAGAACTTGAGCAGAATAACAAAAGACCTTCATCATGAATGTTTTCGTAGAGTTACCTGCTAAAGTAGGTATAATATGCCCTTGAACATCCAATATATACTATGTAACACTCTTAAAATATTAATAAATATAATTATTATCCATATATTTTGGGTATCATTTCTATAATTGTTATAGTATTTTTAGAATTATCTTGTTAGATCATGCACGTTGATGATCACTTACTTGGAGATATGATCTAATTTAGAGATTTGTTAAACTTAGATTTAGTAAACTTATGCTTAACCTCTAACTAGTAAAGGATAACTTCTTTGTAACAAATTATTATGCATAACACTGACATGTGAGATATGATGGTGGGTCTACTGGAAATTGGGATTCTCCGAGTGTATGTCATGAGCACACATTGTGATGTGTAGCACTAGACCATATTTGGATTCTCTAAGAGGAGTCACCTAAGATATAGAGAATTTGAACTATTACATGGTCCTTTTGACTTGATGATATTGTCATTTTTAATTTAATAATTTCGTATGCGTTGTTGTGATGGTTTACTTGTTTAACAAGCGCTACATAACTTAAAACATTTGGTTGCTAGATTTTATTTAAAATATAATGGAAATCTAGATATGATCCAGTATGCTCATTATGATGAGTTAATTTATTATGCATTCCCATGAATTTATTAAATTCCCATAGGTAGGTGGTTTTGGAAAATATTTTTAAATTTTACTATAAATATTGAAACACTTTAATGTCTCAAAATGTTTTTTATTTGTATTTATGGGATTGTAATTTAGGCATAAGTAAATAGGTGAATTTACATCCTCAAAAGAGTTGCCTAAAATAAATGATACTAGAGGGGATTGAATGTAAAATATTATTTATAAATAATTAATTTCATCTTATGCAAGAGCTTTAATGAATAGTTGGTTGGGTAGGGATTTGATCATTAAATTAAAATTACAAATTTGGTTAATAATATGGGACCTAATTGGTCTCATTAATGTCATTAGAAGAGGTATAAATGCAATATAATTTTGTTCTATCTTTAACCATTATGGATTGAGTTTTTGAATAATTCTAAATCGTTTAGAATCTGTTATGTATAAGACTAGTCTAATGCTATAAATAGGCTTCATATATAGTATAGCCTTATGAAGATACAAAAAATCTTATGGAAATAAGATGAAAAATCAAAATAATAAAGAAACAAAAAATTTCAAAAACCTATCTCTTTGTATTACTCCTCATCAATGACAGATGGATTTTAGTTAGAGGTTTTTTTTCTCATGAGGAAGCTTTTTAGGTAGATCTTAGGATTTTTAAGTAGGTCTTGGGAGATGGCATTGTGAAGGATCAGGAAGCATTCTATGTATTCTTCTAAATTTGATTTATTTTTATTAATAGCCATGATATGCATATCCCTCCTTATTTTATGTCTTGTTTCCAACATTCTCACACTAGTTACAATCATGACAAAACTAGGAAACCTTAATTTATCTCAGAGCAAGAGTCTGGATTTGTGAAGAGCATGAAGAAGCAACAAAGATTGCTTTATTAATTATATCAATCATAGAACTCTAGGCATCTAAGACAGAGATTGCTAAGGAGAAGGCATTTCTAGTGGCGGGTAATCTAATACTATAAACCAAAAAAGAAGATCAATATTTCTCCTAAGGTGCAAACTCTTGTTGTGCATGAGATTCCTGATACTAATCATGATATGCTAGTGAAGATGACTATTGTGCATGATATTCCCAAAGAGATTGTAAGTGATATTACACATGTTAATGTCGTTTCAATGGAGCATAAGGATATAATAGTGAGCGAGACAATTGAGTATATGTATGACGTTCTTGATGGAGGGCCCAAGACAAAAGAGATGAAAGAATTATGTATGGAATATGAGAAAAACAAATTATTTTGAGGCAAATGTTGTGAACAATTTCAAGAAGATTGAGATGATATTTCTGACACTAGAATATATGAGAAGCAACATGCAACATACTTAGAGGAGTCATTCAAGTCCATTGCAGACTCATATGCCGCCAATCACATACACATGGTCTGAGAAATATTCTTTTAAGAGTTTAATTTAGAAGAAGTCCTAGCCGATGAGGTAAAAGAATAGATGGAGAAAATCAATGCTAATTATAAAGCATATGCTGATCGATACAACAAAAGAAAAGTATTTATCGAGAAAGATACTATTTAAACAAATATAGGCTCAGGATCGAGCTTCTTTCAATAAGGGGAGACTGATGTAGGGTTCATGGTAGTAAAATTCATGAAAAATTAGGATTGCTGAAAGACAAATGAATTTGAATGGTAGTTGACTTGCACATAAGGAAATGACCATATATCCTAATCTAGAAGGCAAATTCTGATATGTTATATAAAAAAATTTGCTAGTCAAATAGCTTGGCAAATTTCCAAAATCACATCGATATCACCCATTTGTCAGAATTTCAAATATAATCAGCTTTTACATTATTTTAAGTAATAAATTAGACTATTGATTAGATTAGAAAATAAATTCAATTTTAATTTAATTTGAATTGATTTGTTTCCTCTATTATATAGAGTCTTTTATGAAGTTTTTATTTATTTCTTTTTTAGGAATTTTATTCCTATTACGAGTAGTCTTAGTTTTTGTATTTAAGAAGAAGAATTGTAAATACTATTGTTACAACAACGAGTTTTTGTATTTCAAGAGCTAGTTCAATTCCATTGTTAAAATTTAAAGTATATCCAAACTAATAGCTAATTTAGAATGTAATTATTTCTATCCAAAAGAAATTCTAAGAAAAATGTTATTCGATTAGTAAGTCAAAACACCGAAATTGATGTAGTGTGCCAGAATAAGCTATCCAAAAATGTTATTCGATTAGTAAGTCAAAACACCAAAATTGATGCGGTGTGCCAGAATAAGCTATCCAATAAAAAATTATTTCTATAAAAAATAATTTTAGAAAACTTATTTATGAAAATTTGAACTATTTAGTTATTGTTAATAATGTTTTTAATATATTTAAAAGTCTATGCTATTAATTATAAGGGTATTATTAGAAGAAAAAATATTTCATTCTCACCCGTGAACATAAGATACCAAAACGTGGGAATGATAATGCTATTATCATTCCCGCGTCATTATCTAATTGTACCAAAACTTAGGAATGAGAATGTGCATTCTATTAATTTGGGTGTGGATCCAAACCTCCACAGGCAAGAAAGACAGCGAGGCTCGAGATCAGACGAGCGTCAAGAGCAGACGAAGTCGGAGTTTGAGGAGCTTGGCAGACGAGGTTGAGGAACCGACGAGCGAACAAGGCTCGAGCAGACGAACTTCGGCAAACGAGGTTCGAGCACACCCGCAGACGAACTTCGTCGAGGTGAGGCAGAGCGTGAGCTGGCGACAGCCTGTCTCCAGCGTGACCCCTAGGGTTTCCCTATAAAAGGGAAACCCAGAGCTCCTCTCCCTAAGGCTTCCTCGCGTTTTCTCCAGGCGACGGCGGACTCAAATCGCAGCAGCGATTTTCGGCGGACTCAAATCGCAGCAGTAGTGATTTTGTTTTTTCCCCTTCTTTGTGAATCATTCCCAGCTCTAATATTTGAGGGGGAATTAAAAAGGGGTTTTTTTTCTCAAGAGTATTAAATAGGGATTATTCCCTTTGGATTATTAACATTGTAGCTACAGTGTTTATTTGAGATATCTCAGTTTGAGATCTGCTCTTGTGTTGTAATTTCATGTTGATTAATAAGAAATTAATTGTGTGGCTCCCGAGGACGTAAACAGTTGCCGAACCTCGTTAAACTTGGTTTACTTTTTTCTATACCGCATTTTTGCTGCACTAGGGGTTTCGATGTTAAATTCCCAACAACTGGTATCAGAGCATGAAACGATCTAGAGGAAGTCAGATTCAAGTGGGAGTCATGGCCGCAGATGAAGGAAAAATGAGACTTGAGAAGTTTGATGGAACAGATTTTGGATTCTGAAAAATGCAGATAGAGGATTATCTGTATCAGAAATATCTGTATCAACCACTATCGGGGAAGAAGCCAGATTCTATGAAGGTAGATGAGTGGAACCTTCTAGACAGACAAGCCCTCAAAGTTATCAGATTGACGTTGACTCGAAATGTTACGTTCAACATAGCAAAGGAGAAAACCACGGTGGGTCTTATGGCAGCACTCTCAAATATGTATGAGAAGCCATCAGCCGCGAACAAAGTTCATTTGATGCGGCGATTATTCAATCTGAGAATGGTTGAAGGCGCGTCAGTAGCACAACACCTAAATGAACTCAACACGGTCATAACCCAATTGAGTTCAGTTGAAATTGAGTTTGATGAGGAAGTTCGGGCGTTGATACTTTTGTCTTCCCTATCAGAAAGCTGGAACGCTACAGTCACAGCAGTGAGTAGCTCGTCAGGAAGTACCAAGTTGAAGTTCGACGACGTTCGTGATCTTGTTCTCAGTGAGAAGATCCGATGGAGAGAGTCGGGTAAAGCTACAACCTCTTCAGTATTGCATACAGAGTCAAGAGGTAGAAATTTAACCAGAGGGAATGGACGAGGCAAATCAAACTACAGAGATAGATCAAAGGACAGGAGGTCCAAGTCAAGGAATCCAAGCAACAACTTAAAGGCTATCGAGTGTTAGAATTATGGAAAAACCGATCATTACAAGAATCAGTGCAAGAGTGCACAGAAGGAGAAGGAGGAGAAAGCAGAGGTGAATGTCACTTTCACTTCAGGAGGAGACGACGCATTGATATGCTCTTTAGAGAGCAAGGAGGAATCTTGGGTGTTAGATTCAGGAGCGTTGTTCCATGCTACTTCTCAGAAAGAATTCTTCGAGAAGTATATTCTCAGAAATCTTGGATACGTATACCTTGGTGATAATCAACCATATGCTATTGTGGGCAAAGGTGTGGTGAAAATTAAGTTGAACGGGTCATTATGGGAGCTGAATGATGTCAGGCATATTCCCAACCTAAGGAAGAACTTAATATCCGTAGGCTAGTTGGTTGGCGAAGGATACACTATGACCTTCTATGGAGATGATTGGAAGATCTCAAAAGACGCAATGATGATTGCTCGAGGCAAGAAGACTGGTACCCTGTATTTGACAGTAGGTGCACGTTGTTTGATCTCAGTTGTAGCAGGCAATGAGACTTTAAAGCTGTGACACCAGAGACTCGGTCATATGAGTGAGAAGGGGATAAAAATCATGCACACAAAGGGAAAATATGAGTGAGAAGGGGATAAAAATCATGCACACAAAGGGAAAACTCCCAGGACTGCAGTCAGTGGAGATGGATATGTGTGAAAGGGAAAACTCCCAGGACTGCAGTCAGTGGAGATGGATATGTGTGAAGAATGCATACTTGGAAAGCAAAAGAGAGTCAGTTTTTAGACAAGTAGCAGAACCCCAGGAAAGAGAAGCTAGAGCTCGTTCACTCAGATGTTTGGGGACCAACCATCACCGCATCCATTTGTGGGAAACACTACTTCGTGAATTTTATTTATGATCACTCTCGGAAAGTATGGGTCTACTTTCTGAAGCATAAGTCAAAAGTATTTGAGGCTTTCAGGAGATGGAAAGCCATGGTCGAGAATGAGACCGTCTGAGAATAAAAAAACTCAGGACCGACAATGGCAGTGAGTATGAAGACACTGGATTCAAGAAGTTCTGCTATGAGCACGGGATCAGAATGGACAGAACCGTGCCCGAAACGCCTCAACAAAATGGTATAGCTGAGCGGATGAACCGAACGTTAACAGAGAGAGCCAGAAGCATTCAGATACTATCGGGCCTACCGAAGTAGTTCTGGGCAGAAGCGATCAACACAGTAGCTTATTTGATCAACCGAGGTCCATCGGTTCTATTGGAGCACAGAATACTAGAGGAGGTATGGTGCGGGAAGGAGGTAAAACTCTCACATTTCAAAGTTTTTGGCTATGTGGCTTACGTGCATATTAGTGATCAAGGAAGGAATAAGCTTGATCCCAAGTCAAAGAAATACACTTTCATCGGCTATGGTGAAGATGAATTCGGCTACCGCATTTGGGACAACGAAAACAAGAAAGTGATCCACAACAGAGATGTGATATTCAACGAGAAGGTGATGTACAAGGACATGCACAAGACAGACGACTCAGAGAGCGAGTCAATATTTATAGATCCAGATAATGTCCCGAGTAACCTCTCGGAAAAACCCAATGCAGAAGGTCCTCAGCCAGAAGAGCCTGTTGGACAAAATGGTGTGCAGGAGCCCGACGCACCAGCTCCGATATTAAGAAGATCTTCACGACCTCCTGTGCCCAACAGGAGATACATGAACTATCTGTTACTGATAGATGGAGGGGAGCCTGAAAGCTATGATGAAGCTTATCAGGGTGGAGATGCGAGCAAGTGGGAGCTTGCCATAAAAGATGAGATGAAGTCTCTCATCTCAAACCAGACGTGGGAACTAGCTGAGTTACCTACGGGTAAGAAGGCACTCTATAACAAATGGGTGTACTAGGTGAAAGAGGAGCAGGACGGCTCTAGAAGATATAAAGCAGGGCTAGTTGTCAAATGATTCCAGCAAAATGAAGGAATTGATTACACCGATATTTTCGCTCCCGTGGTGAAGCTAAATACTATCAGGACAGTGATGAGTATTGTAGCAATTGAAGATCTTCATCTTGAGAAGTTGGACGTGAAGATGACGTTTCTTCACAGAGATCTAGAAGAGGAGATATACATGCATCAGCCAGAAGGTTTCTCAGAAGAAAAGAAGAAGAACCTGATGTGCAGACTCAAGAAGAGCTTGTATGGCCTGGAACAAGCCCTAAGGCAGTGGTACAAAAAGTTTAACGGCTTTATGCACAAGGAAGGTTTCCAGAAGTGCAACGCCGACCACTGTTGCTACTTCAAAAGATATCAGTCCAGTTATATCATCCTACTGTTGTATGTTGATGATATGTTGGTTGCAGGTGCAGATATGGAGGATATCAGGAGTTTGAAGCAACAGTTGTCAAAGGAGTTTGACATGAAGGACTTAGGTCCAGCGAAGAAGATCCTTAGAATACAAATCACGAGAGATAAAAAGAGAGATCTCTTACAATTATCTCAGTCGGAGTACATCAACCGTATTTTGCAAAGATTCAACATGAGCGACGCCAAGCCATTGAGCACACCCTTGGCCAGCCATTTTCGTCTATCGAAGGATCAGTCTCCTCAGTCAGAAGAAGAGAAAGAGAGTATGGCTAAGGTCCCTTACGCCTCAGTCATCGGAAGTTTGATATACGCAATGGTCTGTACGAGACCAAACATTGGCCATGCAATGGAAGTGGTCAGCCGGTTTATGTCGAATCTAGGAAAAGCTCATTGGGAGGCAGTCAAGTGGATTCTGAGATATCTACGAGGTACCATACATAAGTGTTTGCACTTTGGTAAGGGAGAGGTGGAAGTGCAAGGGTATGTAGATGCAAACTTCGGCGGTGAAGTCGATCACTGAAGAAGCATCACCGGCTATGTATTCACTGTCAGAACTACAGCTGTTAGTTGGATGTCACAGATACAGAAGATTGTCACTCTATCCACTACAGAAGCTGAGTATGTTGCAGTGACTGAAGCCAGTAAAGAGATGATATGGCTTCAGGGTTTATTAACAGAGTTGGGATTCAAACAGGAGAAGAATGTTTTGCATAGCGATAGTCAGAGTGCGATTCACTTGGCTAAGAATTTCACATTTCATTCTAGAACGAAGCATATTGCACTTCGGTACCATTTCATTAGATCCCTGTTGGAAGATGATGTGTTGAAACTGGAGAATATTCCAGGAAGTAAGAATCCAGCAGATATATTAACAAAGGCAGTGACCGTTCAGAAACTGGAGTTGTGCGCAACTTCAGTTGGCCTTCATGCATAAGTGATGAGGGCGGAGCCACACAGGAGATGATGCTTGTTGAGATAGCCTGATGACGTCGGTTTGGTCTCCAAGTGGGAGATTGTTAGTTTGGGTGTGGATCCAAACCTCTGCAAGCGAGAAAGACGGTGAGGCTCGAGATCAGACGAGGGACAAGAGCAGACGAAGTCGGAGTTCGAGGAGCTTGGCAGACAAGGTTGAGGAACCGACGAGCGAACGAGGCTCAAGCAGACGAACTTCGACAAACGAGGTTCGAGCACGAGCGGTCGAGGGTCGAGATCAGTCGAGGTTCGAAGTCAGACGAGGGTCGACGTTCGAGCGGACGAGGTTGACGCCCGCAGACGAACTTCGTCGAGGCGAGGCTGAGCGTGAGCTGGCGACAGGCTGTCGCCAGCGTGACCCCTAGGGTTTCCCTATTAAAGGGAAACCCAGAGCTCCTCTCCCTAAGGCTTCCTCGCATTTTCTCCAGGCGACGGTGGAATCAAATCGCAGCAGCGATTTTCGGCGGACTCAAATCGCAGCAGCAGTGATTTTGTTTTTTTCCCTTTTTTGTGAATCATTCCTAGCTCTCGTATTTGAGGGGGAATTAAAAAGGGGTTTTTTTTCTCAAGGGTATTAAATAGGGATTATTCCCTTTGGATTATTAACACTGTAACTACACTGTTTGTTTGAGATATCTCAGTTTGAGATCTGCTCTTATGTTGTAATTTCTTGTTGATTAATAAGAAATTAATTGTGTGGCTCCCGAGGACGTAGACAGTTGTCGAACCTCATTAAACTTGGTGTATTTTGTTAGTCCTTATGTTTTGATGATGTTCTTACAACCACCATTATCGGTACTAATGACTTATTGAGTGTAAATGTAGTAAAATCATTTGTCAAGCTCGTTAGTGCCATTAACGGAGGATGGATGGAATATACGCTACAACGAAGATATCCAAAGGAGGAGGAGGCCAAAAAGATGAAGCAACGTTATTTCAAGAACAACAAAGTCATATAAAAGCTTCATCCGATTCAAGCTATATCAAAGCTCAAGTATATTGCTCTCTATATGAGGATATTAGCTTTCTTTTGTTTCCCTCTCTAGTGCTAGAATGTAGGCAAAGAGTTACTGAGTTTACTTGAAGCTATTGGGAATCACACACACGTTTTTAAACTTGTGCTTTTAAGCGTTTCTTCACAAAATACTATTTTTCACAAGTATGAGTACCTATCTGCAAAATTCTTTTTCCAAACAGTTTGTTTTTAGTATTAAAAACATTTTACAAAGTTTCAGAATTTTCAGAGGTCAAATGAATATCTTGCAAATATTTCAAGTTGGTCAAAAACCTGTTTTCTGGAAAATATCAGAAATCGGTCGACCGGCCCGGTCGCCCGATCCTATGACCTTTCCTTAGTATCTTTCCAGATTGTCGTCGGTCGACCGATACGGTCGACCGAATTTTCAATCTTCAAATCGGTCGACCGTTCCGGTCGACCGAAGAGGCTCTGCTTGGTTTTCCAAATTTCTTTAGCTGTCAGCGGTCGACCGAATTTTTCGGTCGGTCGACCGACGGTATTTTCGGTCGACCGATTATTTCTTCGGTCAACCGATTTGGTCAGCCGCGATTTTTTAAAACGGTCGTTTTTCGCCTCGACTCCTGTGCTTTCACTTATTAGTGATTGGCACAGTCTGAGGTCACAACCTGCAAAGTAGATTATCTTCCTAAATAGGAAGATTGGGTTTTTGTTTTTATTGATTTAAACTCTTTTATAAAAACCCCCAAGCCTGCTTCTTCTTCTCTAAGCCTAACGTTTGAAAGAGAACCAGAGAGCTCTGTTTCTTCCTGAGAAAATTTTCAAATCAAACTTGTTCTTCTGAGTTCTTGTGTGTGTTTCACTTCCCAGCTTCAGTACTCTTCTCTTTGCTATAGGGGCTTGTGTAAAGAGAGTGTCTTGCATTTATCTTCTGCTGCTGTGAGTGAGATCTTGTGTAGATCGACTGTGAGGGAGTGTGATCTGTGAGATCAACTGTGTAGTGAGAGAGAGATCTTGTGGGATCATTGTGTAGACGAAGTTCCGGCTTCCAAACCGGATGTGTTAGTGGATTTCTCCTCGAGAGTGGGGAGCGGGGACGTAGGTCAGCGGGCCGAACCTCGTTAACACATCGCGCGTCAAGGATAACGATTCCTAACTTTATCTCTTTCTTTATTATTGCACTTCTGTTACTGTGGTTTGTTTGTACTGTTTTTTAATTGCATATTAGAGCCTCTTGACCCTAATCACCCCCCCTCTAGGGTCCTTCAATTGGTATCAGAGCTTGGTCTCTATATCAGTTTTTGGTTTAACAACCTTAGAGAAAAGATCTAATGGAGGCCTCTTTGAATATGCATATGTTAGAAGGACAATCCACAACTAGACCACCTCTCTTTACCGGGACAAATTTCGCCTATTGGAAGGCTAGAATGAGAATTTACCTTCGTTGCATAGACCTTGACATTCTAGAGCTCATAGAAGAGAAATATGAGGAAAAGTCCAAAGTCGGGAACATGACCGATGGAGAAAGGCACCTAGCTAATCTCAACGCTAAGGCTATGAACGCCTTAATTTGTGGTCTTTCCCCTAATGAATATAATAGAGTTTCCACGTGTGCAACCGCATACGAAATTTGGGTAAAATTATGTGTCACACATGAAGGAACCCCCCAAGTTAAGGAATCTAAAATTAGTGGGCTTATGCATGATTATGAGCTATTTAAAATGCTTCCAAATGAATCCATTGATGCTATGTTTTCTCGTTTTACTAATATCATCAATGAATTACATGGTCTAGATAAGCAACTATCCATTCAAGAGATGAACTACAAGATACTTCGCTCCTTAACTCCGGCATGGGAGCCCAAAGCTACGGCCATTGAGGAAGCTCATGACCTTACTACCTTAGCTCTTGATAGCCTTATCGGAAAGCTCAAGGTGCATGAGAAGAAGCTAAAAGGGAAGGAGAAGGAGGAAGTGCCATCACGTGAAGTTGAGGAGCCGTCACCAAAGTTGAAGACCATAGCTCTCAAAGGAGCTAGTGACAACTCATCTTCGTCGTCGGATAGTGAAGTTGATTTTTCTAGAGAAGTGGCTCATCTCTCTAGAAGAATCTCTAGACTTATTAAAATGAACAAAAAATTTAATCCCCGATCTAACAACAAGTTTTCATCTCGTGTAGTTAAATGTTTTGAATGCAATGAACCGGGTCACATCGCTAAGGATTGCCCCAAGCTCAAAGAAAAGTACATGAAGTACAAGAAGAAGAAGGCTATGTATGCCGGATGGGAAGAATCCGAACCAAGTGACTCGGAGAGTGATGAAGAAGGAGCAAAATTGGCTCTTCATGACCCAAATGTTTGTTTCATGGCAAATGAACATGAGGTAATATCCGAGGCCGAAAGTGAATCTTTCTATATGCAATGTGATATAGCTATGGCTTTAGAAGAGTTGAATTTTGAATTTAAAAGAATGTCTAAGGAATACTCTTCTTTCAAAAAATTACATGCCTCTTGTGATATTAAGCTAGAACAACTAACAACCTCTCTTGCTCTTAAAGATGAATTGCTAGGAGATCTCGATTTCGAGAATAAGCAACTAAGATCAAAGATTGAAAAATTAGAAATTGAGGGTTGTAGGACTAGACCCACTCATGTTTTTGCTAATTATCATCATGGTAGAAATAAGTTTTATGGCTCTCACTCTCATGCATACAAAAGAAATTTTGTGTGCACATATTGTATGAGACATGGACATATTTCTACTCATTGTAGAATCAAAGACAATGAAGATTTTTATGGTTTGATATGGGTACCCAAAGGTACCAAGACTACTAACCACCAAGGACCCAAGACATGGGTACCTAAAGCTACTACACCTTCATCTTCTTCTTTTGTAGGGAACGTCGCGGCAACGACGTAAGGAGATGTGGTACCTTGATAGTGGTTGCTCACATCATATGACGGGCAACAAAGAGTTATTTGCAACCCTATCAAGGATTGAAGGAGGCAATGTCTCCTTCGGTGGAGGTGAGAAAGGCAAAATCGTTGGTATTGGCTCCATTGGTAAGAAACCCTCACCCATAATAGAAGATGTTTATTTAGTAAGTGGTTTAAATCATAATCTTCTTAGTATTAGTCAATTGAGTGATAAAGGTTTTGATATTTCTTTTAAACCGGACAAATGCATCATTAGTATGGATGGAAAAATTGTTTTCATTGCAAATCGCAAGTCTAATGTTTACATTTTTGAGATGAATGAGTTAGTGAATCAAGATGTAAAGTGTCTTGCGGCAATTGATGAAAATCCTTGGATTTGGCACAAGAGACTTGGACATGCAAATATGGAGCTAATCTCAAAATTGTCTAAGAAGAATCTTGTGAAAGGGCTACCTAACTTGCACTTCATAAAAGATACAATTTGTGAGGATTGTGCCAAAGGTAAACAAACAAAATCTTCTTTCAAATCCATCCATGAGGTATCGACTTCTAAACCCTTGCAATTACTTCATCTTGATTTATTTGGTCCTATGCGTGTTACCTCTCTTGGAGGCAAACACTATGTTTTTGTGATTATTGATGATTTTTCTCGTTTTACATGGACAATATTTCTTGCTAAGAAAAATGATTGTTTTGAAGAATTTGCTAATCATGTTAAAAGGATTGAAAATGAAAAAGATTTGAAAGTTGTTAAAATAAGAAGTGATCATGGTGGTGAATTTCAAAATGAATTTTTCTATGATTTTTGTGCTCATCATGGTATTACTCATATGTTTTCCGCTCCTAGAACACCACAACAAAATGGTGTTGTTGAACGGAAAAATCGCACCATACAAGAGATGGCACGCACTATGCTTAATTCTTTTGATTTGCCAAAATATTTTTGGGCGGAAGCCGTCAACACGGCTTGCCATGTTTTAAATCGTGTTTTGATTAGACCAAAGCTTAAGAAAACCCCTTATGAACTTTATTATGGAAAAACTCATTTCATTGGTTATTTTCGTGTCTTTGGTTGCAAATGCTTTATTTTAAATACAAAAGATCACCATGATAAATTTGATTCCAAAATTGATGTTGGTATTTTCTTGGGTTATGCACCTCGAAGTAAGGCTTATAGGGTCTTCAATAAACGAAGCCTCGTTGTTGAAGAGTCTATAAACGTTACTTTTGATGAGACTAATGTTGGCTCTCAAGTTGTTTTGCCTAGGAAGGATGATGATGATGATATTGAGGGAGGATTGGACTTGTTGCAAATCAATGACACTCCCTCTATAGAAGCTCAAAAGGATGTAGATTGCACAAATGCTCAAGATCAAGTTGAACAACCTAAAGCTTGGAAATTCACATCAAACCACCCAAAGGAACAAATCATTGGGAGCCCTTCAAAAGGAGTTATAACTCGCTCAAAAGCCTTGAGTGAATGTGGTAATGTTGCATTTCTATCTCAACTAGAACCTAAAAAGGTTAATGATGCTTTAAATGATGAGTTTTGGGTTTTGGCTATGCATGAAGAATTAAACAATTTTCAAAGAAATGAAGTTTGGAAGTTAGTTCCTAGACCTAACAATGCTAGTGTTATTGGTACAAAATGGGTTTTTAGAAACAAACTTGATGAACATGGCATTGTAACTAGAAATAAAGCACGTTTGGTTGCCCAAGGATACAATCAAGAGGAGGGCATAGACTATGATGAAACCTTTGCACCGGTTGCAAGGTTGGAATCTATTAGGATGTTTTTGGCATTTGCTAGTTTTAAAAATTTCAAACTATTTCAAATGGATGTCAAAAGTGCTTTCTTAAATGGTTTTATAGAAGAGGAAGTGTATGTTGAGCAACCCCCCGGTTTTATAGATCATGCTTTTCCTAATCATGTTTACCGGGTACAAAAAGCTTTATATGGGTTGAAACAAGCTCCTAGGGCTTGGTATGCTCGCCTCTCTAGTTTTCTTATTGAAAATGGTTTTTCAAAAGGAACAATTGATAACACACTTTTTGTGAGAAAAAGGAAAAATGATTTCATTTTGGTTCAAATATATGTGGATGACATTATTTTTGGTGCTACTAATGAATCCTTGTGCAAGGAATTTTCTAAAGTTATGCAGGATCACTTTGAGATGAGTATGATGGGAGAGCTTACATTCTTTCTCGGGCTCCAAGTCAAGCAAACTAAGGATGGGATCTTCATTTCACAAAGCAAGTATGCGAAGGAATTGGTGAAGAAATTTAAGTTGGAGAATTCTAAGCATGCGCCTACTCCCATGAGTACTAGTGTTAAGCTTGATGCGGATGAGAGTGGTGAAGATGTGGACCAAAAACTATACCGAGGTATGATAGGTAGTCTTCTTTATCTCACCGCTAGTAGACCCGACATCATGTTTAGTGTATGTGCATGTGCACGTTTTCAAGCTTCTCCAAAAGCATCTCATTTAATTGCGGTTAAAAGGATCATTAAGTATGTTAATGGAACTTTTAACCTTGGTTTGTTTTATCCAAAAAGCACCACTTTTGATTTATATGGTTTTTGTGATGCCGACTTTGCCGGATGTAAGGTAGATCGCAAGAGTACTAGTGGAACATGCCAATTCTTAGGAAATTCCCTTGTTTCTTGGGCTTCCAAGAAACAAAATTGTGTTGCATTGTCCACTACGGAAGCGGAATACATTGCCGCCGGCTTATGTTGTGCTCAAGTTTTATGGATGAAACAAAGTTTAGTTGACTATGATTTGAATTTTCAAAATATTAAAATCTTTTGTGATAACACAAGTGCCATAAATATTTCCAAAAATTCGGTTTTGCATTCTAGAACTAAGCATATTGACGTGCGCCATCATTTCTTACGCGATCATGTAGAGAGACAAGATGTATCCCTAGTATTTGTTGACACCAAATCTCAACTAGCGGATATATTTACTAAGCCTCTTGGAGAGGATGATTTTTGTCGCATAAGAAATGGTTTGGGCTTATGCACTATGTGAAAGTTCTACATTGCTTGCTTGATTAGTTGCATTTTGCATTTGGCATTTCTCTTTACCCCATTTTTGATGGTGACAAAGGGGGAGAGAAATCTCCTCATTTGTTGCATATATTTAGGGGGAGCTCATAGATAGGGGGAGCACCTATCTATAAGCTATCTTATTTTTGCTCTTATATAATGGTTGGTTGTCATCATCAAAAAGGGGGAGATTGTTAGCCCTTATGTTTTGATGATGTTCTTACAACCACCATTATCGGTACTAATGGCTTATTGAGTGTAAATGTAGTAAAATCATTTGTCAAGCTCGTTAGTGCCATTAACGGAGGATGGATGGAATATACGCTAAAACGAAGACATCTAAAGGAGGAGGAGGCCAAAAAGATGAAGCAACGTTATTTCAAGAACAACAAAGTCATATAAAAGCTTCATCCGATTCAAGCTATATCAAAGCTCAAGTATTGCTTTCAATATGAGGATATTAGCCTTCTTTTGTTCTTCTCTCTAGTGCTAGAATGTAGGCAAAGAGTTACTGAGTTTACTTGAAGCTATTGGGAATCACACACACGTTTTTAAACTTGTGCTTTTAAGCGTTTTTCACAAAATACTATTTTTCACAAGTTTGAGTACCTATCTGCAAAATTCTTTTTCCAAGCAGTTTGTTTTTAGTATTAAAAACATTTTACAAAGTTTCAGAATTTTCAGAGGTCAAATGAATATTTTGGAAATATTTCAACTTGGTCAAATAACCTGATTTCAGAATATGTCAGAAATCGGTCGACCGGTCCGGTCGACCGATCCGATGACCTTTCTTCTCTATGTCTCCAGAGTGTCGTCGGTCGACCGATACGGTCGACCGAATTTTCAATCTTCTAATCGGTCGACCGTGCCAGTCGACCGACGAGGCCCTGCTTGTTTTTTTCCAAATTTCTTTAGCTGCCCGCGGTCGACCGAATTTTTCGGTCGGTCGACCGACGGTATTTTCGGTCGACCGATTATTTCTTCGGTCAACCGATTTGGTCAGCCGCGATTTTTTAAAACGGTCGTTTTTCGCCTCGACTCCTGTGCTTTCACTTATTAGTGATTGGCACAGTCTGAGGTCACAACCTGCAAAGTAGATTATCTTCCTAAATAGGAAGATTGGGTTTTTGTTTTTATTGATTTAAACTCTTTTATAAAAACCCCCAAGCCTGCTTCTTCTTCTCTAAGCCTAACGTTTGAAAGAGAACCAGAGAGCTCTGTTTCTTCCTGAGAAAATTTTCAAATCAAACTTGTTCTTCTGAGTTCTTGTGTGTGTTTCACTTCCCAGCTTCAGTACTCTTCTCTTTGCTATAGGGGCTTGTGTAAAGAGAGTGTCTTGCATTTATCTTCTGCTGCTGTGAGTGAGATCTTGTGTAGATCGACTGTGAGGGAGTGTGATCTGTGAGATCAACTGTGCAGTGAGAGAGAGATCTTGTGGGATCATTGTGTAGACGAAGTTCCGGCTTCCAAACCGGATGTGTTAGTGGATTTCTCCTCGAGAGTGGGGAGCGGGGACGTAGGTCAGCGGGCCGAACCTCGTTAACACATCGCGCGTCAAGGATAACGATTCCTAACTTTATCTCTTTCTTTATTATTGCACTTCTGTTACTGTGGTTTGTTTGTACTGTTTTTTAATTGCATATTAGAGCCTCTTGACCCTAATCACCCCCCCTCTAGGGTCCTTCAATTGGTATCAGAGCTTGGTCTCTATATCAGTTTTTGGTTTAACAACCTTAGAGAAAAGATCTAATGGAGGCCTCTTTGAATATGCATATGTTAGAAGGACAATCCACAACTAGACCACCTCTCTTTACCGGGACAAATTTCGCCTATTGGAAGGCTAGAATGAGAATTTACCTTCGTTGCATAGACCTTGACATTCTAGAGCTCATAGAAGAGAAATATGAGGAAAAGTCCAAAGTCGGGAACATGACCGATGGAGAAAGGCACCTAGCTAATCTCAACGCTAAGGCTATGAACGCCTTAATTTGTGGTCTTTCCCCTAATGAATATAATAGAGTTTCCACGTGTGCAACCGCATACGAAATTTGGGTAAAATTATGTGTCACACATGAAGGAACCCCCCAAGTTAAGGAATCTAAAATTAGTGGGCTTATGCATGATTATGAGCTATTTAAAATGCTTCCAAATGAATCCATTGATGCTATGTTTTCTCGTTTTACTAATATCATCAATGAATTACATGGTCTAGATAAGCAACTATCCATTCAAGAGATGAACTACAAGATACTTCGCTCCTTAACTCCGGCATGGGAGCCCAAAGCTACGGCCATTGAGGAAGCTCATGACCTTACTACCTTAGCTCTTGATAGCCTTATCGGAAAGCTCAAGGTGCATGAGAAGAAGCTAAAGGGGAAGGAGAAGGAGGAAGTGCCATCACGTGAAGTTGAGGAGCCGTCACCAAAGTTGAAGACCATAGCTCTCAAAGGAGCTAGTGACAACTCATCTTCGTCGTCGGATAGTGAAGTTGATTTTTCTAGAGAAGTGGCTCATCTCTCTAGAAGAATCTCTAGACTTATTAAAATGAACAAAAAATTTAATCCCCGATCTAACAACAAGTTTTCATCTCGTGTAGTTAAATGTTTTGAATGCAATGAACCGGGTCACATCGCTAAGGATTGCCCCAAGCTCAAAGAAAAGTACATGAAGTACAAGAAGAAGAAGGCTATGTATGCCGGATGGGAAGAATCCGAACCAAGTGACTCGGAGAGTGATGAAGAAGGAGCAAAATTGGCTCTTCATGACCCAAATGTTTGTTTCATGGCAAATGAACATGAGGTAATATCCGAGGCCGAAAGTGAATCTTTCTATATGCAATGTGACATAGCTATGGCTTTAGAAGAGTTGAACTTTGAATTTAAAAGAATGTCTAAAGAATACTCTTCTTTTAAAAAATTGCATACCTCTTGTGATATTAAGCTAGAGCAACTAACAACCTCTCTTGCTCTAAAAGATGAATTGCTAGGAGATCTCGATTTCGAGAATAAGCAACTAAGATCAAAGATTGAAAAATTAGAAATTGAGGGTTGTAGGACTAGACCCACTCATGTTTTTGCTAATTATCATCATGGTAGAAATAGGTTTTATGGCTCTCACTCTCATGCATACAAAAGAAATTTTGTGTGCACATATTGTATGAGACATGGACATATTTCTACTCATTGTAGAATCAAAGACAATGAAGATTTTTATGGTTTGATATGGGTACCCAAAGGTACCAAGACTACTAACCACCAAGGACCCAAGACATGGGTACCTAAAGCTACTACACCTTCATCTTCTTCTTTTGTAGGGAACGTCGCGGCAACGACGTAAGGAGATGTGGTACCTTGATAGTGGTTGCTCACATCATATGACGGGCAACAAAGAGTTATTTGCAACCCTATCAAGGATTGAAGGAGGCAATGTCTCCTTCGGTGGAGGTGAGAAAGGCAAAATCGTTGGTATTGGCTCCATTGGTAAGAAACCCTCACCCATAATAGAAGATGTTTATTTAGTAAGTGGTTTAAATCATAATCTTCTTAGTATTAGTCAATTGAGTGATAAAGGTTTTGATATTTCTTTTAAACCGGACAAATGCATCATTAGTATGGATGAAAAAAATTGTTTTCATTGCAAATCGCAAGTCTAATGTTTACATTTTTGAGATGAATGAGTTAGTGAATCAAGATGTAAAGTGTCTTGCGGCAATTGATGAAAATCCTTGGATTTGGCACAAGAGACTTGGACATGCAAATATGGAGCTAATCTCAAAATTGTCTAAGAAGAATCTTGTGAAAGGGCTACCTAACTTGCACTTCATAAAAGATACAATTTGTGAGGATTGTGCCAAAGGTAAACAAACAAAATCTTCTTTCAAATCCATCCATGAGGTATCGACTTCTAAACCCTTGCAATTACTTCATCTTGATTTATTTGGTCCTATGCGTGTTACCTCTCTTGGAGGCAAACACTATGTTTTTGTGATTATTGATGATTTTTCTCGTTTTACATGGACAATATTTCTTGCTAAGAAAAATGATTGTTTTGAAGAATTTGCTAATCATGTTAAAAGGATTGAAAATGAAAAAGATTTGAAAGTTGTTAAAATAAGAAGTGATCATGGTGGTGAATTTCAAAATGAATTTTTCTATGATTTTTGTGCTCATCATGGTATTACTCATATGTTTTCCGCTCCTAGAACACCACAACAAAATGGTGTTGTTGAACGGAAAAATCGCACCATACAAGAGATGGCACGCACTATGCTTAATTCTTTTGATTTGCCAAAATATTTTTGGGCGGAAGCCGTCAACACGGCTTGCCATGTTTTAAATCGTGTTTTGATTAGACCAAAGCTTAAGAAAACCCCTTATGAACTTTATTATGGAAAAACTCCTTTCATTGGCTATTTTCGTGTCTTTGGTTGCAAATGTTTTATTTTAAATACAAAAGATCACCATGATAAATTTGATTCCAAAATTGATGTTGGTATTTTCTTGGGTTATGCACCTCGAAGTAAGGCTTATAGGGTCTTCAATAAACGAAGCCTCGTTGTTGAAGAGTCTATAAACGTTACTTTTGATGAGACTAATGTTGGCTCTCAAGTTGTTTTGCCTAGGAAGGATGATGATGATGATATTGAGGGAGGATTGGACTTGTTGCAAATCAATGACACTCCCTCTATAGAAGCTCAAAAGGATGTAGATTGCACAAATGCTCAAGATCAAGTTGAACAACCTAAAGCTTGGAAATTCACATCAAACCACCCAAAGGAACAAATCATTGGGAGCCCTTCAAAAGGAGTTATAACTCGCTCAAAAGCCTTGAGTGAATGTGGTAATGTTGCATTTCTATCTCAACTAGAACCTAAAAAGGTTAATGATGCTTTAAATGATGAGTTTTGGGTTTTGGCTATGCATGAAGAATTAAACAATTTTCAAAGAAATGAAGTTTGGAAGTTAGTTCCTAGACCTAACAATGCTAGTGTTATTGGTACAAAATGGGTTTTTAGAAACAAACTTGATGAACATGGCATTGTAACTAGAAATAAAGCACGTTTGGTTGCCCAAGGATACAATCAAGAGGAGGGCATAGACTATGATGAAACCTTTGCACCGGTTGCAAGGTTGGAATCTATTAGGATGTTTTTGGCATTTGCTAGTTTTAAAAATTTCAAACTATTTCAAATGGATGTCAAAAGTGCTTTCTTAAATGGTTTTATAGAAGAGGAAGTGTATGTTGAGCAACCCCCCGGTTTTATAGATCATGCTTTTCCTAATCATGTTTACCGGGTACAAAAAGCTTTATATGGGTTGAAACAAGCTCCTAGGGCTTGGTATGCTCGCCTCTCTAGTTTTCTTGTTGAAAATGGTTTTTCAAAAGGATGCTCGGCCCCCGAGCCACCCTAGGGTGGCTCGGCTTGGGCCGAGCCACCTTAGGGTGGTTCGGTTCGGGCCGAGTTCCCCCAGGTGCGCTGGTTTTGTCGTTTTCCGTTGTTTCCGGTTGTTTTGTCCGTTGTTCGGTTGTTTTGTTGATTTGTTGACTTGATTCCGGATTTGGCAGTAAACTCAGTCGGTGTTTGAGTTCAAATCCACTTTGTTGGAAGACCCGTCGACTCCCCGAACCACTAACGTTGTTCACATGCAGTTCGTTAGCTTTGTAGCCTCTTTAGTTCGTTTCGTTGCTTGAACGTTCGTCGATTTGTCGAATCATCGCGCCGAGCTGTGTCAAGGGACCTATAAGCAGTTTTATACGCCTACAGATACCCCCTCCAAAGCTTTTCAGCCTCGTTCTTTTATAGAAGAGTCTGGAATGCTTTGGATATGATTGCCCCTACCCTTTGTCGGTGTAACGGGACCTGGAAATGACTTTTGTTCTGTATTCCTTCAATCCTTCGGGCCATTCAGTGCTTTGTAGAATGCCTGTAGGGGTTCCGGTGCTGCATTTATTGTCTGACCGTTGTTGGAATTTGAACTTTGAAGTCGATTCCTGATTTTTTCAATCTTTAACTCGTGTTGGTTGGTTCGACGTGCAACTAACGCTCGATTGTCGGTGTTGAATCCTCACTTGTGACACGTTGTCCGACGTCGTGTTATTGAGTTATCCTTAAGAATATTTTTAGAAAAATATTCTCCAGGAACTTCTCAACAACAATAGGAAATAGTTTATACTCGTATACCTTATTGGAGTATTTCCGTGCTCAAATGATCAGAACCGGTCCAAAGATGTCTCAAAAAAGGCAGTATTTGGGCTCAAAATCTTTCTGACCCTTCCCAATATGTGGGAGAGGGGTTAACTAGGTGAGGGATCGAACCATTGATTGATCTGAATTCGTTTCGATGCTTAATTTAGCTCCAATTTGAATTCTGGTTCGAATTTGGTTCAAACTGGTTCGAAATTGACCCAAACTGGTCCAATCTAACTCAATCTGGTTCAATCTGGCCTATTCTGGCTCACTCTGGTCTGGTCTAGTCCAGCCAGGTTCAATCTGGTTCAATTGGGCTCATTCTGGCTCAATTTGGCTCATTCTGGCTCAGTCTGGTCCAATTTGGCTTGGTCTGGTTCAGTCTGGTCTGGTCTGGTTCAGCCAGATCTGGTTTAAGGCTATAAAAGAGGGTTTTTTGGCTTCTTTTTTCTTCTCTTCCTCCTCTCTTCTAGGGCCGGCCCCCCCCTCTTCCTCCTTTTTGAGTTTTCTCTTCCCTCGAGCGTCTTTTCTCCTCGAAACTTTGATATTTATCCGAGATCTGGGTTTCCTTTTGATCTTTGACTGAGAGATCCTTCAAAAAATCATTTTTTAGAATTCCTCTCAGACCCCTCGAGCACGTGGTGAAAGTTTCCTAAAAGGTCTCATCTTCGTTGGATCTCGAGCCTTTCTTCAGGTAAATCTTCCACAATTTGGATCTTTTTCATGCTCAATTTAATTCATGCATTTGTGGGGTTATATGTGAGGGTTGAGGGTGTGATTTGATGCCTCGAGCTAATCTTTCAGGGGGGTAAAAATGCAATTTTGAGGGGTTTTTATGCAAAAATTAGGGCTGAAATTATTTTTTGAATCTAACCCTTTGAGTTATTTTGCAGGCCGTCATGTCTCGCGCCTCGAGAGGTCGTTCCCCTGCCATGTCGGTTGATGGCGCGCCTCCCTCTTATGCTGGTGAGCTACTTTTTGCAAATAAACCCTTTTTTCTTATAAATTTGTAAATTGACCCTTTTTTAAACCCCACGTTGTTCTCCTTGGCGAGGCAATCGGGAAGAGCCTTGATTCTCCTTGGTGAGGATCGACGCTTCAAAGATATGTTTTGCTTGGTCAAAACCATATCTCAAAATTAAAGGGGGCGATTTGACACTACATTGCGTTTTATAAGGCAGGGATATGTTGTCGACATACCCTGTTTTGTGATTGCACAATGTGGCCAAATCGTCTCACCCTTTATAAGGCAATGACTCTATCTTAGCTATTTGTAAGATGAGTTCAATTTCCTTTTATAATCGAGACTAACCAGTGTTTAACTGTCTATTTTGCAGTGGGGTACCCTTCTGGATCATTCCCGTCCCACGCAATATATGGACGGCGTGGCGAGCATTATTCGAACTCCAACGATCCTTCCCCTATTCCAGCTACCCCTCAGTTTGCTTCGGACACGTCGACTGAGGTTGCCCAAGTGGTGAGGGAAGGTGGTCATCGAGCTATTCGCCAGCTAATCACAGATGCGCCTTTTGTGAAGGACGCCAGCTCTACTCAGCCTCTTCGAAAGAGCGATTTCCTATTTGGTGATTCTGTCGATGACCCAGAAGCCGTATTCATTGGTGCTGAGCATTGGCTTCACAAGACCGGCAATGGCTTCATATACTTGCCGGAGATTCCTCGGCATCGTTCATTGACTGAGCTCAGATGTCAGGCTGTGACACGGGAGATGTCGTGGCGCTTGACAGAGGATCATATGAGTGTCCATTGCGGCTATATCACTCATTCGGCGGTTCCTGGTTCGTGCAGAAGTCGTGTTACCGGATTGCGTCCTGGTGTATTGGGGCTGGACGAACCACCACGTAACGAGTTCCTTGCTACCGCTTCCACCTTGAGGAATCGTCTCGCTGTTCTGGGACGGGAGATGCCAGCGACACGTCACAGGTTTTACGGTTGGGTCCACTCTTCGGACAAGTCTTGGTGGAGCCGCATGACGACATACGTCTTGAGCCGATGGGGCGAGGAGTTGCATGCTTGCGGTTTGTATGCAGCCGTTCGTGCCACCGTGTATGGCTTGCCTATCAGTTTGAGACATTTCTGTGCTTTGTTCGAGCTATATAATCCAGACTCGAACACTTTTCTGACCCGGCAGGGGGAGTTAGGCTTGGCTCTTCACGAGATGCACAGGATTTCTGGCTTGTCCATGGGACAGATGCTATACCAGGAGTACTTTCCTTCCAGTCATGAGTTGAGCCAATTAAAAGATCGCATGCCTGACCGTTATGAGACTCTATGGGACCTCACTTGTCATTACCATATTGCTTTGGCACAGTCGGAGCCCTTAGCAAAGAGGACCAAGGTATGTGTGAGTCTGAAACAATTTGCGAACTACTTGTTCAAGAATCTGGAGAGCACTCATGGCGAGGATATTTGTGAGCTGGCCCCATTCACTCCTTCAGAGGTGAACAGTCTACTGAAGAAGATCGGCGCTCAATCTTACACCACCGGCGGTCCTGAGGGTGGCTTTCCTGCGAAGACCAAGTTCAAGTCATTCTTGTGGCACGCTACCGCACCAATTCGACCAATGACACTTCTTGCTGGCTTTCTTGCTATCTGGTTGAAAAAGTGCGTGGTTCCATATCAGTCTGGCGACGCCTTGCCCTTGGAGGTACTTTACCCAGCAGTTCAGCTCGCCTATAAGAAGGAACTCTCACTTCTTCCGGTGATGGTGGCTAATATTCACCGAGGACTTCGACAGCTTTCCAGTGCGTTCACACGGAAGGAGACCGATTTACCAGGTCAGATTCCCACGCTTAAGGTGGAGCTCCCGTACGCTTATCTGATGGCCTGGTTTGTCCTTCATCGCTCGGATATGATGTCGGTGCCGAACGCCACAGACCATTCTGTTCCCCTGCTACAGTTGCTTGAGAATGGCAGGTGGGAGGGCCGCGGATTTTCTGATGTCAGACAGCAGTTGCAGGTCCATAAGTGTTGGGCATTCTCTACTTGTTTTCCGCAGTTCTCCGGTCGATATGGTGAATGCTTGATAGATGATGAGAGGCCTAGAGAGTACCGGACTTATTTAGACATCGGCTGCTTCAACTGGCTAGTGAATATTAGGCCCGGCTATCTGACTTTCCGGGTGAGGGATCAGTGCTTCATCGAACCATATCTACCGTGCCGATTCGCTCGCCAGTTTGGCTATGACCAGCTTTACATTGGGAATCCTCGTCAGCAGCTTCGTACTCATAGTGGTTTGATAGACGGTCTCCGCGCTTGGTTGTGGACCGTGACTGGCTGTACTGGTGTTAGATTTAGTCTCCCGAGTGCTGACCGGCAGTTGAACCTTACTTTCTTGAGCTGCAAATGGTTGTTAGCAGCCAACAAGACTATCCCTGTGAAGCCAATCGCAGAGTTAGAGGCTGAGGCAGCTTCCCAGGTTGATTCCCGCAGGATTCGGGAAAACGCCCGGGCACAGAGGATACGGAACAAGACTCGTCGGATTGACGAAGAGGGACAGAGGACATTCCATTCCACAGACGAGGCTTCGGGCGGGGATCCCGAAGATTACGATGACTTTTCCGAGCGAGGTTTGCACTTCATCTTTTTCTTCTATCTTCCAGAAGTGTTGAAACTGACTATGGTTTGATGTTCCAGATACCACAGTTGATCAGGATGAAGATTTCCGTCCTCCTCCTCAGGCGAGACCTTCGATCCCTATTGCTAGGCGGAAGAGATTGGCCCGCAAACCTCGTGTAGCTTCACGAGCATCTGACATGGATCTGGCTGGAGATGACCCTATTAGTGACAGAGGTAACGTCTACTCTTTGAACCATTTTCTTGGTTATTCTGAACATTGACTCATGCTTTTCCATTTCTATATAGGAGTGCGTGGGGAGGATGAGATGAGTCCCGATCCTGTTCCCTTATCTCCCGATGAGTCTGACCCACTACCCCCTGTAGAGAAGTCTACAGGGGTTGCTGACATTAGGGAGGAGATCAGTGTAGGACCAGATTCTGTGAGTCAAGGTACATCTATCACTGACAGCGTATTTCTTTAGATAATACATTAATGAATTTGTGTATCCTCTAACTGTCCTCTACTCCTTGCTCCTTCAGATAATTTGCAGGAGGCGAACCTTGGAAACGAAGAGGCTGATGCACCCGTGAGAGGTAACTCATTTCCATTAGTTGTAGTCTCTTCATTATTCTTTGGCACTTATATTCTTTTATGTCAGATTTCTCCATCGACGATTTTGACGAGGGAAGCCTGTTTGCGGACACTCCTATGATGCACTACATATATAGCTCACCTCAGATTGATGACCAGCTACCTGGAGACATGTTTCCTGAGTCCGCATTTGCTAACAATCCTGAGGATGGTTCCTTTGAAGGTATGTGCCTCCTGCTGAGTTGATTATAGGACTAGTCGACCTTGACTAATGCAGCTATAATGTAACGCCTCTGCGAATTCTGTTTTGAATTTGACAGGAGCTTTTGTTGAGAAAGACCATGTTGAGCCGGCTGTGCGACCAACTCCACCAGTCGATGCAGCTACAGTTGTTACATCTCCATCACCCCCAGTGACTCGAGGGGAAGGAGGTATAATTTAATTAGCTGAGCGATGCCGTTCATTTCCTCATTGAGGCTTTTGACGAACTTCTCTTCTTTGTGTAGGGCTTCCTTCTCAGCTTCATATCCTCGTTAAGGAGTTGTTATCAGGGGATGACCCTGAGAAGATCATCATCAGCGTAGAAGTCCGCTCTTATTTCTCCTCCCTGACTGTTATAATTGGCAAACTCCTCCACGACGGACTTTCTCTTCGCCAATTTAAGCCCTACCTCGATTCCAAGATAAACTTGATTAGGGACATAGGATGTCCGGATCTAGCGACGGCTATGGTTGATGACCTTGATCGCTTAGAGCGTGAGCTTCAGATGTTTCATGAGCTCCGGGATACAGGTGCCTCTTCATTCGTTGCTGCCGAGTTGGATGCTCGCTTACAGACATGGCGCAGTACTCGGATGGTTGCTGAGCTCGAGATTCAGGTGCAGCGGGACCGCATAGATCGAGTTGAGGCTGATTTCGCCACTAGATCTTCTTTCCTCGAGGAGCTTGATTCTCAGATAGATCAGCTCCGACGAGAACTCCGTGAGAAGGAAGACGCAAAGATGCAAAATCAGCAAGCACATGCTGCTTTATCTGATGAGCTGAAGTCCTTGAAGCAGAGACTGGCTGAGACAGAGGAGGATGCTGTGAGGACTTTAGCTGCGAACGAAGAGTCTGTTAGAGCTGAGTTGCAGGAGGAGCTTAGACGCTCTTATGATGAGAAGCTGTCTGAATTCAGTCAGCAGGTTCTTAGCCATGGGCTTGATGTATGATTTTATTTGCTGAAAACCTTGACATTTGATTCTCTTTAGTGGAATTGGTTTTTATCTTTATCTTTATTATGATTCCTCATCACGTTTGACATGATTGACCATAATACTCATAGGATTTTTGGCAAACCCCCAGCCTTCAACGGGTTTGATTAGCCTTTACCGACTACCGTTTGAGTCGGGCTAGCATGCGGATTGTCGGAATCCGTTCCGCATGTAACGTTGTGCTAAGGGAATGAACTCCCTTAGACTTCGTGCTATGATGTCGAATACATAGACTTCGCCATTGTTACGGGAATAGGCTACCCGGCGACACGTGTTAGGTGTTGACTTTAGGATTTTTGGCTAACCCCCAGCCTTCAACGGGTTTGATTAGCCTTTACCGACTACCGTTTGAGTCGGGCTAGCATGCGGATTGTCGGAATCCGTTCCGCATGTAACGTTGTGCTAAGGGAATGAACTCCCTTAGACTTCGTGCTATGATGTCGAATACATAGACTTCGCCATTGTTACGGGAATAGGCTACCCGGCAACACGTGTTAGGTGTTGACTTTATCCCTACTTAGGTTTCGGGATAAAATACCCCAGACTGGTATTCTGGTGTCTTTTTCTACGGCGAAAGACTAAACCGGCGACGCGTGTTAGGTTAGGTGTTGACTTATCCCTACTTAGGCTTCGGGATAAAATTCCCCAGAATCGAACTCTGGTGTCTTTTTCTACGGAGAAAGACTAAACCGGCGACGCGTGTTAGGCGTCGGCATATCCTTTCTTAGGATTCAGGATGACATTCCCCTTGCGTGTAAAGCATGGATTTTGGTGTTATTAATAACGACCTGCCACAATGTTGAATATGTGGACGGGTGTTCTTTTTAACGGTTAAGAACTAACCGGCAGTGCGGGTTAAGCGCAGAATTATCCCTGCTTAGGTTTTCAGGATAGAATACCCCAGAATCGAACTCTGGTGTCTTTTTGTGCGGAAAAAGACTAAACCGGCAGCGCGTGTTAGGCGCAGACTTATCCCTGCTTAGGATTCGGGATAAACTTCCTAGGATGAACCCTAGATTGATAAATTTTGGAAAAGGTTGGTGCGGGAAAGGAAGAATTTTATATTCTATTTCCCGGTCTTCTTTTAGGGTGAAGGCGAACCCGAATACAAGGAAGGAAGAATTTTATATTCTATTCCTTGATTCTGGAAAGGAAGAATTTTATATTCTATTTCCAGCGCAAAAGAAACTAGAGGTGGGATCTCCACTCCGAGAATCTGGAAAATCTAGATAAACTTACCTTTTATAGGATTGGTTATCTAAACTGAAGATGAGTTCCTTGTTTATCGAAATGAAATTTCAACTTAGGTTATAACCATGAGAAGGCTTAACCAAAGAGAAAAAGAAGGGAGTCCTTTCGTTTATCGAAAGGAGACTCTGATCTGAAAGGGGACCTTCTTGTCTATGGAAAGAGTCAAGAGGGCCAGATGGATACTTTTGGTGGACTCACTGTCAATTGAAACTGATCAGTGAGGGAAATTGATTAGTGAGGGATTTTGGTGGTGAAAATGATTTTGGGTTATCCTCTAGAATATTAAGTGTAATATTCTTCAAGGAACTTCCCGGTAAATGAGTTATCCTGAATGTACTAGGGATAGTACTTTTTCAGGAACTTCCCATTTATTGGTATTAATTGCCTAGCGCCCTCTTGAGTAATCAGGCGATATGCGCCGTTTGAATAGACTGTGTCTATTACAAACGGTCTTTAAATTTACCTTTCTTCTTGGAGTTGAGGATTATCGGTCGGCGAGCAGCGAGGACCAGATCTCCTTCCTTGAAGCTTCTCTGTCGGACTCTTTTGTTAAAAGCCCTAGATATTCTGGCTTGATAAAACTCAATGTGTTGTTGAGCTTCCAAGCGCTTTTCATCCAACCTTTCGAGTTCTTCGAGACGTTTCTGATGTTGTTCTTCTGTTGTCATCTCAGTCGCGAGGGCGATCAGAAGGGATGGGATTTGGACCTCCAATGGTAGCACAGCTTCACATCCGTATACCAACGAATATGGGGTAGCTCCTGTAGGTGTGCGTAT